>NC_054467.1:214945555-215626055 GCF_017639515.1 Carcharodon carcharias | reverse complement strand
AATTGTGAGGAAATTAAGAAAATTAATATCAGCAAAGAAAACAAATTGTAGAAACCTAAGGGACTAAAACCCCCAGGATCTGATGGGCTACATCCTAAGGTTATCAAAGAGATAGCTGCAGAGATGATGGAAGTGCAGACTATGACTTTCCAAAATTCCTTCGATTCAGTAACGGTCCCATTACATTGGAAGTTGGCAATTTGTTACATCGATTTTCAAGAAAGGAGGGAGAGAAAACCATTAACTACAGGCCAGTTAGCCTAACATCAGTTGTTGGGAAAATGCTGGAATCTATTATTAAGGAAGTCTTAACAATCCACTTAGAAAAACATAATATGATTAAAACAATTCAACATGGTTTCACTAAAGGGAAATCCTATTTGATAAATTTATTAGAGTGTTTTGAGGATGAAACTCGTAGGATAGTTGAAGGGGAACTAGTAGATGGATGGATTTCCCAAAGGCATTTGATAATGTGCCACACGAAAGGTTAATACACAAGGGCTCATAGAGTTGGAAGTGATGGATAGAGTATTGGTTAACGCACAGGAAGCAGAGGGTGGGGATGCATGGGCATTTTCAAGTTGGCAGGATGTGACTAGTAGTGTGCCGCAAGGATCAGTGCTGGGGCCTCAGCTATTTAGAATCTACATTAATGACTTTGAAGAAGAGACAAAGAATAATGTATCAAATTTTGCTGATGACACCAAGCTAGGTGGGAAGGCAATCTGTGGGAGGACACAGAGAGGCTGTAAAGACATATAGACAGGTTAAGCTGTTAATCCTAACAATCATATGTTAGGAAAATCATGAGTCTGAAGCCAGCCAGTACCTTAAGATAGGTTTATTTCCAAGTCTGCAGGATAAAGACACTGATTCTCTCAATTGCCCCCAATACCCAGAGTGAACACCTTTGCATATTCTGGTAATGCAGTCCTAATACTTCCCTAAGTGAGGACAGCTGCTCTTGATTACCAACTTAAAGCATGTCATCCATTGCAGCACAATTCCAACATTAACATGAGTTAATGGGCAACAAGAGGGCAGATGGAATAGATTGTAGGGAAGGGTGAAGTTATTCACTTTGGTCATAAGAATAGAAAAACAAAATATTCTTTAAAAGGTGTGCAACTTCTAACTGTTGATGCTCAGAGACTTGGGTGTGCTCATACAGGGAATGCAGAAAGATAGCATGCAAAGGAAGATGATTGTGGTTGTTGGAGGTCAGTCATTTCAGCTCCAGGACATCACTGCAGGAGTTTCTCAGGATACTGTCCTCGGCTCATCTTCAGCTGCTTCATTAATGACCTTCCTTCCATCACAAGGTCAGAAGTGGGGATGTTTGCTGATGATTGCACAATGTTCAGCACCATTCGCAACTCAGATACTGAAGAAGCCCATATCCAAATACAGCAAGACCTGGACAATATCCAGACTTGGGCTGACAAGTGGCAAGTAACATTCGTGCCACACATGTGCCAGGCAATTACCATCTCCAACAAGAGAGGATCTAACCATCGTCCCTTCACGTTCAATGGAATTACCATCACTGAACACCCCAACTATCAACATCCTGGGGGGTTACCATTGACCAGAAACAGAACTGGACGAGCCATATAAATACTGTGGTTACAAGTGCAGGTCAGATTCTAGGAATCCTGTGACGGGTAACTCACCTCCTGACTCCCCAAAACCTGTCCCACCATCTACAAGGCACAAGTCAGGAGCGTGATGGAATTCTCCCTACTTGTGGAGTGGATGAGTGCAGCTCCCACAACATTCAGGAAGCTTGACACCATCCAGGGCTAAACAGCCAGCTTGATTAGCACTACATCCACAAACATTCAGTGCTTCCACCGCCGACAGTGGCAGCAGTGTGGGTCATCTACAGATATACTGCAGGAATTCACCAAGGCTCCTTAGACAACACCTTCCAAACCCATGACCACTACCATCTAGAAGGACAAGGGCAACAGATATATGGGAGCACCACCACCTGGAAGTTCCCCTCCAAATCACTCACCATCCTGAATTGGAAATATATCGCCATTCCTTTACTGTTGCAGGGTCAAAATCCTGGAACTCCCTTCCTAGCAGCATTGTGGGTGTTACTATACCACAGGAATTGCAGCGGTTCAAGAAGGCAGCTCACCGCCACCTTCTCTAGGGTGACTCGGGATGGGCAATAAATGCTGGCCAGCCAGCGAATCCCACGTCCCATGAATGAATAAATAAAAAGGTGCAGCAAGCAATTAGGAAAGCAAATGGCCTGCTGTCCTTTATTGCAAGGGGATTGAGTACAAGTATAAAGAATTCTTGCTACAGGGCTTTGGTGAGACAACACCTGGAATATTGTGTGCAGTTTTGGTCTCCACATTTAAGATAGGATATAATTGCACAGGAGGTAGCACAGCAAAGGTTCAGTAACTTGGTCCCTGGGATGAGGGGATTCTCCTATGATAAGAGACTAAATAAACTGGGCTTATACCGCTGGGGCTGAATATTCCCCCCTTTGGGGGGGTTGTGCGGGGGTGGGCGCGAATCTAATCAGCGCCTCTAGTCGGGGACGCACTGCCATTTTACGTGGGTGGGCCAATTAAGGCCCGCCCAGCGTGACGCCGCCTGGAAATGCTGAGCGCTCCCTGTGCGGGCGTGTGGGATTCGCTGAGTCGTTCTCTGTGCTCTTTTGTGCTCATGCATACAAAAGAGTGCAGAGATCTGCCTGAGGCACAGAGCTGCCTCAGGTAGATCGGCTTGACGTGTAAATTTAAATAAAAACTTTAAAAACATGTCCCCTCATGTGACACTGTCACATGAGCTGGGACATGTGAAAGAATTATTTTAAAAATTTTTATTGACTTTTAAAACACTTCATGAAACCTCACCCGTGGATGAGGCTTCATAAAAAATGTGAAGGCCGCTTGGGCTCTTCGCCTACCCGCCAATCTTAAGGATGGAAGGGCAGCTCAGCTAATTGAATTAATTACTATTTAAATAGCCTTAATAGGCCTTTGACAATTCGGCGGGGGCGCAGCCAACTCAGCTGCATGCTTGCCGAACTGAAAATCTAAATGACGCACGGTGATGTCGAGATGGCCACCCAATGTCACCATTTCACGCATCGATGAGCGGGCCCCACCCCCACTCGCCGACCAGAGAATTCTGCCCCTGAAGTTTAGAAGAATGAGAGGCGATTTCATTGAAACCTGCAAAATTCTGAAGTGGCTTGATAGAGTAGACACTGAGAGATTGTTTCTGCTGGTTGGGGAGTCTGAAACACAGGGACACAGTCTCAGGATATGGGGCCAATCATTTAGGATTGAGATGAGAAATTACTTCACTCAAAGGGTTGTGACTCTTAGGAATTCGCTACCTCAGAGGGTTGTAGATGCTGCATTGTTGAATACATTTAGTGCTGGGTTAGGCAGAGATTTGGCCTCTCAGGGAATTAAGGGATAAGGTGAACAGGCAGGAAAATGAAGTTGAAGCCCAAGATCAGCAATGATCATATTTTTAAAATTAATTTACTGGATGTGGGCTTTGCTGGCTAAGCCAGCATTTATTGCCCATCGCTAATTGCCCTTGAGAAGGTGGTGGTGAGCTGCCTTCTTGAACCGCTGCTGTCCATGTGCTGTAGGTCCACCCACTGTGCTGTTAGGGAGGGAGTTCCATGATTTTGACCCAGCAAAAGTGAAGGAACGTGGTTATATTTCCAAGTCAGGATGGTGAGTGGCCTGGAGTGAAACTTCCAGGTGGTGTTCCCATGTGCCTGCTGCCCTTGAATGGCAGAGCAGGCTTGACAAACCTCTTGTTCTACCTTGCTCCTATTTCTTGAGTTCTTATGAATAAAACAGAAGGGTTGGGTTATATTGGCAGCAGTGGGATAGTCACACCTTTGTTTTGCTCACTTCCTTCCTCACATTCAAGATCCAGTAATGGGCAATCATATTCGGACTAATTTTTTAACAAATAATTAGGTCTGTTTGCACCCCGTTACTGTTCTTACTTCAGAATTGTTTGATAGGTCTGAACCATTGACAGCTGTCCAGAATAAAGTTAACATTATTGGAAGCATTATTGTACCAGCTGAAATCGGTTGAACTGAACAGTATATTTTGGCTTGCTGTGAAGCAGTCACACAAACCCAAAACATTAATTCTGTTTCTCTCTCCACAGATGCTGCCAGGCCTGCTGAGTTTTTTCAGAATTTTCTGTATTATTTCAGTCTAATTAGGATTAACTGAAATACATATTTTATGTGCTTGAATTTCTGTTATCTCATTTTTTTTAAAGAGGATAACTTTATTCGTCAAACTTTGATTCTTGATTTAAATGTTTTTCTTGTAAGAAAATAGTTTAGTCAGTCTATTTTCATGAAGTTATTGTAAAAAATCTAGACTTAAATATACCTAACAGCTCAATGTCACCTTAGGGGCTACCCAGGATTTTATAAGCTCTTGGAGAGAGATTTCATACACTAGATTTCCTTGGGAGGTAACCTTTGCGTTCTCATTTTGTACTTCTGTAAAAAGAGAGCAGTTGTGGATGTCCTTTGAGATAGAAAAGAATTTATTTCTGCTTTTGTGCACAAGCATTAATTTGCGGTAGTCCTTTCTAGTTTCAGTTTCATATTTGATTTCATTTCTGTGCTATGTCTGTTCCTTGTACTTGTGCCAGCTATTGCTCATTTTCAGACATTCAGATACAGTGTCAGCCATTCCATTTGTACATTGTGCATTTATCCAGGTGAAGGGTACCAATGATAACTGAGTATATTAAACTCTGTTTTCATTTTGTAAAAGTGTGCTTCAACTTTGCGAAAACAAATCTTTAGAGTATGGTAGCTTTTCTCACCTTATCACCCATATGTTTTGTCTGACTAATCGCCCAGTTATGATTCACGAGTGTGAATTTTAAAACAAAATCTGCCATTTGACCTCTTTCCTTGTACTGTAAAACCCTTGGCTCTGAATGGAAATCTGAGCAATGTAAGTTCTGCTGTCTATTGACTGGTCTGTGGCTGCTGCTCCATTTTAGTCTCTTCCACTGCATTGGGGATCATATACAGGGAAAGCCAAGAGTATGGAGTTCTCCATAGTATATATGGTATCCATACAGACCGTTGACTTAAGACTGTTCAAGATAATTGAAGGAGGTTTAGATGGTAAGATGGCAGTGATCTGCTAGGCAAGGTGGGAATTACTCCCTTGATTTTTGCTTTAGTGCAATGCAGATATAGTATTGATGGAAATCAAATGCCATAGATTGAACTAAAATTGAAAAATGAGGAAGGTCATACCATACCTTTATCTACCCAGTTTCCACATCCGTTTCCTTGCCTCCAATAAATATCTGACTTGAATCCAATCTGAATCAGATTTTTCATAGATAAACTATTTGTGGGTGTGCGTGCGCACAATCATTGCACTCTAGGTGATGTCAATTCTGTATTGCTTTTTACGATTGAAGTACTTTATCAAGAATTTAGATTACCGCAGAAGAGCATTTAATGCCACCTCTTGAATGTGGGTTCAGGTTGTCCAACCAGACAGATAAATGTCAGTTCTCCCTGGAGACTGTTAAGAGTGCTGACTGAGATGAATTTAGGCAGATGGAATCTTGTTACAATTAATGTAAGCTTATGTTGCAAAAATTGAGTTGAGCGCAGTATGGATTGGTATTATTTTCATGGCCTCGTCAAAAAAACTACAATATGAGTACTGAAATCCAAGTTTGTGTGGGGCTTTAATGGATCATTGATAGACTTCAAAAAATGGTTATTCAAACATAAGCTAAAACAATAAATGCACACTGTTTTCCCTCTGTTTTTACATGAAAGTTGTTATGTTTTTCCTCCTTTCGACAGACATTTCTTTGTTTTACTACTTAAATCTTTCTTCAGCTACAAAGATTATTTTCGCTAGTTGATCAGTAGGCAATAAACTAGTGAATGTGAGCACCAAATCTCACTCATGGAAGTTGTACCAGTCGGACATGTCGTGCTAAAAGCGGAAAATGCTGGATAAAGCTCAGAAGGTCTGGCAGCATCTGTGGTGAGAGAAACGGGGTGGTTGAACCCAATGTTAAGTCCAGAAGCCTGTAAAGTGCCCAATCGAAAGATGATGCTGTTCCTCCAGTTTGAGTTGGGCTTCACTGGAACATTGCAGCAGGCCAAGGATGGATCTTGGCCTGCTGCCCATTCCTAATTGCCCTTGAGAAGCTGGTGTTGAGCCACCTTCTTGAACTGCTGCAGTCCATATGGTGTAGGTACACTCACAGTGCTGTTAGGAAGGGAGTTCCATGATTTTGACCCAGCGACAGTGAAGGAAGTTTTACATGGAATTCTGCTGTAATTGAAGAAAGACAAGACAAATCAAAGATCCTTCTCATGACCCTGGAGAACTGTATTCAAGCTAAAGTTATTATCAATCAATGTGTCCAGGCAGCAATGTGACTCAACAGCTAAGACAGATGCAGCTTTTCTAATCCAGTCAATACCTGCTGTATCTCTTGTTGAGCCGTGCAAAGTCACATCTTGCACTTGGAGGCATTCACTAGTGTAACACGTTGGTTAGCCCATTGTTCAAAATGATTTCTAAAATATATTCGATCCATAGGTAAGTTTGTTGGCAACCTAATATTAGCTGCAAAATAGAGTGTCACAATATTTTCACAACTGTCTGGAAAATGATGCCCTGCAAAATGAAGGGATCAAGCAGGATGGACAGCAGTGAACAAACTTGCCGTACCCCTCCTCCAAGAGAGATACTTTCCATGAATCATTGCACCCTCACATGGATCTTGCAGCTCCAGTACACATATTGGCCAAAACTCAAGATCTGTCCACGTGCTTCCATAGCTTTCAGCTTGTTCGAAAAGGCCATATGAGGCATTGGATAAAATTTTAAGTTATTCAAAATTGATCTGCGAGCATCAAGTTAAAATTTGGCCTATTATGTTGAAAGCCTCAGAATAAGCAATGGAAGCAATGCAAGTGGAATTCCCTCATTTTGAATTATTGAAATGCTAGGGTCCCATTCTGTTATTTATAGGCTTGTATAACTATATGAGAAAAAAATGTCCCTTGCTTTCTGTATACTTCTTTCAAAATGGTCCAGTGAACTCTTAAGTAAAATTTTACTCACAAGTAGAGAACTGTAAAATTAGGATAAGTTGCATCTTCATTTTATTGCAATGTTACTTTTGCACCCATGAGACCTTTGCCATAAAAGTTGAGAGCCTAACCATAATCCTGCACATTATAGTAGAATAGCAGCTGTTCTGTTTTTATAAGAGAAGCAAGGGCACAAATGCTGAATAAAAGCAAAATACTGTGGATGCTGGAAACCTGAAAGAAAAACCGAAAGTGCTGGAAGCACTCAGCAGGTCTAACGGCATTTGTGGAGAGAAAAACAGAGTTGACGTTTTGAGTCCATATGATCCTTCTTCAGAGCTACAAATGCTGTAAATGTGAGTTAACAGAAAATAGTGGAATGTGCAGCAGGTTAGACAGCATTTGAATGAGATTTTGGAAGGGCACTTCATTCAGATTTTCTTTTTCAATTCTGACTTAGCTGTGTGTTTACAGCCTTTTTGTCTGATTTTTAATATGTTCTATTGCAAACCTTTTTTCATACATGGTACAGTGGTAGATTAGCAACAGCAGGGAAAAGAACATGTGGCTGACAGCCTGTCCTCTAATATTGTTTCACCTCCTCCCTCCGATCTTCTATTTAATAACTGAGACAGAAATCTAGATTATTTTTAAGCAACAGCAGTGTGCAATGAAATTGTGGTCTCGAATGCTGTTTCAGAAAGTCAAAATCTGATGTGAAATGAAATTCAGCAGTGAAATGGTTACTTCAGGTTATTAATTTTCTTGCTGTGATAGGGTGATCAACTGTCTTGTCAAGAAAATAGATCTTTATGTCACCTGTACTATGATTAAATGGAACGTTATTGTTCACAGAAAGAAATCACAGTTATAACAATAATCTGTTCAAAATCAGTTCAACATTTCTTTTAAAGATCATATTACCTTCTATTTTTATGAATTTCAGCGTAATTGAGATAGGTGACAATACTTGCACCGATTTAAATTTATGAATGCTCCATCTGCATTAGTTGTTTGCTGACTTAAACATTTTTAAAGTAAATAGTAAGTGGGCTATCTGGAATTTTAATTGAATGTGACTGTATTTTTAATAATTGCAGTAAATCAACTATAAAGTAGGTTACAAGTATAAATTCAATTTTTATACATTGTGTATATAAATATATATATAATACATATATATAATATATATAAATATATATATAATACATCTGTTTAAAAAGTTATTGCTTAAGATTCCTGATATGAATTGATACATGAACAAAATTTATGTACTCGTGCCAATTACATCATAAGGCACGAGAGAACTGTGTTTTTAAATCTTATTTTTGACAATTTTTTCCCATTTCTTTCTATGCAGTAATTGAGTAAGGAAGGGATTAGGCTCAACTGTAGGAAAGTAGCAACATGGATACAAAATTGGCTGTGTGATATGAATTAGCGAGTAGTGGTTAGGCTAGAGGAAGGTTTGTAGTGGAGTTCCCCAGGAGTCAGTATTTTTTCTGATGTATTTTTATATATATATATGTGTATATATATATATATATATATATATGTATTTTTATATATATATGTGTGTGTGTGTGTGTATATATATATATATATACACACACACACACACACACACACACACATGTATACGTACACACATATATAAAATATACACAAATGACCTATACCTTGATGCATAGGGCACAATTTCAAATTTGTGAATGAGGAGGATAGTGTAGAACTTCAAAAGGGCATAGATAAGTTGGTGGGATAGGCAAAGGGGACAGATGAAGTTCAGTGCAGAGAAGTGTGAGGCGATTTATTTTGGTAGGAAGAACATGGAGGGATAATACAAAATAAAGGATACAACTCTAAAGGTGGTGCAGGAGCAGAGGGACCTGGGTATATATGTATATAAGTCATTAAAGGTGGCAGGACAGTTGAGAAAGTGGTTAAAAAGAGCATACAGTATCCTATTTATTAGTAAGGCCATAAAGTACAAGAGCAAGGAGGTTATGTTGAACTTGTATAAGGCCTAGTTTGGCCTCGCTGGGGCAGTGTGTCCTGTTCTGGGCACTGTACATCAGGAAAGATATGAAGGCACTGGAGAAAGTGCAAAAAAAGTTCACGAGAATGAGGAACTTCAGTTAGGAAAATAGATTGGAGAAGTTAGGACTGTTTTCCCTCAAGAAAAGAAGGCTGAGAGCAGACTTAATAGTGGTCAAAATCATGATGGGCCTGGTCAGGGTATATAGGGTGAAACTTTTCTTGCTTATGAAAGGATCGAGAATGAGAGGGCACAGATTTAAAGTAATTTGCGAAAGAAGCAAAAGTGATATGAGAAAAAACTTGTGCACACAGCTAGTGATTAGGACCTGGAAAGCGCTGGGAGTGTGGTGAAGGAAGGTTCAATCATGGCGTTCAAAAGGGAATTAGACTTTTATTTGAAAAGGAACAATGTGCAGAGTTATGGGGAGAAGGTGGGAGACTGACACTAAATACACTGCTTATTCAGGGAGACATAATGGGCTGAATGGCCTCCTACACTGTGAACCTGTGACAGTTTTAAACAGCTTGTTTTTTTTTAATATTGATTTGTGGTATATGGACATCAATTATTACCCATCCATCATTGCCCTTGAGAAGGTGGTAGTGGACCTTCATGAGCCACCTCATTCCTTAATATGAACATACTTCCACAAAGCTGTTAGGCTGGGAGTTAAACAATTTTGGCTCAGTGACAATGGTGCCATTCGTTGTCATAAAAAATTAGTGCTTGGACATAGAGGCAGAGGACATTTGGCACATGTCAAATTGTGTCGTGGCAATGCATTGGATTCTTCAGAAATAGAAGAGGGGAAGTCATTTTTAGTCATCCTTTTTCTAAACAAAGGGATTACTTACAGTTTTAATTGATATAAAAACTTAAGCTAAAAAATATTTTATGAACGGGCATAGAGGAATTAATGTTCTAAATCTATTATGTCAGTGTGGTTTATTGTTTTGCTCTATCTTGATTGTGTCTTGCATTCAAAAACATGTACTATTTTATATTTGAACATGAATAAATCCCTAGTCATAATCCTAATATAAAGTAGAATAAAGTTAAATAAAAATTTGAATGCTCTTCAAGAGATCTCCACAGATGAAGCTATCAATCCAGTTAAAACTAGAGATGAGAATTTTTAACCTTTAGTTGATTGTGATTTAAAAATTTCTGTTCTTTCCATAGATAAATCTTTTGGTCAATTGAAAAATGGAGAATATAATCCAGAAATTTGCAAGCATGCATGCAGGTTTTCAATATATTTAACTCTTCTTCCATTTACGTAACTGTGCTCCTCTAATTCTGGCTTCTTGTGCAACCCAATTTTAATTGCTGTACCATTGGGAGTTGTGCCTTCAGTTGCCTAGGCCCCAAGCTCTGGAATTTCCTCCCTGCAGCTCTCTGCCTCTCTATCCCTTTAAGACACTGCTTAAACCTACCTCTTTGACCAAGCTTTGGTCATCTGACCGAATATTTCCTTATGTGGTTCAGAGTGATACTTTTTTATAATGTTCCCGTGAAGCACCTTGGGACATTTTATTACGGTAAAGGTGCTATATAAATTATTTGCATATAATTTTTTGAAAACTGTTCTATTATGTGCTTTTTTTTACTGAATTGCACTCTACACAATGACACAGAAATGTGTACTTGTGTTGATGGATGTCATGTGACTTTTCCAGTATTTGGGCCCTTAAATCTCTCACTGATTGATCTGTGAACGAAGGAAAGAACTGTTTGAGGGAATTGATGTGATTGGGTACTACTTTCTTTCTCTCTTTGATTGCTGAACATCATAACTTGACAGCAGAATATTGCAAAACAAAAATGATTACCAAATTCATTAAACTTCAGTTTGCATCTTATGCAGTATAAATTTTTGTAAGGTAGCTGCTAGCTTCACTTCAAATTATTAGGATTGCCAAATGGCTTCTACAAATTCTAAAATGTATTTTAAAAGTGCCTTTTAATCTAACCATTCACATGATCGATTTGTCAATAGCTATGTTGCATAATCAAACAAAATGTGCAAATTTGAAACAATGGATTCATAGTCTATGTATTTAAAAAAACATAGAAATCATTAAAGAACTGCAAAGGAGTTATTCTTACGTTCCTTGTGGATCACTTCTGATTGGAATAAGCACACATGGTTTTGCTTTTTCCTCCAGAGTGTGGTGGCCATTGCTAGGGCTGAGAGCGCTGAGGTCAGGGCCTTGCCTATTGATCGGTATTCCTGCCTCTCCACTCCAGCATCTGCTTCATTGGCTCCTTTCAGGCCTGCTCCAGTACATTAGAATAGAAATCCATAACCAGACTGTGCTCATCCAAGCAGGGGAAGAAACTAAATTAAATGCTATAAAACAATCTTGGCTTGGAGTTTGCACCAATTCATCTTGATCTGAGATGTCATGCTGGCTCACTGTCCAAGCACCTGGGCTAAAGGCTGCAGCAGTAGAAAATATAAGGAGCTTGGATCATTCATTTGTCAGCTAAGGAGCACAGGATCACCTAACCATTGCTTCTGCAGAGGTCAGCTGACAGAACAATCAAAGTGAGGCTGGCTGTGCTCAGTCATTCTGTAAGTTGTAGGCTTTTGTATATCTTTTTGGCACAACTGGCTGTGTCCACATTTGTATTAACGAGAAATAATGGGTCATTGAACACTGCACGTTCTATACAACAAGGTCATAGGGAAAACAATATCTCAAAAGAATGGGGTTAGTTTTGTCAGGTGATTTTTGTTCTTTTACAATTTAAAGATGAAAGGATGATTGTTGGAATTTAATTCAGAAATTTTACACACATATATACAGTGGCATTTTACATCAATTTACTTGTAGAGATGCAGTGGAGAATGATTGTTAAGTAAGTATTTCTTGTGTTGTATCTTGTAATACATGTTTTTTGCTCTGTTTAGTTTCCCTTTATAATACATTGGTTTATAAGAATTGTTACAATTTGGTGTATTTTATAAAGTATTTCCCTTTCAACCTTTTCGCATCAGTTCCTTAAGCAGGCCTGGCCCCTAGCCTTGCAAAGTTATGGGGTTCTGAAGAATAATTCCTGTATTTGAAGTGATCTAGTTACTGGAATAAAATAACTTTGTATTACACCATATGGGCCCTTTCCAGATACAGAATATAATCATGTACTGTACTTTTACAGGCTAGAAGCAGTTAAATGTTTAACTATAAATAACGAAATGCTGTCAAGGGCAAATATTCAATGTAATAGTACAAATTAAGTCCCTCATGTGTTTGTTGCTTTTTTCAAGAATTAACTTTCGATGATATATTCTAGATTGGGAAATCCTACTTATATTTGACCTCTCAATATCTTGTGCCCTTTGGTGTCAATTTCAATTAAAGAACATGCATGGCACAAATCTTAGTTTAAAATTTTCCAACTGATTAAATCTTAAATTCAAGAAATTCAAGAACCTTGCCGCTTTTAACACATTGGGGGATTGGAGCTATTCACCTTAGGAAATCTGAAATGTTTCTTATTCAACTAAGAGCAAATTGTGACTTATGGTATCTGATTAGCATCTGAAATTGCTCTTGTGTGCTGGTATATGTGCGTCTGAGTTGATGGAGATGCTCAATAGAACCATAGAAAAGCTGCGGCACAGGAAAAGGCCATTCACCCTATCATGTCTGCATCGGTTGAAAACAAAACTAGCCGCTCATTCTAATCCCACTTTCCAGCGCCCAGTCTTGTAGGTAACAGCACTTCAGGTATAGATCCACCGTGAGTTGAGGGTTTCTGCCTTAACCACCACTTTGGGCAGCAAATTTCAGACACCTACCACCCTCTGGATAAAAAAGTTTTCTTCATGCCCTCTCTAATCCTTCTACCAATCACCTTAAATCTATGCCCCTGGTGATTGACCTCCCTGCTAGGGGGACCAAGTCATCCCTGTCTATCTAGGCCCCTCATTTAAGTCCATATCATTAATATATAGTGCAAACAGCAGGAGACCCAACACTGAGCCCTATGGAATGCCACTGGAAACTGCTTTCCATTCTTTAAAACATCCGTCGATCATTTTCCTTTCTTTCCTGTCACTGAGCTAATTTTGGATCCAATCTACCACATGCCCCAGTAACCCATGGGCTTGTACTTTTCTGACCAGTCTGTCATGTGGGACCTTGTGAAATGTCTTACTAAAATCCATGTAGACCACATCGACTGCACTACCCTCATCGATCCTCCTTGTCAATTAAGTTAGTACGGCACAACTTTGCCTTAAAACCATGCTGACTATCCCTGATTAATCCTTGCCTTTCTAAATGACAGTTCATCCTGGCTCTCAAAATTGTTTCTAATAATTTACCTACGACTGAAGTCAGACTGACAGGCCTATAATTATTTGGCCTATCCATTGACCCTTATTAAACAATGGTACACGTTCCCAGATCTCCAATCCTCTGGTACCCCTCCTGATTTAGTGAGGATTGAAAAATGATGCTCAGGGCATCTGCTATTTCCTCCTTGGCTTCCTTTAACAGCCTGGGATACAAACCATCCAGCCCTTGTGCTTTACCCACCTTCAAGGATATCAGTCCCTCTCATATTTTCTTTCTCATTGTGCTTATCTTATCTAATATTTCACACTCTTCCTCAATAACTAGGGGCGAGGGCGATGGCATCGTGGTATTGTCGCTGGATTAGTAATCCAGAGACCCAGGGTCAGAGCTGAAGGAGGGTCATATGGACTCGAGACGTTGACTCTGTTTTTCTCTCCACAGATGCTACTAGACCTGCTGAGTTTTTCCAGCATTTTCTGTTTTTGTTTCAGATTCTCAGCATCCTCAGTATTTTCCTTTAAATTAATATTTTCATGTTTAACTTTCTTTTAATTTCTATTATGCATGAACAGCAAACTGATAGTTACCAGTGCGTTCTGAATTATTGTAACTCAGGTTCTATCGTTATACATATCGCAAGCATTGTACAGCATTGTTGGAAAGGCTTGAAAAGTGTTATGTTCAAGTTAGAACTGGTGGCTTGGGGAGAATTGTAAAGTGCATGTGGCCCAGAGTCTACATGGTGGATGACTGTGAGGGACACATGGGAGACTGCAGGATCCCTTGTATGGAATATAGCATTGCTCCACTTCCTTGCCTCTGACTTGGCATTCTTCAAGGCTGAGTATTGGCAAGCTATTCAACCTTAGGGTGTACGATGCAACAGTATGAAAAGCGCCTTCATCCAACATTGACAAACTTGCATTCCCAAAATGACAGTTGGACACTATTCAGGAGTGAGGTCTCTGACTGACTCTCCCTTTCTCCTCCTTTTCAGTTTCTCTTCTCCCAACCCAACAAAAGTATGGGGACACAGAGAACAGGCCACGAATCCCATATCACCAAGACTGACGACTTCCATCTCTAATATTGCCATCTTCTGCCCTTGCCTTAGTCCATCTGCTACTGGAATCCTCATTCAGTATTTTGTTACCTCCAGAGTCAGCTATTACAATATTTTCCTGGTCAGCTCTGATTTTCCACCTTTCGTAAACTTGACAACAGATCTGCTGCCTGCATCCTAACATGCACCAAGTCCCAACAACCCATCCATCCTATGCTAGCTGACTCACATTGACTCCCAGACAACAAAAACTTGACTTTAAGATTCTCACCTTTGTGTTTCAATCCTTCGAAGTTGTCACTGTTTATTTCTGTCATTTCCTTCAGCCCTGGACATCAAGGCAGCATTTGACCGAGTGTGACATCGAGGAGCCCTAGCAAAACTGGAGTCAATGGAAATCGTGGAGAGAAAACTCTCTGCTGCTTGGAGTCATACCTAGCACAAAGGAAGATGGTTGTGGTTGTTGGAGGACAATCATCTCAGTTCCAAGACATCACTGCAGGAGTTCCTCAGGGTAGTGTCCTAGGCCCAACCATCTTCAGCTGCTTCATCAATGACCTTCCTTCCACCATAAGATCAGAATTGGGGATATTCGCTGATGATTGCATAATGTTGAGCACCATTCACGACTCCTCCGATTCTGAAGCAGTCCATGTCCAAATGCAGCAAGACCTGGACAACATTCAGGCTTGGGCTGACAAATGGCAAGTAACATTCTTGCCACACAAGTGCCAGGCAATGACCATCTCCAACAAGAGAAAATCTAACGATCGCCCCCTTGACGTTAAATTACATTACCATCACTGAATCTCCCACTATCAACATCCCGGGGGTTACCATTGACCAGAAACTGAATTAGACTAACCATACAAGAGCAGGTAAGAGGCTAGGAATCCTACAGCAAGTAATTCACCTCCTGACTCCCCAAAGCCTGTCAACCATCTACAAGGCCCAAGTCAGGAGTATGATGGAATACTTTCCACTTGCCCGGATGAGTGCCACTCCAACAACACTCAAGGAGCTTGACACCATCCAGGACAATGCAGCCCATTTGATTGGCACCACTTCCACAAATATTCATTCTCTCCACCGCTGACAAACAGTGGTAGCAGTAGCAGTGTGTGCCGTCTGCAAGATACACTGCAGAAACTCTCCAAGTCTCCTTAAGCAGCACCTTCCAAACCCATGACCATTACCATTAAGAAGAGCAAGGGCAGCAGACACATGTGAACATCACCTGAAAATTCCCTCCAAGCCACTCATCATCCTGACTTGGAAATATATCGCTGTTTCTTCGCTGTCGCTGGGTCAAACTCTTAGAACTCCCTCTGTACGGTACTGTAGTTGCCTTTACACCACAGGGACTGCAACGGTTCAAGAAGGCAGCTCACCACCACCTTCTCAAGGGAAATTAGGGATGGGTAATAAATGCTGGCCTGGCCAGCGATGCCCACATCCCATGAATGAATAAATAAAAAGAAAGGCTGTTGCATTTTTAGAGGGACAAAGTGTAAATAAACAAGATATACTTGTATATATCTGTAATTGCACGCAAATCCTCTCGAGGCTTCCCCTAAGATGGTAGGTTTGGCTAGTATTAGAAAGCAATTGTCAACCTTACATGGCATTCTCCTGTCTATTCAGTATCTTTAATGCTCATATTTTGTCAAAATAGTTGGTCAAAGCATTGTGAGTGAGCTCTTGTCCCCATGCTATGATATAAGTCTGAAAATGGTTGTTAGCACTATTGGCAGAGAGCACTTAACACATTCATATTGCATGCATTTTCCCATTATTTTAATGCAAGCTTAATGCTTTTGCTAAACTACCAGAGTGTCATATGAAAGTGTTGAGTATTCACCTAGTAATTTAACTGCAGCAACTTCAGAACTATTAGCTTTAAAAAGGTTTACATTAGGGACTTAATGGTTTAGGAAATTCACATGAAGGAACTTATTTCTTGAAATGTACGTTCAATTGATCCTCATTCTTTGGGTACTCAAAGATTACTGTGATGTTGTTGCTATGCATGAATTAGAAATGAGGTGCAGATGGTTAGATCTGCACCTGTATTCTGTTTGCACCATTTGATGATTTTCTATGTTATATATGCTATTTCAATGCAATTTGTCTATTCCACAAGTGTAAGGTAGCAGCCTTGATGAGGGAGGTTCTGTGCTGCCCTATTTGTTGTCAAAAAGAATTGCATTGTTAATTTTTAGATTACTGGCATATTAAGCGGAGAGCCACCTACACACTACAACAACTTAAGAATATAAGTGTGCATTTTTGGCCTATTTCTGTGCTGCAACATAAGAAAGATGAGGCTCTGCCATTACATTTTTAATTTTTTTTTATTTATTCTTTCATGGGATGTGGGTGTGACTGGCTTGGCTAGCATTATTTTTCCATCCCTAATTGAGAAGGCTCTTGAAAAGGTAGTGGTGAGCTGCCTTCTTGAACCGCTGCAATCCATGCGTTGTAGGAACACCCACAGTGTTGTTAGGAAAGGAATTCCAGGATTTTGACCTAGCAGCACTAAAGGAATGGCAATACAGTTCCAATTCTGGATGGTGGGTGGCTTGACAGGGAACTTGCAGCTGGTGATATTCCCATGCAGTTCTGCCCTTGTCCTTCTGGATGGTAGAGGTTGCGGGTTTGGAAGATGCTAAGGAGCCTTGGTGAGTTGTTGCTGTGCATCTTGTAGATGATACACACTGCTACTACTGTGTGTCGGTGGTGGAGGGAGTAAGTGTTTAAGGTGGTGAATGGGGTGCCAATCAAGTGGGCTGCTTTGTCCTGAATGGTGTCAAGCTTCTTGAGTGTTGTTGGAGCTGCACTCATTCAGGCAAGTGGAGAATATTCCATCATACCCCTGACTTGTGCTTTGTAGATGGTGGATAGGCTTTGGGAAGTCAGAAGATGAGTTAGTCGCCACAGAATTCCCAACTTCTGACCTGCTCTTCCAACCACAGTGTTTATATTCTTCCATGGGATGTGGGTGTCGCTGGCAAGGCCAACATGTTTGGCCCATCCCAAATTGCCCTTGAACTGAGTGGCTTACTTGGCTATTTTAGAGGGCAGTTAAGAGTTTACCACATTGCAGTAGTCTGGAGTCACATGTAGGCAGATTTCCATCTCTAAAGGGCATTAGTAGACTAGACAGATTTTTACAACAATCAACAATAACTGTCTTGGTCACCATTACTGAATTAATTGTATTTAAATTCCATCAGCTGCCATGATGGGATTTGAACCCATATCCCAGAGCCTGAGCCTTTGAAATACTAGCCCAGTTACATTACCACCACACGACCATCTCCCCCTATTTGGGAAGAAGTAAGGATCATTGTCGATTACAGGGCTGCAGGCTGAAGATTCTGTAACAAGAAAGGAGACTTCCTTCTCTGTTTTAGGTCAGGACTCAGTTTTCCTTTCAGGCCCAGGAAATTACTGGAGCCATGTTGAGATATTTGGCTCAACTGGGGTAGAGCAGAGCTCCCATTTACAGATCAGTTACAAAGCATTCTGCTTTATCTATGTGTAAATAGTGAATGCTAGTGACAGCCCAGTACCATGTTGGAACTCGAATGGCATTGATGGAGATGACCCTTAACCTTGTCTGCTTTGATAATTGTGCTCTCTTAGATGAATAATTCTCTTATTGTTTCCAGGAATCATTGTTTAAAAATAACTTTTTAAAAATCAGTAGGAACAAATGCATAAAAGAATGTTAATGGTCACTGGCACTTTTTTGTCAAGCTTTGCATGAGTTCTGTTGATTGTGTCACTCGATAGAAATATGTGTAGTCTGAAAGCGTGTCGCTGGAGAATTTTACAACATAAATGAGAGAAGAAATAGCTCTCAAAAGGAAGAACACCTGAGAGCGGAATTTCTCCTTTAAGGGAATTCCTGTACGTTTTACACTGCAGGTATATATGCCATATGTTTCCTTATTAACATACTTAGCATTTTCTTTGGTTTGTATTTTAGGCTGCTTGCCAGGTTTTCTGGGGCATGCAAAGAAATTGTCATCATCTTATGAGGAGCGGCGTAAACAGGCTACAGCCATTGTCCTTCTCGGTGTCATTGGAGCAGAATTTGGTGCTGAGATTGAACCTCCAAAGCTGCCAACTCGGACTAGGAACACCAATCAGGTCCCAGAGGGCTTTGGACTGACCAGTGGAGGGTCCAATTATTCCCTGGCTAGACACACCTGTAAGTATTCAGTTTCATAAGATGCCTTTCATGTCAGGAGTTGCAGATATAAAATCACTCGTGTAGGTGGCCCTAGATTGGATATTTTTTTAACAACTTTTTTGAAGTTTTTCAGATCCTGTTGCTCTACTCCTCTTATTTTGATGCGTAACTGTTTCTGATAAGTATCAATGCAAATTTGATAAATTCAGGCATCCATTTTGTGTTTATGCATTCAAGGTCCAATTGCAAAACGATGTCTCAAAAGAAAGAGCATGCATTTAAATAGCACCTTGCTACACCTCCTGAAATGTGCCAAATGATTTCACATACTTTTTGCTATGATGTCTAGTCACAGTTGCCGTTAGTGTTGCCATCTATGGCTAAATGTATTCCTGGAGATTTCCTGTCATGACTGCCTCCACGCTCCAGCCATTAGTTGGCCAACACAGCCATTCTTGTGAAGTTCTTCCTTCCTACACTAATTTGAAAGCAAAAAGTCTCATTACCAAATTGGGTGATGTTTGACTGTCAGCCAAACAGCCTTTCTTAGCCCATTTTCAATTTTTATACATCTGGTAACGAGTTAAAAGAAAACTAAAAAAAAACTTTTTTTAGCTGATCCTATGATTTTCTTCCAGGGTTGCATACAGCAGTATCCTGGAGATTGATCTTCAATTCCTGGAGACTCCAGGCCAATCCTGGAGGGTTGGCAGCCCTCGTTGCCATACAGATAAATGTGGCAGCCATTTTGTGCACAAATTCCTACAAACATGATAACAATGATGACATCAATAAGTTAATTTGATTTTGATGATGATGGATAGTGGAAGAATGATGCTGGGGTGTCAAGAATAGAGCTGTGGGGTAAAAAACAGAAAATGCTGGAAATACTCAGCAGTTTTTGGCAGCAACAGTGGAGGGAAACAGAGTTAATGTTTCAGGCCTGTGACCTTTCATCAGAACTGGGAAAAGTTAGAAGTGTAATAGGTTTTTGAGCAAGGAGTAGGCGGGACAAGGACAAAAGGATGATATGTCACAGGGTGAAAGACAGGAGAGATGACGGGAGAGTTAGCCTTCCAGGGCCCTAGAGAATGGTGATGGGGCAAGAAAGGAAACAAAGAAAGAAAAGATGTGACTGGAGCAGGTATGCTGCTAACTAATAAGCAAGAAGTAAGAGCGGAAATGAAACATGCAAAGAAAAGGAAACAAAATGGGCACCAAGATTAAGTCGAGTCCTGAAGGCTGTAAAATGCCGCTCCTCAAGTTTATGTTGAACTTCACTGGAATGGAGTAGTAGGCTGAGAACAGAAAAGTCAGCTTGAGAACAAAGTGGAAAATTAAAATGATAGGACGCTGAGAGCTTGGGGTCAGGTTTCTGCTTCTGCTTTAGTTGTGTTGGTATTACAGTCAGATGGAGTATAATGTGGGAAAATATGAAGTTGTCCATTTTGGCAGGAAGAATAAAAGAGAAGCATATTATCTAAATGGTAAGAGATTGCAGAGTTCTAAGGTGTAGAGGGACCTGGGTGTCCTAGTGCATGAATCACTAAAAGGCTGGTATGCAGGTACAACAAGTAATTAGGAAAGCTAATAGAATGTAATCATTTATTGTGAGGAGAATTGAATACAAAAGTAGGGAAGTTATGCTTCAGTTCCACAAGGCACTCGTGAGACCACATTTGGAGTACTGTGTACAGCATTGGTCATCTTATTTAAGAAAGGGTGTAACTGTGTTGGAAGCAATTCAGAGAAGGTTTACCAGACTAGTACCTGGAATGGGTGTGTTGTTTTATGAGGAAAGGTTGGACGGACTAGGCTTGTATCTGCTGGAGTTTAGAAGAATAAGATGCAACTTGATTGAAACATATAAGAACCTGAGGGCTCTTGACAGGGTGGATGTGGAGAGGAAGTTTCCTCTTTTGGGAGAATATAGGACTAGGGGGTCACTGTGTAAAAATAAGGAGCTGCCTATTTAAAACGGAGATAGGGCAATTTTTTTCACTCAGAGGGTTGTGACCCTTTAGAACTCTCTCCTGAAAAGGTGGTGGAAGCAGAGTCTTTGAATATTTTTAAGGCAGAGGTGGATAGTTCTTGGTAAGCAAGGGGGCGACAGACAGTAGATGGGATGCAGATTTCAGGTTAGTATCTGATCAGCCATGATCTTATTAAATGACAGAGCAGGCTCGAGGGGCTGAACGGCCTACTCCTGCTCCTTGTTTGTATGTTTGTATTTATGTTCAATATCCATATCCCATCAACATTTATATGGGTAGCACGAGGTAATCTGCTGAGATGGTAGTCCTGAAATGAAAGTTTTTAAATAGAAGTAATCCAAAGATGGATCTTGAAGATTTCAAGTGATGAGGCTGCTACTGTTTCCTTTGTCAGCTTGTTCCATTGTGGGATTGTCCATGGGGAAGGAAGATTCTTGATACACTGTCTTGGAAACAAATGGTCTTTGTAGTTTGTGTGGATGGCTACCTCATGTTATGTCGATGCCAGGGGGATCCAGGTTCTTGTTTATGTCAAGTCCCACCAGTCTACTCCACATTTTATAGAACATGGTCAGGCTATTTTTCTCCCTCCTTCGCTGCAGTGAATCCCATTCCAAATCTTTGATCAGGGATGTGACACTGGTGTACTTCCCACACACAGCTTGCATATTCCAGGACTGGACAAGCAAATATTTGGTAAGGTACAAAGCTGATATTTTTGTAGCAATATCAAATATTCTGCCTCAGAAATCAAAGAATCCTGTTTGTTTAGGATATTATCTGCTGAATGTGGAATCCCCATTGAAGATTGTTTTTAAGATGAACCCCCCAGGAATGGTAGTGAGTGTATCTACCTGTTGGAGAATTTGATTACATAACTTAAAGCTATCCAACTATGGATTCATTTCATTAGAGATGCACATGACATAGCATTTTTTAGCATTCAGTGCCATCTCCCATTGGTCCTGCCATTTTTGTAATCCCAGAAGATCATCTTGCTGTGAATTGATATGATCTTCAATTTTCCCTGATATATAAACCATGCAGTCATCTGCAAATAGTTGCGCCCTTTTTTTTTAACTTGTTGGGAAGGTCGTTTATTTATGTTGTGAAGAGTAAAGATCCTTGGGGCACTCTGGAGAGAACATCTCCAGTCTTCTGTTGTGTACTGTGTCCAATTTAATAATGTCCTCATGATTCCATAGTTCTGAAGCTTGGCCAAGAGCTTTTCATGAGGAACTTTGTCAAAGACTTTTGAGAAATTAGCATTCCCACATGAGTCATTTCATCTCTTTCGAGACTAGAAGCTAGGTCATCAACTGTCTGCAAAAGCCATGTTTCGATATATTTTTTTGACCAAAAGCCATACTGACTATCAGGATATTGTGAACTTCAAAGTGCTTCATGACATGAGATGAAGAATATGTTCGAGCAATTTGCAAATGATGCTGGTGAGAGTTATCAGCCTGTAGTTTTCTGGCTGACTTTTATCCCCTTTTTTGAATACTCACAGGTTACCTTTTGTGTCCACTGGCCTGGTAGTAACCTGTGTTGACTGACTCTTGAAAGGTTTGCGCACTGAATGGAGGTGTTCCATGAAGTGCTCATCCAATCAATATAATTTCGGCCTGGTTTACTGTATTCTATACTCACATTGTGTGGCCTCCTCTACATTGAGGAGACCAAGCACAGACAAATGAACTTTGTTTTAAAGAACTTCAGTGTTAAGACAGAGATGGTGCTCCTACAATGCTCCTTAATATAAAAATTAACTGTACAAAGAGTAGAACCCTGCAGTGCATGAAGTAGCATGTAATCTATCTTGTATGTTTATATAAAAATAAAGTTTAGTTTATGTGGCATAATATATATACAGTAGATAGAACCAGCCACCCTTGGGAAGGCCAGGTGAAATTGAACAACCAATCTATTCATTCAACTTGTAGCTTAATATTGGGCTTCCTCAGAAAATATTGCTGACCTGGAATTAATTGGCAAAGAGTGTTTACGTACCTCCTTTAACCACTTTTTTGCATTGTAAAAGGGGATGCTAATTGCCTCATTGATGAAATACTTTGCACCAAGTCATTTATGAATAGTTGTGAAGAGAGTAGGGGAGAGCATGTTAGTGGGATGGTGAAAAAGGCATATGGGACACTTGCCTTTATCAATTGAGGCATAGATTACACAAATAGGGAGATTATGTTGGAGTTGTATAGAACCTTGGTGAGGCTACAGCTGGAGTGCATTTCTGGCCGCCACATTATAGGAAGGATGTGATTGCATTGGAGGGGGTGCAGAGGAGATTCTCCAGGATGTTGCCTGGGATGAAACATTTAAGAAGAGAGGTTGGATAGAATTGGGTTGTTTTCGTTGGAGCAGAGAAAACTGAGGGGCGACTTGACCAAGGTGTGCAGGATTGAGGGGCATGGACAGGGTGGATAGGGAGCAACTGTTCCCCTTAGTTGAAGGGTCAGTCACGAGGGGACTGGGGCAAGTTCAAGGTAAGGGGCAGGAGGTTTAGGGGGGATGTGAGGAAAAACTTTTTTTACCCAGAGGGTGGTGACAGTCTGGAATGCACTGCCTGGGAGGGTGGTGGAGGTGGGTTGCCAACACATCCTTTAAAAAGTACCTGGATGAGCACTTGGCACGTCATAACATTCAAGGCTATGGGCCAAGTGCTGGCAAATGGGGTTAGGTAGGTCAGGTGTTTCTCACTTGTTGGTGCAGACTTGATGGGCCGAAGGGCTGCCTCTGCACTGTTTTATTCTGTGAGCAGAACCACAATCATTGCTGCCCCATCAGATTGTGCTTTTTCAATTTTGCACTAACTTATACTTCATAATGCGAAATCAGTTTTGATCAAAAGTTCTTTTCACATGTTGTTGCAGTACACTCCGAATTATGTAACACACTACATTTAATTAATGCACCTCTAAGTGTTTAAATATTGTTGAACAAAATGTTAGCACAGCAAACTGAACAGTATGTCAGAATTCAAGAGGTTATTTGATAATAATTAGCGATAAACATGCCTGCTACCATTATCTTTCAGAGGTATTCAGAGGTATTCCTGAGCTACAGACGTGTACAATACCATGAAGGGAGTATTTTCAATTGCCACGTTCTAAATATTATGAAGTTGGAAACCAGTCGACATTGACTCTTTTGGGACGACTGTACTATAGGAAGGAGTGTCCACTTGTGTTGTCAGAGAACTTCAGAGCCAGTCCTACATAAAACATTTACTCCTGGTAGCTTGAGAACAGGGACATAGGAATATAGGTCTGAACAGCAAGAGGAAGCCATTCGGCACTTTGGGACTGTTCCCACTTTTGATAAGCTAATGACTGATTCATTTGTGGTCTCATCTCCTCTTTTCTGTTTGGCCCCAAAACCTTTGGCTCCCTTGTCTATCAAAAATCTACATAACTCAACCTTGAATAAATTCAGTGACCCAGCTTCCGTTGCTCTCTGGGGAAGATAATTCCACATACTGACAACCCTCTCAGAAGAAAAATTCTCCTCATGTCCATCTTAAAAGGGAGACCTCTTATTCTTAAACTATGTCCCCTAGTCCTCCACCACAAGAGGAAACCACCTCCTGGTATCCACCCTATCAAGTTCCCTCAGCCTCTTATATGTTTCAATAAGATCACCTCTCATTCTTCTAAACTCCAATTGGTTTAGACCCAACCTGTTCAACCTTTCTTCATAAGATAAGCCTTTCATCCCAGGAATGAGTCGAGTGAACCTTCTCCGAACTGCTAACACAATTATATCCTTTTATCAAATAAGGAGACAAAAACTGTAGAAGGTATTCCAGATGTGGTCTCACCAAGGCCCTATACAGCTGCAGTCCAACTTCCCTACTTGTATATTCCATCCCCTTTGCAATAAATGCCAGCGCTCCATTTGCCTTCCTAATTGCTGCCTCCTAACTTTTGGCAATTAACGTACCAGGACACCTAGATCCCTCCGTACCACTGAGTTCTGCAATCTCTCTCCATTTGAATAATATGCTGCTTTTCTATTCCTCCTGCCAAAGTGGACAAGTTCACATTTTCCCACATTATACTCCATCTTCCAAATTTTTGCCCACTCACTTAACCTATCCATGCCCCTTTACAGACTCTGTACCTCTTCTTGACAACTTACTTTCCTACCTACCTTGGTGTCATTGGCAAATTTAGCTACCATACATTTGGTCCCTTCATCCAAGTCGTTGATATAGATTGTAAACTAAATAGTTGAGGCCCCAGCACTGATCCCTGTGGCACTCCATTAGGATCATAATAATAATTGAATATTAGTTCCAGGTGTCGGAGGTCAGTTGGGGGGTGGGGGGGTTGTTGTCGGGGGTGTGTTGGGGTGGGAGTCATTGAATATTTTTAAGGCAGAGGTTGATGCATTCTTGTTAGGCAAGGGAATCAAAGATTATTGGGGTTAGATGGGAATTTGGAAATTGAAACACAAGAAGATCTTATTGAATTCCAGAGCAGGCTCGAGGGGCTGAATGATCTATTCCTGTCCCTATTTCTTATGTTCTTATGGGTCAAAATCCTGGAACTCCCTCCCTAAAGGCACTGTGAGTGTACCTAAACCACATTGATTGCGGCGGTTCAGGAAGGCAGCTCAGCACCACCTTCTCAAGGGCGATTTGGGCTGGGCAATAAATGCCAGCCTAGCCAGCAATGCCGACATCCTGTATTGAATGAAAAAAATGTGTAACAAAAACAGAAAATGCTGAAAAAACTCAGCAGGTTAAACAGCACCTGTGGAGAGAAAAAAAATAAGGGTTAAGATTTTGAGTCCATATGACTCTTCTTCAAAAAAAATGCATGGCTTGTCTTACGAGGATAGTTTGGACAGGCTGAGTTTGTTTCCACTGGAGTTTACAAGAGTGAGGGGAGACTTGAATGAAGTATATAAGATCCTGAACAGTATTGACAAGGTGGACGTGGAAATGATGTTTCCTCTTATGGGTGCTTCACAACTTGGGGACACTGTTTTAAAATTAGGGGTTGCCCTTTTAGGACAGAGATGAGGAGAAATTTTTTCTTTGAGGGTTGTGCGACTTTGGAACTCTGTCTCGGAAGGTGGTGGAGGCGGAGTCATTGAATATTTTTAAGCCAGAGATAGATGGATTCTTGTTAGGCAAGAGAATCAAAGGTGTTTGAAGATAGATGGGAATGTGGAATGAAAAATACAAACAGATCAGCAATGATCCTTTTGAATGGTGGAGCAGGCTGAAGGAGCTGAATGGCCTACTTCTCCTATTTCGTATGTGTGTATTATCATTTACCTTATGTCTTACATTGTTATTACTATCATACACTTATGTTCTCATTACTACATTATCACTATCCCATCTCCCCCTTTCAAGTCCTAGAATTCAAAGGTTCAGGCGGTCTGAAGCCTTATAATTTTTTCATACGTGCAGAGGAGTGGTAGGCTCTTGCTGCTCGTTCTTCCTTTAGGCTTGGAAATTGTTCTGGCATCTGGGTATGTTTTCATCCTTTTCTTCCATTCTTTTATGTAGAACCGCTCTTGGTCGGCCCATCTGTTGTGCTCGTTGGTGGTTGCTACTCTAACTTGTTCCTTGCATGTTAGACGAGCATTGTGCTCATCTCCTTGTCGTTTCTGTAGTTTCTTCTGTCATCATGTGAGTCATCCCAATGTATGTGGAAGTTTACGTTTCAAAAATGGAACCCTCTTTCCCGCTTGTTACACTATTCTACCCAAAATCTTTGAGTACTTTCTTCTTTTCCAGTTGTTTTCAAGCTTATGAATCTTTTCATTCAATGCAGCAACTGCTCTAGTAAGTTGAGTTATCTTTGTTCAGAGTTACCTCCTCAACTTTTATATAAGTTTGATAACTTCACCTGGATATTCAGTTCTGTTCGGAATTTTTCTTCCATGGTCACTGACTGCACCTTGGCTTCTTTAAATTCACTCATTAGATCGTCAACCTGTTTCATAGAATTGCTCTTTCCTGCTTTCAAAGCCTGGATTTGCTCTGTGCTATCCTTCAAGCTCGCGTTCTGTTATTGCACTTCTGCCAGTTGTTTCTGAAACTCTTCACGTTCTTCTGAGAGAAGTTCTTGCCATTTTGCATTCTTAATTTTCATCTCTTCATATATATCTTTGGAAATGTAATGTTTTCCCAAGTTTCCTGCCAAACATCCAGCCATTTTCTTCAACCCTGTAGTCTCTTTCTTGTATCTCATGGGTTCCTCCTCCAATAAAGAGCATTCCAGACTCTTCTCTGCTAACTGGTTCCTCAGTTCTTTCGAGACTGCAATTTCTTTGAGTGCTTTTTATGCCTGCTGCTGTGCCTGGCTGTATTTCTGGTTGTGTTTTCCCAATTCCCAGTTCAATATGCCAACAGTGGAATTCAGAGTTGTTACTTCCTCCTGGTACCTTTGTGATGCCTCAGAAATTCAGATCTCAAACAGTTTTGTTCATTGAGGACTTCAGTTTATGTTCTCGTGGATTTATACTCAACTTGAATTTTGTATTCCATATTTTCCAATTCAGCTTTGATGCGAACATTTTCTAGCCTTATTTCATTTTCCTTTTGCAGGGTTTGGGGAGAATTTTCTCCCCGTTGCGGGGGGGGTGGGGTGCGGTTGGGCGATAGCGGGCGCACAGCCGAATGCTGCCCGTGATCGGCTGCGTGCTGCCATTTTGCGTGGGTGGGCCAATTAAGGCCCGCCCAGCGTGATGCACACCTGGAAGCACTGAGCACTCCCTGTGCGGGTGGGAGGAGTAGGCTGAGTCGCGACCTGCGCTGTTTCACGCATGCATGCGAAAGAGCACAGAAATCTTCCTGAGGCACAGGGCCGCCTCAGGGAGATTAGTTTGGATTTGAAAATTTTAAATAAAGAAAAAAAAATTTAAGACACTTCGCTTCATGTGACAGTGTCACATGAGCTGGGACATGTATTACTTTTACTAAAAATTTTTATAGAACTTTAAAAACCTTCATGAAACCTCATCCCACCTGTGGATAAGGTTTCATGATAAATGCGAAGTCCGCCTGGGCTCTTGGCCTGCCTGCCGGGCAGCTCCATTAATTAGTTTAATTGATATTTAAATTGCCTTAATAGGCCTTTGACAGTTCGGCGGGCGCATAGCCTACTCCGGTGCGCGCCCACCGAACTGATCAGGATGACGCACGGTGACGTTGGGATGCACGTCCGATGGCAGCACATGTCATTTTACGTGTCGACGAGCCGGGCCCACCCCCGCACGCCGACCTGCAGATTCTGGCCTCTGTGTATTTGGGACTTAATCAGAAAGCTGTCATTCATTCACAGTCAGCTGCTCAATCCACATTTTCACCTGCTGTTGCAGTTCAGGTAATATGTTGAGCCTTCTAAAAATATATATTTTTGGGACTTCTGGAAAGTTCTTTGCTTCTCTGGTGCCCTTGTGTGCTTTGCTTGGGTATTGCCTTATGCCTTGCTTGGGGTTTTCTATCTCTCTTTCTAAGCACTGTGCTCTGCAACTTGAAGGTTAAAATATTTGTCAAAGGCTTTTAATATTTCATCGAAGCTGGTTAAGGATTCATCAATGTATTGCATTAGGATTACCTTATCCACAGATTCACCAAACTAGTATATAAAGGTATTGATCTGGACTTTTTCTGACTTTTACTTGGACCTGATGAACTTAGGTAGTTTAGAAATTCTCTTCTCTGGGATGCCCATTTTTCGGTTAGGTTTGGCCCTTGGATGAGTCTAAATTGTTCTGGATGAATTGAATCCTGATCCATGGTTAAAAATTTCAAAGTGTAGGTTCTGCTTTAAGAGCTTTCTGGATTTCAAGATGGCGTTCTATTCACTTGGAGACAAAGGGACATTCTGCACTTGATGGTTTTGGCAAGCTCCGCTACAATGGCGATCATGGACGGCTTGAAAAAAAAATTGAACAATGGCTACCTGGATTGAATGCCTGCAGAGTTCTCCTGCTCAGCGTTTTACTTTAAAGTCACAAATTTGGCAAAACCTGGCATTTACTTGCTCCAAGCTGAGTTTAGAAGTCCTAGTTCTCCTGGTTATTTAATTAACTTTTCCTTCCATTTTAGAGTGAGCTTGTGTTCAGGCGCCGAGTTGAGAATCAAGTTTTACTGGCTGGTTTTTTCAAATTGCTCTTCTGACTCTGATTTCTCAAGACTTGCTGTAGACTGGAGTTTTGAAAGATTTGGATCACCCTTGCTGGGTCTGCTGACTCTGCACTCTGGGGTTAGAAGCTGAACTTCCAAAGGAGATTCAATGGAATCTTCTGCTGCAGTAAGGAGTTCTAAATATCTGCCTTCAGCTTCCATGCCTTTCTTTGGAGTGTTTTCCTGGTGATTTTTTTCTCTGCATTTCTGCTTCTGGAGCTTCTTTTCAGATTGCTTTGCTAAATTGTTGTTCTGTCTTTCAGCATTTTAGCTTTTCTCTGCATTTTCTGCGAGTTATTTTTTGTGGGATTCACTGGCTGCACCAGCATTTATTGCCCATCCCTAATTGGTCTTGAGAAGGTGGTGGTGAGCTGCCTTCTTGAACTGCAGCAGTCCATGTGGTGTAGGTACACCCACGGAGCTGTTAGGGAGGGAGTTCCAGGATTTTGACCCAGCGACAGTGAAGGAATGGCGATATATTTCCAAGTCAGGATGGTGAGTGACTTGGAGGAGGACCTCCAAGTGGTGATGTTCCCATCTATCTGCTGCCCTTGTCCTCCTAGATGGTAGTGGTCGTGAGCTTGGAAAGTGCTGTCTAAGGAAACTTGGGGAATTCCTGCAGTGCATCTTGTAGATGGTACACACTGCTGCTGCTGTGCATCGGTGGTGGAGGGACTGAATGTTTGAGGATGTGGTGCCAATCAAGCGGGCTGCTTTGTCATGGATGGTGTCAAGTTTCTTGAGTGTTGTGGGAGCTGCACTCATCCAGGTAACTGGGAAGAATTCCATTATGCTCCTGACTTGTGCCTTGTAGATGGCAGACAGGCTTTGGGGAGTCAGGAGGTGAGTTACTCGCTGCAGGATTGCTAGCCTCTGACCTGCTCTTGTAGCCACTGTATTTATATGGCTAGTTCAGTTTAGTTTACAGTCAATGGTAACCCCCAGGATATTGATAGTGGGGGATTCGGTGATGGTAATGCCGTGGAATGTCATGGAGCGATGGTTAGATTCTCTCTTATTGGAGATGGTCATTGCCTGGCATTTGTGTGATATAAGACCGTAAGACATAGGAGCAGAAGTAGGCCATTCGGGCCCATTCACTGAGATCATGGCTGATCTGATAATCCCCAACTCCACTTTCCTGCCTTTTCCCCATAATCCTTGATTCCCTTACTGATTAAAAATCTGCCTATTTCAGCCTTGAATATACTTGATGACCCAGCCCCTACAGCCCTCTGCGGTAAAGAATTCCAAGGATTGACTATCCTCTGAGATAAGGATTCCCTCCTTATCTCTGTTCTAAATGGGCACACCCTTACTCTGAGATTATGCCCTCTGGTCCTAGACTCTCCCACAATGGGAAACAACCTCTCAACATCTACCCTGTCAAGCACCCTAAGAATCTTGTATGTTTCACTAAGGTCGCTTCTCATTCTTCTAAATTCCAATGAGTACAGGCCCAGCCTACTCAACCTCTCCTCATAAGAAAATCCCTCTATACCTGGGATCAACCAAGCGAACCTTCTCTGAACTGTCACCAATGCCAGTATATCTTTCCTTAGATAAGGGGACCAAAATTGTTCAAAGTATTCTAGGTGTGGTCTAACTGGTGCCTTGATTAGTTTTAGCAAGATTTTCCTATTCTTATACTACATTCCCTTTGAAATAAAGGCCAACATTCTATTTGTCTAAAAACAAAAACAGAATTACCTGGAAAAACTCAGCAGGTCTGGCAGCAGCGGCGGATAAGAAAAGAGTTGACGTTTCGAGTCCTCATGACCCTTCGACAGAACTGATTTGTCTATTTGTCTTCCCTGTTACTTGTTGAACTTGTATGTTAACTTTTTGGGATTCATGCACAAGGACTCCCAAATCCCTCTATGCTGCAGCCTTCTGCAGTTTTTCTCCATTTAAATAATATTCAGTTCCTTTATTCTTCCTGCCAAATGCATAACCTCATATTATATTCCATCTGCCAAGTTTTTGCCCACTCACTTAACCTGTCTATATACCTCTGTAGACTCCTTGCGTCATCCTCACCACTTGCCTTCCACCAATTTTTGTGTCATCCACAAACTTGACGATAGTACATTCACTTCCCTCACCTAAGTCATTAATATATATTGTAAATAATTATGGCCCAGCACTGATCCCTGTGACACTCCACTATTACAGGTTACCATCCCGAAAATGCCACCCTTATTCCAACTCTCTGTCTTCTATTAGTTAGCCAATCCTCTATGCATGCTAATAAACTACCCCCAACACCACCGGATCTTATCTTATTAAGTAGTCTTATGTGCGGCTCCTTATCAAACGCCTTGTGGAAATCCAAATATATTACATCTTCTGGTTCCCCTTTATCTGCTTGTTTGCTCCTCAAAGAATTCTAATAAATTTGTCAGGCATGATTTCCCCTTCATGAAGCCTTGCTGACTCTGCTTGATTAATTATGTATTTCTAAATACTCTGTTATTACATCTTTTATAATAGACTCCAACATTTTCCCAATGACACATGTTAACCCAACAGGCCTATAGTTCCCTGTTTTTTTTGTCTCCCTGCCATTTTGAATAAGGGTGTTACATTGGCTGTTCTCCAATCCTCTGGGACTAAGGATCTAAGGATTCTTGGAAGATTACTACCAGTGCATCCACTATTTATGTTGCTATTTCCTTTAAAATCCTAGGATCCAACTCATCAGGTGCAGGGGACTTATTGGTCTTTAGACCAATTAGTTCCCCTAATACTTTTTCTCTAGTGATAGTTATTGTATTTATCTCCTCCCCACTTTTGCCCCTTGATTATTTAGTATTTTTTGAATGCTATTAGTATCTTCTACCATGAAGATTGAAGCAAAGTATTTATTCAGCTCCTCTGCCATTTCCTGGTTGCCCATTATTATTTCCCCAGCCTCATTCTCTAAGGTTCTGCAGTATAGCTATTGTCCTAAAGTATAGCTACTATCTCTGTTTACTTTAGCCTCTCGCTTCCTTTTTATAAATTTAAAGAAGCTATTACTGTCCGTGTTTTTATATTACTTGCTAGTTTACCCTCAAAGTTTCTCCCTCTTTGTTTTCTTTTTTGGTCATTTTTTTTGGTTTTTAAAACTTTCCAAATCCTCTGGCTTACCACTAATCTTTGCCACATTGCACGTTTTTCTTTCAATTTGATACTATGCTTAACTTCCTTGGTTAACCGTGGTTGGTTTATCCCCTTCCTTGAATCCTTCTTCCTCACTGGGATATATCTTTGTTGAGAGTCATGAGCTATTTTCTTTAATGTCTGCCATTGTTCATGAACCGTCTTTTCTGCTAAACTGCTTTCCCAGTCCACTCCAGCCAACTCTGCCCTCATTCCATTGTAATTACCCTTATTTAAGATTAGCACAGTTGTTTCCGACTCACATTTCTCACTCTCAAGCTAAATTCTACCATATTATGGTCAATGTTTCCTAGGGGATCCTTTACTCTGAGATCATTTATTAAACCTGTCTTATAACACATTACCAGATCCAAAGTATCCTAATCCTTGGTTGGATTCACAACATATTGTTCTAAGAAACGGGCCCAAGTACACTATGAATTCTTGCTCGTGCCTACTTCTGCCAGTTTGATTTTGCCAATCTGCATGAAGATTAAAGTCACCCATGATTAATGTACTGCATTTTTTACATGCCCTCATTATGTCCTGATTCATTCTCTGTCCTGCAGTTTTGCTACTGTCAGGGGGCCTATAGACTACTCCCACCAGTGCCTTTTTCCCCTTGTTATTTCTTACCTCCACCCATATGGATTCTAAATCTCTGATCCAAGATTGTTCTTGCTATCATACTTATTCCACCTTGTATTAACAAAGCTACCCCAGCACATTTTCCTTCCTGCTTGTCTTTCCGAATATTTAGTTATATTTTTGAATATTTAGTTCCCAGCTTTTATCTCCTTGTAACCAGGTCTCTGTAATGCCTATAAGGTCATACCTATTAACCTCTGTTTGTGCCATTAACTCATTTATTTTGTGCCAGATATTACATGTATTTGAGGAAAGGGCCATTAATTTTGCCTTTTTACCATTTTTTCCCCTTTTGAGCCTATTTGCTGCTGTTTTTCATGTTTGTACACTCTGTCCCTTCCTGCCACACTCTGGGTATCATTACCTAAATAGCTGCCCTGCATTGCTGCCATGTCCTTTTGCTTTGTAAGTCTGTGTATCCCCTTTCCAGAACACTCCCCACTTCTATTTAGTTTAAAGCCCTCTTTACAGCCCTAGTTATTTGATTCGCCAGGACACTGGTCCCAGCACAGTTCAAGTGAAGCCCATCCCACCTGAACAGCTCCCTGCTACCCCAGTACTGATGCCAGTGCCCCATAAACTGAAACCCATTCCTCCCACACCAACCTCTGAGCCACGCATTTAACCCTTTGACTTTATTTACCCTATGCCAATTTGCCCATGGCTCAGGTGGCAATCCCAAGATTATTACCTTGGACGTTCTGCTTTTTAATTTAGCTCCTAACTGTTCACATTCTTTCAGCAGAAGCTCCTTTCTAGCCCTAGCAATGTCGTTGGCACCAGCGTGCACAATGACAACTGGATCCCTTCCCTCCCACTCCAAGTTTCTCTCCAGCCCTGAGGAGATGGCCTTAACCCCGGCACCAGCAGACAACACAGCCTTCGGGACTCACACTCATGGCTGCAGAGAACATTAACTACTCCCCTACTTATACTGTCCCCTACCACTACTATGTTCTCCTCACTTTGAATGGCTCCCTGTACCACTGTGCTGTGGTCAGTTCATTCATCCTCCCTACAGTCCCCACACTCATCCACTCAGCTTGCAAGAATCTTGTAACTATTGGACAGTTACAGGGCCGAGGCTCCTTGAACGCTACGCCCCTGGGTCCCCAGACCTGCTTCACCTGCAGTCACACCCCCCTGTCCCTGATCACAGACCAAATTTGAATTCCATAATCTGAGGGGTGTGACCACCTCCTGGAGCAAAGTGTCCAGGTAGCTTTCCCCCTCCCCGATGTGGTGCAATGTCTGCTGCTCGGAATCCAGCTCCTGGTGCAAATGTTACTTACCACTTCAGCCGAAACCTGGATATTGTCCAGACCTTGTTGCATTTGGACATAGACTGCTTCAGTATCTGAGGAATTGCAAATGGTGCTGAAAATTGTGCAATTGTGCATCCCCACTTCTGACCTTATGATGGAAGGAAGGTCATTGATGAATCAGCTGAAGATGCTTGAGCCAAGGACGCTACCCTGAGGAACTCCTGCAGTGATGTCCTGGAGCTGAGATGACTGACCTCCAACGACCACAACCATCTTCCTTTGTGCTAGGTATAACTCCAACCAGTGAAGAGCTTTCCCCACGATTCCCATTGACTCCAGTTTTGCTAGGGCTCTTTGATGCCACATACGGCCAAATGCAGTCTTGATGTCAAGGGCAGTCGCTCTCACCTCACCTCAGGAGTTCAGCTCTTTTGTCCATGTTTAAACCAAGGCTGTAATGGGGTCAGGAGCTGAGTGGCCCTGGCGGAACCCAAACTGGACATCACTGACCACGTTATTGCTAAGCAAGAGCCGCTTAATAGCACTGTTGATGACCCTTTCCCTTACCTTACTGATGATGGAGAGTGGACTGATGGGGCGGTAATTGACCAGGTTGGAACTGTGCTGCCTTTTGTGTACATTACTTTTTCCGCATAGCTGGGTAGATGCCAGTGTTATGGGCGCAGCAAGTTCTAGAGCACAAGTCTTCAGTACTATTGCTGGCATATTGTCAGGGCCCATATCCTTTGCAGTATCCAGTGCCTTCAGCCTTTTCTTGATATCACATGGAATTGGCTGAAGACTGGTATCTGTGATGCTGGGGACCTCCGGAGGAGGCCGAGATGGATCATCCACAAGCTGCCACGATGTTGTAGGGTGTTGCTTACAGTTTGGTGGGTCTGAAGAAGTCTTCGTAGTCATACGTAGGTGAACTGTAAGTCTTTATTGACTCATAATTATTTTCAAAAATGAAGTGAAGGTAAAAACCAGGAGCTGACTCCATGCTTGCTGGTACACACAGCTCTATTCAACACTGGACTTACCCTGGATGTGGGTCATGTGCTCTCTTACACCACTGTGTGGGCGGCACTGTACTCAGTCCCACATTAATCCTATATGTGCCAGACATTTATACTACAATTACCCCTCCAAAACTGAGAGCAATTTCTGGGATCCGCAGGTGTGCAGTTAACCATAGAATTCCACAAGTTGCTATCACTAATTTTACTCTTGTCCATTGGATATGCTGTTCAGGTCCCTGCAATCAGCAATCATTTTTTTAATTTTATCATATTTCAGCTCCTAACATGTATGTTCCTATCATTTGTTTCACTCCTTGTAAAATTTATAAAATGTAGTGGGTATTCAATGCATTTTACTTCCTGATTTGGGGTCTATGAGATTAGTTCAATGTGTTGGCTGCTTACATAGTATCAAAGAATGGTTATAGCACAGAAGGAAGCCATTCAGCCTGTCATCTCCATGCTGCCTCTATGGAAGAGCAACTTACTTAACTGCTCCCCTGCTCTAGGATTGTACCCTTCATTTTATATTGACTCACCTGGTACTTCCAACCAAAATGCTTTCTGCAGAGGCTGTCATAGTCTATTGCTCGTGCCTATTACTACATAGAGCTTAGTAGACAGTTTCAAGATGTGTCTCCTTGTGCTATTTCCTAATAAAGTTTCAAATCTTCCCTTTTCCAGTAGTTACTTCTTGTGATAACATGCAGATAATTTCGTTTGAGCCAATTTATAAAACAGCAGCTGATAGCAGTATATGTGTACATACGACCTTCACTTTACAAAGCAGTATGATGAGTACTTTGATGTGACTGAGGCCAAGCTGTCTTGAAAATGTAGTCCTTTGTGAACCCACTTGGCAAGGTTCTAAATTATGATGGTATTGCCACTACTGTTGTATGGCATATGAATGAATGAGGAAGCATGTTAGATTAGTTACATTTGGTTTGATCTTCCTCATTCTTCCATGCTGGATACAAACTCTGTATGCAACATTCAGCTTCATCCCAACTGGTAAATTGTTAAGCAAATACTGATCTAGACTAATGAAGATGTAACTACTCAATGGGTAGAGCATAGAAACATGAGTAGGCTATACAGCCCCTTAAGCCTGTTCCCTCATTCATTTAGAATCAAGACTGATTACCTCAACTCCAGTAATTTGCCTTTGATCCATATCCTTCAATACTCTTCCCTAAAAAAACAGTTGTTACACTCAGTCTTGAAAATTTCAATTGACTACATTCACAGCCTTTTGTTTTGGATTCCCCCAACAGAGCAAATGGATCCTGATGCTAAAATTACTGCTTCAAAGGAATTGAATTGCTCTCCTAGAGAATCTGCTGAGTTTTCCAGACCATACTGAAGACATTGTGGTTGTGGTGTTGTTAAATCTTAACACAATCACATTTTGAGGGGTCCTTTGTACTGGTGAAGAGCAGCAGTGTCAGAAGATGACCATGTAAATTTGGATTCTGTATTTTTTTATTTGTTAATGGGATGTGGGCTAGACCAGCATTTATTGCCCATTTTTTAAGAACCAACCACATTGCTGTGGGTCACATGTATGCCAGACCAGGTAAGGACAGCAGATTTCCTTCCCTAAAGGACATTAGAGAGCCAGTTGTTTTTTTTACAACAATCGGTAATAGCTGTTCATGGTCATCATCAGATTTTTAATTGCAGATTTTTATTGGATTCAAATTTCACCATCTGCTGTGGTGGGATTCAAGCCTGGATCTCTGGAACACTGGTCTAGTGACAAAGCACAATGCCACCACCTCCCCCATTTGTTTGTGTTTAGCATTTATTTAATAGTTTAATTGACAGCTTCTACCCAAATTCCAAGTGCATTTCAGCTGGCAGAAGAGCTTTTGAGCAAGGAAGGTAGTATAGTATAATCAGAACAAAACCATTTTATTGGCTTTCCATTTGCCGGCATTCAGAAGGGTTAATAAAAATAGCATCTGGCAGTCTCAGCATTATTTGTAATGCTTTTATATGTGACAGCTGGCTTGGAATCGGAAATCACTCAAGTACATTTAAACGCGCTACTTATCTGTTGCCGGAAACATAGAGGAACAGTTATCAGGCTGTATGGTGAATTTGGAGTTCTGTGCAATATATTATGCATTGCTGCATTATAATACACTTGTGAAGAATGGTTTGCAATTATGAACTTCTGAGTGATTTTTATAACATCCATTAGGTTTAGGTCCAGGTTGGAATAGAGTTTTACAGAGTTCTACTAAAACATCATATCTTACACACTTGACAATATGTATTCACTCTTGTCCAGGAAAACATATTGGCCGAATTTCCTTTATTAAAAGGAGGAAGTGGATTTATGTGTGTGCATGTAAGTGGCAAAACCAATGGCAGAACATGCTCCTTGAAATGTGGTCAGCAGTGAATGGTGGGGAGAAATTACATATTTTGTTGATGACCTCAAATATAGCCTCCTGGACTTCAATGCCTGCTACTTTTTCATTTCCTGTAATAAATGCAAATGTATTTAATTAAGTGGCAGCCTGTGATATAGCAGCAATAAGTTCACAGGTATTTTCTTTTTCCCTCTAGTAAAGAAATAGCGATGACACTTTTATTAATATGACATTCTGGCTGTCTCATTCCAGGAATATCAGTGATAGAATGTGCTCTTTTCTCCCCTCAAGAAAGATGAACACAATACATTAGACTAGGTTTGGGTCTTGCATTTTGTACAGTCTGAGGTGGATTTATTTTACTTGGGCTCCGGAAAAACTATCCTGAATTAAAATTAATAGGAGAAATGAAGCTTGTAATAAGCTGATTTGCAAAAATGTTTACCCCACCATTTCATGAGTGCTTTCATTATTTCAGTAATGTGAACAAAGTTATGATGACGTGGTACCTTTTAGGGATGGAGTTCAGCAGCAGGGGACACTGATCATCAGGTGACCCTTTGAATTGATTGGTAGATTGCAAACTTGCATACCCAACACTGCAACAATTGAAGGGTAGAATTGACTATCAAAAAGAGACATTTTGTATTCTGGCACGATATATAGAAATGGATTAAAAGGACTACAACCTTTGAATGTTTTGTAAGGTGTGTTTGAAAGATCCTGATGATTGCTCATCAAGTATAGTATTTGTGAAGCTTTTGATTGTCATTTCCATTCCAAAGTAAAGTAGGAGTATGAAATTTCAGCTGCACATTCTTGTAAAATAAGGCGCAATGAACGAATGTACATTTTGAAATTGGAATTGCAGATTTGACACAAGTGCACACTCAGTCACCATAAGCGCTAGCTTGCATACAAACACACACATGCTTGTTTCCTATCTCCCACACTCTCACTTATCCACACTCTGATGTAGACATACAGCCACACACCAGCCGTTTTCCAGGAGCCAAATGGCCATCTAAGCCTTCTTTATGGAAGCCAGAACACCCAGGCTAATTACAAGCTGAAGTTGATAAAGCCAGACAATTGGCATGCAGTGCCCACACCCAAAGCAATCATGGGTGCTTTTTCACATGCCAGCAGTATTCAGGCTATATATGCAACCTAATAATCGGTCCTTAAAGAGACAGCCTGTTATACCACAGGCAACGAAGGAAGATGTCAAAATATGCTAAACTATAGAGCTGGGAGGTGCTTCTCCTGACCCCACATTCAAAGAATGTAAACTGCTGTTGGCTGCTGCTTTCCTACCCTGCAATTAAACATCATCACTACTGCCTCCCTCTAGCTGCATTTGTGTTCCCCCACCCCGGATGTTCCTCCCCTCAGCCATCGCTGCTTCTGATCCATTCATACTTTATCCGAGTTTGTTGCTCCACTCTTCCCGGTCTTCTTTAATTGAAGGTCACTGCTGACATTGCAGTAGCCCAAATTTCATCCCACTTTGCCAACGAGTTGGTTATACCATTTGTCAGCTCTATAGTAGTGAGGCCCAAAGTTCAATATTGGGTATGCCTTGGACCTTACCATTCAGGCACCAGGTTCATCCCTTGTTCCCCCAGAAATGGGCACACCTGAATTTCTAGGATTCTGTCACTCTTATGTCCCCTTTTGGACTTGCTCATGTATTTCTCATTCCTTCAAAGTTTGCCTGACTTCAGAGTGTGCACCTTGGTTTATGGTTCTTTCTCTCTCTCAACCAGCATTTTTAAAAGGTGAGCCACTTTATTATTCTATATTTTGTAAGAATATGCAGCTGATGTTTCATTTTTAGAGTATTTTGAGTCCAGTACAAAGCCAGCATATACCCTGAAAAGGCAAAGGCTCTACTGATGTACTTAAGCACAACAAATTAGAAAGAATATTAAACTGAAAGAAAAGGTTGACTCAGGTGCAATGGAAAGTGGACATCCACTGGACTGGAAAGCTATCCAAAAAACAAAGGGTACATTTATTAATTAATAAGTGCAAAAAGGAACTAGAAAAAGTGAATGTTTCAGATAAATTTATTCGACTGGAGTTTGCTGAAAAAAAAAAATTAGTGTGTAAGCATGTAAAAGGTGTTAGAAATCTGGAACTTTGTTCCCAAAAATGCTGTGGTTGTTGGATTTATTGAAATCTTTGTGACTGAGATCAATAGATTTTTGTTCGGTAAGGGTATCGAGGGATATGGAGTAAAGGCAGGTAAATTAGCTGTGACCTGATTGCAAGCTGGGCCAAGTTCAAGGGACTGAGAATGGCCTTCTGTTGTTCCAGTGTTTCGGGGATTCTTGCTAACATTCCTGAGCTGATTCATAGCGGCCAAATAATTGGAAATTGCTATTCATTTCTTAAAAAGTAAGACCTTCATAACTGAATTATAATAGTCTTCCTCAAAAGTAGTGTAAACTTGGTTTCTGCAATTTATTTAAGCAAGAGGTATCAGGATTTGTTTTTATTTAATGTCATAAGCTTAATGCTTTATTATTAGGTCACTTAAGTTGTACATTTATATCCTAATTTAATACTTCTATCGCATGTAAAGCTGACCCTTATCTGACCTAATTGGGTGCAAGCATAAAAATCTCTTCAGTCTTGTACATTTAATATTCCTCCACAGGATGTGGGCATCGCTGGCTAGGCCAGCATTTATTGCCCATCCCTAACTGCCCTTGAGAAGTTGGTGGTGAGCGACCTTCTTGAACTGCTGCAGTCCATGTGGTATAGGTACACCCACAGTGCCGTTAGGGAAGGAGTTCCAGGATTTTGACTCAAAGACAGTGGAGGAATGGCAATATAGTTCCATGTGAGGATGGTGTGTGGCTTGGAGGGGAACTTGCAGCTGGTGGTATTCCCATGCATCTGCTGCCTTGTCCTTCTGGTTGGTAGAGACCAAGGGTTTGGAAGTTGTTGTCTAATATTGCATCTTTAGTTTTGGATCCAGCTCAGATTGATGGGATGAAATAATCATGTCTGCTCACTGGGCTACATTAAATGGCTGATTGAGCAAAACGATTTGATTCAGGTTAGAGGAACCTTGACTCTGTTTTCACTGTGTTACGGCTGATTTGGAATTGGGTGTATTTTGCATTCCTTCAAAGTTTGCCTTACTTTAGAATTTAAAACCTTGGCTTATGGCTCTTCTCCCTCTCAAACCTAATTGCGATGAAAGTGGGTGACCATTCTGTTCCCTAGCACTGACACTTGTTGCCATGAACACAAAAGGTAGGCAATGACCATCTCCAACACAGACAGCATTACCTCTCTGGCTATTCAGTGGTATTAGCATCGCCAAATCCCCCACCATCCTGAGCGTTGCCATTGACCAGAAATTGAACTGGATCAGTCACATAAATGTTGTGACTACTGAAGCAGGTCAGAGACTGTGTATTCTGCAGTGAGTGGCTCACATATAGATTCCCTAAAGCTCTACAACCTATAAGGCATAGATCAGGGGCAGAATTTTCTGCCTGTCGGGCGGGCTGGCCTGACCCAATCTCCGGCAGGCGGGGAGCCAAGCCTCGCCTCCATTTTACGTGGGTGGGCAAATTAAGGCCCACCCAGCATAGCACTTCCCGTGCGGGTGGGGGGGGATTCCCCAAAAGCGAGAGTGCGCTCATTCGTGCATGCGCAAGAAAGAGCGCACATTTCCTTGAGGCTAAGTGCTGCCTCAGGGAGATCGCTTACACTCTGCAAAATGTTAAAAATAGAGAAAAAAAAATTCCCTAACATGTCCCCCTCATGTGACAATGTTACATAAGATGGGACATGTTCATCATATACATACTAACTTTATTAAAATGTTTAAAACCCTGCATGAAACCTCATCCCGCCGCTGGATGAGGTTTCATGTTGTATTTATTAGCCACCAGAGATCCTAGCCTGCCCGCCAACATTAAGGTTGGACGGGCAGGTCCTTTAATTGTTTTAATAATCCTGTCAATGGCCTCAATTTACAGGTCGGCAGGCACACAGCTGATTTTACTGTGCCCCCGCCTTCCTGAAAGTTTAAATGGGGCGGGGTGATGTCGGGGGTTCCCTCCAACGTCATCCCGCATTATTTTATGCGTCGGCGAGCGGGCCCCGCCCCCTGCTCGCTGACGGCAAAATTCTGCCCCCGGAATGTGATGGACAAGTCTACACTTGCCTAGATGGGTACAGTTCCAACAATACTTGAGCGGTTTGACACAATCCCAGACAAAGCAGCCCATTTGATCGGGTTAACCTATTCATAAGCATAAATATCGACTTTGCTCCATCAGTGTACAGTGGGTGCTGTATGTGCTATTTACAGGATGCACTGCAGAAACTTGCTAAGGCTGATTTGGCAGCACCTGCCAAATCCACAATATCAACCACCATGAAGAACAAGGGAACACCATCATCTCCAAGGTTCTTCCAAACTACATACCATAATGACTTGGGCACATAACACAAATCCTTCATTGTCACTTGCTCAGAATCCTGTAACTTCTGACCCATCAGAATTGTGAAAGAATGCAAACCAACTACAGCAGTTAAAAAGGAAGGCCTACCACCATCATCTAATGGGCAATGAATGCTGGCCTTGTCATCAATGCCTGCATCACATTAATTTAAAAGACAACAAAATCTATATTCAGTGAAAGACGCTTTTAAATCACTCTGTTGCAAGATCCTTGCTGTCTGTTCATGCATTGTTTTGCTGAGTGAGTTTATCATGTGTATTAAGCACTGGGGCAGCCCAGTTTCATAAAAGTGTTCTACAAGAAGTTGGTGCTCCTTATTTAACCATAAGGAGATGATTTAATACATTTGGTGTGCAACATTGATTCCAGCAGAAGAGTTCAATCCAATGTATGGCATGGTGCACTTGTAGTGCAAAATGAACATGCAGTTGCTGGATGTTTAGGCACTCGTTTTGTTCATTTAAACTATGTACCGCGCAATACAATTTTTAAGCCTTGGTATCTTGCTGGAATAAGAGCATCTATTTATCAAAAAAACAATTGTCTAATCACGCAGCAACTATCATCCTTGCAGGGTAGCAGTGGAGGGAAGAATAGATAAGATTACTTTAGAATTGAGTTGGCTCCAAAATGATCCACTGTTCATTGGTGGATTGGATCATCTCCATGGTCAACTTAGATATCTGAATCCTATGTCAGTTATGCCTGAAGAACTCCAGTGCATTATTGCTGGTTGCTCAGTTGGCCTCACTCATTCATGGAACCTTGAGGGGTAGAACTGTTAATGGAGAGTTGCATTTTACCCCCTTGGCTCCAACTAAATGTGCAGGCAAGTATCATAATACATTGCATGATCCTAGTTGGGTAAAGAGCAGGAAACTTAAACCATGCCATGTGCCGAAAAGCTGAGTGGTTTCAAATGATTGAACACTGACAGGACCTCCAGCAGGACAGGTCCCTAAGCCTCGGAAAGTTTCAAACAACATTTGTCTAATCAGTATAATTGAAGCAGCCTCTTATCTCCAGTTTTAAATCCCACCCTCCATTTGAGCATAGCACCTACAGCAGTATCTTCTATTTCAGAATAAAACTGGATATTCCAAAACTCCAGCTGCTTGTGAACAGTTTAATTTGCAGTCCCTTTACATATGTGCATGCAATATTGAAATGCTTGCATACAAGATACTATCAGAGAACAGTATATGCTTATTGGCTGTGTAGGTAGTATCAATAAATTTCTAATTCCCTTTGTCCTATTAGACATGGCTACTTCAAGTTGGTCTGCATTAGAATTAATTTAAATCAACTTCATAAAATTTCAGTCACAACACAGGAGAAGAATACAGCCAATAAAATTCAATGGTTAAATGAAGCAATCAAAAGAATAGTGTCCCGTTGACATTGCCTTTTATAATTACTAGCCACATTTGAGCTTCCTATTATGCTCATTATTGTTCACTGCATCAAAATTCAAAGCTTTCTTTTGCACTCCAATTGGCACTGACAAAATTCTATAGAAATGCACATGCTGACCCTGGTTGACTCGCGACATTAATCTTTGTTGACCTTACACATGGTTCATGAGCTATTTAATTATAAAATGATGCCACCCATTGAGCTTCTCATTACTGATGTGCCAAATGACATCTACAATGTGGGTCATACACCTTTTTGTTGAAAAATAACAGCCATCTAAAATTGATCCACTTAAAAAGCTGCCCTATGTTAAAAAGCTGTTTAGTTAAATTTCAGGCAGCTGTTAATTTTTTTTGACCCTCCCTAAAATATTTAATACTGTAAGTGTTTAATATCTGATGTACCAGACAGAATGGCTTAACTCCAGATCTTGCAACTGTCGCACAAATTGAATGTAAAAATGTGCTTGATTGCGATTGAACTTCTGTATGGAAATGTATTTTTTTACAGATTAGCCTGCACATTTAAACATAAAGGCAGTTTAAATTGAAAATGGCCATGGAGTAAATCACTGCTTCATGATTATTGCAATAAATGTGTCATGTTTTGTTTCATATTTTTGCTTTTCTTACTGTTCATACTTTTTTAAAGTAACCCCCTAATCTCATTAGCCTGGTACTAAATCTTGTTACTCATCCTGTAGAGAATTGGATGTATTAGTTGATCCCATCATCTACCCATCTGTGTCTGCCTGCAACAAAATGGGAGAAGCCACTTAACTCAAGCGGGGCTTTTTTTTTAATACATTCACAGGATGTGGGCTTTGCTGGCTGGGCAAGCATTTAATACCCATCCCTAGTTGCCCATGGGAAGGTGGTGGCAAGAAGCCTTCTTGAACCGCTGCAGTCCATGTGGTGTGGGTACACCCACAGTGCTGTTAAGGGAATTCCAGGAATTTTGGCCCAGCAACAGCAAAGGAACAGTGATATATTTCCAAGTCAGGATGGTGAGTGACTTGGAGGTGGTGTTCTCATCTATCTACTGCCCTTGTCCTTCTAGATAGGGGGGTGGTCCTGGGTTTGGAAGGTGCTGTCGAAGGAGCCTTGGTGAATTCCTGCAGTGCATCTTGTAGATGGTACACACTGCTGCCACTGTGTGTCGGTGGTGGAGGGAGTGGATGTTTTTGGATGTGATGCCAATCAAGTGCTGCTTTGTCCTGGACGGTGTCCAGCTTCTCGAGTGTTGTGGGAGTTGCACTCATCCAGGCAAGTGGGGAGTATTCCATCACTCTCCTGATTTGTGCCGTGTGGATGGTGGACAGGCTTTGGGGAGTCAGGAGGTGAGTTACACATCATGGGATTCCTTGTCTTGATCTGCTCTTGTAGCCACAGTATTTAAATGGCTGGTCCAGTTCAGCTTCTAGTCAATGGTAACCCCCAGGATGTTGATATTGGGGGATTCAGTGATGGTAATGCCGTTGAACATCAAGGGGTGATGGTTAGATTCTCTCTTTTTGGAGATGGTCATTGCCTGACACTTGTGTGGCGCGAATGTTACTTGCCACTTGTCAGCCCAAGCCTGGATATTGTCCAGGTCTTATTGCATTTGGACATGGACTGCTTCAGCATCTGAGGAGTTGCGAATGGTGCTGAACATTGTACAATCATCAGTGAACATCTGCACTTCTGACCTTATGATGGAAGGAAGGTCATTGATGAAGCAGCTGAAGATGGTTGGGCCAATAAAACTACCCTGAGGAACTCCTGCATTGAGGTCCTGGAGCTGAGATGACTGACCTCCAACGACCACAACCATCTTCCCTTGTGCTAGGTATGACTCCAACCAGTGGAGAGTTTCCCCCCCTGATTCCCATTGACTCCAGTTTTTCTAGGGCTCCTTGATGCCATTCTTGGTCAAATGCTGCCTTGATGTCAAGAGCAGTGACTCTTACCTCACCTTGGGAGTTCAGCTCTTTTGTCCTTGTTTGAACCAAGGCTGTAATGAGGTCGGGAGATGAGTGGCCCTGAGTGGAGCTGAGGTCGGAACCCAAACTGGGCGTCACTGAGCAGGTTATTGCTAAGCAAGTGCCGCTTGATTGCACTGTTGATGACCCCTTCCATCACTTTACTGATGATCGAGAGTAGACTGATGGGGCAATACTTGGCTGGGTTGGATTTGTCCTGCTTTTTATGTACAGGACATACCTGGGCAATTTTCCACATAGCCGGGTAGATGCCCATGTTGTAGCTATACTGGAACAGCCTGACTAGGGGTGCAGCAGGACACTCCCAGAATTTTATAAGCACATGAGATCACAAGATTATAACCTTTCCTTTTGAAACTGGAATTAATTTGATAAAAATAAAAACCGCAGTGTCACTGAAATTCTTGATAAATATCGTTGAAAAGCGAGTTCATGCGTGCCATTCTCACCGTGTTTTCTTGATTTGTGTTGTGAATCCTTACAGTGTTCTATTCCTTGACTTGGCTTCAATGTGAAGCACAGAAGCCTGATCCTTTACTAAATCTCAGGTGTCACATTTTGGGGAGATGTTAAACAGACAGAAAGAAATCTGACAAAGAGATGCTTCTCAGCTGCAGTTGTGCAATAACTTTGTGGGCTCAGAATGGAATTGGCAGAATCTTGGAAGCAGATCTGTTGAAGGATATCTGTCCCAGTGTCTGGGGTTATGTTGGGGAGAAGAAAGCAGTATGAATTGAAAAATCTTATATATCAAGCAATATATAAACCTCTAAAATGCAGACATAGCAAATCAAATCGTAAATATCACTGCATCCCTATCACGTAGAAAGGTCTTAAAAGAGACTTCCCACCATGCAAACAAACTTTGTTGAACAGTGCCTTGGTGTCAACCCATCTCTCTTATTATGAACAGCCAGAATGTGATATTTTTTCCAAAATTATCTGTCAGGGAGCATCATTCTCACCTCTGAGCAATGATTGATCATTCATTTTGTTTACCATTTGTGGGGCATTGCTGTATACAAACTGACTACCATATTTGTCTACATGACAACAATGTCTTCAAAAATAATCCTTTGGATGTGAAATATGATTTGAAAATTGAAAGTGGGTGTCCTGAGTTGTGATGAATGCAAGTTCATTTGTTTGTCTTTTTAATACTTAACAAACAACCCCTCTATTCTACATTTTTCTACAGAAGGACCATAAAATGTCTGCTGAATTTCCGCTCTTAGTTAAAGACAGAATTTAAAGAGAAGTATTAAAGGATAGCAATTTATGTGTCAGTGTGTTAGCTGTTTCCTCATATCCTAAACTTTGCTGTTATAGGTTTTGATATCTTTGTGCACTCCACAATTAAATATATACTTACAATGCTGCCAGTTGTTCTGAATCTTTAGAAATATTTAAATGATATTCTGCAATTAGAAATTGAAAGAAAATGTTGGAAAGAAAATGTGGTACAAACTCTTTCTCAACTTTGTTGATGTTTTATCATAAGTACAGCTAGCCATGTTGCAAAGTTAATCCATACCCCGGGTACATCATTTTTTTTTTTACTTGACTGTCCTGTTGTATTTTAGATTGCCTAACTGAAAATTCTATTGGAATAAAACCAGTATTTTTTTTTGAAAATGTAGCATTGATCATTTGATTCATTGAGACTGCAACCCCGGCATCTACCCGACTATGTGGAAGATTATCCAGATATGCCCTGTGCACGAAAAGCAGGACAAACCCAACCCAGCCAATTACCGCTCCATCAGTCTCCTCTTGATCATCAGTAAAGTGATGGATGGGTCATCAACAATGCTATCAAGCAGCACCTGCTTAGCATTAGCCTGCTCAGTGACACCCAGTTTGGGTTCCGCCAGGGCTGCTCAGCTCCTGACCTCATTACTTCCTTGGTTCAAATATGGACAAAAGAACTGATCTCTCAAAGTGAGGTGAAAGTGACTGCTCTTGACATCAAGGCTGCATTTGTGGCATCAAGGAGCCCCAGCAAAACTGGAGTCAATGGGAATCAGGGGGAAAACTTTCCACTAGTAGGAGTCATAACTAGCACAAAAGAAGATGGTTGTGGTTGTTGAAGGTCAGTCATCTGAGCTCTAGGACATCACTGCAGGAGTTCCTCATGGTAGTTTTATCGACCCAGCCATCTTCAGCTGCTTCATCAATGGTCAGAAGTGGGGATGTTCGCTGATGATTGTACAATGTTCAGCACCATTTGCGACTCCTCAGATGCTGAAGCAGTCCATGTCCAAATACAGCAAGACCTGGACAATATCCAGGCTTGGGGTGGCAAGTAACATTTGCGCCACACAAGCGCCAGGCATTGACCATCTCCAACAAGAGAGAATCTAACCATCCATCGCCCTTGACGTTCAGTGGCATTATCATCACTGAAGCCCCCACTATCTACTTGCTGGGGGGGGTTACCATTGGCCAGAAATTAAATTGGACTAGCCATATAAATAAATGGCTACAAGAGTGGGAGAGTGGGTCAAAGGCTAGGAATCCTGCATGTAACGGTATTACATTTGAATAAAGGCAACTACAGAGGCATGAGGGAGGACCTGGCCAAAATTGACTGGGAGAGGAGCCTAGCAGGAAAGACAGTGGAATAGCATTGGCAGGAGTTTCTGGGAGTAATTTGGGAGACATAGTAAAAATTCATCCCTAGGAAGAAGAAGCATACTAAAGGGAGGACAAGGCAACCATGGCTGACAAGCGAAGTCAGGGAAAGCATAAAAGCTAAAGAGAAAGCATACAATGCGGCGAAGAGCAGTGGGAAACCAGGGGATTGGGAAGCCTACAAAGACCAACAGAGGACAACTAAAAAAGAAATAAGGAGGGAGAAGATTAAATATGAGGGCAAACTAGCCAGTAATATAAAATAAGATTGCAAGAGTTTTTTTAGTTATATAAAAGTTAAGAGAGAGGCAAAAGTGGATATTGGGCTGCTGGAAAATGACGCTGGAGAAGTAGTAGTGGGGAACAAAGAAATGGCAGAGGAACTGAATAGGTACTTTGTGTCAGTCTTCACGGTGGAAGACATGAGTGACATCCCCAAATATCAAGAGAGTCAGGGGGTAGAAGTGAGTATGGTGGCCATTATCAAGGAGAAGGTGCTAGGAAAGCTGAAAGGTCTGAAGGTGGATAACTCACCTGGACCAGATGGATTACACCCCAGAGTTCTGAAGGAGATAGCTGAAGAGATAGTGAAGGTATTAGTGGTGATCTTTCAGGAATCACTGGAGTCAGGGAGGGTCCCAGAGGACCGGAAAATCACTAATGTAACCCCCCTGTTTAAGAAGAGAGTGAGGCAAAAGATGGGAAATTACAAGCCAATTAGCCTGACCTCGGTCATTGATAAGATTTTAGAGTCCATTATTAAGGATGAGATTTCAGAATACTTGGAAGTGCATGATAAAATAGGGCAAAGTCAGCATGGTTTCATCAAGGGGAGGTCATGCCTGACAAATCTGTTAGAATTCTTTGAGGAGGTAACAAGTAGGTTAGATAAAGGAGAGCCAATGGATGTTATCTACTTGGACTTCCAGAAAGCCTTTGACAAGTTGCTGCACAGGAGGCTGCTCAGTAAGATAAGAGCCCATGGTGTTAGAGGCAAGTTATTAGCATGGATAGAAGATTGGCTGTCTGGCAGGAGGCAGAGAGTGGGGATAAGGGGCTTCTTCTCAGGATGGTGGCCGGTGACTAGTGGAGTTCCGCAGGGGTCAGTGTTGGGACCACAACTTTTCACTTTATACATTAATGATCTAGATGAAGGAACTGAGAGCATTCTGGCTAAGTTTGCAGATGATACAAAGATAGGTGGAAGCAGGTAGTATTGAGGAGGTAGGGAGGCTGCAGAAGGATTTGGACAGGTTAGGAGAATGGGCAAAGAAGTGGCAGATGGAATACAACGTGGGCTGTGTGAGGTCATGCACTTTGGTAGGAAGAATAGAGGCATGGACTATTTTCTAAATGGGCAGAGAATTCAGAAATCTGGAGTGCAAAGGGACTTGTGAGTCCTAGTCCAGGATTCTCTTAAGGTTAACTTGCAGGTTGAGTCGGTAGTTAGGAAGGCAAATGCAATGTGGCATTTATTTCGAGAGGACAAGAATATAAAAGCAGGGATGTGCTGCTGAGGCTTTATAAGGCTCTGGTTAGACCACATTTATAATATTGTGAGCAATTTTGGGCCCCGTATCTCAGGAAGGATGGCACTGGAGAGGGTCCAGAGGAGGTTCACGAGAATGATCCCAGGAATGAAAGGCTTAACATATGAGGAACATTTGAGGACTCTGAGTCTATACTCGATGGAGTTTAGAAGGATGAGGTGGCATCTGATTGAAACTTCCAGAATACTGAAAGGCCTGGATAGAGTGGACATAGGGAAGATGTTTCCATTAGTAGGAGAAACTAGGACCCGAGGGCACAGCCTCAGAGTAAAGGGAAGACCTTTTAGAACAGAGATGACGAGAAACTTCTTTAGCCAGAGAGTGGTGAATCTATGGAATTCATTGCCACAGAAGGCTGTGGAGGCCGGGTCAATGAGTGTATTTAAGACCGAGATAGATAGGTTCTTGATTGGTAAGAGGATCAAAGGTTACAGGGAGAAGGCAGGAGAATGGGGTTGAGAAACTTATCAGTCATGATTGAATGGCGGAGCAGACTCGATGGGCCGATTGGCCTAATTTCTGCTCCTATGTCTTATCCCATGAATGAATAAAAAAAAGTTATTTCAACTGCGCTATATATGTTCAAATCAAAGAGATGCAAGAAAATGAAATGGTAACAAAGGATTGTTTGAAGTATAAAATGCTTTACTATGCTGTGTTCAGTCCTTATATCTTATTCCTTGTATTGGTGCCATGGTGAGCTATACTCAGCCTTCCATGTTCAAATTGTGTAACTTTGACTTAAGTGCTGTATTTTAGTTTGAATTATGAGGGCAGACTTGGAGAATGCAAATTCAAAGTGAAGTCCTGACTGAGTGTAGCTATTAAAAAGACATTTCTAATTCTCTTCGCCAACTCAGAAGTTTCTAAAAGATGTACATTCAGCCTTGATCCCTGTTAATTTGATCCCATGAAAAATTGCACTTACGAGTTGTAACCCAAACTCTTTATAAATAAAACTGAATTGTTTTGAAGTTTGGTGCTAAATGATTATTAATGGGATAATATATTTGAAGGCTGTGTAGTGTAGTTTAAAGCCATTTTTCAAAGAATAATTACAACAAAGGTTTACGATTTTCTGTAACTATAATTATGCAAATTATGTTCAACTGGTATAGTATTCCTTTTGTTTGCTTGCTAAACCCTTGTTGGCACATTGAAAGATTTTTTTGCATGTGGGTATACTAAACTCTGCTTTGCGCTCTTTGTTCCCCTTTTCTCTCAGTGATGGGTAACTGACAGAGAATTACGATAGCTAAGCCTCAGGGCATGTTATTACGGAGGATAAATAGGGTGTTCAGGGTTCTTTTGTGTCCTGTTAAGGAGACTGGGGCCCCATGAAATCTGATTATCTGTTTCGCAAAATTAAATTTTGAACCACTATGACTATCGAATGTGTGGGACATCAGTGTGCCTCAGTGCATATTTTTAGTCATCTGGGATAGTTATCCTTGCATGCATTCGAGATTTGTCTGCTGCCATTGTTCTTCCTGTTTCTCAGTGATGCTATGGATCATCCTGTGGTGAAAATCCTTAAGAAAGATTATGATTGGCTTATTGGAACAGGGAGTTATTAAAAATCTAATACAAGCCTTTCTAGCAGCTGTAACAAATTAGGAGAAACAATTTATTTTGCTCGTAGAATGTGAGTCCTGTAAAGTATGCACAATCTTTTAATACAGTAATTGAATGAGATCCACAGACCCTGCTGGTCAGTACTTAATGATGATATTCTTTGTAACTGAGATACCAATAGTCAGAAAGTTGCTGCGTGCTATTTCTTTGTTGTTCAGTTTGATGCTTGCATATTTTCTATTCTCTGGCTAAGCTCTTCCAGTAATGATTTTCCCTCATATTAGCCCCGAAACATGTATGGTATTTTAGCTAGTTATTCTAGAGACATAATATTGTAATGTATCTTCTCTAACTATAATGTTTAAAAACCAAAATTCATGTAAATAAATATATTGTAATGAAATTATTAGATTGATGTTACAAATGAGAATTTTGAAGGCATTGTGAAAGGAAGATGTTTTGCTGGGCCCTAACAGAATTTTGCTATTGGTAAGCGATTAAATATTGAATAGTTTAAAAAGGTTGCTAAATCACCTTGTGTTTCTTTTCTAAGTTTCAGTTTGTGTGCTTGTCAATAGCTTTGACTGGAGAGTGCTGATCAGGAACATGAGTACACAAATCACATGTTCTAGTAAATGACTTGCCGATAATCTTTAAAATCTTCCTAAAAGATATGCTGTGTGAAGAATGTTTTCAACTGGTCAGTTATTGGGTGAGGAGGGAAACCGGACTGAAACTATTGTTTTAGCTGGAAATGTGCTAACATTTGCAGTCTTATATTTAACAAAGCTGGTTGACTGTTAAATGGACAACAAAATATACCTGGTAATGTTATTGCAGGGTTCTGATGTCATAAGCCAACAAAACCTGACGTATTTAGAATGGTCATCTGGCCCTGTTACTCAAGATGAGACGGCAGTTTCAAAGTCACTTTTGTGATATTTCTACAATATCTAGTGCTGGTTTACAGAGTATTTGTTTAGATTTTGGAGCTGTTTTGTTGCTTTAAGTAACTGTCACTGTAAACATGAATGACAATTGCGCTCCCAACGAGTGATCCATTTTGCCAAATTGCTGTGAGAAGCAGTGTTCATTCAGCTGAGTAAAAATAGGTGGTGACTTGTTGGCCTTCTGCAGAGAATAAAAATATGAGATACGCTCAGCAGGAAACCACATCAAAGGTAAGGTTTACCTGAGGGGAGATAAAGGAAAAATGGTAGGGAAGCCATCGTATTAATTGGCAAAGAAAAAATGATGCATATTCCGGACAAAATAAAAGAGTGGAGTAAATCCAATACAATATAAAAAACAAGCGAAGAGGAGCAAATGGATTGAAAGAGAGTTGAATTTATGACGCAGGGAATTCAATAATACCATGTTGTTTTCAACAGTGAATTACAAGGAGCTTGATTCCTTGTGTATATTGTAAGATAATAAAATCAGTCTCCTCACGCAATATGTCCCCATTTGTGCACTGCTGTCTTTTTTTGGTGCTGCTACATGGTATAATTCAAACTAAGGACAAGTTGGGACTTTATCATTGACAGAATTCCAAGGAAAATTGTATATATAAGTCTGCTGTCCTCCATGTTTATCATTTTATTAAGTTGGTATGAACCTGAGAAGCATTGACTGAATTTAGTTTATTTGTAATTATTTTAACATTTTTTTTTACTGACTTAAGAAATATTTTAAGCCTTTTTGGAATTGTATTTTTATTCTTTCAAACTGGCTACAGAGAGCACGTTTCAGTTTTATATATAGGATAACTATTGTGGTTAAAAACAATGTATTATTTTTGTCCAGTAATTTCACATAATATGAAACAAATGCAAATTGAATGTTGATATTTATTGTAAAGGGAATAGAATATAAAATTAGGGACATTTTACTGCAGCTGTACAGGGCATTGGTGAGACCTCATCCACAGTACTGTGTACAGTTTTGGTCTCCTTACTTGAGAAAGTATATAATTGCATTTGAAGCAATTCAGAGAAAGTTCGCTTGACTCATTCCTGGAATTAAGGGCTTATCTAATGAAGAAAGATTGTACAGGTTGGGCCTATACCCATTGGAATTTAGAAGAATGAGAAGTGATCTTATTGAAATGTATAAGATGCTGAGGGAACTTGTAGGGTGGATACCGGGAGGATGTTTCCTCTCATGACGTAGACTAGAACTAGGGGAAACAGTTTAAGAATAAGAGATCTCCCATTTAAGATGGAAATGAGGAGAATTTTATTCTTGGAGGGTCATCAGTCTGTGGCATTCTCTTTTCTAGAAAGTGGAGGAGGTCGGATCATTTATGTTATTCAAGGCTGAGTTAGATAGACTTTTGATAGACAAGGGAGTCAAGGGTTATGGGTAGACAGGAAGATGGAGTTAAGACCATAACCAGGTCAGCCATGATCTTATTGAATGACGGAGCTCAAAGGGCTGAATGGCCCACTCCTGCTTTTAAGTCCTATGCAACTATGAACTCTTCCAGCAAAAAATGCAATGTTAAGCAGAAACTACTAATTGGAGGGTAGAAACAAATGTATAGGAACTTATAAGTATTTTCAAGGCTCTAACACAAGAAATATTGAGCTACTCAAGAATTGCAATATTTGCAACCCCACTTTCTTGCTTCAGTCTTTTATGCAAAATAGGGTTATTTCACTGTAACATGCAAAAAATCTTGCATTTATTCAGTACCTTTAACATTATAAGAGCTCCAAAGCACTTCACATGAGTGTAATCAAATGAAATATGACTCCAAGCCGCAAAAAGAGATATTAGGCCAAGCGGGTAACAAAGGTAGGTTTTAAAGAGTGTCTTAAAGGAGGGTAAAGAGGCTGAAAGGCTTAAGATATAAACTCTATAGTTTAGGGTTTAAGCATAAAGGCAAGGCTTCCACTGGTGAGATAAAGGAAATCAGGTGGGCCAAAGAAGCCAGAGGTGGAAGAATGCAGATTTCCTGGAGGGTTGTGGGGCTGAAGAAGGTCACAAAGGAAAGGGTGAGCCCATAGAGAGATTTGAACATGGGGATGGGGATTTCCAATTTGAGGTAATGTTGAACTGGGGAGCCAACTAATGACGCTGAGCCAAGGGCAGATGGGTGAAAGGGACTCGGTGGGAGTTAGGATATGTGTAGCAGAGTTTTGAATGAGCTGAAATGTACAGAGGTCGAAAGATGGGAGGCATAGGATTGGCCAGGTCTGGAGGTAACGAAAGTGGATGATGGTTTTAGCAGCAGATTGGCTGAGGTAGGAGTAGAGTTGGACAACATTATGGACATGGAGGTTGGCAACAGAATAAAATTTGGGTTGATGTCATGTGATTCGCTTTTAGGGGCTAGGACTCATCATAATACTCAGCTGGCGAAGTAGAGACATGCTGAAAATTGAATTAATCGTGCCATCCTATGAACTCCGTTTGTATACACTACTGTATATACTGTCAGTTTTATATTTCAGGATTGAGGTGACATTGACAAATTGCTTGAGTTCCACCTTTGTGGTTTATGCTACCTCAGCCTATATTTTGTTCCTTATACTACCTTTTTGTTATCCTCTATGCAAAACAGAAAGCTGCTGTTTTTTTTTATTTTTGCCCGTCACTTCCTTTACCATATGGTGATTTTGCAGTCTTAAATCCATTAAAGGGTTAATTAATGATTCATGATGGATAATTAATAATTCCTATTGAAGTACAATTTATATTTGCATCAGTGAGGCTGGCTCATTCATTCATGCATTACTTTTAGCCCCTCAAATCAAAAGAGAAATTGTATTTTTTAAAGACTGTTATCACTAAACCACTGTAACAAACACACACAATATTTGCACAGCTACAAGCCCCAATAGGGGACATGTAATGTGGGTCAGTGAGAAGGAGGTTGAAATTATACTTGTGTGCAAAAGGCCTGAGTAAATTCAGAAAAGGTTGTTCACCAGTGTAACGCAGCCTATGTTGTTTGGATCCTAGTGTATAGTAATTGTTATGTAAACCTAATTTTGTTTCTCTGTCTTTTTCATCAGAGGGAGGAGTTTTAAAGTTCATGGTTTTAACTAGATAAGTAACTAATCTTGCAGTTGTAGTTTGTGACTTCTTGCTTTTGATATTATTCATGATAGAATGTGTTTTTTTAATAAAATACATTAATTTTTAATACACAGTAGTTCAAAATTCACACTTAAGGTCTAAACAAATACTAACTGAATACTGATGAATACACACTATCTTCCAAGCAACCAACCTGTCAACCGTGAATTCAGATTAGCATAGCTGCAAATGTCCTGTGCCAGATAATGGGCTCAAAGGTTAAGAGCAAAGGATCTCAACAGTTCCAATCAGCAGTGCTTTTCCAGAGCTAATTACCTCTTTACTGTGCTGACTGTAATGTGACATGTTTATTGCCTTAACTAACAATCATTAGCTTAGCTGATGTTTTGTCAATATTAATTCGTTCATTTAAGCCAAGTCAAAGCTTAAACAAAGATGTCTGTTCTCAGAAATGGGCAGCAGAATGAGGACTGTTTGTTCTGACCACTTCATGTATAAGATGGAGAAAAAAAAACTACAAATATTTTGCTATCAGAAATAGCTTTTTTTTTCTCATCCTGTAAAGGTTTAAGATCGGTCCATATTGAAAGCAAGCATAGATTTCTGCCCTTACACAACACCTCTCTGAAATTAAATAACATTTATTGAATATTTATTATTTTCAACCACCAATAAAAGACAAGCTTTATTCCTTACCAGTTATGGATCTGGTTTTCTGTAAATTGCAAAATTGGAGAAATATACACAGTTGTGGTTTGTTCTATTTACTTTGCATTTGTGCAAAATAAATCTTGTCCAGGTATATTACGATTACTTTGTTGTGTCATAATGTGAAAGCTTGACTGCAGTTTTTTAGATGATGCAATAGAGTTTATATCTTTTGCTATTTCGTTATTGTATTTCAACCAAAGTATGAAATAATTTGGGTCTTGGAGATACTCTTGAATGTGTTTAAATCTGAACAAACCCGAGGCAAGGAGAGATTGATAGCAAAACAGATCCAGTCCATTTCCAAAAACAGCAATGGGGAGGTGATGGTGTAGTGCTATTGACGCTGGACTGGTAATCCAGAGACCTAGGGTAATGGACTAGGGACCTGGGTTTGAATCTCACTACAGCAGATGGTGGAATTTGAATTCAGTAAAAATCTGGAGTTACAAGTCATTGTTTTGTTGATTGTTGTAAAAACCCATCTGATTTTCACTCATGTCCTTGAGGGAAGGAAATCTGCCGTCCTTATCTGTTCTGGCCCATATGTGACTCCAGATCCACAGCTATGTGGTTGACTCTTAAAATGCCCTCTGAAATGGCCCAGCAAGCCACTGTGTTGTACCAAACTGCTACAAAGTCACAAAAATGGAATGAAACCAGACACCCGGCATCGACCTAGGTACCGGAAACGACAGTCTCAGTCCTGTCGACTCTGCAAAGTCCTCCTTACTGACATCTGGGGCTAGTGCCAAAATTGGGAGAGCTGTCTCATGGACTAGTCAAGCAACAGCCAGACATAGTCATCCTCACAGAATTATATCTTACAGACAATGTCCCAGACACCAGCATCACCATCCTGGATCTGCCCTGCTGGTGGGGCAGGACATACCCAGGGATGGTGATGGTGGTGGCACAGTGGTATACAGTCGGGAGCGAGTTACCCTGGGAGCCCTCAACATTTACTTCCGACCCCATGAAGTCTCATAGCATCAGGTCAAACATGGGTAAGGAAACCTCCTGTTGATTACCATGTACCGCCCTCCCTCAGCTGATAAATCAGTGCCCCTTCATGTTGAACGCCACTTGGAGGAAGCACTGAGGGTGGCAAGGGCGCAGAATGTACTCTGTGTGGGCGACTTCACTGTCCATCACCAAGGCTGGCTCGGTAGCACTGCTATTGACCAAGCTGACCGAGTCCTAAATGACATAGCTGCTAGACTGGGTCTGCAGCAGATGGTGAAAGAACCAACAAGAGGTGGAAACATACTTGACCTCATCCTCACCAACCTACCTGTTGCAGATGCATCTGTCTATGACAGTATTGTTAGGAGTGACCATCGCACAGTCATTGTGGAGATGAAATCCTGCCTTCACATTGAGGATACCTTCCATTGTGTTGTGTGGCACGACCACCGTGCTAAATGGGATAAATTTTGAACAGATCTAGCAACTCATTACTGGGCATCCATTAGGCGCTTGGGCCATCAGCAGCAGCAGAATTGTACTCGAACACAATCTATAACCCCATAGCCTGGCAAATCCCCCACTCTAACGTTCCAGTCAGGCCAGGGGATCAACCCTGATTCAGTGGAGCGTGCATGAAGGCATACCAGGAGCAGCACCAGGCAAACCTAAAAATGAGTTGTCAACCTGGTGAAGCTATAACACAGGACTACTTGCGTGCCAAACAGCATAAGCAGCAAGTGATACAGCTAAATGATTCTACAACCAACAAATCAGTTCTAAGCTCTCCAGTCCTGCCACATCCAGTCATAAATGATGGTGGACAATTAAACAGCTCACTGGAGGATGAGGCTGCACAAATCTCCCCATCCTTAATGATAGAGGAGCCCAGAACATCAGTGCAAAAGATCAGGCTGAAGCATTTGCTACAACTTCAGCCAGAAATGCCGAGTGGATGATGCATCTCGGCCACCTTCCAAGGTCCCCAGCATCACAGATGCCAATCCTCAGCCAATTTGATTCACTCCATGTGATATCGAGAAACAGCTGAAAGCACTGTAAACTGTGAAGGCTATGGGCCCTGATAATATTCCAGCAACAGGACTGGTAGGGGTCATCAACACTGCTATTGAGCAGCACTTGCTTAGCAATAACTTACTCACTGACGCACAGTTTGGGTTCCGCTAGAGCCACTCAGCTTCTGACCTCATTACAGCCTTGGTTCAAACCTAGAGAAGAGAGCTGAACTCCCGAGGTGAGATGAGAGTTATTGCCCTTGATATCAAGGCTGCAGTTGACGGAGTGTGGCATCGAGGAGCCCTAGCAAAATTGGAGTCAGTGGGAATCAGCAGTCAAACTATCCACTAGTTGGAGTCATACCTAGCACAAAAGAAGATGGTTGTGCTTGTTGGAGGTCAGTCATTTCAGCTCCAGGACATCACTGCAGGACTTCCTCAGGTAATGTTATTGATCCAATAATCTTCAGCTGCTTCAACAATGACACTCCTTCCATCATAAGTTCAGAAGTGGGGATGATCAGTGACGATTCAGCACCATTCGGGATTCCTCAGATAATGAAGCAGTCTATGTCCAAATGCAACAAGACCTGGACAATATCCAGGCTTGGGCTGACAAGTGGCAAATAACAATTGTGCCACACTAGGCATGGTGACTTAGAGGTATTGTCACTGGACTAGTATTGCAGAGACCCAGGCTAATGCTCTGGGGACCAGATGGATTACACCCCGGAGTTCTGAAGGAGATAGCTGAAGAGATAGTGGAGGCGTTAGTGGTGATCTTTCAGGAATCACTGGAATCAGGGAGGGCCGCAGAGGAGTGGAGGCAAAAGACAGGAAATTACAGGCCAATCAGCGTGACCATGGTCGTTGGTAAGATTTTAGAGTCCATTATTAACGATGAGATTTCAGAATACTTGGAAGTGCATGGTAAAATAGGGCAAAGTCAGCATGGTTTCATCAAGGGGAGGTCATGCCTGACAAATCTGTTAGAATTCTTTGAGGAGGTAATGAGCAGGTTAGACAAAGGAGAGCCAATGGATGTTATCTACTTGAACTTCCAGAAGGCCTTTGACAAGGTGCCACACAGGAGGCTGCTCAGTAAGATGGTGTTAGAGGCAAGGTACTAGCATGGATAGAAGATTGGCCGTCTGGCTTGAGGCAGAGAATGGGGATAAGGGGGTCCTTCTCAGGATGGTGGCCAGTGACTAGTGGAGTTCCGCGGGGTCAGTGTTGGGACCACAATTTTTCACTTTATACATTAATGATCTAGATGAAGGAACTGAGAGCATTCTGGCTAAGTTTGCAGATGATACAAAGATAGGTGGAGGGACAGGTAATATTGAGGAGGCGGGGAGGCTGCAGAAGGATTTGGACAGGTTAGGAGAATGGGCAAAGAAGTGGCAGATGGAATACAACGTGGGTAGTGTGAGGTCATGCACTTTGGTAGGAAGAATAGAAGCATGGACTATTTTCTAAATGGGGAGAGAATTCAGAAATCTGGAGTGCAAAGGGACTTGGGAATCCGAATCCAGGATTCTCTTAAGGTTTACTTGCAGGTTGAGTTGGTAGTTAGGAAGGCAAATGCAATGTGCCATTTATTTTGAGACGACTAGAATATAAAAGCAGGGATGTGCTGCTGAGGCTTTATAAGGCTCTGGTTAGACCACATTTAGAATATTGTGAGCAATTTTGGGCCCCATGTTTCAGGAAGGATGTGCTGGCCCTGGAGAGGGTCCAGAGGAGGTTCATGAGAACTATCCCAGGAATGAAAGGCTTAACATATGTGGAACGTTTGAGGACTCTGGGTCTATACTCGATGGAGATTAGAAGGATGAGGGGGCATCTGATTGAAACTCACGAAATACTGAAGGGCCTGGATAGAGTGGATGTGGGGAAGATGTTTCCATTAGTAGGAGAGACTAGGACCTGAGGGCACAGCCTCAGAGTAAAGGGAAGACTTTTTAGAACAGAGATGAGGAGAAACATCTTTAGTCAGAGAGTGGTGAATCTATGGAATTCATTGACACACAAAGCTGTGGAGGCCAGGTCATTGAGTGTTTTTAAGACCGAGATAGATAGGTTCCTGATTGGTAAGGGGATCAAAGGTTACGGGGAGAAGGCGGGAGAATGGGGTTGAGAAACTTATCAGTCATGATTGAATGGCAGAGCAGACTTGATGGGCCGAATGGCCTAACTTCTGCTTCTATGTCTTATGGTCTTATGGACCTGGCTTCAAATCCCACCAAGGCAGATGGTGAAGTTTGAATCCAATAAAAAAATATGGACATGGCCATGAAACCATTGTCAATTGTCGTAAAAACCCACCTGGTTCACTAATGTCCTTTAGGGAAGGAAATCTGCTGTCCTAACCTGGCCTGGTCTACATGTAACTCCAGACCCACAGCAATGTGATTGACCCTTAAATGCCCTCTGAGTAAGGGCAATTAGCGATGGGCAATAAATGCTGGCCTAGCCAGTGATGCCCACATCCAATGAATAATAATAAAAAAAAAACAAGTGTCAGGCACTGACCATCTCCAACTAGAGAGAATCCAACCATCGCCCCTTGATGTTCAGTGGCATTGCCATCACTGAATCCCTCACTATCCATATCCCGGGGGTTACCAATGACCAAAAACTGAACTGGACTGGCCATATAAATACTGTGGCTACAAGAGTAGGCCGGAGGCTAGGAATAGTGCGATGAGTAACTCTCCTCCTGACACCCTAAAGTATGATAGAATACTCCCCACTTGCCTGGATGCGTGCAGCTCTCACAACACTTCAAGAAGCTTGACATCGTCCAGGACAAAGCAGCCTGCTTCATTGGCACCACATCCACAAACACTCCCTTAACCACAGTAGCAGCAGTGTGTACCATCCACAAGATGCGCTGCAGGAAATCATGGAACTCTCTTCCTAACAGCACTGTGGGTGGTGTACCTGTACTACATCGACTGCAGTGGTTCAAGAAGACAGCTCACCACCACCTCCTCAAGGGCAACTAGGGATGGGCAATAAGTGCTGGCCCATTAAGTGCTATCCCATGAATGAATTTTTAACAATTCACAAGGCTCTTTTGACAGCACTTTCCAAACCCATGACAACTACCATCGAGAAGGACAAGGGCAGCAGATAAATGGGAACACCACCGCCTGTTAGTTCCCTCCAAGCCACTCACCACCCTAACTTGGAAATATATCGCCGTTCCTTCACTGTCACTGGGTCAAAATCCTGGAACTCCCTTCTGAACAACAATGTAGGTGTACCTGCACCACATGGACTGCAGCGGTTCAAGAAGGCAGCTTGCCACCACCACAAAGTCATCTTCATGGCAACATGAATCACATGGGCCTTGTATCCCGGTAGAAATGCTGATTAAAAGACATGCCAACTCTCTTTTACCTTGGAGGTAAATGGGCAGCTTAAAGTGTAACTGTTTACAACCGATATTCTCATACCTTCCTGGAACTATGGAACTAGCTGTCCAACTGCTGTAAACACAGATGCTGCTGTCATTGTTTCTGATTACGAACACCTTACAGCAAAACAACCTGGGCTTCCATTTAATCTTTTACAGTCACATCAGCCAGACCTGCTGTTAGGCAGACCACATGACCCCCTCCATTTTAGCCTAAATTAAAGACACAGTTCCAAAAATAACAGTCTTATAGAACTTCATATTTGTAGCATGTTACTTATTCTTAACACTCACTTTGAATTGTACCTATTTCTGGAGCTTTGCCAGCAGGATGTGAATTCAGTTCTATGTTCTGTTCGTTGGGTTTTCCAGTTCATTGCCACCCTGGGGTCCTTTCCCATTGCGGAAGGGATGCTCTGATCCTGGGATCTCTCACATTAGCAGTCTGCACAGGGCTAGGTGGCTGCTATAGGGGTGGAGTGCCTTGGAGATCCAGTCAAGTTAGGGGACATAAATATGATAAGCTGAGTTTTGAGTTTGCTCAACTTGCACATTTTGCCAATTGTTCGCAGTCTCTTGCATTGTCGCTTTCATGTTCCTGCACTGCTCTGCTCCTCACTCAAATTGGAAACATGGTGAAGGATCCCGTGGCCTCATGAACCCTCAATTTAAGATGCTTCCCCCTTGGTTCTTCCGCTTTACTGGCTGCTCCTCTCTAAGTGACCCCCCAGTCCAATTTACTGTTTCTCATGGTCCTGATTGTACCCCTAACCCCCTTTTCTTCCCTTTCTCCTTCGATCCATCGAGCCCTCATTTCCCAGTCCCCATCTCTGGCTCCCGATTTCAGAGGTCACCATCTCCCCCATGCACGCATGCACATGCACACCTGCTAGAGGCAGCATCTTGGAGACCCAAGTCCCAATTCAAGACAATATCTGTCATTTTGGTGTAATTCCTGAATCTTGTAGAATGCAGAGGGCATAGCATCCATAGTGGGCAGAGATACCCTTCTCAATGTGATTGATCAAAGCAAGCATTCATTCTAAGAGATAGATGGGTTTCTCTGCTCCTATGGATTTGGGTAATGATGACTCCATAAACAAAAACCATTTTATTTTCACGGGTTGCCACCTCATATGTAGTCTGTTTTCAGCCTTCAGATTTGAAGGCTACCCATATTTCATAATTTGTGAGCAGCTGTAATTTCCAGGGACAGTTTGTTTATTCATTTGGGACTGTCAATACGAGTCCATTTTTTGTAGGTGTCTGTTTGTACAGGATTTACTCCACGTTCAACCTATTGCAAAATGTTTTCTTAGCAAGTATCTAAATTGAGAAAAAAAATTTGAATTTCTGTTTTAATCAAGGAAATTCTGTAATGATCTTTGGAAACTATTTTTATTACTGTCTTACCAGCCAGATTGCTAACTTGTGAAATCAAGGATGAAACCGGCGTCAAATCACTTAGGCCAGAATTTTCTGTTAGGCGAGCGGGGGTGAGACCCCACGTCAATGCATAAAATGACGCACGGTGACGTCAGGCGTGTGTCCCGATGTCACCGTGCGTCATTCTGATCGCCCATTCAGCGGGCACGCACCGGAGTCAGCTGTGCGCCCGCTGAACTGACAAAGGCCCTGTTAAGACCGTTACTCAAACAATTAAGTCTGTTGAGAAAGCTGCCCATCCAACCTTAAGATTGGCAGGCAGGCGAAGAGCCCAGGCGGCCTTCGCATTTTTCATGAAACCTCATCTATGGGCATGATGAGGTTTCATGAAGGGTTTATAACATTAATAAATATTTTTGGAACATTTGAAAAACATGTCCCAGCTCATGTGACACTGTCATGAGGGGACATTTGTAAATAATTTTTCAGGTTCCTACTTTGAAATTCACATTGTGAAATTAATCTCCTTGAGGCAGCGCTGAGCGATCCCGGGCGTGCGACACACTGAGCGGGCCTTAATTGGCCTGCCCACGCAAAATGGCGGCGCACAGCCAATCGCGGGTGGTGATTGGCTCTGTGCTCGCCTGCGCCCGCTCCCAACTGGCCCGCCTGAAGGGGAGAAAATTGTCCCCTCAATGATGCATTGCATTAAGGTGTCTCCTATTTAATTTCTGTTTTTAAACTACATTTTCTGAGTACTTTGTTGTTTCCTGTACTTTGTTGATTCCAGCAACAGTGGAACATGAATCTTGGGAGTGTCTGTTTTTCCTTTTTAGCCCAGGGTGCTGCTGCTACTTCTAGCCATGTACTCTCTTAGCAACCCTACTGCCGCCCAGTGAAATTGGATCACAACATGTACAGCACAAGAGGACTAAATTTACAGAATTATAAGACAGCTTGTAATATTCTTAACAGCGATTGCTTGCATTTACATCACACCCTTAACATAGTAAAACATCCCAAGTCACTTCACAATTGCGTCAGCTAGGTTGGAGTGCGACAGGGGCGATGTATAGACTAGACAGGGCAAGAACAGCAGGCTTTCCACACTAAATGATGTCCGTGAAGTATTTGGGTTTTTCCAACAATCTGGCAGCTTCATGGTCACTTTTGGCTAATGCCAGATTTTTATTTCAGAATTTTTTTAAATGGAAAGCAATTTCTGAAACTGCCATGGCGGTATTTGAACTCACTTTCTCTGTATTTTTAATCCAGATAGAGTCATAGAGGTCTACAGCACGGAAAAAGTGTGTGCCGGTCAAACAAGTATCTAAATATTCTAATCCCATTTTTCAGCACAAGGCCCATAGCCTTGTATGCCATGGCATCACAAGTGCACATCCAAATACTTCTTCAATGTTATGAGGGTTTTTGCTTCTATCACCCTTTCAGGCAGTGAGTTCCAGATTCCCACCACCCTATGGGTGAAAAAATTCTTCCTCACATCCCCTCTAAACCTCCTGCCCCAAACCTTAAATCCTTAACCCCCTGGTTATTGATTCCCACCACCAATGGGAAAAGTTCCTTTCTATCTACCCTATCTATGCCCCTCATAATTTTATACACCTCAATCATGTGCCCCCTCAAACTCCTCTGCTCCAGGGAAAATAACCCCAGTCTAGCCAATCTGTCCTCATAACTCAAACTCTCCGGCCCAGGCAACATTCTGGTAAATCTCCTCTGCACTCTCTCCAGTGCAATCACATCCTTCCTATAATGCAGATTCCAGTATTGCACACAATGCTCTAGCTGTGGCCTAACCAACGTTTTATACAGTTCCAGCATAACCTCCCTGCTCTTATATTCTATGCCTTGGCAATAAAGACAAGTATCCCGTGTGCCTTATCAACCACCTTATCTAACTGTCCAGCTACCTTAAGGGACCGGTGGATATGCACACCAAGGTTCCTCTCTGATCCACGGTACTTCCCAGGGTCCTACCATTCATCGCGTATTCCTGTGCCTTGTTTGTTCTGCCCAAGTGCATCACCTCACACTTAGCCAAATTAAATTCCATTTCCTACTGATCAGCCCACCTGACCAGCCCGTCTATATCCTCCTGTAATCTAAGGCTATCCTCCTCACTATTTACCACCCCACCAATTTTCATGTCATCCACAAACTTACTGATCAATCCTCCTAAAGTCTAAATCGTTTATATACACCATAAACACAAGGGACCCAACATCGATCCCTGTGGAACCCCACTGGACACAAACATCCAGTCATAAAAACACCCCTCGACCATCACCCTCTGCTTCCTGCCACTCAGCCAGTTCTGGATCCAATTTGCCAAATTGCCTTGGATCCCATGGGCTCTTACCTTCATTATCGGTCTCCCATGCAGGACCTTATCAAAAGCCTTGCTAAAGTCCAAGTAGACTATGTCAAATGCATTGCCCTTATCTACACACCTGGTCACCTCTTAGAAATCAAATTGGTCAGACATGATCTCCCCTTAACAAAACCATGCTGATTGTCCTTGATTAATCCCTACCTCTCCAAGTGTAGATTAAGTCTGTCCCTCAGAATTGCTTCCAATAGTTTCCCCACCACTGACTGGCCTGTAGTTCCCTGGTTTATCCCTTCTTCCCTTCTTGAATAACAGTACCACGTTGACTGTCCTCCAGTCCTCTGGCACCTCTCCTGTGGCCAGAGAAGCATTGAAAATTATTGCCAGCGCCCCTGCTATCCCCTCCCTTACCTCACTCACAGCTTGGGGTACATTTCATCCAGGCCTGGATATTTACCTACTTTTAAACCTGCAAGACCACTTAGAACCTCTTCCCTTTCTATGCTAATTTCTTTAATTATATCCCAGTCCTTCTGCCTGATTTCCATAGCCAGGTTGTCCCTCTCACTTGTGAACACAGACACGAAGTATTCATGTAGAATCCTACCTACATCTTCCGGCTCCACACACAGATTACCACTATGGTCCTTAATGGGCCCTACTCTTTCTGTAGTTACCCTCTTACTCTTAATGTACTTGTAAAATAACTTTGGATTTTCCTTTATTTTAATTTTTTTCCAATGTTTTTTCATGCCCCCTTTTTGCTCCCCTAATTTCCTTCGTAAGCTCCCCCCTACACATTCTATACTTCTCTAGGGCTTCCACTGTTTTGAGCCCTTGGTATCTGCCATAAGCCTCCCTTTTTCCCTTTATCGAATCCTGTATATCCCTCCACATCCAGGGTTTCCTGGATTTGTTGGTCCTACCCTTTGTCTTTACTGGAATATGTTGGCCCTGTTCTCTCCCTATTTCCTTCTTGAATGAGTCACACTGCTCTGAAGCAGATTTGCTTAAAAGTAGCTGCTCCCAGTCCACTCTGGCCAAATCATATCTGATCTTATTAAAATCAGCCTTTCCCTAATTTAGAACTCTGATTTCTGACCCATCCTTGTCCTTTTCATAACAACCTTGAATCTAGCGGAACAAAAACAGAATTACCTGGAAAAACTCAGCAGGTCTGGCAGCATCGGCGGAGAAGAAAAGAGTTGACGTTTCGAGTCCTCATGACCCTTCGACAGAACTTGAGTTCGAGTCCAGGAAAGAGCTGAAATATAAGCTGGTTTAAGTTTTGTGTGTGGGGGGCGGAGAGATAGAGAGACAGAGAGGTGGTGGGTGGGGGGGGCGGTGGGGGGGGTGGTGGTTGTAGGGACAAACAAGCAGTGATAGAAGCAGATCATCAAAAGATGTCAACGACAATAGTACAATAGAACACATAGGTGTTAAAGTTAAAGTTGGTGATATTATCTAAACGAATGTGCTAATTAAGAATGGATGGAAGGGCACTCAAGGTATAGCTCTAGTGGGGTTTTTTTTATAATGGAAATAGGTGGGAAAAGGAAAATCTTTATAATTTATTGGAAAAAAAAAAGGAAGGGGGAAACAGAAAGGGGGTGGGGATGGGGAAGGGAGCTCACGACCTAAATTTGTTGAATTCAGTATTCAGTCCGGAAGGCTGTAAAGTCCCAAGTCGGAAGATGAGGTGTTGTTCCTCCAGTTTGCGTTGGGCTTCACTGGAACAATGCAGCAAGCCAAGGACAGACATGTGGGCAAGAGAGCAGGGTGGAGTGTTAAAATGGCAAGCGACAGGGAGGTTTGGGTCATTCTTGCGGACAGACCGCAGGTTTTCTGCAAAGCGGTCGCCCAGTTTACGTTTGGTCTCTCCAGTGTAGAGGAGACCACATTGGGAGCAATGAATGCAGTAGACTAAGTTGGGGGAAATGCAAGTGAAATGCTGCTTCACTTGAAAGGAGTGTTTGGGTCCTTGGACGGTGAGGAGAGAGGAAGTGAAGGGGCAGGTGTTGCATCTTTTGCATGGGCATGGGGTTGTGCCATAGTAGGAGGTTGAGGAGTAGGGGGTGATGGAGGAGTGGACCAGGGTGTCCCGGAGGGAGCGATCCCTACGGAATGCCGATAAGGGGGGTGAAGGGAAGATGTGTTTGGTGGTGGCATCATGCTGGAGTTGGCGGAAATGGCGGAGGATGATCCTTTGAATGCGGAGGCTGGTGGGGTGATAAGTGAGGACAAGGGGGACCCTATCCTTATGTGGAACATTCCTTGTTGCAGTCCTTCTCCGGCCCCCTTCCACAACTCTTTCTCCGGTACATCGATGATTACTTCGGTGCCGCTTCATGCTCTCGTCAGGACTTGGAAAAATTTATTAATTTTGCTTCCAATCTCCATCCCTCCATCATTTTCACGTGGTCCATCTCTGACACTTCCCTTCCCTTCCTTGACCTCTCTGTCTCAATCTCTGGTGATAGACTGTCCACCAATATCCATTACAAACCCACCGACTCCCACAGCTATCTCGACTACAGCTCCTCACACCCCGCTTCCTGTAAGGACTCCATCCCATTCTCTCAGTTCCTTCGCCTCCGTCGCATCTGTTCCGATGATGCTACATTCAAAAACAGTTCCTCTGACATGTCCTCCTTCTTCCTTAACCGAGGTTTTCCACCCACGGTCGTTGACAGGGCCCTCAACCGTGTCCGGCCCATCTCCCGCGCATCCGCCCTCACGTCTTCTCCTCCCTCCCAGAAACATGATAGGGTCCCCCTTGTCCTCACTTATCACCCCACCAGCCTCCGCATTCAAAGGATCATCCTCCGCCATTTCCGCCAACTCCAGCATGATGCCACCACCAAACACATCTTCCCTTCACCCCCCTTATCGGCATTCCGTAGGGATCGCTCCCTCCGGGACACCCTGGTCCACTCCTCCATCACCCCCTACTCCTCAACCCCCTCCTATGGCACAACCCCATGCCCACGCAAAAGATGCAACACCTGCCCCTTCACTTCCTCTCTCCTCACCGTCCAAGGACCCAAACACTCCTTTCAACTGAAGCAGCATTTCACTTGCATTTCCCCCAACTTAGTCTACTGCATTCGTTGCTCCCAATGTGGTCTCCTCTACATTGGAGAGACCAAACGTAAACTGGGCGACCGCTTTGCAGAACACCTGCGGTCTGTCCGCAAGAATGACCCAAACCTCCCTGTCGCTTGCCATTTTAACACTCCACCCTGCTCTCTTGCCCACATGTCTGTCCTTGGCTTGCTGCATTGTTCCAGTGAAGCCCAACGCAAACTGGAGGAACAACACCTCATCTTCCGACTAGGGACTTTACAGCCTTCCGGACTGAATATTGAATTCAACAACTTTAGGTCGTGAGCTCCCTCCCCCATCCCCACCCCCTTTCTGTTTCCCCCTTCCTTTTTTTTTCCAATAAATTATAAAGATTTTCCTTTTCCCACCTATTTTCATGATAAAAAAAACCCCACTAGAGCTATACCTTGAGTGCCCTACCATCCATTCTTAATTAGCACATTCGTTTAGATAATATCACCAACTTTAACTTTTACACCTATGTGTTCTATTGTACTATTGTCGTTGACATCTTTTGATGATCTGCTTCTATCACTGCTTGTTTGTCCCTACAACCACACCCCCCCCTCCACCTCTCTGTCTCTCTATCTCTCCGCCCCCCACACACACACCTTAAACCAGCTTATATTTCAGCTCTTTCCTGGACTCGAACTCAAGTTCTGTCGAAGGGTCATGAGGACTCGAAACGTCAACTCTTTTCTTCTCCGCCGATGCTGCCAGACCTGCTGAGTTTTTCCAGGTAATACTGTTTTTGTTTTGGATTTCCAGCATCCGCAGTTTTTTTGTTTTTATCTTTGAATCTAGCGGAGTTAGGATCACTATCTGCAAAATGCTCCCCCACTGATACCTCTACCACTTGCCCGGCTTCACTCCCTAAAATTAAGTCCAGGACTGCCCCCTCTCTTGTAGGACCTTCTACGTACTGGCTTAAAAAGCTCTCCTGGATGCATTTTAAGAATCCCGCTCCCTCTAAACCAATCGCACTCTGACTAACCCAATTAATGTTGGGGAAGTTGAAATCCCCCACTATTACTACCCTATTATTTTTACATTTCTCTGAAATTTGCCTACATATCTGCTCTTCTATTTCTCTCTGAGGGCCTATTGTACACTCCCAGCTGTGTGATTGCTCCTTTTTTGTTTTTCTGTTCTACCCATATGGCTTCATTCAAAAAGCCTTCTCAGATGTCATCCCTCCTTACTGCTGTCATTGATTCCTTGATCAATGTTGTGATACCCCCTCCTTTTTTATCTCCTTCCTCGTCTCGCCTGAAGACCCTAATCCTGGAATATTGAGCTGCCAACCCTGCCCCTCTCTCAACCATGTCTCTGTGACAGCAATGATATCATACTTTCATGTGTTAATTTGTGCCTTCAACTCATCTACCTTATTCGTCAGACTCCTTGCATTAAAATAAACACCATCCAACCTTGCCAAATTCCCTTGTGCCTTAACTGGCCTATAATTTCTATGCCTTCCAGACTCACTTGCTCTGTCTTCTAATTTTGGCTGTGCATTTTCCCCTGCTGAACCTCCTCTCAGGATCCCACCCCCTGCCAAGTTAGTTTAAACCCTCTCCAATAGCACGAGCAAACCTCTCCACAAGGATGTTGATCCCATTCCAGTTCAGGTGGAACCCATCCACCTTGGGGTCCCACCGCCCTCAGAAACGGTCCCAATGTCCCAGAAATCTAAAGCCCTCCTTCCTACACCATCTCTCCAGCCACACATTCATTTGGACTAATCTCCTATTTCTGTACTCGCTAGCGCATGTCACCAGAAGTAATCCAGAGATTACTACCTTTGAGGTCCTGTTTATTAATCTGTTTCCTAGCTCCCTAAATTCTGCTTGCAGAACCTCATCCCTCTTTCTACTATGTCATTGGTACCAAAATGTACTACTATCTCTGTCTATTTGCCCTCCCCCCTTTAGAATGCCCTGCAGCCGTTCAGTGACATTCTTGACCCTGGCACCAAGGAGGCAACATACCATCCTGGAGTCACGTCTATGGCCACAGAAACGTGTGTCTGTTCCCCTTACTATCGAGTCTCTTACCACTATTGCTCTTCCCCTCATTTTCCTCCCCCACTGTGCACCTGAGCCACTCACAGCACTATGAGCGCGGCTGCACTCCCCAGACGAATGTCATGCTCACTGTTTTCCAACAGAGAAAAACAGTTCTCGAGTGAGATGCACCCTGACTCCCTGCCTGACAAATTTCTTCTGACTAATGGTCATCCATTCCCTCTCTGTTTGCACTTCCATAAGCTGTGGGGTGACCACGTCTAAAAACATGCCATCCATGAAACACAGCCTCGCAGATGCACCTCAGCGCCTCCAGCTGCTGCTCAAGCTCCGAAACTCGGAGCTCAAGTAGCTGCAGCTGGTGGAACTTCCTGCACTCGTAGTCGGCCCGAGCGCAAGGAGTGTCTCGGACTTCCCACATGTTGCAGATGGTACATGACAAGGGACTGAGCTGTCGTGCCATGCCTCTAGTTGAAAAAAAACCCTTGCTTTAAGTTAAATACGGTTAAAAAAAGTTGTTATTTATGCACTTTAAATAAAAACTAGAACCCTTACCTTTCCTTAGCTTAATCTATTTTAAACTGGAGAGAATCTCTGGTTTGTTCCTTCATTAAAATTACTGCCACACTGCTGGACCCAGAGAGAAAGCTAGGCCAAAATTGTGTTTGTTGGTTTTGGTTTTATTTTTTAACAATGTGGATCATGCATTTTTTAAAATTTCTCCTTTATAACTGTATGTTGCCCACATGCAACAACTCAAATTAAATCAGCTGGCTGAAAAAATTGACAGATGTTCTCCTCGACTCTCTTCAGTGGCACGCTAACTCATAGGCCCAGAATTATCATTTTTATTTATTTATTTTTTCCCTCACTGGTTTTTTTTTTACCTCCCCTGTTAGCCCAGTCAAGAGATCAATTCGCTATGTGGGTAGTTGCATTTCGGAGCTACATAAAATTACATACAATCTACAGCACAGAATCAAGCTATTCAACCCAAATAGTCTGTGTTGGTGTTTATGCGTCTCATGAATCTTCTCTATCAGCACATTCTTTTATATTCCCCAGCAAATGCCTACATTGGAATTGGCACGGTTCAGCTACTTTTGCATTGTTTTTCCTAATTTTGAAACAACACTTGAATTTGTTTCAATATCTATTATTCAATGCATTGTTGAATGTATAATTTCCATTTAATCATAAATACGCAAGCTAATATGTGGAGATGTCCATTTCTTAATTTGGACGATTAGTTCATGCGATGTAAATTTTATTAATTTTTAAATAATGTCACTCCAAAAAACGCACAGGAGCTGGGGAATTCGCAGCGAACCTGAAGCACACGGCATTCGTTGGTCCCAGTTATTTCTCCTATTTTGGTGAGAATATCCATTCCCTTCCTCCAGAGAGCTTCTGGTCATCCTTAACATAATTCAGGAAAATATTGCTGTGCAAGGGTTATTCAATATTCTGACATTACATTGCATTTCTAAGAATATCCATATAAGTGTTTCCATGCTGGCACCAAGAGGGGATAAACTATTGTTTATAATTAACACAAATAATTGGTGGGCTATGAGGGAAGAACAAATGTTAAAACAGAATGCTCGAGTAACCAATTATATAGCATAATCTTTCCATTATTACATTGCCACTACCGCTAGGAAATATTTTGACAATTGATTGATTTTGGTCCATTATTACCGCACATACTTCAGATGCTAGAAATTTTTATAAACCACATTTCTGGCTATACAATTGACTTGCATAGCTGAATTCTCAAAGGATCAAATAAAACCTCACCAAAGAAATTTGGGCGTGTTAAATTCGAAATTATAGTGAGTATTTGCCTATGGCGCCTATGGAATGTTCATTCTTAAACAAACTTGTTTTGTGAAATAAACCTTGGTGGTCCGGCTTTTATCTGTGTTTAGTTCCAAGATTGAAACCTGAGCCACTAATCTCAATCTATTTTTTGTTCCTGCATCACTGTTGTCTTATTTTATTTTCATCGTTATTTAATTAGGCTGCTCGTCCAGTTCAAGATAAATATCTGTGTTGCACAAATGTTCTTTCTCTGCAAGAAAAGAAAATTGCTTAGCCTGGCTGCTTCCTTTCAAAACTGGCGTTCATGGATTTTGTATTTGAGCTTTAGTTGCTAAAGGCATGTGAAAGGTGTTAACTTGTTTAAAAATGGCACTGTTATGCAAACTATTATTGAAAAATCAATTAAAAAAATTAAACAATTCCCTTCTTCCTGTCTTTATTTGGCAAAAACTGTAGTTAGTCGTGGCCCTCTCTACACTTATTGTTACGTGGCCAGATAATTATCCAGCACAGATTGATGCTGTGAGCTCAGGCTATAATTCACCCTATCCTTATCTGTAAGCAATAGCCAAAAGGTTTCCGATAAATGCCAGCATAAGTTGCCATGACACTCTCCTGAGACCCTTCCCCTTTATGCACTTTGCTGACCACTGCAGAAAGATAGCTACCTTCACAGGGTCTATAGCTTGTAACCCAAAGATACTTTTCCTTTCTGTTTGGAATATAATACCATATCACAATGTTATGAAATGAAGCAGCCAAGAGCATATAGAGCCTGTTCTTTTTGGCTGCGCTTTGAAATCTTTCCAACGTTATAACGAAAAAAGTCTTATTCTCAAATGCCACAAACCAGATTTTTTGACCTGTAATTTGAGCTATAAACTTCCTCGGGCTTAATATCTTACTAGAATTAATATTTTACCTCGACTTTATTCAAAAATATGAATTAAAAATTATTATTTGAAGTATTTGCTAGCAAGGCACTTTATCTTTGTATAAATTATTAAGTAACTTTTGTAAGCTGTAAATGCAGGTAGCATTGTCAAATACTACACAAATTACTCTTAAAACTAATTTTCCATCTCTTACAAGATGTGCAAATTAACAAAATAGACTAAAGTTCACCTTCCTAATTTCCCTATTAGGTCAAAAGCTGCTTCTTAAATATTTAGGCTAAGCTTGAAGGCATCATCAGGTTTATAGAGTCCAATAGCATTAATCAAAAATGGTTTCCAAAATTATTGACTAATAAATTGCAATTTCTCAGCTGTTCTCTTTTTGTGTGAAAATATAGATCATGGTTATTAAAGAGTTCTTTAAATTACAGATTACAAACATGCAAAATGGCAGACAAGACTAGTTGGTCCATTGAGCCGGTGCTATGTAGTCGAGTTACAAATAAACACCGTGACCCCCAATGGTCCCACTCTCCAGCATCCATGAAATCTGGGAAAGGCAAAAGCAACAGATAAAGCAAAAACTTAAGCTCATTCTTGGGAAAATGAATTCTGGGAAATTCTTCTTGGATACCAAAAAGCAATTTAAAAGAAGTTCCAAGAGGCATATGAGCCAGCATTCCACCTATCTTTTTATTCAATGATATCAGCCCTGGAAATCTTTCACCTCCCTTATAAGCATTTTCTGCACTTTTTTAAAAAAAACATACCTTGTTCAAGTACTCTTATTGACAGAGGTTGAGTCTGTCCCTTCATTATTTTAAATGCCACAATGAAATTTCCCTGAAGTCAGTGCTTTAGTAAATTAAAAATATCTAGATCTCTAAGTATGCATGGCTGTCCTCTGAACCCTTTACAGGGCCGCTCTATTACCCACCATCTGAAGGGATTAAAAATGGACAAGGCGTAACCAAGATCTTGTATGAAGACAATATAGTATTTTACTGTTTTATATTAGATCATGCTAGCAGTACATCCCAGTACTTTATTAGGCTATACACTTTTAGATATTCATGCGCTGTAACACCCAGGTGGTTTCCAATGCAACACACTTTGTATAGAGCTCTGTATATTATATGCATGCATAATACTAGCCCTGCCATCTGCAGAACATTGCACCTATCTACATTAAATGTCATATGCCAGTCATGAGCCAACTCCTCCAATACTTTTAGATCAGATGTTAATTTTGTTTTTCATACCAGGTCTAACAAATCTTTGTGCCATCTGCTAACAACCATGCTGATTACCACCTTCACCTTAATTCAGAGAATTAATGCAGCTAATGAAAGCATTAATATAGATCATTAACAGTTACTGACAGTGCTACCAATCCCCAGTTACTTACCAATAATCCGCTAACTGATGCTGAGTTTGGGTTCCAACGGGATCACTCCACTCCAGACCTCATTACTGCATTGGTCCAAACATTGACATAAGGACTGGACTCCACGGATGAGAGTGACTGCCTTTGACATCAAGGCAGCATTTAACCAAGTGTGCCACCAAAGCATCCTGGTAAAACTGGCGTCGATGAGGATTAGAGACATTGAATGTCCATTGGTGATAGCCAAGGATGATGTTACTGCTGGTGGCAGCAAAAAAGAACTGCAGGTGTTCAGTTTTCCTATTTTGCTGAGTATTGGTGGTGCACAGCTCCCTGATTCATGTCCTTTTTTGGCTTTTCTGTTCTAAATCCATGGAATACTGATGGAAAAATACTGCTGAAGAGAAAGGGATAACGAGAGACAGAGAATATCAAAGCTCCCTTCCAGTAATGGATATTTATAATTTTGCAACAGATATTTGACTGGCATGGCCACTACTGACAAGTGAAAAAAAATGGTGATGGATATATCATATGTATGTACATTGCTTGGCAATAATGGCTCTACAGTGCTGCCAGCTTCCCAAATCTCAACATTAGCCCACTTGAAAGTAATTCTGCAGTTACTGCCATTTACATATTCGCCAATTGCCAATTTCTGCAGCATGTCTGAAATGAAAAATTTCAGTCTATGCTGTGGCTCATTAAAATTAAGTATACTACAGCTAAAGATGTGTGTGTATATTTTAGCTGTAATAATTTTCCACATGTTTTATTCTGACTTCTCCTATTTTCATTACCAGGCAAGGCTTTGACATTCCTCCTGCTGCAGCCTTCTAGTCCTAAGCTTCCAGCGCACAGCACAATCCGCAGAACTGCTATTGATTTGATTGGGCGTGGCTTTACTGTGTGGGAACCCTATATGGATGTGTCGGCTGTGCTGATGGGACTTCTAGAGCTCTGTGCTGATGCCGAGAAACATCTCACTAAGTAAGTAGAGAATTGAAAGAACACAAAACCTGAACAGTTTGAAAAGTGTGGTTTGATTGCAATGATTTTCCTCCATAACTGTGAGAAAAAAAATCCCATTCAGAAATCGGTGGTGTCCTATGCCACCCAGGGTTCAGAGGACTCCAACTGAAAGCTATACAAGAGGAGCACGAAATTATTTGGATCCTTTTCCTTCTTTTTGATGTAATGTAGTAACAACAATAAAAAAAACTCATAATATGAAGAACTATCTCAATGCATTACATAATCGGACAAAAGTTGACACAAAGTCAAAAGAAAGAAATATTAGAAGAGACCAAAAGCTTCTGAAAAGCACCTTTGAGTTTTTTTTACAGTAAGGTGCTATATAAAGCAAGTTGTTGTTGTAAAGTTTTATGTACCTGTGACCCTAGATCTTTGTGTTCACCTTATTAAGAATTTTACTTTAGCTCCTTCTCAGGTTTCCTTAAGATATACCAATTCACATTCTTTGGTATTGAATTGTGTCTGCCATTTACCTGTTCACTTTTTTATCTTTGTCCTCCAGTGATCTCCTTTTAATTTTGCCACATCCCATAATTTAAATGATCACATTTCGATGCAATTCTTGTACTGATATCCTGGGCACATCACTGCCAGTAGTCCATCAATCCAGGAAAATTCCAAAAGGCCTCATTGTTTTCTGATATCTGACCTCCCAGTTGTCTATGCAGCTGCATCCATTCAATGCCATGGATCTGATTTTATCTCCATCCAAGTAGATGATTTTGAATGAGTTAAAATCTCAGACCATGTGTCTTAACTTTAATAACAAGCCTCTCGAGGTGTTTCTTTAACATCCTGCAGGAAGTGCTGCTAGCTGCAGAAACTTGAGCTCCGGATTTCAGAGCTCGAGCAGCGGCTGGAGTCACTGTGGCGCACCCACAAGGCTGAGAACTACATGGATTGTATGTTCAGAGAGGTGGTCACACCGCAGGTTTGGAGCCTGGAGGCAGAAAAGTAATGGATGACCCCCAGGCAGTCCAGGCAGGTGTAGTGCAGGAGTCCCCTGGGGTCCCTCTCGCTAATTGGTTTTCCATTTTGGATACGAGTGAGAGCATTGGTTCCTCAGAGGAGTGGAGTCAGAGCCAAGTTTGTGGCACCATGAGCAGCTCGGTTGTACAGGAGCAGAGGACAAAGAAAGGAAGAGCAATAGTTATTGGGGATTTGTTAGGGGAATAGACAGACGTTTCTGTGGCCATAGACATGACTTCAGATGGTATGTTGCCTCCTTGGTGCCAGGGCCAAGGATGTTACAGAGCGGCTGCAGGACATTCTTCGTGGGGAGGGTGAACAGCCAGAGATCGTGGTCCACGTTGGTACCAATGACTTAGGTAGAAAGGGGAATGTGGTCCTGCAGACAGAATTTAAGGAGCTAGGTAGACAATTAGCAAGTAGGACCTCAAAAGTAGTAATCTCCGTATCACTCCCAGTGCCACGTGCAAGTAAGTACAGAAATAGGAGGAAAAGGCAGAAGAATGCGTGGCTGGAAAGATGGAGCAGGAGTGAAGGCTTTAGATTTCTGGGACACTGGATTGGCTCTGTGGAAGATGGCACTTGTACAAGCTGGACGGATTGCACCTGAACAGAGCTAGGCCTTGCAGGGCATTTTGCAAATGCTGTTGGGGTGCTTTGAACTAACTAGGCAGGGGTGTGGGAAACAGGAGAGAATATTAGAGAGCAAAACCAGGGTGCACGAAGTACTCGGAGTGACACGGAGCACTAGAATAGAGAATAGTAAGTTAATAGGTGGAGTCAGAGTCAAGGAGAAAGTCAGGAAGTCTAAATCAGGGTTATTTTGCATGCATGTGAATGCATGGAGCATAATAAATAAGATTGGGGAGTTCCAGGCACAGATTGCCATGTGGAATTATGAATTATGAGACCTGACTCGAGGAAGGGCAGGACTGGGTGTTGAATATTCCTGGATACAAGGTGTTCAAAAAAGATAGGAAAGGAAGAAGAGGAGGAGGGGTGATGGTATTGGTTAAGGAGAGCATTGCAGTGCTGGAGAAAGAGGATGTCCCAGAGGGTTCAAGCACAGAATCAATTCAGTTAGAGCTAAGGAACAAAAAGGAAGCAGTCACATTGCTCGGTGTAGACTACCAACTAGTGAGAAGGATGTGGAGGAGCAAATCTGCAGGGAAATTATGGAGAGGTGCAAATATTATAGAGTAGTTATAATGTGGGACTTTAATTACCCGAGTGTAGACTGGGACAGTGGTAGTGTAAAGGGTGGAGTGGGGCAAGACTTAGATTGTGTGCAGGAGAATTTTCTACAGCTTTATGCCTCCAATACAACAAGAAAGGAGGCGCCGCTAGACCTGGCTTTTGGAAATGAAGTGGGCCAAGTAGATCAAGCATCAGTGGGGGAACATTAGGAGAGAGTGATTATTGTATTGTAAGGTTTAGGATGACGGTAGAAAAGAACAATGCGCAATCCAGAGTAAGAATAATTAACTGGGGGAGAACCGACTGCAATGGGGCAGATGGACTGCAACCAAAGGTGGCGGGAAAAACTGTAACTGAACAATGAGCTACCTTCAAAGAAGAAATAGCTTGGGCACTGTCGATGCATATTCTCTCAAAAGGGAAAGGTAGGGCAAACAAATCCAGAGCTCCCTGGAAGAAAAGGGGGATAGAAATTAAGATAAAGAAGAAAAAAATGTGCTTATGACAGGCTTCAGGTAGAAAATACAATTGAGAACCAGGCTGAATACAGAAGATTCAGAGGAGAGGTGAAAAAACAAATAAAAGAAGGGAAGAGGGATTATGAAAAAAGACTGGCAACCAACATAAAAGGGAACCCCAAAATCTTCCACTGGCATGTTCATAGTAAGAGGGTGGTAAAAGGAGGAGTAAGGCCAATTAGGAACCTAAAAGGGGATTTACACATGGAGCCAGGAGCTGTGGCTGAGCTGTCCCTACAAGGGTTCAAAATTGATAAGGAGAAGATATTAGATAAACTGTCGGTACTTAAAGTTGGCAAGGCACTGGGACCAGATGAGATGCAGCCAAGGATACTGAAGGAAGTAGAGTGGAAATTGCAGGGGTATTGGCCACAATCTTTCAATCTTCCCTAGACTCAGGAGAGGTACCAGAGGACAGGAGAATTGCAAACATTATGCCCTTGGTCAAACAAGGTTGTAAGGATAAGCCCAGCAATTACAGTGCAGTCAGTTTAACTTGGGCGATGGGGAAGCTTCTAGAAGTAATTATTTGGGATAGAATTAATAGTCATTTGGAAAAATGTGGGTTGATTAGGAAGAGCCAACATGGATTTCTTAAGGGAAATCACGTTTAACTCACTTGCTGAAGTTTTTTAAAGAAGTAACAGAGAGGGTTCATGATGGTAATACTGTTGATATAGTGTACATAGACTTCCAAAAGGCGTTTGTTACCATACCACACAACAGACTTGTGAGAAAAGTTATAGCTCATGTTTTAAAGGGGCCAATAGCAATGTGGATACAAATTGAGTAATAGGAAACAGAGAGTAGTGGTTAATGGATATTTTTAGGCAGGAGGGAAGGTTTGCAATGGAGTTCCCCAGGGGTTGGTATTGGGACCCTTGCTTTTCCTGATATAGATTAATGATCTAGATTTTGGTGTTCAGGGAACAATTTCAGAGTTTGCAGGTGATACAAAACGTGGAAGCATTGTAAACTGAGGAGGACAGTGTAGAACTTCAAAAGGACATAGTCAAGTTGGTGGAGTGGGCAGATAGGTGGCAGATGAAGTTCAATGCAGAGAAGTGTGAAGGTGATTCATTTTGATAGGAAAAACATGGAGAGACAATACAAAATGAAGGATACAGCTCTAAAGGGTGTGCAGGAGCAGAGGGACCTGGGTGTATATGTGCATAAGACATTAAAGGTAGCAGGACAAGTGGAGAGAGCAGTTGATAAAGCATACAGTATCCTAGGCTTTATTAATAGGTGCATAGAGTACAAGAACATGGAGGTTATGCTGAACTTGTATAAGATGCTAGTTAGACCTCAGCTGGAGTATTGCGTACAGTTCTGGGCACCACACTTTAGGAAGGATGTGAACGCACTGGAGAGAGTGCAGAAAAGGCTTACAAAAATGGTTCCAGGGATGAGAAACTTCAATTACGACAATAGATTTTAGGGGTTAGGACTGTAGTCCATGGTGAGGAGGAGGATAAGAGAAAATTTGATAGAGATGCTCAAAATCATGAGGGGGTTGGACAGAGTAGATAGGGAGAAACTGTTCCTACTTGTAAATGGATCAAGAACGAGAGGGCATAGATTGCAAATGATTTGCAAGAGAAGCAAATGTGATGCGAGATACAACTTTTTCACACGTCAAGTGGTTCGAGTCGGGAATGCACTGCCTGGAAGTGTGGTGGAGGCAGGTTCAATTGAGGCATTCAAGAGGGCGAGAGATGATTATTTGAATAGAAACAACGTGCAGGGTTACGGCGAAAAGGCAGGAGAATGGCACTGAGTCATGCTCATTTGGAGAGCTGGTGCACACACAGTGGGCCAAATAGTCGCCTCCTGCACCATGACAATTCTGTAACTTTCTAATCTAACCTTTCTAATCACTCTATATATTTCTTTTCTAAATTTTGGCTTCCTTTGCCTTTTTTTAAATAAAAAATTGCCCTCAAATATTGAATGGCCAGATAGTCACTGGAGAAAACTATTGTGGATCTGTTACTCTGCCCAGTGAGGGAATTGCTTTAAAATCCTCAGCGTAATTACAAGATAACTGTAGCATCCTAGGTTAATGGCAGCATATCGTGATGTTAATTTACCAGATTCACAATGCCAGATTCAGCAATTTCTCAAATGTAATCTCCCTTGTTGTCAACAGCACAACATGTTTAAATGAAATCATTACTTTGGGGGGAAATTAGTGGAAAAATCATAGCACTGTTAGCATTTTGAACTTCTGTTGAGAAGGAAATTGCTTTAAAGTTGATATTTATATTCATTTTTCAAAATAACAAGTTGTTAAAAGTATCAAAGTATAATATTGCATTCTTGCCAGCCAAACCATTTGTGAGAAAAATGTAATCTTCGCGAATCTTCAGATTTTTAGCATCTCTAATTTTAAGCTGACATTTTAACGAGCGCTTTTGGTAATTCTTGACCTGATATAATTACCCAGTGATGATTTTTTAGATATTGAATTTCCAAGATTAAGAAACAGAAACAAATTCAGTGATGAATGAAACCACTCTTTTGCCACTGGCCTGATTTGTTCAGGGATTTATGTATTTTTTTTATCACTTGGAAAACACATGCATTGGTATAAGTCCAGGGGTGTTATCATAAACTGTCCTTTTTGTCAGGATATTAATATTGTTAGTTTGCAATATTCCATTATGACATTATCACTCCGTTATTGCAGAAACTGAAGTGCAAATACTATCCACTGGTAATCATTATCTAGTCAGCAACCTGAGGGAGGATGTGAGCTTCGAATTGCTGAGTGATTGCATCACTCAATGTAGATATACCACATAAATGATTCTGACTCGCTGTGACCCCTTCTAATATAGTTACACTAGGAGTGTAATCTTTCAACGTTTATTAGAAAGGGGCTAATGCAAGGCAGCACAGTACGCTTAGCACAGCTCGAGTTAGAGATGAGATGTGGTTGCTGGTTGGAAATTAGATTTTGTTAGTTAATTTCTTTTCCTCTCTGCCCAGCAGCAAGCTTATGTCAGAAATTAATATTTCTACCTTCTCTCAAAGCATGGTAATTAGCTCGCTGAACTAGTGATTCAAACATGAGGTGTTTTTTAAAAGTGTATCATTCAGCATGTTTTAGCTTCCTGTAATAATCACCTAGTTTCCAGTACTGTTTCTTCTATGATTGTAACTGTTGCTAAGATGCTTTGTAGCAGTATGTATGCAAAATTAATGTTGACAGCAACAGATGCTCCTAGATATTAAAATTGCTGGGAAGAAAGACAGAAAGGCTTGCACCTGTGTTAAGGGCTTAATTTTACGTGCATGTTTCCCGCGGGTGGGGGGAGTGGGGGGGGGGTGGCGGACGGTAGGGGGGTGGCGATCCGGGGATTCTAGACTTTGGGCTCTTCTCTTCAGCAGCAGCCCCAGTAGCTGCCCCTGACATCATCTTCGTGCAGCTGGGACTGATGAAGTTGCTGGCCAATCAGATTGGCTGGCAGCTCCAGAGGGTGGGACCTCCACCTCAATGCAGGGCAGAAGTCCTAGTCCAACCCCATTAGTCCTCCCCTGAGTGTTTACGGCTGCAGAGTGGGCTCCACACCGACGTGGTTTCCAACTGGGGCATGCCGTCCACCTCCTTCATCACCACCACCACCACATATTATTCTGCCCAATGTCTTTCATGATTACAGGTCGTTCCAAAGCACTTTACAGCCAATGAAGTGTTTTTGAAGTGTAGTCCCTGTTGTAAAGTGGGAAACGCAGCAGCCAATTTGCACCTAAAGTCCCACAAACTCCCATGTATTAATGAGCAAATAATCTGTCTTTCTCCCTAGTCTGTTGGTGAATTTTAATGTTGGCGTGGAACAGTGTCAGGTAAGATCCAGGAGATCAAAGTGATTTGTACTAAGATTTTAGTTCAATCTGGATTCAGATTGCACCTTAATTTTACATTTATACTGGACAAGTTTTCAGTTTAAAATGAAAGCCAGTATTAAATTTGCACCCTAAGGTGCAGCCAATATCTGTGCCCTAAAAAGGACGTGTTACATCAGAAAAATAATCTTTGCCCATTGTCTTGGTCAAACAGAAAAGTAGGAAAATGGGGCTTTTCCTGATAACATAATAAGGCACGCAACTTTAATTCAGCTTGATTCTTTTGGAAAAAATTGTTAGAATGTATTTATAATTGCAAAATATCCTAACAAAAATCTAACTGTAAAACTATATCAATGACTTGGATGAAGGGACTGAATGTACAGCAGCTAAATTTTCTGATGACAAAGATACACAGAAAAGCACGTTTTGAAGAGTACACAGAGAGCCTATAAAGGGATATAAATAGGTTAAGTGAGTGAGCAAAAATTTGGCAGATGGAGTATTGAACTGGATTTTTGTGGAGTCAGGGAGACCCCGCAGACTTTTAAAAGCGGTGGCCGGGACCCAATTCTGGGGTTCCTGGCCCCATTCCTGGTGTTTTCAATTTTGGTCTATGTAGGATAAGGGTGCGGGTCATGAGCCCTCACCCTGCACTCCCAACCTGGCTATCTCTATTGCAGCGATAGGCTTCTCCTATCCTGCCACAATTTTCATAGACCCATGCCAGCTTTTCTCACCTCAGAGGTGTCGTGAACCATAGTCTGAATGAGGGAAATTTTTGAAAGCTAAAATCAAAGGGACTTATCCATGCCTCCCATGCCAAGCTATGCCCCTTTACTCACCCCTCAGGGCCCCTCATATCCTCCATGCCAAGCTATGCACATCTATCCACCCTCCATGGCCCTTCATATTCTCCATGCCAACCTATGCCCACACACCCTCTTGTCAAGATAGGGCACTTCCATGCCCATTCACCCAGAATACAGAAACAATGAGCCCTGTAGTAACAATAGCATGTGTAGAAAATGTTATTCGCTCATAACTTTCTACTTTAAAAAAAACCTGATTTTTCTACAGCCCTATAAAAATGTCAATCATCCAGGCCTATAAAGTCTCAATAGCAGAAACTGCAAGCATTTGATACTTCTTTATTTTGTATAAATAAACATCGTGGGTGGGATTTTCAATTCATTCCCAAAGTCAACAAACCTTTTGCTGGTCTGTCAAATTATCTGTCCTGCCCGTAAAGATTCCTGCAGTGGGTGGGACCTGAAAATTTAGGCCTGTGTAATTGACAGAATAGTTCAGAGGAAGAGCTGTCAATCAAGCAAAATTTTCTGTTGGGTGCAGCTGTTTCGACAGACTAATGGATGCCTGGGATCTCGGCCAAGATTGCATAATGAGACTTGGTTGAAAGTCCAGCATGCAGAATTGAAAAGTATATAGTGTCAGGAATACTTAGTTCAGAATATATATGTTTTAGAATATAACTTGTGCTTTAAGGAATTAAAGTTTAACTGTAGAGAACTGGGGAAAGCCCAATTTAAAATTGGTAAACATCTGACGTGAATGCAATTCAAACAAGCCAAAGTAAATTATAATTCAAAGAATCGGTCATGTCTGTGGAAAGGCTGGGCCATGTTCAGTTAAAGTACTTGGCATTTCTTAGTGCTAAAATTACCCACCTTGATTCACTTTTACTGGCACTTTTGCAGCTGACCTTTTTGTTTTTTTTAAAAAAGGATTGATTCCTGGTACTGGTGACTTGTAAGGATAGTCTAGTACAGAAATTTGTCTCTTTTCACCTATCCAGATTTGGAATGAGTGTTAGCAAAATATATTGTAAAGCTGAGTGTGGACATCTTAGATCAAGGCTGTAAGCATCTGATTATATGTTGGACATCGACAATTCTTGTCAGTGCATAAAACGTCTACCCTGGTAGCAATCTCTCAATTTGTAGCTTCTAGTGAATCGGTTTGGTCTCCAGTTTGAGATGTATTTTTTTTCTGATGTTATCAGTGAAACTCTTCAAAAGGCTGCAGTCATTTCCAGATGATGGAATTCACATCAGTATAGAAAATGGCATTCAAATGAAGATGCTCTGCAGCTAATTCAGATTTTGTGAGAAATATGGTGCCTCTTTAAGCAACATAGACCATTCATCTATATCATTAACTTAATTTTTCTATTTTAATCAACAAATAAATTTTCCTATCACACAAAAAATCAGTGGACTAGGTTTTGCCATTGAACACAATTCAGCTAAATTTATTTTTCTGTTAAAATTACCATTTTCTGGCCTCCAGTGCATATTTGATGTGTGTATTATGTAGAATAAAAACATGTGGCATTCTTTGATGCTTCAAAAGATGTTTGATTTGACTATCTGCAACATGAAAACAGAAATACAGTTATTTGCGCTGAACTCTGTTGCCTGCAGCTTGCAGCTAGTCACTAAAGAAATCGACCTGCATGACCATAATGCAATTGGAAAGTTAGATGCTATTTTATGAAAATTAACCAAAAAGGTGTTGGATTCAGAATTCATTGTAGGTGGCACCTTGTAAATAATATCCATGTTTCTTCATCTTTCTTGTTGAAATCAGGTCATATCATTTTCCATTTCACTAATGCTTTCTGTAGTTATTGACATTAATATTGCAGATATAAAAACAAAGTGAGATGGACCAAACTCAGTTCTCATCCAGCACTGATGTAGACATTTCTTATGTTAATGCCTAGAGCAATGCTTTGAGTATTTAGCTTTGGTTGCATATTGTGGTGTCTCACACACACATAGACTGAGAAAAACATCACCTTGGTCCTCAAATTTTCTACATGCCATTCTCTATATCGTATTACCCAACTCATTGAGCTTATTCTCCCTTCTATTCTGCCCACTCACAACTTTTGATTGTTGGTACTGTGCTATTAGCTACCCTTAATGGAATGTGATGCTTTGCCTTCCTCTGTGACCTTTGATGGGCATGTCACCCTCCATAAACAAAACAGTGCTTCTTTATAATCCAAATACACCTGAGATACTGAGATATTAATACCATAATGTTCAATCCATACCAAATACTTTTCAGAAAATAAATTCTACTTGTCAGTTTATATGATGTAGATACACAAGTGTTCAAAAACAACTCCAACAACAAGTGAAGAGGGCATGAGTACAGTGCATACTTCCACCATGCTGTGTTAACTCAATGTTATTACAATTACCGAGCTTTTCCTTGAGACTTTTCCCTGCATGGTTGTTGCTCTATAACTCCAAAGCTGAAAAAGAAATATTTTGGTTAAAAGCTTCCATCTCACTTCAGACCAACCCATGCCCAAAACCTGCTCAGAAAACTCTGCTCACATTTTGATAACTGTGGAAAATTCCACCATAGCGGGTAAGACAAACACATTAAAAATAATCAATAACATTCCAAATAAACAACCCACAACATTCTTTCTTAAAAAAAAGGTCAATTTGCCCTGTCTCTCAATCTTAACGGATCCTTCAAAAAAAATTTCATGATTCAGATCTACATCTCCACTAAAAACTGATCAGTTCTTCCTTGAACCATAACCTATCTGTATACCAGGTTTGAAATACATCTATTAGTTTTTGAGCTGTATTATTCACAGACAGACAGACAACAAACAGGTGAAAACTCACCTTCAGTTGCGGAGTTAAAAATATTGTGAGATACATATACATGTAAAATGTAAATGTTTGGCTGAAAATTAATGATATATCATTTTGTCAAAAGCTACGATAGAATTTAATAAGTATGGGTCATGTCTTGGTATACATTCAAAATTGAGAGCCCAAGGTCTGGAAATTCATTTGCATTGCATTTTTTTTCTTGCGATACCTACAATTTCATTATTAAATGTTAATATCGAAAACTGCTGTGCTATTCCAATCTTGTCAACCCATATGTGCTAAAGAACCACCTACATTTTGGAAGCACAAGGGTGTGGCCACAATACATCATAGTGGGTGGAGGGAGAAAATAGCTGAGTGAAGGAGAGGTTTTGCAATCAAATCCTGCTTTTTCTCCTTTCTAGGTGTGTTCAAGACAAAAATGATTATGGCCTTGGGTGTTTCTTCTTTTAATCTATACTATAGTACAGCCAAGAAAATTCCCTTTAGTATTTGATGTAAAACGTGAACGCAGATGGCAAAAAAAGAAAGGCTGTTTATAGGAATGGCTGTAACACGATAAGGCTTACCTTGAAAATCAGATAGCTGCTTGTTAGATACGTATTTTGTAATGATGTTGTTTGTTCGTTTGCATTGCATTTTTCAATCTGTTAGTTGAGGTCGAGCGGTCAGCCCTATTCTGCTTCTGATTCCCATACTTATAGTGTAATCCTCAGCACAGGGTGATGCTTTTGCTTTGCTGCATTTAAACCAGACAAAATTAAAACCTAATTTCTGAAAACCTCAGCATTCTTAAATTTTAAAAGCTACATCTTGCAATCAATGTTGCAAATTGGTGAATTTACCTGAAAAAAAATTTTGCTTTGCAATTTAATCACTGCTGTGTGATCCTTTTGACTTAGTGCATCAGAAATTAATATTGAATGAAACATTTCATTTATTATGTGTATTATCAAGATTCACTTCAGCTGTCCATAGTATAAGAATAACATTTAAACTGGGAGTGCAATGAAATGATTTGAAGAAGAAAACTGAAGATAAAAGTGTTAAGGAAGTAAAACCTGTAATCAGAAAACTGTGTTGATTAATTTAAGCTAGTTTAGCTTTCAAACACTGAACTTTTACCTGTCTATATTCAGCAATTTGCTCAATTTTCACACACTAGAGTTAGATGAAGGATCTTTTTCCCTCCCACCACCATCACCCACCCGCACCCCTGCCCTCACCAACTACCAATTCCTAACACTCAAATTGCTGCGTTTTTGACCTGTCAAAATAACCTGCTGTACAATATTTCAGTAGTAGTTTGCTGGGTTGCTATAGTGTGGAAGGTCATTCTATAATTGTATGATACATTTTCAATCAATATTATTGGGTGAGAGAGATTATTGGACCACATATCAAAGTGAAGCTTTAAAAAAGGTTTCACAAATGGACATTCAATTATTGGCATGCTAAGCAGTAGAGGATCCACATATAGAAATATTCGATTTTGCTCGCATTCCAAATGCATTTTAATTATATGGAAACTATGTAAAAAGCAAAATTAAGTATCAGAGGAAGTGTAAAATGAGAACATCAGGTAAAAATTTTAAAAGTTACCTGTTGGTGATGCTTATTTAATAAAATTGTCTTAGATTTAAAGGTCTGTACCTTTAAAGTTGAATATTACATTTCTGTTTTGAAATTTTGAAATGATTACTGTAAAATCCAATGATCTTGTCAGTATAGAAGTCATAATTATGACTTTAATGGGTATAGCTGCACAGAAGCCTTGTGCTCCTAAGTTCCCTGATTGCAAAAATGCACCGCAATCATTCAACTTGTGCTTTAGATATAGAATGCAATATGGTTGATTTTTAGCACATAACTGATTCACTGCTATTTATCATTAGTCCTACAATGCCAGCAAGATACCAGATGGTAGCATCAATGCAATCAAATAGCTTGGATGTGCATTGTGCCAAGTGACAACACTATGGTTGTAAGTATTATTATGGGGATTTAAGATGGCCAGACCAGAAGAATGACAACAGATGTAAATAAATGCCCAGTTTTACTGACTTCTTCACATTGACAGATCAGATAGGATATGAAAATAAAAACAAAAAACTACGGATGCTGGAAATCCAAAACAAAAACAGTTACCTGGAAAAACTCAGCAGGTCTGGCAGCATCGGCGGAGAAGAAAAGAGTTGACGTTTCGAGTCCTCATGACCCTTTAACAGAACTGAGCAGTTCTGTTCAAGGGTCATGAGGACTCAAAACGTCAACTCTTTTCTTCTCCGCCGATGCTGCCAGACCTGCTGAGTTTTTCCAGGTAATTCTGTTTTTGTTTCAGATAGGATATGCCCAATGTCCAGTTGACTGATCAGACACTGACCTCAACACTTATCATTGGGCTTCTTGTTCATATGCTTGTTGTTTGAAAATGAGCACTATTATGGTACCATTTAGTCATTGTTGCACTAAAGAATGGGAATATTTAAACATTATTTAACCTGTTTAGGAATTCCTTGCAGCGCTTCTAAAGTTCAAGTTCCTCAAATTCAACCTACTACTAGGTTGATAGAGCTCAAAATTGAATATTGTGACTTTAATTTCAAGTTTTTTATTAAGGGACTGGAATATAGACCTTTCTGTACTAAAAACTTCAAAATTATGGGCAACCTTGATGGAAATAAAATACATCAATTGCAACATGCCAATAAAATATAGTTTTTGGTTCCTGTGCACTGCAATAATGGTTCTGCAAATCACAGTCAACCTCACTTCAGCTGATAACCTGTTTCGCACAACCTGCTTTTCACTTGGCAGGAGTTAACAATGAAAAACTGTTAAAAAAAAAAAATTCCTGCCATGCAGTTTATTGTAATAGAAGTTTGATTGTAATGTAAATTGTTTCATACTGGTTTTAACATGCTGAGGTGAGCTGACGTAACAGCTCTTACATTCAGTAATCATATAATTTGGGCTGAAACATATTATTTAGCTGAAGTATTCATATAGGTGTAAACAAATAAATCAGATAAGAGTATCGGCCACTGGAGGCTACTTCACCTAGCCAGTTTTTCATATTTCTGTCTCTATTCTTCCCCTCTAGCTATTTACACTCTGTTATGCTATTTCTGTCATCACACCCCTTTGTGTTGCCTGCTTCTGCTATTTCTATTTCTATCACTTCTGCTATTTAACCCTCTTTGGTGCCCCAAGCTAATAGTTTACAGGGTAATTTTATTTCTTCCACTGTGTGTGTGCTTTTATTCCCATATCTCTTTCCCTTGTTTTTTAGAATGCTGTTCATCCATAGTATCCTTAAGATCTGAAACATTGATTGACCTCTGCCTCTCCATGGATGTTACCTTATCTACTGAATATTTCCAGTTTATTTTCTTCTGTATTAGTTTTCAGATTAAAGATGCATTTACACTACAACTGCAATGTTATTATAAAGTGATTAGGCTTCACTAATAAGTTACCATTTGAATGTAACTAAAGCCTAAACTTGGAGCTTAAATCTGAAACCTGAGAGAAACGGAGTAAAACTCTGTGCAGAATCAGGGCAGGTTTTAACTTATGAATTTTATTCCATAAATTTAGCATTGGTGCAAAGAAGTATTCACTTTGTGCCAAAACTAAATCTATAGAACCTAAGATGATGTGTTTCAATAAAAAATGGTTCTAATATATAGGGCTGGATTTTACACCTCACCCCACACTGGCGGGTGTGTTTTTGGCAGCGGGGGAGGGAGGGGGTGGGTCCTTACATGCGTACATACGAGCAATGGAAGGCCCACATTCTTCCCACCAAACCCTGACCCACTCCCCATAATACACTTGGTGGGCTGGTGCCAAAATCTGCAGCCGATCCACCATTTTTTAAAAATTAATTAGTGGGCAGCTGGTCTTGTTATCAAGCCAATTGACCCGCACTTCACTCTGCCACTGCATAAATTGGTTGGTGTGGGCAGGAGTGGGGAGTCTACTTTTGAAAAAGAAATTTGGAAAGGCAGGATGGAAGTGGGGGATAGCATTCTGGGGTTTTCTTTGTGCATCAGGGCACCCTCATCCCCAAAGATGTTAGTCCTCTTTGTTCCCCCCTGCCTAACCCCCAAAACCTCTCCCTAAACTGCCCAATCCCTCTCTTCTCTAAAAGCCTGGGACTTACCTGACTCGACGATCCATTGAAGTTCTTTGTGGGACGTGCTGGTGCGCTGGGACTGCCAAAGCTTCCATGCAACCAGATTGGCTGGCAGTTCTCGAGGGCAGGACTTCCTCCCAGTGAGAGGCATAATTACCACTCTCAGCCTGTTTAGCCTGCCAGCAGCGCATTATCACTGCGCACGGGCTTTTCTTACGCCTATCAGCTGTCAGTCGACTTTTGTAACCCCTCATCCCCCGCAAATTTCATATTGTCTGTTTACTTAATAGAACTCTCTACTCAGCAAACTGGTGACAGGGTGGGTTGAGGCATAGTGGTATTGACAATGAACTGGTATTCCAGAGACCCAGAGCATTATTCTGAGGACCTGGGTTCGAATCCCAATGCGGTAGATGGTGAAATTTGAAATCAATAAAAATCTGGAATTAACAGTCTGATGATGACCCCGAAACCATTGCCATTTTTCGTAAAAACCCATCTGCTTCACTAACGTCCTTTAGGGAAGGAAATCTGCTGACCTTACCTGGTCTGGCCTACATGTGACTGCACTTCAATGTGGTTCACCTCTGAGCAAGGGCAATTAGGGAATGGGCAATAAATGCTGGCCTAGACAGTGACGCCACATCCCATGAATAAAAAAATAATAATAATAAGCAAGTTAGGATGGTGAGTGGCTTGGAGGAGAACTTCGAGGTGGTGGTGTTCCTATGTACCTGCTGCTCTTGTCCTTCTAATGGTCGTAGGTTTGGAAGGTGCTGTCTGAGGAGCCTTGGTGAGTTTCTGCAGTGCATCTTGTAGATGGTACACATTGATGCCACTGTGTCAGTTTTGGAGGGAGTGAATGTTTATGGCTAGGATACCAACCAAGCAGGCTGCTTTGTCCTGAATGATGTCAAGCTTCTTCAGTGTTGTTGGAGCTGCATTCATCCAGACAAGTGGGGAGTATTCCATCACACTCCTGACTTGTGCCTTGTAGATGGTAGACAGGCTTTGGGAGTCAGGAGGTGAGTTATTTGTTGCACGATTCCTAGCCTATGACCTGCTCTTATAGCCACAGTATTTATATGGCTAGTCTAGTTCAGTTTTTGGTCAATGGTAACCCCCAGGATGTTAACAGTGGGGGAGTCAGTGATGGTAATGCCATTGAATGTAAAGAGGCGATGGTTATATTCTCTCGTGCTGGAAATAACCATTGCCCAGCACTTGTGTGGCGTGAATGTTACTTGCCACTTGTCAGCCCAAGCCTGGATATTGTCCAGGTCTTGCTGCATTTGGGCATGGACTGCTTCAGTATCTGAGGAATCGCGAATGGTGCTGAACATTGGACAATCATCAGCGAACATCCCCACTTTTGATCTTATGATGGAAGGAAGGTCATTGATGAAGCAGCTGAAGATGATTGGGCCTAGGACACTACCCTAAGGAACTCCTGCAGTGATGACCCGGAACTGAGATGATTGACAACCACAATCATCTTCCTTTGTGCTAGGTATGACTCCAGCCAGTGGAAAGTTTTCCACTTGATTCCCATTGACTTCAGTTTTGCCAGGGCTCCTTGATGCCACACTCGGTCAAATGCTGCCTTGATGTCCAGGACAGTCACTCTCACCTCTCATATTAATGCCCCACTGCCACCAACCTCTTTCTCGCCCCTCCATCAACCTCCCTCACATCCAACTCTTCTACCCTCCCAAATCCCCATCCAATCCCCACCCTCACCCCTTCCCTTCCCTCCACTCCACCTCCTCCTAAGCCTTCAGCCAAACCTCCCCAACTCCCCTCCCCCAACACTGCACCCTCCCCAAATTCCATAATTGCTCAACCTCCCAGCAGCATCACAACAGCAAGTGAAATTGACCTGACAGACTGGCTTCATAAAAGCCTGAAAGTTCAGATTCTTTTTTTTAAGTCAGTTTGTCAGATTCTAAGCTCTGGCTGCTCAGCGTGGATGACAAGAACTCAGTTTAAATACCAAGCCAGCTCCCAGGCCCCGATGTTTGGAACCGTCTGCACAATGCCGCCGCCGCCGCGCGCCCCCCCCCCCCCCCCCCCCCCACTCCTCCCTCTCCCGGGCCCTGGTTGGAGGTGCCAGAGCAGTGCTCCAGCAGCACTATGTCCCTGATAATCAGTAAGTTTGCTTTTTCTTTGCTTCTAATTGTTGGCACAGTGAAAAAGAAGGACGTGGCATAAAGTGTCAAAAAATGAAGTCCATTCTAACTTAAAATAAGCTGTAGAACCTGCAGAAAGTGAATTAGCATAGGACAGTAAAGCTCTGAGAACCTGCTATAATGAGCTATGTGCTGTATTTGATCAATGAAGAGCTGTAAACGGTGAATGTTGCTTGAGTTGCCGCATTACATCATAGTCCCTATAGTGCTTTAATTTTATAATTTATGCTGGAATATTTAATATTAATGAAATGGTTCCAGAACCTTGCATTGCAATGTAAGCAGCCTCCTTGTAAATGTTATATCACAAAAATTGCTAAGTTAGTTGCCACAGTCAGTTTCCATTTTTAAAAAAGACTACTTAATCCAACAAAAGGCTATCATAAATATATTTAAGCCTTAAAATGTGATTCAAAGACATAACGATATGTCTCATATGTTGCGCTTTCAAATAAAGCTGCTTTTTCAACCACTGCAAACCACCAACAACCCCCCCACCCCCCGCTTAAAAAAAAAGCTCTATGTGCTATTTTACCATAAAGGAAATGGAGTAAACTATGATAACAGTAAATGCAAAACAAATAATCAGAACATGAAATTTTAAAAATAACACCATTTTCTATAGCATGTTGCAAAACATTTTTTTTCAAAATAGATTTCAGCATTTGCTATTGTCACAAACTTCGATTTAAATGTATTCACACAATAAAACTACTTTGGGACCAAAAACCTACAGACCTTGGATCCCAATGCAAATGTCAGATCTACCCACAAGTGACCTCTGAAGCCAGCCCTACCAAAAGTTGCGAGTTCAGGACGAGGTCATCTTAGGATTGGTGGATGTCTGTTTCACAGGTGGTGCATTGTGGTCATTCGCCATGATGAAAAGTCTTGACTGAGTGTGCCGAGTTTGGGGGATGGGGCTAGGGGTAATTCTTCATTTTCTGAGTGAACAAGCAAACTCGGCACTCACAGCCAGGATTTTCCATCATGGCGATTGGCCACAGTGCACCACCTGTGAGGCAGACACCCACCAATCGGGTCACCTAAGGGTAGATTCTGACATTTGCAATGGGATCCAAGGTCTGCGGGTTTTTGGCCCCCTAAGTGGTTTGATTGTGCATTCATTTAACTTGTGGTTTGTGAACATAAGCAAATACTGAAACATATTTTGAAAAAGAAACAATATTGCTTTGTAGGGAAGCTAAAAAGTCCAAAAATGTTACCTCAATTCTCTGAGTTCCAGGCCACAATCCACGTTGTCCCATATCCACAACTTGGCAGTCTGCTTTCACTTGACTAAATGCTTATCAGTTGTTTTCCAGGCACATTCCAAGCAGGCGTAGTGCCCCTACAACCTCTCCAATACATTCTGCTGACCTTTTCTGAGATTGTGATTCAAATCCCAAAAAGGCCAGTTGAAAGATCAGAGGAAGAACAGGTATACCTGGATCCTGGCCTAATTTGTACCCCTTCAGTGCTATATATCATGGGGCTGTGCGAAAGCTTGAAAATGGCTCCTCATTGCAGTCCTTGTTTTGTTTAGGGAAGTCAGGGTTAAAAAAGCAATTTAAAATTCATGATGTTCAAGTCAGAATTTTACCCCTAGATGGCACTTTAGTAACTGCATTGAAAGATGCATCTTAAAGTTGAATGATCAAATTCTGATTTTCTTTCTCTCTCTCTTTCTTCCTCTGCACACGTATCACTTATGTTTTTTTACTTGCCCCTTGTCTGAATATTTGTCGAATTTTTTCAACAGCTGGAATGAGGTTTAAGTCCTGAATTTTTCATGCACTGTTTTTCTGGGAGGAAGAATGCCTCCTGATATTTTATAAGGCCTACGGGGTGAATTGATTGTGAATGTGGGTCTTCATTTTTAGCATTAATTAACAGAACATCACAATTTTGCTTTTCCAATGCAGAAAATTAATCACAATGTTTGAAAGATTAAAAATTCAAGTGTTAAATTTCTAGAAACAATTTTCTTTCTAAATTAGAAAAACAAATAATTCATTCAATGCCATAATGCAAGAAGCACTGGACACCTGAGAGCAATGAGGAAGGAAGGGAAAAAGTCTGATATTTTTCATGTGGCCAGGGATTGTGAGAATGCCAGGATTAAAATACTTTCATGAGCATTTATGAACTGTGGAAATATCTTGAGCAACGGAATTCATTTTTTTGAATAATTTGAGATAGTCCATAGTTTGATCCTTAGGATCGGTTTATGTTTTTAAGTAATGTATGCAGTGAAGCTGATTATTACCTTCTGATTACAGCATCAAACCAGGTCCCTATTAGCCATTTACACTTTGCTTTGAACCTGGCAGTGTTGTGGACATCAATAGGAAACCTTTAATGCTGTGTGTAATCTCTTAGAAAAGTAACAATGAGTATAGAAGCAGTAAAAGACAGTCTCTCAAAGATTTTGATAATGGCCTGAGATTATTTGAGTTTGCATGAATCAAGCTATTCAGGTCTCTGACATAGCTATTTGGTTTGAGTTTTTTTCTTTTAAATCAAGTACACAATATATTTGTAGATAGCAAATGAACACTTAAACCAGCCAGTTTATAGGTTGTAAAAACTTAATGCTATAAGAATGTAAAAAGGTCGCATACCTAAGGATTTATTGTGTGATGAAGTAGCCAGAGCCAGTAGGACACTCAAATCTGTGCTTCAAGTATGCAAGCGTGACATGAAGGCCCTAAACATCAATTCTCACACCTGGGATCACCAGCCAACAACAGAGGAAAATGGCGACATCACCTCTGGGCTGTAATGCACCACCATGACAATAAGTGGCAACAGTGGCTTGGCAACAGGTGCCAAAACTGAAAATAACAACCCACAACAACACCTCGTAACCACTCCACGTGTGGTATGTGTGGCCAAACCTGATTCTCACTGATTGGTCTCTTCAAACATCAATAAAAGTTCACCATATGGAGCTACCCCATCGCCAACAGATTTGATTTGCTGCTTGTCCAGCACGTACATAGATGGAAGGATGGCGGTGAAGAATGTAAAATTAATGATGTCATAAATCAACTGAACAAAAGCAAAATACTGTGGATGCTAGAAATCTGAAATAAAGACAGAAAATTCTGAAAATACTCAGCAAATCAGGCAGCATCTGCGGAGAGAAAAACAGAGTTAACATTTCAGGGCTGTGACCTTTCAACTGAGCGTGTTGATCCAGAAATTCAGTGGTGCTGCACCTTTTTACATGCACAAAATGGATTCCTAATTGCCCAATATAGTGAGCAGAGGGTACCCTCATTACATGCCAGATGTGTGTTGTCTGCCAGGCAGGTAAAGGCAGATATTGAACATCTATTGCAGGCATTTGTAAATGGGGAGCTTCATGCTTCAAGGGAGCCTCCTTTGCAAAGGTGAGCTATATGGAATGCGGCCGAAACCGGGCTACATGATCTCCATGTGGCCTAACCTTAAAGAGACCACAAGCGATCTACTTACGAATGTGGAGTCAGGAGATTTAAGGCTGTTCCTCCTAGCTTCAATGCAGTACTAAAGACAGTTAATGAGCTGTCGCCTCCCACCACCAACCCGGATAGTCGGCTCCATCCTCCTTCCCCCAATTGCACCCTTGCATCTCCCGATCACTTACCCCCTCCCTCCTGATTCACTCTGCTACTCCGATCAGCTCCCTCCCTCCTGGTCCCATCATGCCTCACCCAGGAACTAACAGAGGCCCAAAAGTGAAATCCTATTCACTGGAGTGCAATCTCGAGATACCTAGCGGGTGTCTGCAGCTCACCAGTCTCAAGTAAGTGAGGCACAATATCAGTTGTGCCTTTGGATTACTCTCTGCCCCGCAGGAATTGGTCCTTAGCCTAGTGCATGCCAGACAATTAAAAGAATGCAAAAATTGGGTGTTTTAACTCATTCGCTATTCTTTTAAATCTAGTCATAGTACATAAGTGTTAAAATAGGCTACATTCCAGATTCCTGTAGCAATCTTAATTTAGTGTAATGCTGCAAATGTTGTTAGTAACAGTTTTATGAGAGGAATTAAATGAAGCAAACAATGCAATATCATTGATCCAGTTCATATGTGGGTGTTTTTTAAAAATTTAATTAGTGAGACATAAAATCCTGGTAACGTTTTTTCGGGGATATAAAAGATTTTGAAAATCATAGGCACAGTAATCCGCCAGTTTGAGACTCATGCAAGGAAAAATGGATTTGACTGCCCAAGAAACACTTTAAATTTATATAGTAATTTTTAAAAGCCTGGGAAAAGAAGCATATTGGGCTGGATTTTGCCAGCTGTCTGGAAACGGGCTGGCTGGAAGTAGGGAGCCCGATATCTTCCTGCTGCCAGGGATTATTGTCAATGGCTGGAATGGCAGCAGCCTGGCCATCTGCCAAACAGAGGCAGACAGGCAATTAAAATAACTAGCTGGCCATTTAGCAGCCACTTCCCACTCCCACCAACATTTGACATTGGGATGAGCAACCACTACATGGAAAGACTGCCCGGTAAATTGTAGCAGCCTCCCAATGGGTTCCTGGTTGGGCGGGGGGCTTCCTTTATGGCTGCCCAGTGGCCCATGGAGGGGGCCCCCTGGTGGCAGTGGTCGATCCCGGAGCTCTGTCGCTGGAGGGTTCACCCCTCTGATTGCTGGAAGCTGCCGGTCTGGCCCTGGCAGAGTTAAAAATAAATACTTAACAGGCTTTTGAGGGTTGCCTCAGCATGGAAAGAGTAAGCTCTTTTTTAAAAAAGAGAAAGTACTGGCCAGAGTTTTATGCCCTGTAGGCAGGCGTGTGCCCGACCCGAGTGAACTTGAAATAGTGAGAGATGACATTGGGCAAGCGTCCCGATGTCATCACACACTCGCACAATATTTCGCTTGTTGGGCGTGCATGGCAGTCAGAAGTGCACCCGCCGACAATTAAGTGAGCAATTAAGCCCATTAACAATGCAATTAACAGCGATTTTACATGGCCCGCCCACATTTATGGTTGGCCGATGGGCCATTCCCCTAGGTGGCATTCACGTTTTTGCTCAAACCTCGACTCAGGGTGGGATGAAACCTCCTTGGGGAAATAAAGTAAAAGATATCTGGGGACTGGTTTTTTATGAGGTGTGCTTTTGGGTGCTTGATTGTGCTGCATGGACATATTTTGCAGCATTTTTGTCATTTCCTTTATTCTGTGGAGATCTGAAGCTCCCTGGGGCAGCTGTCTGCCTTCAGGGAGCTCAGTAGAAGCGCTCACCCACGCTCTCAGTTAGGTCGGCGCCAGCCCTCTTCCCTTCCCCACCAGCAGTGCTGAGCATTTCTTAGCACGTGTTTCACGCTGGCTGGCCGTTAATTGACCAGCCAACGTGAAATCACGGTCGGGGACCGATCGTGGCCATCTGTATCAGCGGGCCTGACAAATGAAAAATTCAAGTCACTGTCACGCTATCTTTATATTTAAACTCTGCATATGGCATTACATTTTATGATGTCCATTTAGTGATGTCTGAGATCTGGAACTAGCTAAAAAAAAGTACAGAATTTACTAAGATGTGGCAAACAAATGTTAATTTGGGGATGGAATGTCATATCAACATCGAAATGTGTTATCCCTGAAATAATCAAGCGAACAGTCAACTAGTTGTAGATCTAGATTTGCAAGCATTGATTCTGCTACCAGCATAAACCTGTTTAGAGTTTTTGAAAAGAAGTCTCCATTATGGCATATGCTTTACACTATTCCTTGTCATCTGTCATTGGAATGGTGCTTCCATCTGGATGGTGAAAAGCTTGCATGAAACCAGAGTGTTGAAAACATTTGGGAGCAAATTGGTCATGCAGCAAAGTAAATCAGTGGTCAGCCCTTGGAACAGTTATTAGAGCTTCTCGGTTACCACAATAGCTTATTAAGGATCTTTTAAATTCAGTTTTCTTAACCTATTATTGTTCCTGGAGTAATTTTAATTGATTTTCTTAAAGTCCTTTACAGATCCATTTATTAAATACAAATAACCATGTCAGAACACTATTTTGTAGTAGATATCAGAGACTGTTTACGGCTGTTGAAAATGTTAGAATTGCTGATAAAAATGTAACCATAATTACTATTTAGACTAGTTTAATTTCAAATGTAAAGTGAATTAAATGTGTAAATCATTTTTCACTGTTTTGCTTTAGCATTAAATTAAAAGTATTTCAGTTTCTGATTCCTTTCGTTGAAATTAAAAAAAATGTATTCAACATTGAAGTTCCATTCTACCTGTGGCAAAATGAAGCAATAAAAAAGCCCCATTGCTCTGCCTACAGAATCAATACTTCACACACGTAAAAATCAACAGTAACATGAGTGAAATAATACTTAACAATCTGCAGGCAGCTGAAGACAGAAATTCTTGCTCCAGGTTCTGGAAAGAGATACAGTTGCGCAAAATGTACTAAGTGCCTCATCAGCAGGCAGTTCTTGGTGCAGGGTTTTGGTTCACTACAGTTGCCAGTCATTCAGCATTTCAGTGAGAAAAATTCCTAAAATATAAAGTAACATCAATCATTTGATTTTCCAAATGTTCTGCCTTGCACCCACTCTCTTTTGCATTGATTTGCTTAACAGTTTGTGTTCCATTTTCCTTAGTATGAAATAGTTTTCCACTATATTCTTAGAAATGTTTTCCTCTGGGAGAGGGATTATAAAAATGTAATTTGTTGTGTATACTATTGGATATGGAGGTATTAATTATTAAGGTTTTCAATACATTTTCATAGAAAATGAATCTCATAACTCAACATATTATTCCATCTCCTGTTCCTTGTGCACATTTGAATGAGGTAAAAGAGCCCATCTTTCATTTATGTGAAAGGATATGATAACCAAGTTGTGTTTGTCTCTGTTTGGAGTTTTGTCTTAACCTTTGGTGGTAGGATCATCATAATGCACACAAATGGTGAGAAATTCTATATTCAACTTTTTGTGGGAATCTCCCTCTCTTCTTGACCATTGTGGATACCCCACCAATTCAATGACTTAGGTTCTATATCCCTTACTTGGAACAGAATAAATTATTTTTAAACTCGTCACAAATGTTGGCTTTTTAGCAAATAATGTCGAAACAGCTTTTAGAGAAAGTTTTCTTTTTTAAAAAAAATCATGGCATGTGGGTGTCACTGGCCAGGCTAGCATTTATTTTCCTCTATAAGGGAAACAGTTCAACATATTATTGTGGGAAAAGAATAAATGCCTCTGCAAAGCAATTCCATGGCCAGAATCTTCGGGTCAGCATACGGGGGCAGGCCCCGCTCGCCAACGCATAAAATGACGCGCGGTGACGTCGGGCGTGCGTCCTGACATCACCACGCGAGTTTCCGATTTTCAGTTCGGCGGGTGCACGCCGGAGTCAGCTGCGTGCCTGCCGAACTGTCAAAGACCTATTAAGACCATTTAAATCTAAATTGAAATACTTAATGGAGCTGCCCGTCCAACCTTAGGGTTGGTGGGCAGGTGAAGAGCACAGGCGACTTTGCATTTATCGTGAAACCTCTTCCACAGACAGGATGGGGTTTCATGAAGTGTTTATACATTGAATAAAACATTTTATTAAAGTTCATTGACATGTCACAGCTCTGCACCTCAGGGAGATTTCATGCACAAAAGAGCGCAGGCCCTGACTCAGCCTACTTCCCCCGTCCGTACAGGGAGCGCTCAGCACTTCCAGGTGCGCATCACGCTGGGCGGGCCTTAATTGGTTCGCCTATGTAAAATGGCAGCACGCAGCCAATCGTGGGCGGCTGCACACCCACCTGCTCTTGCCCAACCCCTCCCCCGACGTGGAAAAAATTCTCCCCCATGTCTATATTGACTGGACGGTATGTAAATTTCAAACATGAGAAGACTTTCCAGTCAGTGCAAAAAATTAGATGGCTAAATTGTTATCACCCCTGTGATACAACAGTTTTTCTTTCTGCACAGCTGAAATTCGTGTATCGCATGGATCCAAAATTTTCCATCCCAGTTCTGCTTATTTGTCTGCCATCCCATAGCAAATAATGTATTTAGTTAGTCCAGCACTGAGTGCCATCAGGAGAGAAGGATTGAATCAGTGCCCAGTTTACATAGCTCTTACATAGGCTAAGATGCAGAATGAACAGATAGGATGCCAGAAATTAATAAAATCACAGTAATATATTCATACAGCCTTATACATAATTTGTTACTGTTAAGATGATCTTCAAGGTTACTTGTTCCAGCATTCAAAGCCTAATATTTGTTTTGAGGTTTTTTTAAGTAGAATTTTTGTTTTGAAGTTGTTTGTACCAATAACTTTTTTCAGAATTATCAAAAGAAATTTACAGTTTTTCAAGTAGATTTTAAAATTTATATGAACCATTTGCAAACTTCTTGGCTTGTATATATTAGGTTATTGTAGCAATTATACAAACACTGAAAGGAATAAAAACAGCAATGAATATATATGAAGCAAAGGTCTGGAAATCTATAGCAACTTAGCTTGTAATTGACACAGCTTCAGAACCATAAATTCATTTTTAAAAATTATCCAGAATGCCCATATTTTTAATTTGAAAGCATATGAATCAGGAGACAAGACTAATAACCCATCCCATTCCCATCTCCATGTCAAGATTGCCAGGAGGTGGGATTTTCCAGGGTCCAGAGCAAGCAGTCCTACGTTCCTAAAAAACCTTGGCCCAATGTTTCTGATGCAATCAGCGGCGCATCTAAATGCATTTGAACCTTCTGACCACTTTAAACTCCTCACCCTACCCTCCCTCACTCTCTTACCCTCACTCGCTCACCCTCACATCCTCGCCCATTATCCACGTTATGAACAGAACTCTTAAGCACTATTATAACAGCTGGAAGCCATTGAATAGCCCAGAGGCTCGCCAAGTAAATAAATAGACTTCAGAGCTGCTATCTCAACAGATGTCTAGACTGAATACATTAGATCAATAGGAAAAGATTAAACATTTACGCATTATTACCATCCAAGGCTACCCTTTCAATAGTGTGCAATGTACTCCACCATTTTATCCATTAAATGAACTTTTTTAACTCATCTGAAGATGTTTCCACATTTACAGTGCTTACCTTTTACTTGGCACCTTGCCAATTGGCAAAAAGTAACAATCTGGCAAGAACATTGTTTAATGGGAGTTACATCTTCCAATCACAGCATTGTCATAACTCACCTTAATGAACATAGATACAACTCATGCTGCTGTATTTCATGGGGAAAAGTTTTCCCCCCATTGGGGGGGAAGTGCAGGAGTGGATGGGGGCAGGCGCTCTTCCGATCGGCTCCCCCAATCGGGGGAACGCCGACATTTTATGTGGGTGGGCCAATTAAGGCCCGCCCAGCGTGACATCCACCAGGAAGCACTATGCGCTCCCTGTGTGGGCGGGGTGGGGGGATTCCCTCAGCTGGGAGCTGCATGCGTGCAAAAGAGCGCATTGATCTCCCTGAGGCTAAATGCTGCCTCAGGGAGATTGGCTCCAAATTTTAAAATGTTAAAGACACAAAATCAAAATTTCCTTGACATGTCCCCTCACATGAGTTGGGACATGTCCATCACTTTTAGTGAAACCTTTATTAAATATTTAAAAACCCACATGAAACCTCATCCCGCCCATGCTTTTTCTTAAGCCTGCCAGGGCTCCCGGCCTTCCCGCCAACCTTAAGCTTGGACGGGCAGGTTCATTAATTATGTTAAGTACTTCTTAAATGGCCTCAATTGGCCGTTGACAGGTCGGCGGGCACACAGCTGATTCAGCTGCACCCCCGCTGACCTGAAAATTGAAATGATGCTGGGTAACATCGGGAGTTCCGTCTGACGTCATCCCGCGTCATTTTACGTGTCCGCTCGCCGACTGGGAGATCCTGTCCATGATGAACTATAAATAGACAAAGCCATATTGCTTACCTTTTAAACACTTACCATCTACTAATCATGGTTCATTCCTGCTGGTGTAAAACCCAACAGCCATTTTAAAAAAGATTACCTGGCACAAACGCTGCAATTGCCTTGTTAATAGGAGCAGGTGGGTTTCGGGGCCCACTCCCTCACCCTCTTTCATGAAAATGGCCAAGGAAGGAAACAGAGGCAGGAACTCTAGGGTGCTGCTTGAAGGACCATGAAAATCCAGCCCATAGAGTACAATTTCAATAAAACCTATGTTTTACCATTCTCTTTCAGGACTATGGTATCTAGAGCTACTTAGTTGAAATATTGAGAAATTGTTTAGTGACTGAAAGCCAGTATCCAGTGGCGTACCACAGGGATCTGTGCTGGGTCCCCTATTATTCGTTATTTATATAAATGACATAGATGACTATGTGGTGGGTAGGATTCGTAAGTTTGCGGATGACACAATGATTGGCCAGGTGGTTAACAGTGAGGTTGAGTGTCTTGGCCCACAGGAAGATATAGACAGGATGGTCAAATGGGCAGATAAGTGGCAGATGGAATTTAACCCTGCGTGAGGTGATACACTTTGGAAGGAGTAATTTGACAAAGAAGTATTCAATGAATGATATGACACTAGGAAGTTCTGAGGAACAAAGAAATCTTGGCGTGTGTGTCCATAGATCTTTGAAGGTAGAGGGGCACGTTAGTGGGGTGGTGAAAAAGGCATATGGGACACTTGCCTTTATCAATCGAGGCATAGATTACAAAAGTAGTGAGGTCATGTTGGAGTTGTATAGAACCTTGGTGAGGTCACAGCTGGAATGTTATGTACAGTTCTGGTTGCCACATTATAGGAAGGATGTGATTGCACTGGAGGAGGTGCAAAGAAGATTCACCAGGATGTTGCCTGGGATGAAACATTTAAGTTATGAAGAGAGGTTGGATAGACTTGCGTTGTTTTCGTTGGAGTAGAGAAGACTGAAGGGCAACCTGATCGAGGTGCACAAGATTATGGACAGGGTGGATAGGGAGCAGCTGTTCCCCTTAGTTGAAGGGTCAGTCACGAGGAGGCATAAGTTCAAGGTGAGGGGCAGGAGGTTTAGGGGGATGTGAGGAAAAACTTTTTTTACCCAGAGGGTGGTGACAGTCTCGAATGCACTGTCTGGGAGGGTGGTGGAGGCAGTTGCCTCACATCCTTTAAAAAGTACCTGGATGAGCACTTGGCACTTCATAACATTCAAGGCTATGGGCCAAGTGCTGGTAAATGAGATTAGGTAGGTAAGTCAGGTGTTTCTCACATGTCAGTGCAGACTCGATGGGCCGAAGGGCCTCTTCTGCACTGTGAGATTCTGTGATCTGTATTAATGGTATACAAACACGCCATGTCACAGAGTAGAAGTGTTTTTCCACCACTGTTCCCAATACTTCGTTCATAAGCTTAACTAGGGGATTTGGGAGAGATTTATTTTTTGGTTATAAAGTAGTTTCTTATGCAATAATGAAGGGGAGACCCAGAGGACAGGCCAATTCACTGCACTCATTCACGGTATGTAACACTTGTCCCAAAGTACAACTTGCATTTATAAAGTGTCTTTAACATAGGAAAATATCCCAAGATATTTCCAAGAGGCATAAACAGGTAAGAATGAACTCCTAAAGAGATGTTAAGAAGGGTGAGCTAATGCTTCATCAGAGAGGTGGTTTTTAAGGAAGTTCTGTTTAAGAGTGCACCATAAAAACATAAAACAAGCAGGGTTGGAGGGAATGGCAAAGTGCTTTGTGCCAGCAGTGTTAAATTTATAGCTCAAACTAAATTATATTCTCTGGTGGTCTTAAGTAGCAAAGGATCAATGAGGGTGAGTGGGAAGGACATAAAGTGGCAATGAATGGCCATGGATAAAATTGGAAGAGCGGAGGAGTTCATCCGAATAAGCCGGTCTGGGAGCTACCTTCATTAAAAAAACAAGGGCAACTAAATTTTAATGAAAAAGTGGTTATTGTAGATTGTTCAGTTCAATATTAGTCTTTTGTTAACTGCCACAGTTCCAACAACTGTTACTTGGTTCACTCTCCGGAATACAGGCCCGTAAGATGATTGGGGGTAGGAGGCTGCAGGCCTGTGTTTCACCATGCAGTGAACTCCTAGTTTCAATCATGCCACAGTGGAGAGTTGCTAAGTGTAGACCAGAAATTTTCCCCAGGAGAGAGAAAATTTGTCAGGCAAGCAGTCAAGTAAAACAATTTTATTTTAACAGGGACTTTTCACTTGCTATGTAGAAGCTGAAATGTTCAGCCTCATAACAGCATTCTTTTGCTAAAACGCAAACAAAAAGATGGAATACAGTAATGAATCCTCGCTAACCATCATTATTGGGCTAGAAAGTCATGGTGCAGAAGATAAAACAGAGGCAGACTGTTTGTAACCAATGAGCTATGTTATAAATACCAAGAGGCTAATATCAGTCTGTAACCTTTACTCTTATGTTGTCTGGTATAGCTAATTTGTCCAGATTTCAGTTCCTGAATCCTTAAAATACTTACATGACAATCTAGAAAAGTAGCAAAAATTGACCTGCAGCTTCAGAGAAAATGTCAGTCCTGAATATGATACAAGGACTCAGAGTGGGTGTAGTGGGTCATAGGTTTATCACAGAATCATACAGCACAAAGGAAGGCCATTCAGTCCATTGTGCCTGTATCATCTTTTGGAAAGAGCTATCCAATTAGACTCATTTCCCTGCTTTTTCCTGATAGCCCTGCATGATTTTCCTTTTCAAGAATATGTTCCCTTTCAAAAGTTTCACCCTTTCAGGCAGTGCATTCCAATTCATAACAATTTGTTGCATAAAAAGATTTTTCCTCATCGGCCCTCTGTTTATTTCACCAATAATCCTAAATCTGGTTACCGACCCTGGTTTCCCCTTTATTCACGCTGATCAAAACCCCATCTAATTTATCATAATTTAAGAAGCAGATGTACCCAGCAACAAGAATTGATTAAAAATTACTTAAGGGGATGTGAGTGTTGATGTATGAGATTTGTTTTCAAAGGAAATTTGGAAGATTGCTCTGTAAAAATTTGGAAAACTTAACATTTCAGCTTCCAACTTAATATTCCAACATTTTGGAGCAAACTATAGTCTACTTTTCAATCTAATTTCTCCTGGAAGACCAACAGATATTTGAGGTATGAAAATAAAGTTAGTTATAGGGACTTCAGCCGTCACACTGTAGAAGATTATTGTCATTTTTACCCTATATGGTTCCTTTTGCCTATACTGGAAATAAAAGGCATTTCACTCCACCATCATGAAAGAAAAGTTACAAGTGTGCAAAAACATGGGCTGGGATTTTCTGGCCCCGCCTGTCGTTGGGATCTTCCAGTCCCGCCAACAGTCAATGGATTTTTGGCTGGCCTGCCACACGGAGTGAAATTCTTTGCTGTCAGGTACACTTGACTATCTCCAGTCTGAGACTTACAATCTATTATCATATTCTCTGGAAGTGTGGGCTGCTTTATTAGGGATAGGTTGACTTCACGCCCCCTCTCCAGCTGCTCCATGGTAGCACAGTGACCTTCACTATGGGCACATAAACAAACTGGAGACAACTTTCAAAGTTGCACAACCAGGTATTGCAACCAACACTCAAAAGAAAGATTGTAAGGGCTGTAGTGAAAGAGCAGGGGGAATGGGCTAATTGGATGGCTTTTGCAAAGAGCTGGCACAGACACGAAGGGCTGAATGGCCCCCATCACTTCGACCCCCCCTGAGCTCTACTTAATTTTAAGAAAATGACAATAAGATTCCTATATTTCAGGTTTTACCATAGCCTACTAACATGATGCAACCATTAGTTTATAGAATCATACAGCACAGAAGGAGGCCATTCAGCCCTTCGTGTTAGTGCCAGCTCTTTGCAAAAGCCATTCAATTAGCCCATTCCCCCTGCTCTTTCACTACAGCCCTTACAATCTTTCTTTTGTGTGTTGGTTGCAATACCTGGGTGTGAAACTTTGAAAGTTGTCTCCAGTTTGTTTATGTGCCCTAATTTATTTCTAAGCTTTTGGAAATGCATTGATAGGAATGTTAAAATAAAGCTAGTTAATGGGATTCATATTGGGGAATATCTCCCTTATCTCAAAAGGGCAGCTGCAACTTGCCTTGAAGAAAATAGGCATTCACATAAGGCTATTGACAGATATGCTGCATCAATCTGACAGAAATTAGTTTTTGAAATCATCATTTTAGTGGTTAATTTTTTTATCTATAAATTTTGTTGGGACACTGGTACAATTGTGATACAGGAACCAACAGCTTTTCTTAAAACTTTTCTGCTTCAAATTTATGGGTGAACAAAACCGGAAACAATAATGGCCTAGAGTTTTCTGGAGCAGGATATCACACACGTGCCATGTTTGTTTGAAAAAAATCCTCACCCCTTTTTGTTGCATGGACAATGAGCATCTGAGATCTTAGTGAACAATGGGACCAATAGTTTATCTCCATGAGATTTAAGGAGAGAGAAAGAAACAGGAAAGATGGAGAAAGAAATAGGGTGAATTAGAGTATAATTTGGTAGAGACAGAAAAATAGAAATGGACATCTGGAGTAGTGCGTACAGTATTGGTCTCCTTATTTAAGGAAAGATGTAAATGCATTAGTAGCAGTTCAGAGAAGGTTTACGGGACCAATACAGGAATGGGCGGGTTGTCTTATGAAGAAAGGTTGGTCAGATTAGGCTTGTAACCACTGGAGTTTAGAAGAGTAAGATGTGACTTAATTGAAACCTTTAAGACCCTGAGGGGTCTTGACAGAGTGGATGTGGAGAGGGTGTTTCCTCTTGTGGGAGAATCTCGAACTAAGGGTCATGGTTTAAAAATAAGGGGTCGCTCATTTAAGATAGATGAGCAGAATTTTTTTCTTTCAGAGGGTCATGAGTCTTTGGGACTCTCTTCCTCAAAGGCAGTGGAAGCAGGGTCTTTGAATATTTTTAGAACTAGATAGATTCTTGATTAACAAGGGGGTGAAAGGTTATCGGGGGCATTTACTGTCTTCAGGAATAATACTTTGTGGTTTGAATTGTTCCCTTCTGGCTGGAGAGGTTGAGTGGCATTGCAGGAACACGAATCTTGTTGTGAACAGGATCCTTGCATTTAAGTTCCAGCCTTAACTTTCTAAGAGGTTAATTCATTTTAACATCGCAACTGCAACAATTTTTTGTGGGGAAATTGATGGAGAACTTTTATTTTCACGAGACTAAGGGAAGAGCGGCATAAATTACCTGACAATTTGTGGCAATTCACCTCCTGCTCCCCAAAGCCTGTCCGCCATCTTCAAGGCACAAGTCAGGAGTGTGACGGAATACTCTCCACTTGCCTGGATGAGTGCAGCTCCCACAACACTCAAGAAGCTTGACACTATCTAGGACAAAGCAGCCCACTTGATTGGCACCACATCCACAAACATTCACTCCCTCCACCACTGACAAACAGTGGCAGCAGTGTGTGCCATCCACAAGATGCACTGCAGAAACTCACCAAGGTTCCTTCGACAGCACCTTCCAAACCAATGACCACTACCATCTAGAAGGACAAGGGCAGCAGACACATGTGAACACCACCGCCTGGAAGTTCCCTGCCAAGCCACTCACAACCTGACTTGGAACGATATTGTCTTTCTTTTACTGTTGCTGGGTCAAAATCCTGGAACTCCCTCCCTAACAGCATTGTGGATGTACCGACACCACATGGACTGCAGCAGTTCAAGAAGGCAGCTCACCACCATTATTTCAAGGGCAATTAGGGATGGGCAATAAATGCTGGCCTAGCCAGTTATGCCCACACCCTGTAAATAAATTTTTAAAATCCTCATGGCATATCTCTTCCTCAGCACGCATTGTTGACTTATTTATACACTGAAAAGACGTGCACTGTTATTTTCCCAGCAAATCCTGGACCAATACCTGGTAAGTTCTAAGAGCCTCCAGTTCTGCCTACCAACCGATCTAATTGTTTATGTCAACAATCTCGACTACCGGGGAGACATCAGCATGTGGATTGAAGCATCAGTTGTTAACTTTAAAAGCTGACAATTTGAGTGTATGGAAATATCAACATCATTGTTAATTTTTCAACAGTATGATAGTGGTTAGTGCAACAATATAAAATACTTGTTGCTCAGACAGAAAATGCTGCAAAGAAATAAGCTGTGGGACACTGATTCTGCTTCAGAATATCCTAGGCGGATGACATGATAAAAAAGTGCCTTGTACATTTTGAAAATAGCCATAGAGTCATTACGGCACAGAAGTAGGCCATTCTTCCCATCAGGTCCATGCTGGCTCTCTGTGGATCAAGCCAGTCAGTCCCATTTCCCCACTGTACCCCTGTAGTCCTGCAAGTTTATTTCCCTGGAGTGCACATCCAATTTCCTTTTAAAATTGTTCATAGTCTCCACTTCCACCACTCTGGTAGGCAGCGAATTCCAAGTTATTACCACTTGCTGCATTAAAAAAGTTATTTCTCTCATCCCCATGCATCTCATGCCCAAAGCCTTAAACATGTGTCCTCTAATCCAAGGAACCAATCAGCTAATAAAAACAACTTTCCTTGGTCTATCTTATCTAAACTTTTTGGAATCTCACACACCTCTATCAAATCTCCCTTCAATCTCTTTTGCTCCAAGGAGGAACAAGTCCAGCTTCTCCAACCTAACCTTGTGGCTAAAATCTGTCATCCCTGGATCCAGTCTGGTAAATCCCCCTCTGCTCCCTCTCAAGAACATTCACATCCATCCTATAATATGGTGACCAAAACTGGATGACTCTAATTGTTGCCTAACCAGAGCTTTGTAGTGTTTGGCATTCTATACATAAGAGGGTTAAAAGCAATTAATTTCCACTGGAAGACAATATCTCTATAACATTTTTGATTAGTTGTGAAAGGGAGTGATGTAGAGAGAGAAGGAAAACTGCTGCAGTTTTGAAATTGATAGCCAGCAGAAATTACAAATACTCAATATACTTGCTTTCTAAATTACATAGGGCAGAATCTTGTCCTGGTCGGGCCCGACCGCCCCTGGTGATCGGGGCTGGAATGCGATTCCACGCTGGAGGGCCAATTAAGGCCCACCAAGCGTGAAATGCAAGCAGCAGTGCTCAGTGCTGCCTGTGTGGGTGGGGATAGGAGGGCAGGTGGGGCGAGTGCAACCTTCGCACATGCGCCTGAGTGCTCGCTTCATAATCTTCCTGAGGCACAGAGCTACCTCAGGGAGATGAAGAGTTATTAAAAGAAGAAAGAAAATAAAAATATAATGAAATGTGTCCCCTCATGTGACTCTGTCACATGAGCAGTGACATGTTATTAATTAAGTTTTAAAATTTTTACATTTTATTTGCTTTGGGAAACCTCATCCCGCCCGTGGGCAGCAAAAAATTCAACTTAATTGATAATTTAGTGACCTTAAACAGGCCTTTTAATTGTCGGCAGGCGTCGTGTTGACATCGGGATGCTCATCCTACGTCAACACATGCCATTTTACACTTGAGCAGGCCGGGCGTGTGCCCACCCGCTGAGCTAAAAATTTTCCCCATAGTTTAGTTGTAAGCAGATTTTACTAAGTAAGCTTGAATTATAATGCAGGGCACTATGGCAAAAAAGTACATATCAAGCTATAAAATATATCCTCAACTTACAGATGTCAAACTAGAAAACTAGCAAAATCTGGCTAGCAATTTCTTAGCTACAGTGCAAGAGTGGTCCTGCTGTGATAACATGCACAGACGTTGTAACTTAAGCAGTTGGCATCTCAAACATTCCTTTCCTTGTATTGCAGGAATCAAAAAAATAAGTATTTGAAAGGTTGAAGCAGAAATCCAAGTGTTGAAGGTATAAAATTGGTGGTACATTTCCTGAGGTGTCCAAGAGCACTAAAATATAATCACTCTGGTTAATTTTAAGCATGTATATTTCATAAATAATTGATATTTACATTTTTTAAGATAAATAATTGCATTTAGATTTCCATCAGCTCACCAAGCTGTACGCTACCCAGTTACTGTGTCACTTCAACCCTCCCCTCATTTCATGAAGATACTTTGCTCAAATAGAATGCATTAAAGCCATAGAGTACATGGTGTAAAATCACCAGGAATGATATCAAGGGTAGTGTTATGATCCCAGAAATATTATTACTGAGCAACCGGATCCCGGGTGGAACCTGGCTTGACAGATCCTGACTTTTATTATTTTGTTTAGATACATGGAGAGTGGCTACTGAACAGAGTCACAGGAGTCAGCTGATGAGCTTTTAACAAAATAATAAAACATTTGTTAGGAAAAGATGAATTGTATTATAATACTCCTTCACCCACAACTATCCCTTTTACAGGTATATACAGAATCTTACGTATAACAAGTTACAAAAGCTATCTTATACTCTAATGTTCACAGTAAGTACACAGTCCATGTAAACATGAAGAATGACCACATGATTATGAATGAAACATCAATTCTGTTTCTTCGTGTGCTGAATTTAACCCAGATCTATTGAGCTAAGTTTAAAGCCACTCACCCTGACTGTCACTATGTCCACCTGTTTCCTCTGGATTTCTCTTACTAAACCCCTGCACCTCACCAGATCTCTCTTCACTTCAAAATCCACAATAACTCTCTTTGTCATGTCTTCAGTTACCTGTTCAATCTTTTTTCCCACTTTTTGTTTGGTGCTCATTACCTCACACCACTGTAAAGTGCTTTGGGACGTTACTGTGTATTAAAGGAATATAAGTGTCTTCTACATATAAGTATAACTTTTTAAATAGCTGTATTCCCTAATTTCAGTAATCTGCATGGGTTGGCTGAGAAGTGATTTTGTCTGCCTAAGAAAGTACATAAACTATCAGAGGTCATATTAGAATTCAAAATATGCCATTAATCAACTTAATGTCACAAAGCCCTACTAATTGAGTTAATAGTTCTATTTGTGCTATGCTTCATGGAGGCTGAAACCAGAGACCTATTCAGACATTAAGCCTTTGACTCAGTGAAAGGAGAAATTTATAATTCAATCCAACAAAATGGCAGTCAAGTTTGCAGCTGATCATAAAATTTTGGCAGCATTGGAAACAATTTATCTTCTTGCAGATTTGATATTGATGATGCAATTATTTCTCAATCTAATTATACTGGGGAAAAGTAGCTTTGGTTTGTTTTATAAAAGTCCATTTCTTTAAATTACAAATAAATATATAAACCGACAGGGTGTGGGGATTCAAAACTGATCTGCACTGAGTTCATTCGCAGTTGTTTTTACTAAAGTAAATGTTCTGCCCCGCTTGGTCAGCTAGGACCCTCCATACATGCTCACTTTGTTGAAATCAAGACTCATCATATTCTCTTTTATATTACCATATCCCTTCTTGGAACTTAAAAACTAAAAGAACTTTTTACCTCCCTTGGTCTTCCCTTCCTTCCACAATGAGGTATTAAAATGCCAGCATTGCTTCATCTAGTTATTACTTTTTAATTCACCTTATCTACTCTAATCTTTCAGCTTTTGTGGTGTTATGCAATGTATAAATGTCAGTCCATCACTCAGGCTGCTCATTTTTTTAAATAACTAAAAGAAACTTCAAAGTTCTCAAAATACATAGCTTCTCAATTGATGTACAGAAGCAACATATGGGGGAGGATTTTCCCCGTGGTGGGCGGGCCCGAGAGCAGCCGCAAAACGGCCCGCCAGCCACAATCGGGCCCCGACTGTGATTTCACGCTGGCTGGCCAATTAACAGCCAGAGTGAAACGCGGACTGGGAGCTCCAGCACTGCCGGGGTGGGGGTGGGAGGAGCGCGCGCACTGAAGTTTACGCAAGTGCTGGGGTGCGCTCAGCGAAAGCTCCCTGAAGGCACAGAGCTGCCTCAGGGAGCTGAAGATTTTTAAAATGAAAAATAAGGAGTCGAAAAATTAAGAAAACATGTCCCCACATGAACAGGGACATGTGAAAAATGAGTTTAAACATTTTTTTATTGTTTTTTCCAGTCATTGTTGGAAACCTTATCCCGCCCATGGATGGGGTTTCGTGAAAAATGCAAAGGCTGCCTGGCCTACTTGCTCGCCCGCCAACCATAAGGTTAGACGAACAGCGAAAAATCAGATTAAATTAATTGATTAAGGCCCTTAATAGGCCTCTTAATTGTCGGCGAATGCACTGCCGCGTCTCACGTGCGCCCACCGAGCAAAAGTGTGAGATGATGTCAGGACGCTTGCCCGATGTCATTGCGCACTATTTTTCTCTCGTTTGGGTCAGGCATGTGCCCACCTGACAAGGAAAAAATTCTGCCCATTGTATTGCTGGAAATCTGAAATGAAAATAGACAATGCTGATAATAGGCAGCATTGCCGCAAGGCCATCAACCTGAAACGTCAACTCTGTTTCTCTCTCCACAGATGCTGCCTAACCTGTTGAGTATTTCCAACATTTTCAGCTTTCATTCTTAATAAATGTAACTAATACAAGTTTTCAGGGCCATCAGGAAACATTCAGCTGGACTGCTGGAACTACTATCAGAACCACAGATGTTTACAGCGGAGGAGGTGGTTGTATGGCTCATTGTGTCATTGCCAGCTCTTTGTCAAAATATATCCTCTACTCCATCGTTTCCTCACTTTTCTTCTAAAAGGTGCAATTGTCTCTATTACAATTACTCCCTGCTGAAAAACATTCCATGCTCTAATAACTCTCTGGTTAAAGAAACTTCTGTTTGGTCTCCTCGCTCTCTTACTGATAATTTTAAATTGATAAACCATTGTTGCTCACTTCTCAAATAGCGTAAATATTTTTCTATTCAACCATCTCAGAAACTATATAATTTTAAAAATCTTTATGACATCTCCTTAAGCCTTCACTTATCCACTGCAAATGGTTGCAGTATCTTATGTCTGCTCATAATTATAGTTTGTCGTCCCTAGTATAATGTTGCATCTATGCTCTGTGCTTTTATATCCTTTTTCTAATGGGGTGTACACAATACTATACCCATGGTTTTGTCATTGCTTTATACAAATTTATAATGTTCTCTTTGCTCTTCTAGTTTCTGCCCCATTTCTAAAATTCAAAATATTGCTAACCTTTTTATCTAACCTGCACTCAACATTCAACCCTTGGATGCCTTTCTGTTGAGCATATATTTCCATTTTTTCCTCCCAGAATGCTTACCTCACATATTTCTGTATTAAATTGCATCTGTCACCTCTCTACACATTCTACTAGCCTGCCCGTATCCTCCTGAAGACTGTTACACCCCTCCTATGGTTTATCAGCAACCTTCTTATCACCAAATTTTGATATCCAAGTCCAAATTATACAGAGAAAGGTGGACCCAATACAGACTATATCACTCCCATTGTTTAGAATCTTGCTAATCAATCTTAGATCTATCCTACTTGGTTCCTTGATAAGAGTTTGGTCATTAACCCTACAGGTTGCTGACTTAATTTAGTAAGTGTTTCTTAGTTGTTTTAAAAGCTTGAGGAAGTGCCCAACATGCCAAGGAAAGCTTATGGTATATATACATATAGATGATTAAATGTGTCAAAAAAATGATAAGCTGTGAGCAAAATTCCAAATCTCAGCAGACCCAACTTGGGCCAAACCGGGTTATTTTACAATAACACTTCTCATTTGTCATAGAATTTTACGGAACAGTGAAAGTCATTAGCCCATCACACCTGTGTCAGCTCTATCTGATTAGTTATCTCATTGGTCCTATGCTCCAGCTCTTGCACTGTGCCTTTTCATTTTTTTATTTTTCAAATACTTATCCGTTTAGCTTTTAAAAGCTGCTATGGATATTGTTCACATCTGTCTTTCTGATGGGTATTCCTTGTCCTAATTACACTATACCTAAGGAAATAATTCTTCCAACAATCTTGAATGTTGTCCCTAGTTAGTGATTATTCAGTTAATGGAAATTTTTTTTTTGATTGACTTTATCAAATCTCTAAATTTGAAGGTTCTGTTGGGTCTCCTTTTAACCTTTGTTTTCATGAAAAAGAACCCAATCTATCCAACCTGTCCTCATGACTAAAGCCGGTTATTTCTGCTATCAACTTACTGGTTCTCCTCTGCTCCTTCTTCACGACCTTGGCATCCTCCTGAAATAGGGCAATCTAAGCTGGATACAATAATCCAACTCTGGCCTCACCAGTGCTTAATATGAATTTAACATTTTCACTTTTCTAATCACCATAGTCCTAATTAAAACCATATCCTTTTTGATTATGGCTTGCCTTGCATCTATCTGTTCCTCTATTCCTTTTAAAATTTCAGGTTGCCCTATATCATTTTTATGATTCTTTTTCAATATGGCATCAATGCACAAATGAACAAAATGTTGTCCTCTCAATGCACAATTTCACTTCAAGCTTGCCCTACTGTCAACACTGCTGCTAGTTGGTGGGAGACAAGACATCAAAGGGATTTTAAAAAGAAAGGAAAACATCCTGCCGGGGATCCTAATTGCTAAAAATCCAGTGGCTATTTTAGAAGGAGGGAGAGGAGAGAATGTCTTTATGTGGCTTCTTGGGTAGTGAGTGTCCAATCTTTCATCCACTAGGCAGGTTGCTACATGAGGTGGCATTAATGCATCCATCCCTATTGTCCCCTAGCTCTTATTCTGTGAGATAACGCTCTATAATCTTAGGATACACTTACACCAAAAGAGCCTATGGAGCACAAGTCAGAAAATGACAATAGTCAGCAATTTCTAAGAAAGTGTAATAGAATCGTATCAATAGCTTAGCTTCAAATGCAGATTTTAGATTTAGAGTGTTCATATTTCCATTCTTCTCTACCAATAATCTGAATTAAAGATCTCATCCTTAAAAAAGGCAGTAGCAATAGCAAAATGCTTGTAGAACTTTGTGCAAATTAGATTTTATTGGTCTTTTGTATCAATTTATTTTTCATGTTTACCTTTGTTTTCTAGTACTGTCTGTTTTAAAATAAATGAAAGAAACAGAAAAACTTAACCTATATATTAGTCTCTCATTTTTTTGGAATCTGATTTGGGCACAGTAATAGTCCAACAGTCCTTCCAGGGTTAAAAGGCTCAGGTGTTAATCCCCAGGTGTTTTCATGCTTGAATACCGATTTCCGCCCTTAGTCCTCTTGTCTAGTAATCCAGTGTAAGTAATTCACTTTGGCAAGACATTAGCAGTTCATGCTGTCAATAGTGAAGAGCAGCCAAAGATCTAGAATGATTGCTTTGTGGCTAAATTGATTTTTTGTTCAATAGACAATGTCTAATTTTTCATTCAATTTGTAATAGATATTTTATGTTAATATGTTGACAACACATTTACTAAAATAATTGTACAGTAGGCTTGTCAGGAATTAATGCTGAGTCCCCTGTTCCTGGTGTATACAAGCAATATTAAGGGTATAGTTTTACAGAACCAGTGCAACAAACCTGATATACATATGAACTTTTGGCACCATTTGGCTATAAGCAAATTTTATACTATGTTGCAGCTACGTTCCTTGCATGATTGACCATTCCTAACGGTAACTAAGATTAAGACAGGATTCCAGTGTATCACCTCTTAAGAGGGCTAAACTAAAATCACTGATTTAAAATCTGTTTCTTAGAAGGATAATCAATTACTAGGAATAGAATCATAAATGTTCAGAATGTACAGCAGGATGATCAACACCAAGGCAAATTAGAGGTTAGGTTATGTAGGTGCAGAACAGGGTAGGGAATCAAAAATTGGGCAAGCAGGTCTGAGGCATTTTTCAAAGCTGGTCTTTTCTGCAAACAGTTTTCTGACTGGCTGCAATTTGTGAGCTACAGTGGTTGCACGCAGTTTGTGTTCATTAGGTCCCAGAATTAATGTAAAAATAAAATCTGTTGCCATCTTGCAGTTTTTGTGCCAGGATTGCCTTTTTACCTTCAAACCCCACATTAAAGGCTTGGTCAAGTAGGTCTCAGTTTTCATCCAGATTATTGTTTCTAAGAGCTTCCCCAATACCAACATTAAAATGACTGGTCTTTAATTACCATGTTTATTTATCCTTCTCCCATTTTTTTAACTAGGGCGTTATTTACAATCCTTCAGTGGATTGACACTGCTAATGGTATCTAAGGAGGACTAGAAGATTGTAGCCAGCCTCTCTGCAATTTCTGTTCTTGCTTGCCTCAGCAATCAAGGATGCATCCCATTTGGACTGGGTAATTTATCTACTTTTAGTACTACCAGCCTGCCTAGTTCCTCCTCTTTATCTATTGTTACCCCACCTAGTATTTTGGCAACCTCCTCATTTACCATAGCTTTTACAAAATCCACCTCTTTGGTATAATTGCTTCAGAGTTTACCTTGGAATCGTTCATGCCTTTTAGAATAGTCAGAGAGATTTAAGATTCCATCTAAATGATGCACCTCCGACAATTCTGCACTCCCCCAGTCTATCTTAGAGTTTGTGATGAAATCCAGGGTTAGGGGTTGAACACACAACCTTCTAACTCAGAGGCTAGACATCTACTGTTGAGTCCTGTGATAATGATTGATGATGGGGCCTTTTTGGATGCTGTACAAATATAGGATCATAATTTGCTGCAGCAAGAAATGTAACAGCATCTGCCACTCGTCAGACTTGCCCTTCAATGCTTAGGTTTTTCAATTTTTTGCATGGCAGCTTGCTGATAATGCAGCAAGGGAAACTGGGTATAGAATGGGAACCTGGATGAGGCAAGTAACTGTTTATCTTCTTAACAAATCAGACAGAAGGATTGTGAAATTAATAGCACAAGGACTGAGAAGGAAATAAAATAATTAGCTTGGGTGTATTCGATGTCAAATCAAGTACAGGGAGGGAAAGAAAAATTGGCTTAAGATCGAGAAAGAGAAAAGAAAGACAGAAAGAAATAGTTTATTTAAGAAAAATGTCCAACGGCTATTAAAATCTGAAGGAATGAGATTCCACATATGTCATCATTATTTTTTAGTGCCTGAGAGGTTGTTTGGCAGTAATTAATATGTCACTTTGTCAGAAGGGCAATTCAAATGAAATGGTCTAAGCTTAACTTTCTGTGGCGAGATTAGTTGTATCTACTGTGCAAATACAGCAACTTCAAACCATTCGATGCATTTCAGTGGTGAGGCAGACATTAAAGTGGCATCTTCACCAAGCTGATGGCAGAGGTCACAACTCAGACAAGAAACTTTTGGATATTTGTGTTTAACCACTTATCTGCATGAAGCTTTTGTACTATTCCTGCATAAGTAACAGCGAGCACTGTCAGCCACACTTATTTTGAAAGGAAATTTTTGCCCATAATATTTCATGGTTGAAGTGGCACAAATTGAAAAGCCATGACAGGAAGACTAGGTAACAGAACCAGACTGTTGTTACCCATGGTTATGGCATATTCACAGGTCCTGGCACAGCTATCTTGTTACCAGACATGGCCGTGCAACTTTACTTGGTGTAAATAATTTCTTACTATGTCCCTTTGACAAGCTTTCAGTGCTAAGCCCCATGTAGCCTTGAAGTTCACTATCAATATATAATGAGTCTTACTCTGAGCAATCTCTGGACATTGACTCTATCGGAAGTCAGCAAGCATCATGCACACTACTTGGATACTTTCCCAGTTTATGTAGTTTCGTGGAGAATTGATGTTTAGCTTTGTTTGTTACTGCCATAAAGATTATTGTATAACATGGCATTCTTACTTAAGAATTACCTTTTGAAATTGAAATGCTGGATCTCCAGTTGCACAGTGAATTTATCCAGTGAATAGCTGAGCCAAATCGACCAGAAAGTACCAGATTTGATCTCCAGTTTTTACAGAGTTAGCTATGTCAGCTTTGACAGTGCTAGAAGTGCTATAATTATCCAGAGATCCTGCTCCTAATAGCTAGTGAATGACCCGTGCTGAAAGTATACTTCACTGGATGTCAGGTTTTAACAAGATCAGGCTGAACTTTGTTGCTTTGAGTAGTCAAATAACCTGTGAACACTCAGTGCCAAGGTTCAAAAATGAATAATACCCATTTGGATAGAGCACAGTAGAATGCAAGTACCTGTGAAACCATAACTTATCAAGTAACTAATAACTTTGAGAGAGGATCGCAAAAAAAATTGAAATTAGTGGTGTTGAATGCTAATTCTCAAATTTTGAAAGGCAGAAAGCACAGGTAAATTGAGGTGGGCTGTCTCACAGACTAGTCAAGCAACAGCCTAATATAGTCATCCTCACGGAACCATACCTTACAGGTAATGTCCCAGACACCACCTGTCCCTGGGTATGTCCTGTCCCACCGGCAGGACAGACCCAGCTGAGATGGCAGCACAGTGGTATATAGTCAGGAGGGAGTTGCCCTGGAAATCCTCAACATTGACTCTGGTCCCATGAAGTGTCATGGCATCAAGGCAAACATGGGCGAGGAAACCTCCTGCTGAATACCACGTACCGCCCTCCCTCAGCTGCCGAATCAGTGCTCCTCCATGTTGAACATCACTTGGAGGAAGCACTGAGGGTGGCAAGAACAAAGAATGTACTCTGGTTGGTGGACTTCAATGTCCATCACCAAGAGAGGCTTGGTAGCACCTCTACTGACTGAGCTGGCCAAGTCCTAAATGACACAGCTGCCAAACTGGGTCTGAGGCAGCCAACAAGAGGGAAAACCATAATTGACCTCATCCTCACCAACCTGCCTGTCGTGGATGCATCTGCCCATGACAGTATCAGTAGGAGTGACCACCTCACAGTCATTGTGGAGACAAAGTCCCACCTTCACATTGAGGATACCCTTCACTGTGTTGTGCGGCACTACCACCGTACTAAATGGGATAGATTTCAAACAGATCTAGCAACTGGGCATCCGTAAGGCGCTGAGGGCCATCAGCAGCAGCAGAATTGTACTTGAACATAATCTGTAACCTCATGGCCTGGCATATCCCCCACTCTACCATTACCATCAAGCCATGGGATCAACCCTGGTTCAATGAAGATTGTAGGAGGGCATGCCAGGAGCAGCACTAGGCATACCTAAAAATGAGGTACCAACCTGGTGAAGCTGTAAAACAGGACTACTTGCATGCCAAATGACATAAGCAGCAAGTGATAAACAGAGCTAAGTGGTCCCACAGCCAACAAATCAGATCTAAGCTCTGCAGTCCTGCCACATCCAGTCGTGAATGGTGATGGACAATTAAACAATTCACTAGAGGAGGCAGCTCCACAAATATCCCCATCCTCAATGAGGGAGGAGCCCAGCACTGCAGTGCAAAAGATAAGGTTGAAGCATTCACAACAATCTTCAGGCAGAACTGCCGAGTGGATGATCCATCTTGGCCTCCTCCAGAGGTCCCCAGCCAATTCTATTCACTCCACATGATATCAAGAAATGGCTGAAGGCACTGGATACTGCAAAGGCTATGGGCCCTAACAACATTCCAGCAATAGTACTGAATACTCGTGCTCCAGAACTTGCCGCGCCCCTAGCCAAGCTGTTCCAGTACAGCTGCAACACTAGCATCAACCCAGCTATGTGGAACATTGCACAAGTACATCCTGCACAGAAAAAGCAGGACAAATCCAACCCGGCCAAATACCGTCCCATCAGTCTACTGTCCATCATTAGTAAAGTAATGGAAGGGGTCAGCAACAGTGCTATCAAGCGGCACTTGCTTAGCAATAACCTGCTCACTGATGCCCAGTTTGGGTTCCGCCAGTGCCACTCAGCCTTGGTTCAAATGTGGATGAAAGAACTGAACTCCCAAAGTGAGGTGAGAGTGACTGCCCTTGACATCAAGGCAGCATTTGACTGAGTATGGCATCAAGGAGCCCAGCAAAACTGGAGTCAATGGGAATCAGGGGGAAAACCCTTGGCTGGTTGGAGTCATACCTAGCACAAAGGAAGGTGGTTATGGTTGTTCGAGGTCAGGCATCTCAGCTCCAGGACATCACTGCTGGAGTTATTCAGGGTAGTGTCTTAGGCCCAGCCATCTTCAGCTGCTTCATCAATGACCTTCCTTCCATCATAAAGTCAGAAGTGGGGATGTTTGCTGATGATTGCACAGTGTTCAGCATCATTTGCGACTCCTCAGATACTGAAGCAGTCCATGTCCAAATGCAGTAAGACCTGGACAATATCCAGGCTTGGGCTGACAAGTGGCAAGTAACATTCACATCACACAAGTGTCAGGCAATGACCATCTTCAACAAGAGAGAATCCAACCTCCGGCCCTCTATGTTCAATGGCATTACCATCACTGAATCCTCCCACTATCAACATCCTGGGGGTTACCATTGACCAGAAACTGAACTGGACTAGCCATATAAATATTGTAGCTACAAGGGCAGGTCAGAGGCTAGGAATCATGCGACGAGTAACTCGCCTCCTGACTCCCCAAAGCCTGTCCACCATCTACAAGGCACAAATCAGGAGTATGATGGAATACTCCCCACTTGCCTCAATGAGTGATCCAACAACACTCAAGAAGCTTGACATCATTCAGGACAAAGCAGCCTGCTTGGTATGGCATCCCAGCCATAAACATTCACTTCCTCCACCACTGACGCACAGTAGCAGCAGTGTGTACCATCTACAATATGCACTTCAGGAATTCACCAAGGCTCCTTAGACCGCCCTATCCTGATCCATAACCACTACCACCTAGAAGGACAAGGGCAGCAGATAATGGGAACACCACCACCTGGAAATTCCCCTCCAAGTCACTCACCATCCTGACTTGGAAATATATCGTTGTTTCTTCACTGTCACTGGGTCAAAATCCTGGAACTCCTAAAAGCACTGTGGGTGTGCCTACACCACATGGACTGCAGCGGTTCAAGAAGGCAGCTCACCACCACCTCATCAAGGGCAGCTAGTGATGTGCAATAAATGCTGGCCCAACCAGCAAAACCCACACCCCGTGAATGAGCTAAAAAAAATTATTTAAACTGCAGTAATACTTTACAATGTGACTGAAGGCAAATAAAGATTTGGGTAAAAAAAATCTGAATTTTTTATTGGAATAGTGCACACATTTTGTGTGTCCATATATATTAACTTTGAATCCCAATATATATTGTATGTACATATTTTTTTAATCAATTTTAATCCTATTTTAACATTTCCCCTTGTCCCCTAATTGCGCTTTCTCCATAAATTGAACTCACTTTTATTGTTTGCCTCAAAGATCATATAATGAGGGGCTTACTTATTCACATTTTTGGGATACCAAAATATTCACTGATGAGCTTTTACAGTCCATTTTAGTTCATTCAGCTAGAGAAATCCTAACTTGTCGCTTCATAATAAAATCTAGTTTTTTTTCAGCTATTTCCACAATTTTAGCCTCTTCTACTGTATTTGGAAGTTCCAGATACTGATCATTCTTGGTGCGAAGAAAGATTAACTGATCAGTAAGTCCTAAAATTATCATGTACGAGTTTGAAGCCATATCCCTTCTTCCACTTCAACAGTTTCATTTGAAGTAATGTTCCAGACTAACTTTTTCAATACCCTTAAAAATCTGATGTGAGCCTCTTTGAGGCCTCTTTTTCAGGCTGAATTGATATCCAATTGAAGTGAAGTCCAGCATGAAATTATATTAATAGATCTAACTAACCAAAGTCAATTTTTAAGGAAGAGTTAGACACTAAAGTATAATTTGCTGGAAATTTATCATGGGCAGTGGTAGTAACTTTGATGGCCTGTTTTACACTCTAGTGCCAACTCATTGCCCCTAACTTTGCACTACAGTGCAAAACAATTTTCTACCCCAATGCATCTATCTTTCTGGGTTCATGAAATTTCCATATTTGTATATTAAACAAAAATAGAACAATGTGGATCCTGCTATAATATTTTAAACAAACTGCATTTTGTAGCTTATTAAATTATTCATGTTTTATTCTTTTCATTACAAGGGCAGAGCCCATATTGAATTTATAATTAGCAAACTAATCTGATACTGAAGAAAATCACATACAGTGCCTGAATACAAAAGGATGCAAAGTTTGTATTGCTGTATTATAGCATATTACATTTAGACTGAATGATTATATGTCCCCAGGCAAGCAATGTCTCAGAAAGCGCCCATACTTCGCATATCTAATCCTGAAATGAATACCATAACTAGTAATAGTTGCGTGTGTTCCAATCAGGACTTGTGAGACCATGAGCTACCATGTAGTCACTAAGAAGGTGGGCCTTTCTACCAAAGATGCTTCCAACTGGTGAGGACAACAGTCTCTTGTTTTTAACTAGTAGCAGGAGTGAGCTCACTGAGGGACTTTAATTTATCCAGCGAGCATGCTGTTACTGCAGTGCACATGTTCCACCTCCAAATTCCCAGTGAAATTCGATTGAAGAAAAAATGGCTGCAGAGCCAAATTGTCCAAGTAAGGGGGCCCACTGGCAATTGGATGAATGAGTGGCAGCTGGAATCGGGCTGAATGGATGTCCCAGGAGCCATATCAGATCATGCTTCATGGCCTTGGGTGGCGTTTGTGAGTCTTGGGCTCTGTGTTCACAGATTGGGTTTGGAAATATGCTCTCGCTATTTCACACAGTTGGGCTTGTGCTTGTGTAATCTAAAAGGCTACATGTGTTGTGCAATTTAATTTTGCAGAATACTTAATATTAATTTAAATACAAATATATTTTAATTTGCATTGTGCAGCTCAGTATATTAAAGCAAATGTAATGACAAGAAGTATGATTTTGTAGCATCAAAATAAACAAAGTAGTTGCAGATAAATAAAAACAGAAAACGCTGGAAAAACTCAGCAGGTCTGGCAGCATCTGTGGAGAGAGAAACTGAGTTAATGTTTCGAGTCCATATGACTTCTTCAGAGCTGAAGAGCGGTAGAAATGTGATGGGTTTTATACTGTTGAAGAGAGGGGGTGGAGCAGATGGGGGGTAATAGAATAAAAGCAAAATACTGTGAATGCTGGAAATCTGAAGCAAAAACAAAAATAGCTGGAAAAACTCAGCAGGTCTGATAGCATCTGCGGAGAGGAATACAGTTAACTTTTCGAGTCTATTTTGATCCCTTCCCCCCACCCTACCTCCACTAAGGCTATCTGTCACTTACTCATCCTGCTTTCTACCCTCAATGTCACCATTAGCACATTCCTTAGATAATATCACCACCGTCAGCACCCCTTTGTCCTTTTGTCTATGACATCTTTGGCAATCTCTTCTTTGCCTCAACCTATCACTGGCCCTCTATCCAGCTCTACCTGTCCCACCCAACTCAACCAGCTTATATTTCACCTCATTTCTCTATTTCCTTAGTTCTGATGAAGAGTCATTCAGACTCGAAACGTTAACTGTATTCCTCTCCACAGATGCTGTTAGACCCGGGGGAAAAAAGAAGTTCTGGGATAGGTGGGAGCTCAGGAGAGATTTGACAAGGATATCATCGACAAGACAAAATGGGTGGTAACGATAGTGCTAAAGACAAGTAGGTGTTAATATTGGCATAAAGGTCAAATTGCAGAATGTGTTAATAGCAGAACAAGGGTCAGTGATCTCTGAAAGCATATGCATAAGAACAAGTTACAGACTGGCCCTGTGGGGAGAGGAGGTTCAAAGTCTGTTGAACTCAGTGTTAGAAATGCAGGCTCCTTTAAGAGTAAACCAGGACAAGCTTCAGAGTCAATTGAGAGCGGGTGATGAACTGAGCACTGAGGCTGACAAGGGCGCAGAGTGTACTCTGCTGAGGGACTTCAATGTCCATCACCAAAATTGACTCAGTTACACCAGTGCAGACCGAGCTGGCCAAGTCCTAAAGGACTGAGCTACTAGACTGGCTCTGCGCCAGGTGGTGAGGGAAGCAACAACAGGGAAAATCATACCTGACCTCATCCTCACTGACCTGCCTGCTGCAGATGCATCCGTCCATGACAGTATTGGTAAGAGTGATCACTGCACAGCTCTTGTGGAGATGGAGTCCCGCCTTCACATTGAGGATACCCTCCATTGTATTGTCTAGCACTACCACTGTGTTAAATGAGATAGATTTTGAACAGATCTAGCAACTCAAGACTGGGCATCCATGAGGCACTGTGGGCTATCAGCAGCAGCAGAATTGTACTCAACCACAATCTGTAACCTCATGGCCTGGCTTATCTCCCACTCTACCATTACCACCAAGCCAAAGGATCAACCCTGGTTCAATGAAAAGTGCAGGAGAGCAGCACAAGGCATACCTAAAAATGAGGTGTCAACCAGATGAAACCACAACACAGGACTACTTGCATATCAAACAGCACAAGCAGCTAGTGATAAACAGAAAAAAACAGAATTACCTGGAAGAACTCAGCAGGTCTGGCAGCATCAGCGGAGAAGAAAAGAGTTGACGTTTCGAGTCCTCATGACCCTTCGACAGAACTAAGTAGAAATAGGAAAGGGGTGAAATATTAGCTGGTTTAAGGTGTGTGTGTGTGTGTGTGTGGGTGTGGGGGGGTGGTGTGGTTGTAGGGACAAGCAAGCAGTGATAGAAGCAGATCATCAAAAGATGTCACAGACAACAGAACAAAAGAACACATAGGTGTTGAAGTTGGTGATATATATCTAAGCGAATGTGCTAATTAAGAATGGATGGTAGGGCACTCAAGGTATAGCTCTGGTGGGGGGAGCATAAAAGATTTAAAAATATTTTAAAATATGGAAATAGATGGGATAAAGAAAAATCTATATAATTTATTGGAAAAAAACAAAAGGAAGGGGGAAGAAACAGAAAGGGGGTGGGGTGGAGGAGGGAGGTCAAGACCTAAAGTTGTTGAATTCAATATTCAGTCCGGAAGGCTGTAAAGTGCCTAGTCGGAAGATGAGGTGTTGTTCCTCCAGTCTGCGTTGGGCTTCACTGGAACAATGCAGCAAGCCAAAGACAGACATGTGGGCAAGAAAGCAGTTGAAATGGCAAGCGACAGGGAGGTTTGGGTCATTCTTGCGGACAGACCGCAGGTGTTCTGCAAAGAGGTCGCCCAGTTTACATTTGGTCTCTCCAATGTAGAGGAGACCGCATTGGGAGCAACGAATGCAGTAGACTAAGTTGGGGGAAATGCAAGTGAAATGTTGCTTCACTTGAAATGAGTGTTTGGGCCCTTGGACGGTGAGGAGAGAGGAAGTGAGGGGGCAGGTGTTACATCTTTTGCGTGGGCATGGGGTGGTGCCGTTGTAAGTATGACTTAGTACACCTTTAAAAATCCAGTTATGCATTAACATGGAAAACTTTGTCGGAGCATTAAAAGCGAGGTTAAAGTATCCAAAGTAGAAATTCTCATCCATTCAAGTGATTTCAAAAGATTTCCATCTTTGGGGAGTAAGGATAGCAAATTTTGTATTTCTGCATTTAATGGCACATGTGCTTAAAAAATATGAGTGGTCCATTTGGAAGGGGCCACAAGGGGCCTGCCACACCATTCAATAAGATCATGGCTGATCTGATTGTGGCCTTAACTCCACTTTCCTGGCTGCCCCCCATAACCCTTGACTTCCTTATAGAGCAACTATCTAACCCAGCCTTGAGTATTGTCAATGACCCATTCTTCACTGCTCCCTCTGATAGAGATTTCCAAAGATTAATTGCCCACTGAGAGAAGAAATTTCTCCTCCTTTCTGCCATCAATGAGAGATCCTTTATTTTTAAACTGTGCCCCCTAATTCTAGATTTCCCCACAAGGGGAACCATCTACTCATCATCTACCCTGTCAAACCCTTACAGAATTGTGTGTATTTCAATATGGTCACCTCTTATTCTTCTAAATTCCACTGACTGCAGGCCCAACCTACTTAACATTATCCTCATAAGATAACTCCTTCTTTCCAGGAATCAAGCAGGTAAACCTTCTCTGAACTGCTTCCAATGTAAATATATCTCTGCTTAAATTGGGAAACCAAAACTTTACGCAGTGTGCATGTATTCTCACTAGTGCCCTGTGCACATGTAGCAAGACTTCCCTACTTTCATGCTTCATTTCTCTTGCAGTGAAGGCCAACGTACCATTTGCCTTCCTAATTATTTGCTGTGCGAGAGCCCTAACGTTCTGTGATTTATGTATGAGGACACCCAGATCCCTCTGAAGTGAAGCATTCTACACTGTCTCACAATTTAAATAATATTCTGTTTCTTTATTCTTCCGGCCAAAGTGTACTACCTCACATTTTCCACATTATATTCCATCTGCCAAATTTTTGCCTGCTCACTTCACCTGTCTAACCCCTTTGCTGATCCTTTGTGCTTTCCTCACAATTTGCTTTCCTACGTAGCTTTGTATCATCAGCAAATTTGGCTGTAGTAAAATTGGTCCTTTCATCCACATCATTAATATAGATCAAAAATAATTCAAACCCCAGCATTGATTTTTATTTGTCCAGGGAAAGAGGGCATCGCCGGCTCGGCCAACGTTTATTGTCCATCCCTAATTGCCTTTGAGGAGGTGGTGGTGAGCCATCACCTTCCCTGTGACACATCACTGGTTACTTGTTTGCCAACCTGAAAATGACCCATTTACCCCAACTATGTTAAGTATCCAATACTCTATATATGCTCATTTATTATCCCCATCATCATAAGCACTCGTGTGATAATCTTTTGTGTGGCCCCTTATCGACTGCCTTTTAAAAATCCAAATACGCTACATGTACTGGTTCCCCTTATTCACCCTGCTTGTTACGTCCTCAAAGAATTCTTAAAGAAAGATTGTCAAGCACGAATTCCCTTTCATAAAACCATGCTGACTCTACCTAATTGTATTTCAATTTTCTAAATATCCTGCTATTATTTCCTTAATAATGGATTCCAGCATTTTCCCAGTGACAGATGTTGCACTAACTGCCCGTGAGTTCCCTTCTTTCTGTCTCCCTTCATTCTTGAATAGGGGCATTACATTTATAGTTTTCAGATCTGCTAGAACCTTTCCAGAATTGGGGAATTTTGGAAGGCTACAACCAATGCATCTACCATTTCTGCAGCCACTTCTTTTAAGACTGCAGGACTGCACACCATCAGGTCCAGGGACTTTCCCCCTTTAATCTCATTAGGTTTCTGGGTGCTTTCTCTTCACTGATGATAGTGTAATTGTTTGAAATTCTGCCCTCCCTTTTGCCCCTTGATTTTCTATTATTCTTGCTTGGGATGTTGTTTTGTATTCTATGTGAAGACAGATACAAAATACTTGTTCAAGATCTCTGTCATCTCCTTGTATTCCCATTATAAATTCCCTGGTCGTATTCCCTGGCACAGACCCCAGAAGTTGCTGTCCATTTTGGTTTTGTTACCCATTGGTACTGTAAAATCTGGGATATAGTCTTCGTTGAAAGTTCAATGTAACATTCATCTAATCTGATTGTAGAGCTGAAATCCGGAAACCAGTAGCACTGTAATACATCTAAAAGAAGCTGCACATGGCTATCATTGTGCGGAAAAAAATATTTTTTAATGAATATAACCTTAAAATAGCTTAGGGTGACGTCATTCTTCATTATGTTTCCTCTTGTTGCTGATCTGAAGTATCTGTAAAATTAATGGCTTCACATGAAAGATAAATTCTAGATATGTATCATTTAGGGTGGCAGCTGCAATAGTTAATGCTGTAATTTATTTAAAATGTGATATCTACGTAGAGGATACTGGATGAACTATTGGAAGACATGATTTATTATTCAGCTGAGGGTGACCTGCTAAGTCATGAGTGACAAAGCCATGTGAAATTTCAAGGTCTCCCTCACAAAAACAATTGATGCTGGATGCTGCTGTTCTCCATTTACTACTCTGGTTCAAGAGTGTAAGAAATTTTAGAAACCAGAAACAAGTAGCTTCCATCCCTTTGTGAGTGACTTTAGAAGCATCAATCTGACTTAGCTCAATTTCTTCTCTCTCCAGAAATGTACTTGCCTAATGACCCTCTCTGATACCTTATTCGACAATTCCTTTACCCATTGAAGCCGAAGTTATGCCATCTTCCCTTTCTTATTCCTAACATTCAATAACTTTGCTGTTATTTGACACACTCACCATCAAGAATAATGATTTGCTTGGATCACATGTTACATGTCTCTTGTGATCTCTAAAACATCAATTTGGGCAATCCAAGGTTAAAAAAACGACCAACTTCCTTAACCTTTCCTGATGAAAGTTCTGATTTTGGGTCACTAACCTGAAATGTTAACTCTGGGCAGAATTTTCCCAGATGTGCACTAAGTGCGGTAGCGGGCAGGTAAAATGACGTTTAACCTGGCGGCTGCGATTGCGGGTTTACACGTCGTATCATTCCAAATCCACCTCATTATTTACGCACTCCCTGGAAACAATCCGTCTCCATGGCAGGCGGGCTCTCATTCACCGGCCAGCCATCACCTCACCATCTTATCATGCCAGCCGCCATTTTTAAAGTCCAGTCGCAAGCACTGCTTATTGCTTCCAGCTCACCATTGCTGCACAGAAGACATGGCCAGCAAAGGGAAAAAGACCGCAGCCCACCACTACAATGAGGGTCCCTTGAGCGACTGCTTGATGCTGTGGAGGCCCACCGGGATGTCCTGTACCCCGGCTCTGGCTGCAGGATGGACAGTAATGTGACCAATCCAGCTTGGGGGATAGTGGCAGCGTGGGGCCCCCGGGGCATCCAAGGGAGAAGAATCAGCAGGTGCACACTCTGGGCCCATCCATCCAGATGACTCCAAGAGTGTCCAGCCCATCTGAATCTCTTCTTCCTGTGACCTCAGCAGCTCCAGCTCCACAGACCAAGGAGGGTGCCACTGCCACATAGCATGACCCTGAAAGAAGGCCGGGGCCCTCCAAGTCTCAACCCTCAAGAGGACACCTGCCAAAAGTCATCACAGACAGGACGTTGCAGTCAGCAGGCTGTCTCTGCTTCCACTGTGGATGTCTGGGAAGCAGCAAGTCGTAATAGCAGGCTTAGGAAAGTTAAGGAGAATTAGTTGCATAATCTTTGTATGGGTGTTAATCACTTGTACATATTCTTCCCTATTGTCAATAAACACCCAAGAATGTCTCCCTGCCCACTGATGAGCAGTGTTCTTGTCACTCAGTTGTGAAACCTTTTTGCACAAGGTAAAGGTAAGTGTCTCATTCCAGAGCCTCTTCCCTGTGCTCTGTGCAGCCTTCAGACCAAAGTGGTGGTCTGGCCTCACACTCCCTGGAAACATTACTGATGCCTGCACCTCAGCAGTGCTTGTCATTGCTGCCAGAATGTAGTGGGCAGGCACCACAAAGTTCTCTCATTCTCTTGATGTGCTCTCAGCACCTTTAAGGAGGGGCTGGCCCCCATCTCTTCAGCATCTGTGACCACTGAACTGTACTCCAGCTCCTGAAGACAGACAAAGCATCAGATGCTTCTAAAGTTTCATGACTGTGTCTCTATGATATGAGCTGATCACGGAGCGCAAGTAAGCTGCCATTGGCCAGACAGGAGTCAGACATTCTCAGAGGCTATGAGAAGATCTATGGAGTGTCCTCACTGCATGTTGTCATCGTCCTCCTGCAACCAAGTGACTATTAGGGCCTCCATTGCGACTCCATGACAGGAGCATTCTCACAGAGGGTGTTTGCATTGCCATAAGCCTGACTGGAGTCAAGCATTCACAAATGTGATGTGAGGGTCTATGGGGTCACCTCACTGCATGTCGTCATCATCCTCCACAAATCTAGCAGCTATGAGGGCCTCCTGAGCACACATACCTCGCCTAGCCAGTGCGAGGGCCTCATCCATGTCATCGTTGCCTCCGAGGACCACCTCAGCCTCATCCCCATTGGTGGCATCCTCATCAGAGGAGATGTGCAGCTCCTCCATATCCTCCTCAGCCAGCTCATCTCCCTGTTGCAGCACCAGGTTATAAAGTGCACAGCACACTAGAATGATGGACGACATCCTCTGCGGACTGTATTACAGGGCTCTACCAGGCCGGTCCGGGCACCGGAACCTTGCCTTCAGCATCCTGTTGGTCTGCTCCACCAAGTTGCGAGCTGCCGCTGGAGCCTCATTATACCGTCACTCTGCTGCAATCTGAGGCTGCCACATGGGTGTCATTAGCCATGGCCTCTGTGGGTAGCCCTTGTCCCCAAGGAGCCAACCCTGCAACCTTTGTGGATCTTGGAAGACTCCAGGGATCTGTGACCGACTGAGGATGTAGGTGTCGTGCACACTCCCTGGCGCATACCTGCACAATGCATTTCTAGTTGGTCCACTCTAATGAGTGGAATCGCTTGCGGTTGATGAAGTCCACCATGTGTAGCGACGGAGGCCTGAGCGCCACATGGGTGCAGTCAATCGCACCCTGCACCTGTGGGAATCCCAAGATCCGGGAGAATACAATGGCCCTTGCTGTCACAGTCCCAGGCAAAATGCACGAAGTTGTGTGCCCACAAGAAGATGGCACCTATGATCTCATGGATGCATTTGTGGGTGATGGCTTGTGATATCCCACAGAGGTCACCTGTGGAGCCCTGAAAGGAGCCACTGGCATTAAAAAATGAGTGCCGTGATCATTTTCACAGCCACTGGTAGTGGATGCTCTCCATGTCCCCTTGTCCTGCAGTAAGTGGCAAATGTGAGCGACCAGGTTCCTAGATGTGCGCAATCGTCAGTGACACTGGTTCTCAGTCATCTGCAGGAATTACAGGCGGTGTCTATAGATCCTGGATGTTAGGTCCTGACCACTGTCACTCCCGGTCACCGTGTGCAGAAACCCCTGCTACCCCTTCTTCCTGAGGTTGGTGCTCCTGCCTTTGTGTGGCCAGGAGCCTCAGTCGCTCTCTCATCCGTCTTCTTCACTCTCTGTAGGCCACCAAGCATACAGCTAGGTCACCAGGATCCATGATCCTGACGTGGTCCTCCTGCAACATGAAAGAGAGAGAGATGGGGCTTTCATGGCTGTGCTTAGCATCTTTCCTGGCCCTCTGTGACCACTCCTTAATGCTTCCCGGAGTGGACTCACCACCCCTTGGACAGCCACAGATAAGTGCGTTGCATGGCTAAGCTGTCAATCTGCAACATGAGAGACACTGCTCCGGGATGCTGAGATTGCAAGGGGCTGTGAGTACCTCCAGCAGTGACTGCGACGTGGCTAATGTTGGCGAGGAGATTGTACAATGTGTGCAGTCCAACTGCTCCGTGGTCCAGTAAAGTGGTCGTGGACTTGCAGTCTGTGCCGGGGAGTGGTTGGGGTTAAGGTCTGGAGCACTTGATGGTCCTTTGGTGCCTCAGCGTTGTTTGCATGGGTGGGCAGGCTAGGAGCCCCAATCATATCACCGTGGCTACACCTGATTTGTCTCAGTTGCAGTGGAATGGTCAGCTTATACAGGCATCACTCCTGCGTGGCCACTTCCGCCACCCACTCTGCCCCCCACCTCGATTTCCTGTGCGTGGGATCCAATGCCAGGGCAGTAGTTGCGCCCCCCCCGCCCCCCCCCCGACAACAGTCGCCTCCGAAGCTGGACAACCGTTGCCTCCGGGAACCTCCCCAACAACAGTCGCCTCCATGGCAGGGCAGCACTTCACCCCGGCCACCCAGCACCTCTGAAGCCTGCAAAGCAACAGGCAACCTCTGCAGAATGATGCTGTTCACTCACCTCCAGTTCTCCAAAGTGAAGACTGCCAAGTGCATGTCTCCTGTGTGCTGTTGTAAAACACATTGACGTGCTTTCCCGCCGATGTGGACGGACGATCCAGCAGGGGTCCAAGAGCCTGGTAGGGTGGCCTTTTAATGATATGCTGATGTATTACAATGAACTCCCGGACGATCATTGGCAGGAAACGTGGCCCGCCATTGTGAAACCGATTGCACCATATTGTCTTCACACGCCACCTACCACGTCCACTGCCAGCGGTCACGGAAAATTCCGTCCTCTGGTTATCTCTCCAAAGATGCTGCCTGACCTGAGATCATGAAAAATTGGAGCAGGAGTTGACCAGCCTATAAAGCCTGCTCTGCCTTTCGATAAGATCATGGTTAATCTGACAGTGGCCTTGACTCCACTTTTCTACTTGTTCCCCATAACCCTTAATTGCCTTCTTGATCAAAGAACTGTCTAACTCAACCTTGAATATATTCAATGACCACTCTTCACGGCTCTCTGTGGAAGTGAATTCCAGACATTAATGACCCTCTGAGAAAATAAATTACTCCTCATCTCCATCTTAAATGGGAGACCCCTTATTTTTAAACGGTGCCCTTAGTTCTAGGTTCCCCCATTAGGGGAAACATCATTTAGCTTGTCAAGCCCCTCAGGATCTTTTATGTTTCAATAAGAACACCTCTCATTCCCCTGAACTCCAAGGGGTATAGGCCCAACCCGCTCAATCTTCCCTCATAAGACAACCCTTTCATCCTAGGAACCAACCTCGTGAACTTTTTCTGAACTGTATCCAATACAAGTACATCGTTCCTTATGTGAGAGACCAAACTTGTGCACAGTACTCCAGCTGCTTGCTCATAAATGCCTTATGCAGATGTAGCAAGACTTCCAACTTTATACTTTCTTGCAATAAAGGCCAACTTTCCATTTGCCTTCTTAATTAATTGCTGGACCTGCATGCTAACTTTTTTATGATTTATGTACAAGGATACCCAGATTCCTCTGCACTGCAGCATTCTGCAATCTCTCTCCATTTAGATCATATTTTGCTTTTCTATTGTCCTGGCCAAGTGGACATCATCACATTTTCTCACATATTATACTCCAACTGCCAACTTTTGCCCAGTTAACCTGCCCTTGTCACTTTGCAGACTCTTTGTATCCTCCTCATAACTTGCTTTCCTACCTACCTTTCTATCTCTGTGATGTCAACAAATTTAGCCACAATACAGTTCACAATACAATCATTTCATCAAAGTGATTAATACACCTTATACACCAAACATTGAAAGCAAGCATGCAGATGCAGCAAGCAGTTAGGACAAATAGTCTGCTGGCCTTCATTGCAAGAGGACTTGAGTACAGGAGCAGCTGGACAAGACCACACCTGGAGTATTTTGTGCAATTTTGGTCTCCTTACCTAAGAAAGGATATGCTTTCCATAGAGGGAGTGCAGCGAAGCTTCACCAGACGGATTCCTGGGATGGCAGAATTGTTGTATGAGGAGAGATTGGGCCGACTAGACCTGTATTCACTGGAGCTTAGAAGAATGAGAGGGGATCTCATTGAAACGTATAAAATCTTGACAGGGCTGGACAGACTGGATGCAGGGATGATGTTTCTTCTGGCTGAGGCATCCAGAACAAAGGGTCACAGGCTCAGGATACGGGGTAGGCCATTTAGGACTGAGATGAGGAGAAATCTCTTCACTCAGAGGGTGGTGAACCTGTGGAATTCTCAGCCACAGAGGGCTATGGAGACCAAGACACTGAATACAATTAAGAAGGAAATAGATTTCTAGACTCTTAAGACATCAAAGGGTAAAGGGGGAGAGCTGGAATATGAATGGCGGAGCAGGCTCGATGGGCCAAATGACCTACTCCTGCTTCTAATTTTCTATGTTTCTGAATAGTTGAGGCTCCAGCACTGATCTCTGCCGCATTCCACTATTAAAGTTTGCCGACCTAAAAATGACTCATTTATCCTGACTGTTTCCTGTTTGTTGCGAAAATTTCAGCCCCAACACCAAGTTGCTCTTATCTTGTGCAGTAGCCTTTTACATGGCCCCTTATCGCATGTCTTTTGAAAACCCAAAAACACCACATCTATTGGTTCCCCTATATCCACCATGCTTGTTACATCCATGAGGAACTCTAATAAATTTGTCAAACTTGATTTCCCTTTAACAAAAGCATGTTGACTCTGCCTAATTGTATTATGATTTTCTAAGTGTCCTGCGACTACCTCCTTAATAATAGATTCTAGCATTTTCCCAATGACAGATGTTAAACCAACTGCCATATAGTTCCCTGCTTTCTATCTTCCTCCTTTCTTGAAAAGTGGTGTTCCATTTTTGTTTTCCACTCCACTGGACCAGAATTTAGGAGATTTTTGAAGATTACACCAATACATATCTCTTTAAGCAGTTTCTTTGAGATACTAAGAAGCAGGCCATCAGGTCCAGGGAGAAAAGGATGAACGGTTTCCACCTTCACTGTCTCGGACATGTCCATGGCATCTCTTAGCAGGATAAGGTCACCAACTGTGAGGTCCTGGAACATGCTAATTCCATTAACATATACTCTTATTACGCCAACGACAGCTCCTCTGGCTCAGCCATACTCGACTTTCTGTTCGATGAACTGGCCACTGAGTCATGACTTCCTTGGCGTCCATACCTCCGCTACAAGAACACTTGCAAGCGAGACATGAAGATGACAGCTAGGAAACAGTCACTGATGGCCGATACCTCAGCAGACTGACTGTTTACGAGGACATTGGAACAGGCAAGCAGAACCAAAATGCTCAGCTGGCCAAGAAGTGGGCCCAGAGAAAACAGAAGCCAGCAAATCATGCACTTTCTTAGTCCGCTGTTCTCCTCTGTAGCAAATTCGGCAGAGACTACCATGCCCGAGTGGGGCTGATGAGCCACACCAGGCAATGCTTAAAACAGAGTTGACTGCCATGACACAAACCATCGATTTACGAGACAGAAGGTTTTCACCAGAAAGAACGGAAAAGTAATATGACTTGTTGCTGGTCTCCACTTTCTTCACAGGGGTTTAAGAATTCATGCAGTTCCTCACAGTCAAAGTGGAAAGCGTTACGTTAGCTAATCGGGGAACTTTGACTCTGTATATAACCAAGAATTATCTTGTTAACGTAAAAGGACACCCAAAAATCTTCTACGTGCATGTAAATAGTAAGTAGGTATTAGGAGACAGAGGGTGATATATGCTTACAAGCACAGGTCTGGCTTGATTACTTAATGAGTGCCTTGAATTGATGTTTATTGAAGAAGGATGCTGACAGAGTATTGGTAGAAGTAGGAGGATGTGGTGGACAGGGTGCAAATTGATAGGCAGGATGTTCTGGGAAGACTACCTTTGCTTAAGAGTGGCTAAAGTTACCTGGTCCAGACAGCTTGCATTGCAGGTTGCTAAGGAAAGTAGTGGTGGAGATAATCTTCCAATCATAAAATGGATACGAAGGAGGTATCAGAGGATTGGAGAGTGGCATATGTGATACTCTTATTCAAGCAAGGATGCAAGGAGACTCCCAGGTCGGTTAGTTTAACATCACTGGCGGGTAAGTTAGAGATAATAATCGGGGGGAAAATATCAGTGGGCAGTTGGAGGGGTTTGAGTTAATTAGGATAGCCAGCACCGGTTTGTAAAAGACAGATCATGTTTGACTAATCTGTTTGAATTTTTTTGATAAAGTAATAGAGAAGTTTAATGAAGGGAATGCAATGGATGTTGTCTATATGGATTTTAAGAAAGCTTTCAACAAAGTACTGCATTAAAGGCTGGTGAACAGAATTGAGACTCATGGAATAGGTTCAGCGTCACCTTGGATAAAAAAATTGGCTTAAGGACAGAAAACTGCGAGTTGTGGTACCAAACTTAGAGGAATGCAAACCATGAAGATGACACAAATTAACAAGGATAGGCTAGTAGAATGGGCAGACAAGTGGTAGATTGAATTTAATACAGGGAAGTGTAAGGTGATATATTTTGGCAGAAGGGATAAGGGAGAAGCAATATAGACTTAACAACACTGTTCTAAAGAGTGTGCAGGGTTAGAGGGACATTGGGGTGCAGGTGCATAGATCTTTGAAGGTGGCAGGGCATTTTTAGAGAATGGTTAGCAAAACATATGGGATCTTGGGCTTCATAGATAGTAATATTGAGCTGAATAATATGCAGGGTGGACGGCATGCACCCTCACACCATTCCCCCCCAAGAAACCATGTCGATGTGAAACCTATTGACTCCACTCCTGACCAGCCCCACAGTCATAAAGAGCTGCAGAGCTCATTAACACGGGCCGAGTGGGTCTTTCACTCTTCATTGGGGCAGAAATCCCACCCGCTGGAGCTACCAGCCAATCAGATTGGCCGGCAGCTCCATCAGTCCCGGCAGTGCCGGCTTGGCACCAGTGGCAGCTGCCAGGACTGCAGCTGAAGAGAGGCGCCCAAGGTAAGTCCAGGGCTCTTGGGCCACCATATGTTTGGCGCATAGGGACAGGGGCAGTGTTGGGGGGGCAAAGGGTGGTTTTAAGAGAGGGAGTGGGTAGGATGGAAGGAGTGTTCAATCTAAGCTGAAGTGGGGGGATGCTGCCCCCGAACGGCATAGGGCAGCCCCCAAAGTGTGATTTCCCCTCCCCATTCCTACCTGAAAATTGTGGCTGATTGCGTAAAATGCCTATTATAAAAATAAGCAATATTTATTAATAAAAAGGAATTCTTTGTATATTTCATACTTTTCCATTTTGGTCTAGGTGTGAAACCCCTTCTGCTTTGTCCTAAAATAGTCCATATAGCTTTATAATGTGCATTATCTACAGATAAAAAGAAAGTATATGCTATACTTAAAGTCTACATACAGCAATACAACTAATTTCAGCAACTCAATACTATGTGGTTTGAAGCTACATTCCCCAAGATTATGTCCCCATGCATTAATACCCCAAGACATTTGAAGTATACATTATATATTTGGAAATTATCCGCAGTTTTTGCTCAGCAGATTTTTTCCTCTGAAAGGACATCAAGCACATTAAAATCATTATTGCAAGCTTGATCTCAGAATAATATATTAATAATCCCTATTTATCACTGATTTATTTTCAACATGTACCATTGAAAATCTCCCTGTACAAAATTAAGGACTTTTTTTTTCATTCTGCCATTCCATGTTCTTCTGTCACTAATTAATTAAATATTGGAAAATAGAATGCATTTGTGTTATCTGTTTTGCTTAAAGGAAACATGCAATTAATAACTGCATAGATAACAAAGTAGATCTATTGCCAAATTAATTGTTTCAAACAGTTTTTTATTTTGTAGCACAAGTAATTTTCTATTGCCCTTCCATTCTCCTTGCACCAAATACCATTCCATATCTGAAACCATAGGCTGGTGACTCAGTGCTAGATCTCTGTCAAAGACACTTTTGAATTGCCCCTGAAGAGGAATACAAGAAGTTTGCTTTCGGCATGCAACTTAATTTGTGTGAATTCTAGTTGTTTTATAAAACCTCACCATCCTAAGGGTGGCTGTTGGGCTCTGCTCAGTGCGTTGCCATGACTGCTGCGCAGAAATTTGGGAACTTGAAGAGTTTTGGAACTGAACCTGCCTTTTGTGGCATAGAACAGAACACTTGCCTGATTTTGTTTTTCCTTTTCATCTTTGCTGCGTTGGAAATTATCTGTTTCAATTGAATTTTTTTGAAGAAACAAAGTGTCATGTTGATCAGCAAGTTATAAATATACATTCACTTGCTAAAGATTGTAAGGTTTGCTGTGTGTGCAAAATGTAAGGTAACGAATATATCACCAAGCAGCCTCCAGGAGTCCAATGCAATCTTCAATGTGATAAATTGTATAATAAGCGAGAAACTGTTTACTTATTAATCCATAACTAGATTTAGATTGAAAATGGTGCATTACATCCTTGAAGCTTACAGAACGGGGGGAGGGGGCAGAGAGAAGACGTTGGAATAGCAGATGTATTATGAAGCGTGCGCCTTGCCCTCTTGGTGCCCTGCTGTGCTGCCCCCTTTGTGCTTGATTTACCATGTACACAATAAAATGCACACAGCTGCCTTGCTTCTGTCTACGATGTTAAGCATGCTTCACAAGAGAGCTTTTATGTTGAGCTCGTGGCTTTTTTTTATTTCAATTCACATTTATTGACTCGAAAAACAGCAGGCTGTGTTCATCAGTGTATGTGCATTGACTGAAACGAATTTCAGCACCCCAGCCTGCCGGCATTAGGGATAATCCCCCTAGAATCCGCTGCATTAAGCATGCTGTGTGGAACTGCCTGTGCATGTGGCTAATCAGAGTTTTAGCAGTGGCAGAATCCTTTAGCAGTATCATTTAGCAGTATCCTTTAAGTGGGTGGGGGGCTCTTTTCATCTCTGTGAGGTAGAAAGAATGTATAAAATAGTGGAATATTCCCCCCTTCATTTTTGTTGAAGCTGTACCTTATAAATATATCACAGTTGCAGTATATCTGAGCATCAGAAATGTTTTAGCTGAGTTTTTTTTAACAGCTGTGTAAATGCAGTATTTTCACTGGAGTCTTAAAAGTTGGACCTAAAATGACAGCTCAGTCTTACTGTTTCATGTAATGGTCTCCATTAGTTAATAACGCATTTTGCTGTGCTACAGGTTACAATCCTGGAGACAACTTATCTGTTATGTGCCTGGCAACTCCCTTTTACTGTTATGAACTTGCCTCCTCTGTTCTTGAATCTTATTTCTCAAGCAAATTGACTAAAGTGGTTTTTAAACAATGGTCAAGTGGGGGAATGGGCCTTACTGGTTTGCTCTGCAGGGAGCCGGCATGGGCTGGATGGGCTGAATGACCTCCTTCTGTGCCATATATGACATTCTGAACTAACAACATAGGTAAATAGAGGGCTGAGGTCCTGAAAGCAAAATATAGGGAGCTAGGAAATAAATTAACAAGCAGGACCTCAAAGGTAGTAATCTCAGAACTACTCCCAGTGCCACATACTAGCGAGATCAGAAATAGGAGAATAGACCAGATGAATGTGTGGCTGGAGAGATGGTGTAGGAGGAAGGGATTTAGATTCCTGAGGCATTGGAACCAATTCTGGGGAAGGTGGGACCCGTGCAAGCTTGAAGGGTTGCACCCCAGCAGGACTGGGATCAATATCCTCACAGGGGTATTTACTAGTACTATACAGGAGGGTTTAAACTAGATTGGCAAGAGGATGGGAACCTAAGCGGGGAGACACAAGTGAGGGAAACAAAGGTAGGAATGAAAGACAGAAAAGTAGAAAGCAAAAGTGGAAGGCAGAGGAAAAAAGGACTAGCACCAACTAGGACCATAGTACAATAAAAATGTGTTAAAGTGTTAAAAAGACAAATCTAAAGTCACTATCTGAATGTACAGTGCATTCGCAATAAGGTAGATGACTTAACAGCGCAAAAAGCTGTAAACGGGTACAATATGATTATGATTGCGGAGACATGGCTGCAGGGTGACCGAGGCTGGGAACAGAATATCCAAGGATACTCCATATTTAGGATGAACAGACAAAAAGGAAAAGGACGTGGCATGGCATTATTAGTTGAGGATGAAATCAGTGCGAGAATGAGAGAGGATATTGACTCAGAAAGTCTAGATGTAGAGTCAGTCTGGGTGGAGCTAAGAAGCAACAAGGGACAGAAAACATTATTGGGAATAGTCTATAGGCCTTCAAACAGTAGTGATAAGGTAGGGGACAGCATTAAACAGAAATTTAGAGATGCATGTAACAAGGGTGCTACAGTAATCATGGGTGACATTAATCTATGTATAGACTGGGCAAACCAAATTAGCAATAATACCATGGTGGATGAATTCCTGGAGTGTGTATGAGATGGTTTTTTAGACCAGTATGTCGAGGAGCCAACTAGGGAACAGGCTGTCCTAGATTTGGTATTATGCAATGAGAGCAGTTTAATTAATAATCTTGTTGTGTAGGGTGCTTTAGGGAACAGCGGCCATAACATGATATAATTCTTCAATAGGCTGGAAAGTGAAGTAGCCTGATCTGGAACTAGAGTCCGAAACCTTAATGAAGGAAACTATGAAGGTATGAGGTATCAGCTGGCTAAGATAGATTGGGGAACTTCATTAAAAGGCATGATGGTGGATAGACAATAGTTAATATTTAAGGAACAAATGTATGCATTGCAACAGTTATACATTCCTGTCTGGCACAGAAACATAACAGGAAAAGCGGCCCAACCATGGCTAACAAAAACAAATGAAGGATAGTATTAGATCCATAGTGGAGTCATATAAAGTTGCTAAAAAACGTAGCAAGCCTGAGGTTTGGGAGCAGTTTAGAAATCAGGGAAGGAGGATCAAGAGATTGTCTAAGAGAGGAAAAATAGAGTATGAGAGTAAACTTGCAAGGAACTTAAAAGCAGACTGTAAAAGCTTCTATAATTATGTAAAAAGAAAAAGATTAGTGAAGACAAATTTAGGTCCGTTACAATCTGAAAGTGGAGAATTTATAATAGAAAACAAGGAAATGGCAGAGCAATTAACCAACTACTTTAGTTCTGTCTTCAAGGAGGAAGACACAAATAACTTTCCAGAAATGCTAGGGAACCAAGGGTCTGGTGAGAAGGAGGAATTGAAGAAAATTAGTATTTCTAAAACAATGGTGCTGGAGAAATTAATGGGACTGAAAGCTGATAAATCCCCAGGGCCCAATAACCTTCATCCTAGAGTACTAAAGGGGGTGGCCATGGAAATAGTAGATGCCTTGGTTGTCATCTTCCAAAATTCTGTAGATTTTGGAACATTCCCAGCAGATTGGAGGGTGGCAAATGTAACTCGACTATTTTAAAAAGGAGGGAGGGAGAAAACAGCAAATTACAGACTGGTTAACCTAACATCAGTGGGCAGGGAAAATGCTAGAATCTATTATAAATGATGTGATAACAGGACATTTAGAAAATACCAACGGGATTAGACAAAGTCAACATGGATTTATGAAAGGGAAATCACGTTTGACAAACCTACTAGAGCTTTTGAGGACGTAACTAGCAGAATAAATAAGGGAGAACCAGTGGAGGTGGTGCATTTGGATTTTCAGAAAGCTTTTGATAAAGTCCCACATAAGAGGTTAAAAGGTAAAATTAAAGCACATGGAATTGGGGGTAATATATTGGCATGAATTGAGATTTGGTTAGCAGGCAAAAAACAGAGAGTAGGAATAAATGGATCTTTTTTGGAGTGGCAGACGGTGACTAGTGGGGTGACCCAGGGATCAGTGCTTGGGCCCCAGCCATTCAGAATATATATCAATGATTTGGATGAGGGAACCAAATGTAATATTTCCAAGTTTGTTGATGACACAAAACTTGGTGGGAATGTGAGCAATGAGGAGGATGTTAAATGGCTTCAAGGCAATTTGGATAGGCTGAATGGGCAAATACATGGCAGACGCAGTATAACGTGGATACGTGTGAAGTTATCAACTTTGGTAGGAAAAACGAATGGCAGAGTATTATTTAAATGGTGATAGATTGAGAAATGTTGATGTACAAAGGGACCTGGGTGTCCTTCTACATCAATCACTTAAAGCAAGCATGCGACATGGCAAGCAGTTAAGAAGGCAAAGGGTAAGTTGGCCTTCATTGTGAGAGGACTTGAGTACAGGAGCAAGGATGTCTTACTGCAGTTGTATACCACACCTGGAGTATTGTATGCAGTTTTGGTCTCCTTACCTAAAAAAGTCTGTACTGGAGTGCTGCTCTGGGCTGCAGTAGAGTGCTTAAGTTGGAGTTTGGTGACTGAGGGTGATCGATGAGGAGGGAACGAGGTGATCCTTTGAGTACTATGAGTATGGTTGGGTAAGTATTTTACTACTTTTATCGCTTATAGTTTTTAAGGTCTTATTTTGTGGTTCATTGTTTGTAAAGGCTATATTCTGTAACAACAAGGAGTAGGAAGAAGGGGCTTTGAGTAATTGATATTATTTGATATTAAGTATTTTCCAAAAGGTTTAATTTAATTTAAAGGGGTAAGTCATGGCAGGAGAGCTAAAGCTGTGGTGTGCTCCTCCTGCTCTATGTGGGAAGCCGGGAATGTTTCCAGTGCTCGGGGTCAGCATGTGTGTGGGAAGTGTCTCCAGCTGCAGCTCCTGGAAGCCTGGGTTTCGGAGCTGGCGCAGCAGCTGGGGACACTGTGGAGCATCCGTGAGGCGGAGAGTATCGTGGATAGCACTTATAGAGAGGTGGTCACACCGCAGGCTTAGAGTCCACAGGCAGGAAGGGAATGGGTGACCACCAGGCAGAGCAAGAGGACTAGGCAGGCAGTGCAGGAATCTCCTGTGGCTATTCCCCTGAAGAACAGATATACTGCTTTGGATACTGTTGGGGAGAATGGCCTCTCAGGAGAAAGCGGCAACAGCCAAATTCATTGCACCATGGTTGGCTCTGCTGCATAGGGGAGGACTAAAAAGTGTGGGAATGCAATAGTCATAGGGGATTCAATTGTAGGGGGTATAGATAGGCATTTCTGTGGCCGCAAATGAGACTCCAAGATGGTATGCTGCCTCCCTGGTGCTAGGGTCAAGAATGTCTCAGCATGGCTACAGGACATTCTGAAGAGGGAGGGTGAACAGCCAGTGGCCGTGGTACACATTGGTACAAATGACATAGGTAAAAAAAAGGGATGAGGTCCTAAAAGCAGAATATAGGGAGTTAGGAAGTTGAAAAGTAGGACCTCAAAGGTAGTGATCTCAGGATTGTTACCAGTGCCATATGCTAGTCAGAGTAGAAGTAGCAGGATATATCGGATGAATATGTGGCTGAAGAGATGGTGTGAGGAGGAGGGTTTCAGATTCCTGGGACATTGGGACTGGTTCTGGGGGAGGTGGGACCAGTACAAACTGGACCGGTTACACCTGGGCAGGACCAGGACTGATGTCCTAGGGGGAATGTTTCCTCGAGTGGTTGGGGACGGTTTAAACTAAAATGATAGGGGGATAGGAACCTATGCAAGGAGTCAGAGGAAGGGGAATCAAGGACAAGAACAAAAGACAGAAAGGGAAATAAGAAAAGTGATAGGCAGAGAAATCAAGGGCAAGAATCAAACAGGGCCTCAGTCAAAAATAATGGGAACAGGACAAGTAATGTTAAAAAGACAAGCCTTAAGGCTTTGTGCCTTAACGCGAGGAGTATTCACAATAAAGTGGGTGAATTAACCCCGCAAATAGATGTAAACAGGTATGATATAGTCAGGATTACGGACACATGGCTGCAGGGTGACCAGGGATGGGGAACTGAACATCCAGGGGTATTCAGTTTTTAGGAAGAACAGACAAACAGGAAAAAGCGGTGGAGTTGCATTGCCGGCTAAAGAGGAAATTAACGCAATAGTGAGGAAAGATATTAGCTCCGACGATATGGAATCTGTATGGGTAGAGCTGAGAAACACCAAGGGGCAAAAATCGTTAGTGGGGGTTGTATATAGACACCCAAACTGTAGTGGTGATGTTGGGAATGGCATTAAACAGGAAATTAGAGACGCATACAATAAAGGAACATCTGTAATTATGGGTGACTTTAATCTGCATGTAGATTGAGCAAATCAAATTAGTAACAATACCGTAGAGGAGGAATTCCTGGAGTGTATATGGGGTGGTTTTCTGGACCAATATGTGAGGAACCAACTAGAGGACAGGCCACCCTAGACTAGGTATTGTGTAATGAGAAAGGAACAATTGGTAGTCTAGTTCTGCAAGGTCCCTTGGGGATGTGAGACCATAATATGATAGAATTCTTCATCAAGATGGAGAGTGATGTAGTTGATTCTGAGACTTGGGTCCTGAATCTTAATAAAGGAAACTACGATGGTATGAGGCATAAGTTGGCTATGATGGATTGGGAAACATTATTTAAAGGGATGACGGTGGGTAGGCAATGGCAAATGTTCAAATAGTGCATGTGTGAACTGCAACAATTGTTTATTCCTGCCTGGCACAAAAGTAAAACAGGAAAGGTGGCCAAACCGTGGCTTATAAGGGAAATTAGAGATAATATTAGATTCAAGGAAGAGGCATACAAATTGGCCAGGAAAAAGAACAGACCTGAGGATTGGGAGCACTTCAGAATTCAGCAAAGGAGGACCAAGGGCTTGATTAAGTAGGGGAAAATAGAGTATGAGAGTAAGCTTGTGGGAACATAAAAACTGACTGTATAAGTTTCTATAGATATGTGAAGAGAAAAAGATTGGTGAAGATAAATGTAGGTCCCTTACAGTCAGAAATAGGGGAATTTATAACAGGGAACAAAGAAATGGCTGACCAACCAAATACGTACTTTGGTTCTGTCTTCACAAAGGAGGACACAAATAACATACCAGAAATGTTGGGGAACACAGGGTTTAGTGAGAGGGAGGAACTGAAAGAAATCAGTATTAGTAGGGAAATGATGTTGGAGAAATTGATGGGATTGAAGGCCGATAAATCCCCAGGCCTGATAATCTACATCCCAGAGTACTTAAGGAAGTGGCCCTAGAAATAGTGGATGCTTTGGTGGTATCTTCCGAGATTCTACAGACTCTGGAACAGTTCCTACAGATTGGCGGGTAGTTAATGTAACCCCACTATTTAAAAAGGGAGGTAAAAAGGGAGGCAGAGAGAAAATTATAGACCAGTCAGCCTGACATTGGTGGTGGGGAAAATTCTAGAGTCCATTATAAAAGATTTAATTGCTGAGCACTTGGAAAACAGGGCAGAATTGGACAGAGTCAGCATGGATTTATGAAAGGGAAATCATGCTTAACAAATCTACTGGAATTTTTCGAGAATGTAACTAGTAGAGATGATGAGGGGAGCCAGTGGATGTGGTTTATTTGGACTTTCAGATGGCTTTCGACAAAGTCCCAAATAAGAGATTGGTGTGTAAAATTAAAGGGCATGGGATTTGGGGGTAGTGTATTGAGATGGGTAGAAAACTGGTTGGCAGACAGGAAACAAAGAGTAGGAATAACAGGCCTTTTTCTGAATGGCAGGCAGTGACTAGTAGGGTACTGCAGGGTTCGGTGCTAGGACCACAGCTATTCACAATATATATTAATGATTTAGATGAAGGAATGAAATGTAATATCTCCAAATTTGCAGATGACACAAAGCTGGGTGGGAGGGTGAGCTGTGAGGAGGATGTAGAGATATTTCAGTGTGATTTGGACAAGCTGAGTGAGTAGGCAAATGCATGGCAGATGCAGTATAATGTGGATAAATGTGAGGTTATCCACTTTGGTAGCAAAAAACAGGAAGGCAGATTGTTATCTGAATGGATATAAATTGAGAGTGGAATGCGCAACGAAAACTGGGTGTTCTCGTACACCAATAACTGAAGGTAAGCATGCAGGTGCAGCAGGCAGTAAAGAAGGCAAATGGTATGTTGGCCTTCATAGCGAGAGGATTCGAGTACAGGAGCAGGGATGTCATGCTGAAATTATACCGGGCCTTGGTGAAACCACACTTGGAATATTGTGTGCAGTCTTGGTCTCTTTATCTGAGGATGTTCTTGCTATAGAGAGTGTGCAGCGAAGGTGTATCAGACTGATTCCTGGGATGGTGGGACTGACATATGAGGAGAGATTGAGTTGGTTAGGAGTATATTCGCTGGAGTTCAGAAGAATGAGGGGGTATCTCACAGAAACCTATAAAACAGGACTAGACAGGGTAGATGCAGGAAGGATGTTCCCGATAGTGGGGGGGATGTCACAGTCTGAAGATACTGGGTAGACCATTTAGGACTGAAATGAGGAGAAATTTTGTCACTCAGAGGGTGGTGAACCAAAGGAATTCTCCACCACAGAAGGCTGCAGAGGCCAAGCCACTGAATATATTTATGAAATAGATAGATTTCTAGACTCTAAAGGTGTCAAGGGGTATTGGGAGAGCATAGGAGCATGGCGTTGAGGTAGAGGATCAGCCAGGATCACATTTGATAGTGGAGCAGGCTCGACGGGCCAACTGATGTACTGCTGCTCCTATTTTCTATGTTTCTAGGAACCAGCCCTCAGCTCTGTAATCTTACTTCTCACACAAATTGACTGAAGTGATCTAAAAAATGGTCCACGTTCTCTGCTAAATTTCATGTAATAATTCCTAATTATAATGTTTTTGATGCTGTTCTCTTATGAAGTAATACAAAGCATACTTTACATAACATATATATTAAAATGCTCTTACATGCAGTCAACGTGAGGTTTCAGAAAAAGGGCAAATTATGTCAAGTTTTATTACTATGGGGATGATTGGCCTCAATGTATTTGGATTAAGAATATGATTTGGCTCGGAAAATCAAACATACAACACAGCTGTTTCCAAAATTCTTCAAGGCCCATTCTTGAACACAGTCAATGTTAAAACCCAAGTATATACTAGTTTAGCAATCATCAGTCAGTTTGAAGAATGCCTCTTTGTTTAGTAGCCTGAGATTATCAGGCTGAAAATAATTTGGGCTCCTCTTCGAATGCAGTTTCATTTTTTAGCAAAAAGTTATGAAAATTATAATATTGCAGTATATTGAGTGATCAGAATAACATTAAATGTTCCTGTCGCTCGGCAAACTGGCTGAAAATTTTTAGACAGTCTTAGAGGTGACTTATGAAGAAAAATGGATGCAGACTGCAAACACTGATTCAGCTTCAGCTCAAGTATGCCCCCCAGTTCTGGGCACCACATTTTAGGAAGCATGTGAAGGCGTTAGAAAGGGTGCAGAAAAAATTCGCAAGAATGGTTCCAGGGATGAGGAACTTCAGTTACATAGAAAGATTGGAGAAGTTTGGGTTGTTGTCGTTGGAGAAGAGGTTGAGAGGAGATGTGATAGAGATTTTCAAAATCATGAGGGGTCTGGGCAGAGTCGATAAGGAGAAACTATTTCCATTGGGGGAAGAATTGAGAACCAGAGGACATAGGTTTAAGGTAACTGGCACAAGAAGCAATGGTGACATGAGGAAAAACTTTTCACACACCAAGTGCTTAGGACCTGGAATGCACCGTCTAAGATTGTGGTAAAGGCAGTATCAGCTGTGGCTTTCAGAAGGGAATTTGATCATTATCTGAAAAGGAAAAAAAGTGGCACGAGGTGAAATTGCTCCTTCAGAGAGCCAAGGGCCAGCACATACACGACGATTCAAATGGCCTCCTGTGCTGTAACCATTCTATGATTGTAGCCTATTTTCTTTTTCAGTAATTGTTCCATTTCTTCTACATCTTTGCTGCACCAGCATTTAGTTTTGCTTTTTGGCAGCAGCAATGAGCTCCCTATTGGTGACACTTACTGGAGATCTATCCTGCATGTCTAATGACTTCAACTGAGGAAAATGGGTTGAGGGCACAGCAAAGCAAAGGGTCAGCGGATGTCTCACCCTCTGGTGCTCTGCATTTAAAAGCTGGGCCAGCATTTATTGCCCATCCCAAATTGCCCTTCAGAAGGTGGTGGTGAGCCGTCTCCCTGAACTGCGGCAGTCCATGTGATGTAAGTACACCCCCAATGCTGTTATAAATGGGGTTCCAGGATTTTGACCCAGCAACAGTGAAGGAATGGCAGTATAGTTCCAAATCAGGATGGTGAGTGGCTTGGAGGTGATGGTGTTCCCATGTATCTGCTGCCCTTGTCCTTCTGGGTGGTAGACGTTATGGGTATGGAAAGTGCTGTCAAAGGGCCTTGATGAATTGCTGCAGTGCATCTTGTAGATGGTACTGTGCATTGGTGGTAGAGGGAGTGAATGTTTGTGAATATACTGGATGATGTCGACCTTCTTCAGTGTTGTTAGAGCTGCACTTATCCAGGCAAGTGAAGAGTGTTTCATCACACTCCTGACTTACACCTTGAAAATGGTGGACAGGCTTTGAGGAGTCAGGAGGTGAGTTACTCTCTGCATAATTCCCAGTCCCTGATCTGCTCTTGTAGCCACGGTATTTATATGGCTAGTCCAGTTCAGTTTCTGGTCAATGGTAAACCCCAGGATGTTGACAGTGGGGGGATACAGTGGGGGGATTCAGTGATGGTAATGCCATTGAATGTCAGGGGGAAATGGGTACTTTTTCTCTTGTTGGAGATGGTCATTGCCTAGGAATTGCATGGCACAAGTGTAACTTGCTACTTTTCAGCCCAAACCTGGATCTTGTCCAGGTCTTGGACATGAACTGCTTCAGTATCTGAGGAATCATGAATGGTGCTGAACATTGTGCAATCATCAGCAAACATCCCCACTTCTGACCTTATGATGTAGAGAAGGTCATTGATAAAACAGCTGAAGATGTTTGGGCCTAGGATACTACCCTGAGGAACTCCTGCAGCGATATTCTGGATTTGAGATGAGTGATCTCCAACAACCACAACCATTTTCCTTTGTGGTAGTTATGACTCTAACCGGTGGAGAGCTTTCCCCAGTTCCCATTGACTCCAGTTTTGCTCGAGCTCCTTGATGCCACAGTTGGTAAAATGCTGCCTTGATGTCAAGGGCAGCCACTCTCACCTCACCTCTGGAATTCAGCTCTTTTCTCCATATTGGACCAAGGTTGTAATAAGGTAGGAGCTGACTGGCCCTGCTGGAACCCAAACTGTGCGTTAGTGAGCAGGTTATTTTTGAGTAAGTGCTGCTTGATAGCACTGTCAACGACTGCTTCCTTCACTTTACTGATGATCAAAAGTAGACTGATGGGGCGGTAATTGGCTGGGTTGGATTTGTCCTGCGTTTTGTGTACAGGACATACCTGGCAATTTTCCACATTGTCGGGTAAAAAATGTGGAAAATTAGACCTGACAACAACATACATGTAAATGCAATTTATCTACAGAATTGCGTGGGAATTCTGTACACAAAACGCAGGACAAATCCAACCCGGCCAATTCTCTGGGAACAGCTTTAAGTGGTGACTATTATGATCCGTAGCTGAGGTTACCCCCTTGACAAACCTGATCCCAGAGTGGAACCCAGCTTGATAGACCCTAACTTTTATTTGTTTGTTTAGATACGTGGAGAGTAGCTACTGAACACAGTCACAGGAGTCAGCTGATGAACTTTTAACAAAAGAATAAAACATTTATTCAACAAGAAAAGATGAACCATATTACTATATTCCTCCACCCACAACTATACCTTAACAGGTCTACACAGATTTTGTAAGGATAACACAAGTTACAAAAGCTATCTTATACTCTAATGTACACAACAAGTACACAGTTCATGTAAATCTATGGCATCCTGTGGTCAGTCAGACCACACTCTGAAACCAAGTGACAGATGCCACCTCAACCAGAAGCTATGGATCTCTCCTCAACTCCCCCCAGACACTTGTCACAATGTGAGCCATCCAGTCTCACTGAATTTCATCCTTCACACAAGGGTTCCCAATCTCCATTCTTCCAAGAACTCGCTTTCGAATCTTCTCACAAACTAACGCCTTCTCTCTGACGTCTTCTGCAAGGGTTGACACCAGGGTTTCAAACTCTCCTTCTGGTATTCCTCTTCCCTGGTTCACTACATGCATTCAAGCTGTCTTCCACACACTCTGTCTCTCTGACTCAGCTGTTAGCAGTACACCATTGCTTCACATGCACATAGCAAAGAATAACAGACCTTCAGTAGTCTCCTTGGACCTTCTTGCCTCTTGCAAGCTGTTTTTGCTTTAAATCTGCTTCCTGCAGCTTTTGTCTTTTTAATCTGAAGCCTTTAACCCTGCCCCTCACTCTTTACTTTACTTAACAGGACTTTTTCCAGGTTCCTGTCTTTCCTTTGATTAGAAGGTCATCCTTGGATTTTCTCTTCTTCCACTCCCCTGAATTTGTGGGGTTTTCCTTAGCTTGGGACTTGCTATCTGTCTCTTTTTAGGCTGCTTCTGCTTCACAGCTGTCTTCAAACCAACTGAACTCAAATAGCTTCCAAAACAGACTGTTGTTTCTCTTCTGGGTCTGTCTGTGGGAGGGACCTGCCTCTCTGGCCCCCCTGTTGCTAGGCAACAGCTCAATCCCTCTACCCTTGTATGTTTACTTTCTCTTTGGGGTCATAAAACTCCTCATTTGAAATGCAAGCACCTTTTTTAAAGTGAAACTAAAACTCCATCTCAGATATAAAAACAAAAAAACTGTGGATGCTGGAAATCCAAAACAAAAACAAAAACAGAATTACCTGGAAAAACTCAGCAGGTCTGGCAACATCGGCGGAGAAGGAAAGAGTTGACGTTTCGAGTCCTCATGACCCTTCGACAAAACCTGTATTTATTGCCTATCCCCCATTGCCAGGAGCCACCACCACCTTGAATATAGCTGAGAGACCTGTGAAACTATTTGAGAGAGCAGCTAAGAATCAACCAGATTACTCATAGAATTATACAGCACAGAAACAGACCCTTTGGCCCATTGTGCCCAAGACGGCCATCAAGCACCTATCTATTCTAATCCCATTTTCCAGCACTTGGCCCATAGTCCTGTATGCTATGGCATTTCAAATGCTTGTCTAAATAATACTTAAATGTTGTGAGGGTTCCTGCTTCTACCAACCCCTCAGGCAGTGTGTTCCAGATTTCAACTACCTTCTCGATGAAAAAACTTTTCCTCAAATCCCCTCTAAACCTCCTACCCCTAACCTTACATCTATGCCCCCTAGTTATTGTCACCTCCTCTAAGGGGAAAAGTTTCTTCCTATCTATGCCCCTCAGGCCCCCACTCAGCCTTCTCTGGTCTAGGAAAACAACCCTAGTCTATCCAGTCTCTCTTCATTGCTGAAGTGCTCCTGCCCAGGCAACATCCTGGTGAATTTCCTCTGCACCCTCTCCAGTGCAATCACATCCTTCCTATAGTGTGACAACCAGAACTGCATACAGTACTCCAGCTGTGGTCTAACGAGTGTTTTGTACAGCTCCAACATAACCTTCCTGCTCTTTTATTCTATGCCTTGGCTAATAAAGGCAAGTATCCTATATGCCTTCTTAAGCACCTTATCTGCCTGTGCTGCTGCCTTCAAGGATCTATGGACATGTACACCAAAGCCCCTCTGATCTTTTGTGTTCCCTAGGGTCCTACCATTCATTGTGTATTCCCTTGCCGTGTTAGCCCTCCAAAAATGCATCACTTCATACTTCTCAGGATTAAATTACATCTGCCACTGCTCTGCCCATCGTACTAGCCCACCTATATCGTCCTGTAATCTAAGGCTTTCCTCCTCACTATTTACAACACCACCAATTTTCGTGTCATCTGCGAACTTACTGATCATACCTCCTATATTCGCATCTAAATCATTAATGTACACAACAAACAGCAAGGGTCCCAGCACTGATCTTTAAATGTTCCTCTTTTATCAAGCAACTATCTAATCCCTTTGCAAATTATTTATTGCCTTTACTCCACTCATCCAACCACCCTCTTTACCTGCCCTTCAGTTCTTTCTTGGATTATTTTAGACTTGTTATATCCTATAACATTAACATGTTATTTTCTCTTCGTAAGGTTGAATTCATAATCATAGCTGGAAGCAGGAGTTTGCTTGTGATCAGGTTGAATCAAGAATTTAAAGAATAGAAAAAATGTAAACTGTGATAATACATTGATGTTGAAGCATTAATATGTTTCAGAAAGCTTGAATGGTCAAAAAAAAAGTGTAGTAACAGCATATGGGTAAAAATGACAACTACTTTGGACACTGCAATGTTCCACTAACAACACTGAGATGAATAATCTGTTTTTGGTGGCGGTGTTTGAGAAAGGAATGTTGACCAAGACACTAGAGGGAAAAAAACCCTGTTTTTCTTTAAATAAGGCCATTGCGTCTTTATCATTCACCTGAACAAGCAGATAGAGCCTCATTCTAGCATTTCATTTGAAGGGTAGCACATCCAACAATGCAACATTCCCTTGGTCCTGCACTACAGTGTCAGCTTTGTCGTAGGATGAGTTTTAAATTCCAACAATCTGACCTGGATACTCAAAAATAGATTTTCCTCCATATTTACAAATTTTATGGGAATGTGTCAAGACAAGTCAATAGGAAATAAAAAAAATCTGCTCCTTTTCCCATCAGGACTTGACTGAAGCTCTGTTTCTGTTTATTGCCCCCAAGGTGCAACTTCCTAGTTTGATCTTGAAGATGATACTTTATTTCTGAAACAAAAACAAAAAATGCTGGAAAAACTCAGCATCTGTGGAGAGAAAGACAGAGTTAACGTTTCAAGTCTGCATGACTTCTTCAGAGCTAAAGAGGTTTTTGTTTTTGTTTCAGATTTCCAGCATCTGCAGTACTTTGCCTTTACTATATTGATTTTGAGAATGATTTGGGGAAGAAAGCTGCAGAACAGTGCTGTATGGCCACTTAGAAACCATGGAAAGGCTGCAGGTGGATTCCTTAGTGATAACTTCAACGGCTGTATGCACCTCCAAATATGCTGCAGCTGAGTACCTATACCTGAGTACTTGCTGCATGACATAGCAACAACCATTACTGGCGTATTTCATTTTGTCAATCCAATTTTTCTCTTTTAAAATTTTTGATATTATGTATTCTATTAGATACATAAATATATACATTATGTATGTCTGCATAGATTATGGGGAGACAGTGGTGTATGGGTAATGTCACTGGACTAGTTATTCAGAGGCTAAAATAAAAGCAAAATACTGCTGATGCTGGAAATCTGAAATAAAAACAGAAAAAGCCAGAAAACCTCAGCAGGCCTGGCAGCAACTGTGGAGAGAGAAATTGAATTAAGGTTTTGAGCCCAATATGACTCTTCGGATCCCGCAACAATGTGGTTGACTCTTAAATACCCTCTGAAATGCCCCCTTAAATGGCCTATCAAACCACTAAAAAGTCAATAAAAAGGAATGAAACCAGACGGCGATCCAGTTTCAACCTAGGCACCGGAAATGGCAAACTCAGCCCTATTGACCCTGCAAAGTCCTCCTTGCTAAGGTTGGGGGCTTGTGCCAAAATTGGAAGAGCTGTCTCACAGACTAGTCAAGCAACATAGTCTAACATAGTCATACTCACGGAATCAAACCTTACAGATAATCCCAGACACCACCATCACCATCCCTGGATATGTCCTTTCCCACTGGCAGGACAGACTCAGCAGTGGTATACAGTCAGGAGTGAGTTGCCCTGGGAGTCCAGACCCCATAAAGTCTCATGGCACCATGCCAAACATGGGCAAGGAAACTCCTGTTGATTACCACGTTCCACCAACCCCTGCCATCACCTGCCCTTAGCTGAAGAATCAGTGCTCCTTCATCTTGAACACCACTTGGAGGAAGCACTGAAGGTGGCAAGGGCGCAGAATGTACTCTGGGTTGGGGGCTTCAATGTCCATCACCAAGAGTGGCTTGGTACCAAGCTGGTCGAGTCCTAAATGACGTAGCTGCTGGACTGGATCTGCAACATGCCATGAGGGAACCAACAAGACTGAGAAACATACTTGTTCTCATCCTCACCAACCTGCCTGCCACAGATGCATCTTTCCACAACAGTGTTGGTAGTAGTGACCACCACACATTCTTTGTGGAGGCGGAGTCCCATCTTCAAAATGAGGACACCCTCCATTGGGTTGTGTGGCACTACCAGTGTGCTAAATTGGATAGATTTAGAACAGAATTTATTAACTCGAGACTGGGCAACAATGAAGCATTGTGGGCCATCAGCTGCAGCAGAATTGCACTCAACCACAATCTGCATCAGGCATACCTAAAAATGAGATGTCAAGCTGGTGAAGCTGCAACACAGGACTACTTGTCTGCCAAACAGCATAATCAGCAAGCAATAGACAGAGCTAAGCAATCCCACAACAAACAGATCAGATCTGAGCTCTGCAACCCTGCCACATCCAGTTGTGTGTGTTGGTGTGGACAATTAAACAGGTCACTGGAGGAAGAGACTCCACAAATATCCCCATCCTCAATGATGGGGGAGCCCAGCACTTCAGTGCAAAAGATAAGGCTGAAGCATTTGCAACAATCTTCAGCCAGAAGTGCCAAGTGGATGATTCGTCTCGGCCTCCTTCGGAGGCCCCCAGCATCACAGATGTCAGTTTTCAGCCAATTCAATTCGCTCCACGTGATATCAAGAAATGGCTGAAGGCACTGGATACTGCAAAAACTATGGGCCCTGACAACATTCTGGCAATAGTACTGAAGATTTGTGCTCCAGAACTTGCCATGCTCCTAGCCAGTCTGTTCCAGTACACCTACAACACTGGCATCTACCCAGCAATGTGCAAAATTGCCCAGGTATGTCCTATACACAAAAAGCAGGACAAATCCAACCAATTACTGCCCCATCAGCCTACTCTCAATCATCAGTAAAGTGAAGGAAGGAGTCATCAACAGTACTAACAAGCAGCACTTGCTTAGCAAAAACCTGTTCACTGACACTTAGTTTGGGTTCTGCCAGGGCCAACTCAGCTCCTGAGCTCATTACAGCTTTGGTTCAAACATGGACATAAGAGCTAAACTGCAGAGGTGAGGTGAGAGTGACATCAAGGCCACATTTGAACGAGTGTGGCATCAGGGAGCCCTAGCAAAACTGGAGTAAGTGGGAATTGGGGAGAAAACTCTCTGCTGGTTGGAGTCATACCAAACACAAAGGAAGATGTTTTTTTTTAATTCATTAACAGGGTGGGGGCTTTGCTGGCTGGGCCAGCATTTATTGACCATCCCTAGTTGCCCTTGGGAAGAATTTTCCCGTCGGTGAGCAGGGGCAGGGCCTGCTCGTCGCCGTGTAAAATGGCGCACAATGACATCGGGCGGGCGCCCCAATGTCACCACTCGTCATTTAGATTGTCAGTTCGGCGGGTGCACAGCTGTGTCAGCTGCGCCCCCACCGAACTGTCAAAGGCCTATTAAGGCCATTAACAATGTAATTGAAACTGTCAAGAATGCTGCCCATCCAACCTTAAGGTTGAAGGGAAGGCGAAGGGCCCTGGCGACCTTCGCATTTTTCATGAAACCTCATTGATTGGCGGGTTGAGGTTTCATGAAGGGTTCATTAACTAAATAACATTTTTTGAAAAAAACTAATGGACATGTCCCAGCTCATGTGACAGTTTCACATGAGGGGACATGACCTTAAAATTTTTTTTGACCTTTATTACATTTTTCAAGACATAAACTAATCTCCCTGAGGCACCTCCATGGTGACTCAGGGAATCCCCCCCTCCCCCGCCCACACAGGAAGCGCACAGCGCTACCGGGTGTGCCTCACGCTGGGCTGGCCTTAATTGGCCTGCCCACGTAAAATGGCGGCATCCACCCGATTTAAGGCAACGGTCAGGTTCGCGTTCGCTCCTGCCCATCCCCGCACAATCCCCCTCCTCTGTCTCTCTCTCTCTCTCTCTCTCTCTCTCTCTCTCCCCCCCCCCCCCCCCACCCCCCCAAACAGAGTGAAAATTGAGCTCTTTGAGAAGATGGTGGTGAGCTGCCTTCTTGAACCGCTGCAGTCCATGTGGTGTAGGTGCACCCACAGCGCTGTTAGGGAGGGAGTTCCAGGATTTTGATCCAGTGACAGTGAAAGAATGGCGATATATTTCCAAGTCAGGATGGTGAGTGATTTGGAGGGGAACTTCCAGGTGGTGGTGTTCCCATCTATCTGCTGCTCTTGTCCTTCTAGATGGTAGTGGTCATGGGTTTGGAAGGTGCTGTCTAAGAAGCCTTGGTGAATTTCAGCAGTGCATCTTGTAAATGGTAAACACTGCTGCTCCTGTTCGTCGGTGGTGGAGGGAATGAATATTTGTAGTTTTGATGCCAATCAAGCGGGCTGCTTTCTCCTGGATGATGTCAAGATTCTTGAGTATTGTGGGGGCTACACTCATCCAGGCAAGTGGGGAGTATTCCAGTATTCCATCACACTCCTGACTTGTGCCTTATAGATGGTGGACAAGCTTTGGGGAGTCAGGTGGTGAGTTACTTATCGCAGGATTCCTAGCCTCTGACTTGCTCTTGTAGCCACAGTATTTGTATGGCTAGTCCAGTTCAGTTTCTATTCAATAGTAACCCCCAGGATGTAGATAGTGGGGGATTCAGTGAATGTCAAGGGGCACTGGTTAGATTCTCTCTTGTTAGAGATGGTCATTGCCTGGTACTTGTGTGGCACGAATGTTACTTGCCACTTGTCAGCCCAAGCCTGAATATTGTCCAAGTCTTGCTGCATTTGCATGCGTGTGTAGATGTATGCGTGTGTATTTGTGTGTTGATGTGTGCGTGTGTGCATGTGTGTAGGTGCGCATGTGTGTGTATCGATGTATGCCTGTGTGTGCGTGTGTCATTGTATGCCTGTGTGTCAATGTAGGCCTGTGTATGTGTGCAGATGTATGTGTGTGTTTGTGTGTAGATGTTTGCATGCATGTGCACATAGCAATACATGTACTTGAATTGTATCTTTCAAATTAATGTGCAGCTTAATAATGGGACAATGTCACAGGTAAAGAGTTCAAGTGTTTTAAATAAAAGAAAAACTTGCATTTATGTGGTGCCTTTCACAACCTCAAAATATGTGTAAGCACTTCACAACCAATGAAATACTTTTCAAGTATAAGCACTGTAATGTAGGAAAGTTGCATACAACAAGGTCCCACAAACAGCCAATGCGTTCATAACCAAAGTCGGGGATAAACACTAGCCAGGAACTGGGGCAGTTCCTCCACTCTTCTTTTGAGATGTCACAGGATTTTTTACAGCCACCTAAGAGGGAAACTAGACCTTGGCTTAACATTTCATCTGACAGACAGAACCTCTTGACAGTACTCAGGTCAGATCAACTATGACCTTATTGAATGGCGGAGCAGGCTCAATGGACCAAATGGCCCTGTTCCTATTTCTTATGACCTTGCAATTACTCTCAGTACTGTACTGGAATGTCAGCCTAAATGTTGTGCTCAAATCCCTGGAGCTGGATTTGAATCCACCATCACCTGACTCTGAACTGAGAGTGCTACCAACTGAGCCAAAGCTGTCACCTCACCATTTGAACATAATATATGGACAAATAGCATTCTAGCACATCATAGAAATGTATTTATGGTTGTGCTGCAATAGCTTTAGTTTCACTCACCTCAGCTTCACAATGCACATTAATAGTTTTACAAACTTCTGGTTCCAACCCAGGCCTGCTGCTGCCATTGTCTGAATCTATGCAGCAAGTACTGATCCAATCACACTTTGCTTACCCCCAGAAAATGACATAGAGTCCAGCTGGACCAGCTGCTGGAGGGACTAATCCCAGCCCAAATCCCAGCCCACATACTATCACTAACTACTGGGCTTTGTTAATAAAGGCAGTCAGTTGCTTTTTCTAAAGAGTCAAGCATTGCCAACCTTAAAGAAAGAAAACTTTACCAATAACAGGTGCAATGCATGCAGTCAATAATGCAGATTGTAAAAATCGAACAAAGTTAACAGATTTGAACAGACTTGTGGCACTGTGATCTTCTGGGCTTGAGCTTATTGAAATTTTAACAGTGCAAAAGCTTTAATTTTCATAACTTTCAAAGGGTTTAGTACTTTCTTGTCTCATTGGTAATTGAAACAAAATGATATAAAAATTACTTTGTTAAAAGTTATTGTCACTTCTTTTTGCCAATTTGTTTACATTTCATTTTAGGAATTAAAAAACATCCAAGAGTATTGTTTGAATGGATAAATGAGCTCTGTTGATGTTTTATTTAAAGTTCTACCAACAAAGCTACAAAACTATAATTTGAACAAAAATATACTGAAAGCTGTCAGAAGGTAGTACTTTCAGTGGAGTGCTGTTTTGTTTTCCATTTGCTACATAACACTTTCAAAAATTGAGTTATGAGGACAATTATTATAAATGTTATTTTTATGTTTCATTTCCTTTTTGAACTGATTTGTACTGATTCTAGATACAGTTGGAACAAATTCAAAAATGTGCAGAGTACAAAAGACTAAAGAGCTTTAGGTATAAGTCTTTTGTTTTTTTCCCCTCACCAGTTTTCTCCAACCACCTCCCACCGTATCCAAAAGTATTGACCCTGTGTTGGGTTATGCTTCCACTGGTGTTGAATGCTTCAAAGGACCCTGTAGAGTGTGCACGGGAACCATCATACCCAAGCATGATTCTGCTTTCACTCCTTACACATGTATTTTCACAGGTCACTGGACAGCAATCAGGACTGGAATATTAAACCTGAAGTTCTAGTATTACTTAGGAACACCAGAAACAGGGTAGGCTAATTCAGCCCCTCAAACCTTTTAGATTATGGCTGACCTGCATCTCAACTCTTATTTGCTTGCCTTTGCTCCGTATCCTTCGATCCCGTAAGCTAACAAATAAATATCTATCTATTTATCTGCCTTAAAAGCTCCAATTGTTCTAGCCTTTTTAGAGGAAAAGAGTTGCAGGTTCAGGTTAATAGTCCTTGTCATTGTTCTGGCGTAATAGAGGGAGACACAACGCAAGAGTCTCCATGTCAGCAAGAAAATTAAATATGTTTTTGACCTTCATCAATGTTTCCATATGTTGAATGTTTTCTTCCAGTAAAGAATATTGTCTTCTATAGGAAAGAAAGATCGCTCCAAAAACTCAAAATGCAGTGTGATCAAGAATCTTTGTCAAATTGCACTGTTCGATGAATAATTATATAGAATATTGTATTGCCTGTATTGTAATGCAAGTACCAACCGTATTTCCACTGTGTACAACTGATCCAGTGCTTCTCCCATCTATACATCAATTTATTACACACAAGGTTGGACCAACACACCTAGATCATTATGACGTGATGCTTATCCTCCAGACAAACCATTGTACGCTCCTCTTCCCATAGCCTTTTATCTCCCCACCCTTCAGTCACCTATCTAACCTATTCTTAAATGTTTCATAGTTTGTGCTGCACTCACTAACTTCAATAATGTACTCCCCAGCCTCACAACCTGTGTAAAAAAAAGTAGTTTGTGCTATTTTCTGTCCAAACTCTTTTTTTGTTCAGTGCTATATGTCCTTTCATTTTAAGCCCTTCTATTACTTCTTTCTACCCAACCTCTAATAATTTCAAAGACCTCTGTCAAATCATCCTATAATATCATCCAGGTGTTTCTAACTTTAAGTTTTTTTTCACACATTTTTGTTTTCTCTTACTGGACAGAATCTTTGTACCCTCTCCATTGGCTTAAACCTTTGCATAGTGTGGACAGTGCTGATAAAGAACAAAGAACAAAGAAAAGTACAGCACAGGAACAGGCCCTTCGGCCATCCAAGCCTGCACCGATCATATTGCCCTTCAACTAAAACATTTTGCACTTCTGGGATGCGTATCCCTCTATTCCCATCCTATTCATGTATTTGTCAAGCTGCCTCTTAAACACCACTATCGTACCTGCTTCCACCACCTCCTCTGGCAGCAAATTCCAGACACCCACTATCCTCTGTGTAAAAACATCTTGCCCCGCACATCTCTTTAGTTTTCATCTTTCACCTTAAATCTATGTCCCCTAGTAATTGACTCTTCCACCCTGGGAAAAAGCTTCTGACTATCTACTCTGTCCATGCCACTCATAATTTTGTAAACTTCTATCAAGTCGCCCCTCAATCTCCATCGCTCTAGTGAGAGCTATCCGAGTTTCTCCAACCTCTCCTCATAGCTACTAACCTCCAGACCAGGCCGAATCCTGGTAAACCTCCTCTGCACCCTCTCCAATGCCTCCATACCCTTCTGGTAATGTGGTGACCAGAATTGCATGCAATATTCCAAGTGTGGCCTAACCAAGGTTCCATACAGCTGCAGCATGACTTCCCAGCTTTTATACTCAATACCCCTGCCAATGAAGGCAAACATGCCATATGCCTTCCTGACTACCTTATCCACCTGTGTTGCCACTTTCAGTGACCTGTGGACCTGTACACCCAGATCCCTCTGCCCGTCATTGCACTTAAGGGTTCTGCCATTTACTGTATAATTCCTGCCTTTATTAGACCTTCCAAAATGCATTACCTCGCATTTGTCCGGATTAAACTCTATCTGCCATTTCTCCGCCCAAGTCTCCAACTGATCTATATCCCGTTATATCCTTTGACAATCCTCTTTACTATCTTCAAATCCTCCAACCTTAGTGTCGTCTGCAAACTTACTAATTAGCCCAGTTACATTTTCCTCCACATCATTTATGTATACTACAAACAACAAAGGTCCCAGCACTGATCCCTGTGGAACTCCACTAGTCACAGCTCTCTATTCAGATAAGCACCCTTCCACTGCTACCCTCTGTCTTCTATGACCAAGCCAATTCTGTATCCATCTTGCCAGCTCACCTCTGATCCCATGCGATTTTACCTTCTGTACCAGTCTGCCCTGAGGGATCTTGTCAAAGGCCTTATTGAAATCCACGTATATAACATCCACTGCCCTTCCATCTTCGATCATCTTTGTCACTTCCTCGAGTAACTCGATCCAGTTAGTGAGACACGACCTCCCCTTCACAAAACCTGCTGCCTCTCAATAATACGCCCATTTGCTTCCAAATGGTAGTAAATCCTGTCACGAAGAATCTTCTCCAATAATTTCCCTACCACTGACGTAAGGCTCACTGGCCTGTAATTTCCTGGATTATCCCTGCTACCCTTCTTAAACAATGGAACAACATTGGCATTCTCCAGTCCTCTGGGACCTCAACCGTAGCCAGTGAGGATACAAAGATTTTTGTCGAGGCCCCACCATTCTCCTTCCTTGCCTCCCTTGTTAAGGTGTTAAGACTTTATACAGATACGCCATTAGATTTTGGCTCTCATATTGTGTACCTTTTGCTATAATATTGAGTATTCCATTAGCTTTGTTTAATGGCATCTTCAACGCAAGATCCTTGTCTTAATGCCTTGTGAACCTGAACTCCCAAATCCTTGTGCTGATCTGCATCATTCAAAATGCAACTATTACTTTTATTTTCTTAACAGACGTCACATTATACTTTCCAAAGTTGGCATCCATCTGTCATTTTATAATTTTCATTAATAATTTTCTACTTAAAGCTGATTGATTTGATTTTCCTCTAATCTATGTATTCTCTCTGTGCGTTATTTCTTCTCCATCAGCGTATTCACCTATCTACCTGTGCCTTCTGATTGCTTTTGTTCACCCTCTTCCTTCTAAATTTAAATTGACACCTATTACGAATGCATGCCTAACTAAATTGCTCATCTCTCTCTTCCCATCACTCTCCCATCCCCACCCAACACAGCCTGAGCTGTGTTTTTTGGTACCATTACCATTTGGTCCCACTTCACACTTGTTGATGACAATTTACTTTGAACATTCCTGCTCTAATTTGTCCATCCTCTGATCCCTTGATTTGTAGCTAGTACCACTCCTTCCTTCATCTTTACTCCTTCCCCAGGAAAACGGAAACATTTGTCCAAAAACTTCCATCCCTCTCTGATATGTCCAATTGTCTCCAATTTTGCCTCAGGTCATGAGATCTTGAGCTCAAGTAATTTTAGTGAAGGCACTCCCTACAGATTTGTTAGCATCTAAACCTGCTAAACGCCCACATCCTGCAGGAATTGTACATCATTGTCCCTTTGTTTGTTGCCATTCTCAGTATAAATATTAGTTAAAACATGGATCCATGCACTCAGAGTTGTTTTTCTAATTTCTAGAAATGGACAGCAGATAAACCAGAATCTGAAAAAGATAGGTTGATAAGACCATAAGACGTAGGAGCAGGAGTAAGCCATATGGTCCATCAAGTCTGCTCCGCCATTCAGTAAGATCATGGCTGATCTGATAATCCTCAAGTCCACTTTCCTGCCTTTTCCCCATAACCCTTGATTCCCTTACTGATTAAAAATCTCTCTATCACAGCCTTGAATATACTCAATGACCCAGCCTCTACAGCCCTCTGCGGTGAAGAATTCCATAGATTAAGTACCCTCTGAGAGAAAAAAATTCCTCTTCGTCTCTGCCTTAAATGGGTGACCCCTTACTCTGAGATTATGCTCTCTGGTCCTAGACTGTTCTGCAAGGGGAAACAACCTCTCAGCATCTACCCTGTTAGCCCCCTAAGAATCTTACATGTTTCAATAAGGTCACCTCTCATTCTTCTAAATTCCAATGAGTACAGACCCAATCTACTCAACGTCAACTCATAAGAAAATACCCCCATATCTGGGATCAACCTAGTGAATCTTCTCTGGACTGCCTCCAATTCCTTAGATAAGGCGACCAAAACTGTTCACATTATTCTAGGTGTGGTCTAACTAGTGCCTTGTATAGTTTTAGCAAGGCTTCCCTGTTTTTATACTCCACTCCCTTTGAAATAAAGGCCAACATTCCATTTGCCTTCCCTATTACCTGTTAAACTTGTATGTTAGCTTTTTGGAATTCATGCACAAGGGCTCCCAAATCCCTCTGTACTGTAACTTCCTACAGTCTTTCTCCATATAAATAATATTCAGCAGTTTTATTCTTCCTGCCAAAGTGCATAACCTCACACTTTCCCACATTATATTCCATCTGCCAAGTTGTTGCCCACTCACTTACCTTGTCTATATTCCTCTGTAGACTCCTTGTGTCATTCTCACTACTTGCCTTCCTACCTATTTTTGTGCCATCAGCAAGCTTGACAATAGTACATCCACTTCCCTCATCCAAGTCATTAATATATATTGTAATTAATTGTGGCCCCAGCACTGATCCCTGTGGTACTTCATTAGTTACAGGTTGCCATCCTGAAAATGCCTCCCTTATCCCAACTCTCTGTCTTCATTAGTTAGCCAATCCTCTATCCATGATAATATACTATCCCCAACACCATGGGCTTTTATCTTATTAAGTAGCCTTATGTGTGGTACCTTATCAAACGTCTTCTGGAAATCCAAATATATTACATCTACTGGTTCCCCTTTATCTTTCCTGCTTGTTACCTCCTCAAAGTACTCTAATAAATTTGTCAAGCATGAAATCCCCTTCATGAAGTCATGCTGACTCTGCTTGATTAGATTATGTAATTCTAAATGCTCTATTACATCCTTTATAATAGACTCTGACATTTTCCCAATGACAGATGTTTACCTAACTGGCCTATAGTTTCCTGTTTTTTGTCTCCCTCCCTTTTTGAAATCGGACATTTCATGGACAATTTTCCAATCTTCTGGGACTTTTCCAGAATCTAAGGATTCTTGGAAGATTACTACCAGTGCATCCGCTATTTATGTAGCTACTTCCTTTAATATCGTAGGATGCAACCCATCAGGTCCAGGGAACTTATCGACCTTTAGCTCCATTAGTTCCCCTAGTACTTTTTCTCTAGTGATAGTTATTGTATTTATCTCCTCCTTGCCTTTAGCCCCTTGACTATATTGTATTTTTAGAATGCTATTAGTGCCTTCTACCGTGAAGACTGAATGCAAAGCATTTATTCAACACTTCTGCCATTTCCTGAGTCCCCATAATTAACTCTCCAGCCGCATTCTCCAAGAGGCCTATTGTTCACTTTGGCCTCTCACTTCCTTTTTATATATTTAAAGAAGCTCTTACTCCCTTTTTTTAGGTCATCTTTTGTTGGTTTTTAAAACTTTCCCAATCCCCTGGCTTATCACTAATTTTTGCCATGCTGTATGTTTTTCCTTTCAATTTGATACTATCCTTAACTTCGTTGGTTAACTGTGGTTGGTTTACCCCTTCCTAGAATCTTTCTCCCTCATTGGCATATATCTTTGTTGTGCGTCATGAACTATTTTCTTAAATGTCTGCCCTTGTTCATTCAATCATCTTTTCTGCTAAACTGCTTTCCCAGTCCACTCCAGCCAACTCTGCTCTCATTCCTTTGTAATCATCTTTATTTAATTTTAACACAGTTGTTTCTGACCCAAGTTTCTCACTCTAAAACTGAATGCTAAATTCTAGCATGTTGTGGTCACTGTTTCCTAGGGGATTTTTTATTCTGAGATCATTTATTAAACCTGCCTCATTACACATTATCAGATCCAAAATAGCCTGATCCCTTGTTGGATCCACAACATATCATTCTCGGAAACTGCCCCAAATGCACTCTATGAATTCTTGCTCATGTCTACCTCTACTAATTTGATTGTCCCAATCTACATGAAAATTAAAGTCATCCATCATTAATTTACTGCCTTTTTTACATGCTCTCATTATCTCCTGATTTATTCTCTGACCTACAATATAGCAACTGTTCGGGGGCCTTTAGACTACTCCCACCAGTGTCTTCTACTGTGTGTTATTTCTCACCTCCATCCATGTAGATTCTACATCTTCCGATCCAAAATCATTTCTTGCTATCGTACTTATTTCATCTCGTACTAACAAAGCTACCCCACCACCTTTTCCTTCCTGCCTGTCCCTTTGAAAAGCCACGTACCTCTGAATGTTTAGTTCCCAGCTTTGATCTCCTTGTAATCATGTCTCCGTAATGGCTGTAAGATCAGATCCATTAACCTCTATTGTAATGTTTCAGAGGTTCAGAGGCTGATGTTGCAGAGGTTACCAAAATTTGAATCAGAGTTAACCTATCTTACTTTTCAACAGCTGATCAAATTGCTGTACATTTCCAATATTGTTTTAGTTAAATCTGTTTTAAGAGTTTTTAAGGCTTTATAGAGGGAAACTATATTCCCATGCCTGAAGGATCCTTTCTAACGTTGTGTTTCAAAGATAAGTCCTTTTGGTTTTTGTGTATAGAAAGACAAGCTTGGTGTTTAAAATGAAGGATGTTTTTTTTCCTGAAAAGATGAATGCTGCAACAATAGGCAGCATGCTTTGGTGTTTCGCCTGTTACTATCTTCAAAGAAGAACCCTGCTATGCAATATTTTATGCTTTTTTGCATTCACAAAAAAGAGGATGGTGGGAGGCTTCAAGAGGCTTTGAAAATGTTTGTAGCATATGCTACCAAACTGATGACCTGCAGCTTTGTAGAGAGATATTCTGAATGCTCCGCACACCGTTTGTTAATAGGACAAATTGTAGCAAGTCACTCTTGACTGATTGTTCCGACTGAACACGTGAGATCTGTTCCTTGGACTGCTTGCTTATTTCTTTCACTGTAAGTCATTAACATGTTTTTTTAGCCTTTTTGAGGAAATTAATTTTAATGCTTTAGCCTCACTTTTATGATGTGAAATTTTTCAATTATATGAGCGTGCTAAAATATAAACAATTTACGTAAAATCATCAATGTATTTTTAATACATGTAGCTAATTCAGAAATACGAAATGCTTTGATGCAAGAGCGTTGGTGCATAAAGTGTCACAGTGAACTTTATTAAAAATTATGTAAAACCAGTGCACTTAAGTCTTCAAAAGTTACTTTTGAATATGATGTGTGTGTTTTTGCTCCACTATTACTTTTTAACACTCACTGGAAATAATTTTTATTAAATAGTACAGCCATTAGAGAAAAAGAAGTGAATTGGTGGTTTTGAATTTGCAAAAGCAAGTCCTTTAAGAATGTTCTGAAGAAGGGTCATACGGACTCTGTTTCTCTCTCCACTGATTCTGTCAGACCTGCTGAGTTTTTGCAGCATTTTCTGTTTTTGTTTCAGATTTCTAGCATCCGCAGTGTTTTGCTTTTATCCTTTAAAAGAGATTCTGCCTAATGCAAATAATTATTACCAAAATATAATTCCTTATGGCTTATTATTTTCTAACATGCAAATGTTTGACAAAATTTTTTCTAAAAGACTGTGAAACATCTTTAAAGAATTTAGGAAGGAAAACTGAAACTGTCAAGTATGATCAGTGATGACTACTTGCAAAGTAGAATTGTGCAGACCATAATTTATAGGCTAGTGTTTTTAATTAATTTTAGAATTTCGCACTGGTTGATATTTTGCTTGCAGGATATTTACAAGAGTTTATGTTTACAAGAGCTTTATATCTCTGATATAATTCGCCACATTGCTGGAGCCATAGTCAATGCTGTGATGGAAGCAATAGGATAAGAAAGAACTGGGTAGAACTGAAAAGGAGCTATCTCGCCTTCTCCCAGTTGGATTTTTAAATTATGTTTACCAAGTGTGAAGCCACTCTTGAATATTTTGTTTATGTGAGTTCTACTGTGCAATTTCATTTAAGATGACATTTTAATTTCTGAATTTTTTTTAAGAACAGAATTTGTTACCAGCTCAAAAGTGTTTTAGGTTGCTGTCTGTTTTTGACCAATGTTGAAAATTTCACTTTAAAGTCTAAAAAATTCTACCATGCTAAAAATTCTACCATGCTAAAAATTCACACGTTCACCCCTAGCCTCTCATTAACAACCCAAGTCATTTTTTTCTAATTTACGAACAATTAAATAATGTACTCCTATAACCTTTTCAGTCCTAATTAAGAAAAAAAGTGTGGATTTGAAATAAAAGCAGAAAATACTGATCATAAAAAGCAGGTCACTGGAAAGAGCTGCTGAACTTTCCAACACCCAAAACCATTCTTTCCTGTTTTTTTGATGCTGCTGGATATTTTAAACACTTTCCATTTTTTATGCTCACTTCAGTTATTTTAAATGACTCTGATCAGATTTTTTTGTTGAGCCTTTATTGTGAACATTTGTAAGAGGGAGATAAAGGTATTTGAACATGCCGCTAAAAAAGTCTTTAAACAAAACACACCCTTAATTAAAATGCCAGGTGTGTAACAGTCTCTGGTTTGAGATATTTATGATTTTTCAGTGCTAACTTTGAGACATTTACTCTGTTTAGGTGCTACCTATAAGAAATTCAGGCATTGTCATTTCTTGATCTGTCTGTATTGATATGCATGATAATTATTCGACTAGTTAAACCAGAGTTGCAATTTTTGTTAACCTTGGTGATTAATTTTCAATTCTGAGTTTTTTCTTTCAAAGTGCATCAACATGCAGCTGCTAAATGTTAACTTACATACCCAGAGACAAATACTATTGACCATTGTTACTCATGGAAACAGTTGAGAAAAAAATGCTTTATGTTTTGTTTGAAACAAAACAGTATTTAAATATTCCGGTTGTGAGAGTTCAGCTGGATGTTCCTCAATCAAATGAATTAATTTGTTAATAACTCCCTTTCAGATGTTAAGTAGATTCGCTGTATTTTGATACGTATAATTACTTGACTTTGTAGGTGATGTTGGGAAGCCCAGAATCTTAATCACACTCCCCTGTAGCAGTTCATTATTTTCAAACTGTTTGACTGATTCCATTGACCTTGAAATGACATTATAAACTGGTAATCTTTTCACCCTTAGCTTCTCAATGTGTTTTCTCTCTCTTTTTTCCCCCTTGTCTGATGCTGTTTAGCATTACAATGGGGCTGCCGCTCAGCCCTGCAGCTGACTCCTCCCGCTCAGCACGTCACGCTCTTTCACTCATTGCCACAGCCAGACCACCAGCCTTCATAACTACTATTGCTCGTGAGGTGAGTCATTATGCTGTGTCCTTGCAAACTGTAATTGCTGACCAGGAATTATATCCCCTTTTTTCAGTTGTAAACCTGAGAAATTGAAAGTGAATCTTTTTGATACAAATATCTTGGATCTGTATTTTGCATCAGTGTTTATGGTTTGGAGTAAAGAAAACAAAACAATTATCAAATGGGAAACAAAGTGGGAGAATGAACGTGGATTCCCAATTTTAAGTGGTTGTTCTGCACACAAGTTTTTGCTTGTAGTAAAAGTGGCAAAAAATATGTGTGGAAATACAACATGATTCTTTTGAGTACAGGTTGAATACCGTTTATCCATAAATCCAAAAACTGAACACATCCAAAAACTGCACCTTTTTTTGAACCTCATCTGACCCGAGCCGAGACAAACCTCACTGAATGCACCCGACCTTTACCACAGGAATCCTAGTCGTTTGCCTGCACTGCTTATCTTGTGATTTTTGTCTGCACTTTTACCTACAAACAGGATTGCAGATGGCGTCACGGGTGGGAACTTATTATAGGTATCCTGTGTTTCTTATTCAGTGGTACATCTTATTCTTCAAGACATTTTATTTACTTCAGACTATAGCTAGCCTAGGCTTTGGCCATTGTTACGTAAGTAGGCCTAGTCCTATATGTGATATCCGAAAACCAAAATTACCTGAAATCCGAAACTCAGTTGGCCCCGAGGGTTTCAGATAACGGATATTCAACCTGCATAAAGAAATTAACACTGAATATCTTAAATTACTGATATTAAGTTGATTACGTTTTTACAAAATTCATACTTGCTTTGAATTGAAGTCCACTTATATGATTGTGATGCATTTTCATTCTGCCTCAATATCTCCACAGCCTTTAGCGCAATGGACACCCACACCATCCTTATCTACCATGTCTCCTCCATGGTTCACCTCTGTGGAGTTGCCCTCCCTTGGCTATACTCATCACTCTACCCCTTGACAGCATCATCCAAAGTACAGCATGAGCTTGCGCATGAACGCTAATGACTCTCAGTTCTCCCCTCCAGTACCTCTCTCAACCCCTCCCACTGTCTCTGCACTTTTAGGTTGCTTGTCTAATCTCCAGTTCAGAATTAGCCACAGTTTCCTCCAGTTAAATAGTGGGAAGACTGAAGCCACTGTCCTCACCACAAGCCACAAATTCTGTAGACATTCCACCAATCCTATTTTTTCTTCAGGTGCTCTCAGTTTGAACCAGACATTTTTTTCAACTTTAGTGTCCTGCCCTAGCCTTGTTGTGCTTCCATTCCCATATTCCTTTCATCACAGGCTGCCTGCTTCACCCTTCCTAACATCACCCACCTCTGCCCTGTTCTCAGACGCTTGCTGCTGAATTGTTCATCCATATAATTTTCATCTCCAGAATTATGTGCACTCTAAACTCCTTAAACTCATTTAAATCTCTTCTGTATATTACCTTGCACAAAATCCCCTTCACCCATTATGCGTAGCCTTGCTGGCCTACATTGCTTCCCAGTCCTTCATTGCCTCCAATTTAAATTCCTTATGCTCATATTTAAATCCCTTCATGGCCTTTCCCCTATCTATCTCTAACACCCACCTCCTCCAGCCCCACCAACCCATCAAAATTCTGCATTCTTCTGAATTGGGCTCCTGTACAACCCCCGGCTCTACATTTGGTACAGTAATAAAGCAGTTGTTGTATAAGGGTATCTGGCACAGCAAGGGTTAATGTGGGCCTGGGAAACAGTATTGCCCACAGAATGATGTAAAGAGACACATGACCTGAGACTAGAGAGAGTTGTGGACTGGAAAGAGACCTGTGTAGAGGCAAGGATGGAGTTAGCTCATAGCTTGTACTACACCCTGTAATGATGTATACAGTTGTGTGTTATCAATAAACACTTAACATTTAACCTTACAAGCTTCAGAACCTCTTTGTGAGAAATCAACTGAATATATAACATAATAACAGCGGTTATGTTACTGGACTAGTGTTCCAGAGGCTGGATTAATAATTCAACCTCAAATTTATGGAGGTTTGAGAATTTGAATTCAGGTTTTTTGTTTAAAAAAACCATCTGGAAAAAGAAAGTTTGTATCAGTAAAAGTAACCATGAACCTGTCACATTATCATAAAAACCCAACTTGTTTATTAATGTCCTTTTATGGAAGGAAATCTGCTGTCATTACCTTGTGTGGGCTATGTGTGACATGGTTGACTCGTAACTGCTCGAAGTAGCCTATCAAGTAGTCAGTTGTATAAATCCACTATCAGCAGTTCAAGAATGCCCACCAGCAAATAGTGATGGACAATAAATACCTCCTTTGCCAACAATGCCCTCATCCTGAGAATGAATTTTCAAAAAGGCGTCTAGTCCTCTGTATACCTCCCCTCCCTAAATCCATCCATCTCCCTCTCCTCCTTTAAATCCAACTGAATATGACCAATATTAGCAGGGTATTCAAAACTGGACAAAAAAATTCCAGAAAAAATGGACACGAGGACAAGTGTAGTTTAATTGCTAACTATTAGAATAATGCTGAACAGTGCTGTTTAGGCTATCCACAGTGCATTTCCCATTTAGTGATCATGAGAATATAATGATCAAATTTGGTTGTGCTAATCAGATTTATACTAATTCCCCATTTAAAATATGCATCATTCATTAACTCTCATCCAAGAACCTCTCTTTCCCTTTGAATTTCAGTCATTGTTCTTATTCCTCAAGGCAAAACCTTGCTTGTTTTTGAGTTGTACTCATTACTGTTAATGCAAAGCCAGAAAATTACAATCCCTCTATGTCCTGTGAGATAGCAGACTCAGGCCAAAGTTAGCAGTCTGAGGAATCATGGAATGGTTTTAGCACTGAAGGAGGAAATTTAGCCTGCTGTGTCCACACTGGCTGTCTGCAAGACAGGTGGTCCCACTTCCTGATCTTTCCCTGGAGCCTGCAATTTTTTTCTCTTCAGATAGTTATCCAATTCCCTTTTGAAAGTCATGGTTGAATCTACACTCTCAGACAATGCATTCAACGTCTGAACTACTTGGTGCATATGCAAGTCTTTCCTCATGTTGCCTCTGGCTCTTTTGCCGGTTACTTTAAACCTGTGCCTTCTGGATGCATCTGATCCGGTCCTGGTAACTTATGAACTTCTGAGTACATCCGACCTTTTTAACATCGCCTTTTTATCAATTTTTAGCCCACCCAGTATCTCAACTGCCTCCTTTTTCATGATGACTTTGGCAACATCTTCTTGCTTATTGTTCTGTCCTTGACCCCTCTCGGACATCATTCTCTCTCCAGCAGCGTAATATCCTTAATACAGCGACCTCTCCTTTCCTTTCCTATCTTCCCTGAATAGCTTGTATCTAAGAATATTTGGTTCCCAATCTTCCCATTTTTTGAGGCAGGTCTTCGTTATTGCCAAAACATCACATTTCTACATGGTCACCTGCACCTGCAGCTCACCCCAACCTTATTGACCACACTCCACGCATTCATATACATGCACAATAAACCTAATTAAGGCCATTTTGCATTTTTTTTACTCTGATATCACCTAATACCTTACTATTTCTTACTCTAGTGCTATCTGTCTCTTCCAATTCTTTATGGATCTTGTTTTATCTCTCTAATGTTACCTCTAATGTTACCTCCTGGTTCCCATCGCCCTTCCATGTTCATTTAACCCCTCCTCAGTAGACCAAGCAAATGGCCTCACAAGGATACTGGTCCCAGCTCTGTTCAGGTGCAACCCGCCTGGCTTGTACAAATCCACCATCATCCCCAGAACCATGCAGCGCCAATGTCCCGGGAGAGGTCAGAAAGCAGAGTTGTTGGACAATGAGCAGTGGTATATGATGAGAAGGAAAAGAGGCTTTTAGCAGGTACAAGGGAAGCAAATCAGCGGAGGTATTAGTGGAGTACAGAAAGTGCAGGGTGGAGCTTAAGAAAGCAATTAGGAGAGCAAATGAGAAAGCTCTGACTGGTAAAAGTAGGGAAAATCCCAAGATATTCTACATCAATGGGAAGAAGATCACCAGGGAAAGAGTAGGGCCCATTAGGGACCAAGGGGGCACTCAATGGATGGAGCCTGAGGACATTGGTAGAGTGTTGAACGAATACTTCACATCTGCCTTCACCCAAGAGAATGAGGATAAAGGTATGGAACTCGAGGAGAGAGACTATGAGGTTCTTGAGCAAATTGATATAAGGAGGTATTGGAGGTGTTGGCAGGCTTAAAAGTGGACAAATCTCCAGGTCCGGATGATTTGTGTCCCAGACTGCTGAGGGAGGCAAGGGAAGAGATTGCAGGGGCTCTGAGCCAAATTTTTAATTCCTCTCTGGCCATGGGGGAGGTGCCAGAGGACTGGAGAACAGCTAATGTGGTTCCGCTATTTAAGAAGGGTTGTAGAGAGAAGCCAGGGAACTACAGGCCAGTGAGTCTCACATCAGTGGCAGTGAAACTATTGGAGAAAATCCTGAAGGAGAAAGTCTTTCTTCACTTGGAGAGGCAAGGTTTGTTCAGGGATAGTCAGCATGGCTTTGTCAGAGGGAAGTCATGCCTAACAAATTTGATTGAATTTTTTAAGGAGGTGACCAGGTGTGTAGATGAGGGTAGTGCAGTTGGTGTAGTTTATGTGGATTTCAGCCACGCCTTTGACAAGGTCCCACATGGGAGACTTATAAAGAATGCAATACACATGGGATACAGGGTAATTTGCTAAGGTGGATTCAAAATTGGCTTAGTTGAATGAGACAGAGGGTGATGACGGAAGGATGCTTTAGTGAATGGAAGCCAGTGTCCAGTGGCGTACCACAGGGATCAGTGCTGGGTCCCATATTATTTGTCATTTATATAAATGACATAGATGACTATGTGGGGGGTAGGATTAGTAAGTTTGCGGATGACACAATGATTGGCCAGGTGGTTAACAGTGAAGTTGAGTGTCTTGGGCTACAGGAAGATATAGACGGGATGGTCAAATGGGCAGATAAGTGGCAGATGGAATTTAACCCTGAAAAGTGTGAGATGATACACTTTGGAAGGAGTAATTTGACAAGGAAGTATTCAATGAATGGTATGACACTAGGAAGTTCTGTGGAACAAAGGAACCTTGGCGTGTGTGTCCATAGATCTCTGAAGGCGGAGGGGCATATTAGTGGGGTGGTGAAAAAGGCGTATGGGACACTTGCCTTTATCAATCGATTACAAAAATAGGGAGGTCATGTTGGAGTTGTATAGAACCTTGGTGAGACCACAGCTGGAGTACTGTATGCAGTTCTGGTCGCCACATTATAGGAAGGATGTGATTGCACTGGAGGGGGTGCAGAAGAGATTCACCAGGATGTTGCCTGGGATGAAACATTTAAGTTGTGAAGAGAGGTTGGATAGACTTGGGTTGCTTTCATTGGAGCAGTGAAGACTGAGGGGCGACCTGATCAAGGTGTACAGAATTATGAGGGGTATGGACAGGGTGGATGGGGAGCAGTTGTTCCCCTTAGTTGAAGGGTCTGTCACGAAGGGACATAAGTTCAAGGTGAGGGGCAGGATGTTTAGGGGGGAATGTGAGGAAAAACTTTTTTTACCCAGAGGGTGGTGACGATCTGGAATACGCTGCCTGGGAAGGTGGTGGAGGCGGGTTGCCTCACATCCTTTAAAAAGTACCTGGATGTGCACTTGGCACATCATAACATTCAAGGCTATGGGCCAAGTGCTGGTAAATGGGATTAGGTAGGTCAGGTGTTTCTCACATGTCTGTGCAGACTCTATGGGCCAAAGGGCCTCTTCTGCATTGTGATTCTCTGATTCTGGTAATTAGCAATTCAAAGTAAACTGTGAACTATAATGCTTAGGATTTTTTAACTTTAGTAAAATATGGCTAAGCAATGTATTGTGGCTTTTACACAGCATACCGATCAGCTGTTCTAAATTACAGGTTAGCACTGCTCAGCTATTCAACAAGATAGCTTGCTGGAATTTTAAACAGCTATGCAGTACCCTGCTTGGTATAACCAATTTGGCATGAAAATTGCCTTCTCGGATATTTTGGAATGACCACCTTTTGATTTAGTGAGCATTTGATTATCGTGATCATTTCAGTACCTGTCCAAATCAATCACGGTAACTAAGATATCCCAACATTCTATTAGCTCTTCTAAGTGATTCACCATTTTCCCTAGACATTGAAAGTAACGAGTCTATTGCTATTTCCAGGTCCCTTTCAAAATCTCTTTCTGCTAATTCACACTTATGACATTTTTTTCAAGCAGTGTATTATTTCATATTTGGGTACCATAGTATACTAGTGACGCTACTGGACTAATAATTCAGAGACCTGGACTAATGATCCAGACATGGGTTCAAATCCCATCACAGCAGCTAGGGAATTAAATTTAAATTTACTTAATTAACTAATTAAAATGGAACTAAACGCTAATATCAGTAATGGTAAGCATGAAACTGTTGGACTGAAATACTCATCCAGTGCATTAATGTCCTTTAGGAAAATAAATCTGCTGGTCTTTTCTGGCCTGGCCTGTATGTAGGGTTGCCAACTTTAGCTGAACATATTCTGGGAGATGTTGGCAGAAGTGATGTCACAGCAGCGTGGCACTAGTGGGTTCTAAGGGATCATGGGAAAGGAAAATGCATCAAGGCTTCTATCGAACCCACTGCAAAAACCCAGCTAAAACTTCTGTATAAATTCTGACAAATTCATGCAATGGTTTCATTTTTTAAAAATCAGCCAGGACTAAAATCAGCACTCCTTTTACCTCCAGCCTCGGCAGGTAAAAAGCTTTCTAAGACTTAGCTGTGTCGTTTTTCTAGCCAGCAGCCCAGCATCCACTCCTTTTACCTCCTCAAGTCGTCCCTGCTTGAACGTAGTTGCCTCTTTTTTTCCTGAGTGTAGTATGCGTGCGCGACCCATCTCAGTGCCATTTTACACTTTTTGTCATTATACTGCCAAGTATGCAGTCAAACTGCTGTTCTACAATGAAGGATGAGCCATAAATTATTGTGTATATTAATTTATTTGCTTAAAACATCGTTCTGAAATCTCCTTAAATGCTTTCAGTAGCCACTGGAAGGTTGATGCTAATTCCGGTAGACTCCCAGCAATTCCAGGGGTTTGGCACCATACCAGTATGTGAGTCCAGGCCCACTGCAACGTTGTTGACTCTGCACTCCTTTTTGAAGTGGCTTAGCAAGCTAGCCGTTGTATCAAGCCATTTATCAGCAGTTAAAGAAGGCGGTTCACTACTAACTTCTCAAGGCCGTTTAGGGGTGCGCAATAAAATCCTGGCCTTAGCAGTGACATTCACATCCCATGAATGAACAAAAAAATTTAACGTCAAATTTTATGTACTATTTGTCAGCACTGTTGCATAAACATTTACTTACTGCTCTCCCTATTTTATTACTATCAGCATATTTGACGTGCGAACAGCTTTGATATAAGATCATTAATTTGGTTCAGAAACAACAGAGGTTCAAATGCTGACTGCCTGCTTCAACATCCCACCCTTCCCCCACCTGCTACTCACCCATCACCCGCAGACCGACATTATGGGCGGGATTTTCCACACCCGCCCGCTGCCGGGATCTTCTGGTCCCACCGCAAGTCAGTGGACTTCTGGCTGGGGCTCTGTCTCACCCGCAGCGTGTCCTGCCCACGATGGGGCGGGAAAATCCTGACCTATATATTTTCCAGAGTGCCCTCTCCTTTTTGGCACTCTTTTTTCCTAGCCAGTGTCACCTTATCTGGCCTGATGTTCTATCCTGTTTTTTCCTGTTGCACAGTCATTGTTGTCACATAGGGAAACAGCATCCAATTTGTAACAGAACAAAGGACAAAGAAAAGTACAGCAGAGGAACAGGCCCTCTGGCCCTCCAAGCCTGCGCCGATCATAATGCCCGTTAACTAAAACATTTTGCACTTCCCGGGTCCGTATCCCTTTATTCCCATCCTATTCATGTATTTGTCAAGCTGCCTCTTAAACACCACTATCGTACCTGCTTCCACCGCCTCCTCTGGCAGCAAATTCCAAACACTCACTACCCTCTGCATAAAAAACTTGCCCCACACATCTCCTCTATAGTTTTCTCCTCTCACCTTAAATCTATGTCCCCTAGTAATTGACTCTTCCACCCTGGGAAAAACCTTCTGACTACTCTGTCCATGCCACTCATAATTTTGTAAACTTCTATCAAGTCGCCCCTCAATCTCCGTCGCTCTAGTGAGAACAATCCGAGTTTCTCCAACCTCTCCTCATAGCTAATAACCTCCAGACCAGGCAGCATCCTGGTAAACCTCCTCTGCACACTCTCCAATGCCTCCATATCCTCTGGTAATGCGGCAACCAGAATTGTACGCAATGTTCCAAGTGTGGCCTAACCAAGGTCCTGTACATGATTTCCCATCTTTTATATTCAATACCCCTGCCAATGAAGGCAAGCATGCCATATGCCTTCCTGACTATCTTATCCACCTGCGTTGCCACTTCAGTGACCTGTGGACCTGTATGACAATGCACTTAAGGGTTCTGCCATTTACTGTATAATTCCTGCCTGTATTAGACCTTCCAAAATGCATTACCTCGCATTTGTCCGGATTAAACTCCATCTGCCATTTCTCCACCCAAGTCTCCAACTGATCTATATCCCGTTGTATCCTTTGACAATGCTCTTCACTATCTGCAACTCTTCCAACCTTAGTGTCATCTGTAAACTTACTAATTAGCCCAGTTACATTTTCCTCCAAATGATTTATGTATACCACAAAACAGCAAAGATCCCAGTACTGATCCCTGCAGAACTCCACTAGTCACAGCTCTCTATTCAGAAAAGCTCCCTTCCACTGCTACCCTCTATTACTAAGCCAATTCTGTATCCATCTTGCCAGCTCACCTCTGATCCCGTGCGACTTTACCTTCCGTACCAGTCTGCCATGAGGGACCTTGTCAAAGGCCTTATTGAAATCCATGTATATAACATCCACTGTCCTTCCATTGTCGATCATCTTTGTCACTTCCTCGAAAAACTCGATCCAGTTAGTAAGACACGACCTCCCCTTCACATAACCATGCTGTCTCTCACTAGTACGCCCAATTGCTTCCAAATGGTAGTAAATCCTGTCACGAAGAATCTTCTCCAATAATTTCCCTACCACTGAGGTAAGGCTCACCGGCCTGTAATTTCCTGGATTATCCCTGCTACCCTTCTTAAACAATGGAACAACATTGGCCATTCTCCAGTCCTCTGGGACCTCACCCGTAGCCAGTGAGGATACAAAGATTTCTGTTAAGGCCCCAGCAATCTCCTCCCTTGCCTCCCTCAGTACTCTGGGGTAGATCCCATCTGGACCTGGGGACTTATCCACCTTAATATTCTTCAAGATGCCTAACACCTTTTTTGATCTCAACATGATCCAGGCTATCTACACACTCTTCCCTAGACAAATCGGCCACTAAGTCCTTGCTAATGAGCAAGGTCCGACAAATGACAGTGCGACAAAAGACCAATTAAATAATGTTAGTATGTTGACTGAGGAATAAACATTAGCCAGGACAATAAGAGAACTCTCCTGGCTTCTTTGAATAGTGTTATAAACATACAAACATAAGAAGCATGAGCAGAAGTGGGCAATTCGGCCCATTGAGCCTGCTCCATCGCTTGGTAAGATCTTAGCTGACCTTTTTGTATTTCGAATTTCACATTCTTACCTACCCCAATAAACTTTGATTCCCTTGCCTAACAAGAACCTATCTACCTCTGCCTTAAAAATATTCAATGACCCCGCCTCCACCACCTTCTGAGACAGAGAGTTCCAAAGTCGCACAACCCTCTCAGAGAAAAAATTTCTCCCCATCTCTGTCCTAAAATGGAGACCTGTAATTTTAAAACAGTGCTCCCTTGTTCCAGAATCAGCCACAAGAGGAACCATCCTTTCCACGTCCACCTTGTCAATACCATTTAGGATCTTATATACTTTAAGTCACCCCTCACTCATCTAAACTCCAGTGGAAAAAGCCCAGTCTGCCTAATCTTTCTTCATAAGATGATCTGCTCATTCCTGGCATCAATCTAGTAAACCTCCTCTGAACTGCCTCTTGTGCACTTACATTCTTCTTAAATAAAGAGACCAAACCTGCACACAATATTCAAGATGTGGTTCACCAAATGCCCTGTATAACTGAAGTGTAACATCCTTACTTTTATGTTTAATTCCTCTCATAATAAATAACAGCATTCCATTAGCCTCTTTAGTGTTGTGGGATATTTTAAAGATGATACCTTCGACAGTACAGCACTCCCTCAGAACTGCACTAGAAGGTCACCTGAGATTTTGTGGACTAAACCCATGAGGGTTCTACTGTCACATTCCCAATTAGACATACTCGGTCGATCTTGGATTTATTTTTTTCCAATTATTACGTACCCATCCTTTATTATACGTTTTCTTTTTGGCCAGAGACCTATAACAACAAAAATTTGCATTTATATAACATCTTTAACATTGCAAAACACCCCAAGACACTTTTCTATCTTTATCCTATATTATCAAATCAGCTCCCATATGAACCTAAAAGACCTTCCACTTCTCTTCCATATTCTACCTTTCTTGAAAATATAGTACTTGAAAAGTTAACTGGAAAAGCATTCCAGAAATTGCAAGTACTTCAACTCTAATTAAACACAAAAACACAAAAGTCTAACAGGAGGTTACTTTCTAAACATTTGCAAAAAGCAAAATTCCTGGGGTTTTAAATGGCGAGGTGGGTGATGATGTGCAAGAATCAGATTTAGATGTTCAGCATCAGTCCAAAACAAAGTAGATTCGGACAGATCAGTCTCTTGGACCAGATGAGCTTCATCCCAGAGCATTGAAGGAAGTGGCTAAAGAAATAGTGACTGTATTGGTGTTTATCTTTCTAAATTCTATAGATTCTGGAAAGATCCCAGCAGACTGCAAAGTAGCAAATATAACCCCACTATTTAAGAAGGGAGGGAGAAGGAAATGGAGAACCACAGAACTGTTAGTTTGATGTCAGTAGTAGGGAAAATGTTAGAATCTATTATCAAGGATGTGATAACTGGACAATATTTCCAAATTTGCTGATGACATCAAACTGGGTTGGATGTAAGTTGTGAGGAGGATGCAAGGAGGCTTCAAGAGGACTTGGACATACTAAGTGAATGGACTAGACCGTGGCAGATGGAAGATAATGTGAATAAGTGTGAAGATATTCACTTTGGTAAAAAAAAACAGAAAGGCAGAATATTTCTTAAATGGTGAGAAATTGGGAAGTGTGGGCGTCCAAAGCAACCTAGGTGTCCTTGTTCAGGAGTTACTAAAAGTTAACATGCAGGTGCAGTAAGCAGTTAGGAAGGCGAACGGTTTGTTGGCCTTCACCACAAGGGGATTTAAGTACAGAGTAAAGATGTCTTGCTGCAGTTGCTTGGTGAGACATCGCCGGGAATATTGTGTACAGTTTTGGTCCCCTTATCTAAGGAGGGATATAGTTGCCATAGAGGGCGTGCAATGGACATTCACCAGATTAATCCCTGAGATGGCAGGATTGTCTTATGAAGAGAGATTGGAGAGACTGGGTCTGTATTCCCTAGAGTTTCAAAGAATGAGGGGTGACCTCATTGAAACTTACAAAATTCTTACAGAGCGTAATAGGGCAGATGTAGATAAGATGGTAAATCTGGTGAGTCTAAAACCAGGGGATATGATCTCAGGATAAGTGGTAGGCCATTTAAGACTGAGATGAGGAGAAATTTCTTCACTCAGGGTGGTGAATCTTTGGGAGTTTGTAGCCCATTGTGTTGTGGAAGTGCAATCATTGAGCACGTTCAAAACAGAAATCAGAAGATTTCTGGAGACTTAATGACATCAAGGGATATGGGAACAGTACGGGAAAATGGTGTTGAGGTAGGTAATCAGCCATGATCTAATTGAATCGCAGAGCAGGCTTGATGGGCTGAATGGCCTACTCCTGTTCCTTTGTTCCTATGTTCTTTTCTGAACATCTAAGACTCCACATAATAAATTCATTTGCATCTTCTTGGTGATCATCTTTATGGAATGCCTACAATGTCACATCATCTTTTTACTGCATATGTTTATGATTCAAGTAACTTGTTTTAACTGCTTCAGGTTTATAATTTTTATCATGTTCAGAAAGCCATAGGATTCCACCACAGTTGTGTTTAGCTGTTCTATCAGAATAAAAAGATTGAAATCATAATATTGAGTTTTATTTTTGAATATACATTGCACTGCGTCTCAGTTGTTCTGACATGCTTTAACTATATTGCTGCATTGAAGATTTTGTATTGTAGCGCACAATCATACATCAAAACACATTTGAGCCTGCAACAAATGCTCGAAGTATTGAGCTGCTATTACTTACATTTGCTAAAAGCATGTGATTTCCCTATGATATTTTCAACACATTTTTGATAATGTTTTTCATGACATTTGGAAGAATGCTTAGAATCCCTTATTTCCATCTTTGTAACATTGCTGTGCTTGCACCTCTTCCTTCTGCAGTTGAAACCCTCATCTGTGTCTATATTACCTCCAGACTTGGCTATTCTAACACACTCCTGGCTGGCCTCACACATTCTACCCTCCATAAGCTTGAAGTCATCCAAAATTTTGTGTCCTAACTTGCACTAAATCCCATTTATCCATACGAAATAGGAGTAGAAATAGGCCTAACCCTAACCCATCACCCCTGTGTTATGCTGACCTACATTGGCTACCGATTAAGTAGTACCTCAACAGTATATAAAAGCAAACATTACAGTTGCTGGAGATCTGAAATAAAAACAGAAAATGCTGCAAAAAAGGATTAGAATTTTACAGTTGAAGTAAAAGCAGAAAGTGCTGGAAAAGCTCAGCAGGTCTGGCAGCATACATGGAGAGAGAAATTGAGATAACATTTCAAGTCCAATACTACTGTGGTGCCCTGAAGAAGACTCATATTGGACTCAAGTTTTCCAGCACACTCTGTTTTACCTCAACTGTAAAATTCTCACCCTTGTTTCTAAATTCCTCCTTGGCCTCACCCCTCTCTATCTCTGTAATCTTCACCCCCACAGCCCTTCAAAATATCTGTGCTTCTCCAATTCTGGCCTCTTGGAACATTGCCAATTTTAATCATTTTGCCACTGGGGTGTCTGTGCCTTAGCTGCCCAGGTTCTTATCTCTGGAATTCACTCCCTAAACCATTTTTGCCTCTCGACCTTCTTTCTTCTTTTAAGGACTCCTTAAACCCTATGTCTTTAACCAAGCTTTTGGTCACCTGCCCTAATATCTCCTTATGTGACCTGATGTCATATTTTATTTTATAATGCCTCTGTAGAGCACCTTGGGATATTATATTGCTATACAAGTATGTTGTTTAGAAAAATCTATGTGACTATTTATTTAGAGAAAATAAATCTTTTAGACCAGGATAGGGGGAAGCGTTTATGCTTTGTTAAATAATCACTTATTTATTGGAGAAAATATCCTCTTGATTCTAAACCCTTGATTATGTTTGATGTGTTTCTTTTGTAGGTCCACCGGCACACAGCTTTAGCAGCCAATACACAGTCCCAGCCAAATGTGCACACCAGCACCTTGGCTCGTGCAAAGAGTGAAATTCTGCGAGTAATTGAGATCCTGATAGAAAAGATGCCTACAGATGTAGTGGACCTTCTAGTAGAGGTAAGTGGAGGACAAGTTAGGATGTATGGTAGGAACTATTTTCGAGGTTGAAAGAATAAATTATCATGTGACTCAGACATTATCATGGCTTCAAAGCTGCAAGTTGTTGAAGTTTTGGAAAGAAAAAGGAATTGAGTGAATTGAGGAGGTGAGGCTAATCTATTAAGAAAAAGAACAAACCTATTGGACTTGATGGCCTATTCATATGACTAAAAATTGTTATGTTCTTCAGCTTTTATACGTTTCCTTCCTCTGAGAGCTTTATTTAAATTAGTTCTTTTTAACTTCATTTCGTCTTGTGTCACAGTTTCCCTTCAGCCGGGGGAGAGACCAACAGTCTCAGACTCCTCAGCAACAACCATCTGATCAGCAAGGGGCGATGGTGGCATAGTGGTGTTGTCACCAGTCTAGTTCTCCAGATACCCAGGGTAATGCTCCGGGGATCCAGGTTCAAATCCCACCATGGCAGACGGTGAACTTGAATTCAATAAAAAAACCTGTCTATTGTTGTAAAAACCCATCTGGTTCACTAATGTCCTTTAGGGAATGTAATCTGCCATCCGGCCTGGCCTACATGTGACTCCAGACCCACAGCAATATGGTTGACTCTAAAATGGCCTAGCAAGCTACTCAGTTCTCAAGGGCAGTTAGGGATGGGCAACAAATGCTGGCCCAGTCAGCGATGCCCACACCCCATGAACGAATAAGGTGCCCTTAACTTTAGGAGAAGTGGTTAGGCTTGGCATCTCTGCTGTCACAGGAGGTTTGTTTGTGGACATTCTCCCTCATAACATTTCAGACCTAAAGTAGGCTTTATATTCTTTAATACTGATCCACAGGATTCATTTTGCTTGTATCCTATTTGGATAGTGGTACTTCAGTGGCCAACACCTTAATAATGATAAAAAAAATCTGTTCTTTGGTATACAACTACTGGTTGAAAAAATGGCCAATGATAATTAGTCATTGATTGTCAGTTCTTCGGTCACTCAGGTTTTGTTTTAGTATTGCAATTCCCAAAACAATGCCTTCCCTTTGTTTAGTTCTGATCTAACCCAGTTGCCCTATTCCACGCTCGAATCTGCACAAGTGCAATTGGGGTGCCTCCAGCAGACACATAGAAACCAGTTAATTGGATCCCACCCCTCCCCTAAAACAACAACCACTTCACTTGACTTCTGAAAATGGCAGCCACCAAATTTGTTCCACAAGGCTTCAGAAAAGCCTTCATACCCATCAGGACCCCAAAAGGTGAACAGCTCCTGGAAGAGTACAGGGAAAGTGAAGACCCTAATGTGGCAACAGCATTCCACAAGTGCTTTGCTGGAGGATGCCTCATAAGATAGATAACTGTGGGAAACATTGACGTCACACTCTCAAGCTGAAAAGTGTGGAAACTTCTGTGCCACCTGGAAGAAACCGAGCAACAACCACACCAGAGGCCCAGAGTCAACGCTGGTACTGTAGCTTCACAACTCATACTAAACTCAAAGATACAGGTCAGGAAGTAAAATAAGTGGATGGTGAAAACAGTCCTGATGGACTCTCAAGACTGTCCCAAAGCAGACAGATTTCTCAAGCCCTTACACACAAGAGGAAGAGGACAGCATCCTTAAGGCTACCAAGTCAGGCAAGGCAGCAGGAGCCAATGGGATTTACCCAGTATTTTTAAGAACATTAAGATCACAAGGAAGGAAATGGCTTGTGAAGCCATTTACCAGCATCCACAGCACAGCCTCCATTCCAAATATCTGGTGCCAATCCAAGATAGTGGCCATTTCCAAGCCAGAGAAGCCACTCGATGACTCACGCAGCTACATTAACTCCCAGTTAAGCAGTACCTCAACTACCCCACTGCTCTGCTCTCAATAAAATATAAGGCCTGGAATGCCTCCTGCTCAACATACTGAGTCCCACCCTGGAAGCAGAGATGCCTCCCTATGAGGCTGGTTTCTGCGGAAGCCACAACTTCTCTGAGCTGGTCTTGACACTGACCTCACACATTGACTCAGGTTTCCAGAAAGGCCTGAAAACAAGAGCCACCTTTGTTGACTTATCTTGTGCCTACGCCACAGTGTGGTGCACAGGCATGCTGCTGAAACTCTTCAAAATCATCTGTGTGAAAATCCTACAACTAATCAATCCCATGATTAGCAACTGCCAGTACTGTGTACACATTGGAGATTAATTCAGCTGCCCACACATAACCAACAACAGGGTCCCACAGGAGTCTCAGTCCTCACACTGGCCTCTTCAACATGTATACCAATGACATCCCACAACATCGCAAGTCTTTGCATATGCTGACAATTTGACCCTGGCCTTCCAGATTCAAGATCTCCAGGACATTGAGAAAACACTCACTGAAGATCTATGTTCTCTGGAAGTCTACTTCAGAAAATGGACATTTTGACCAAATGCTGTGAAAACTACTGTTTCAGCCTTCCACCTGAATACCTGGAAGATTAGCAAAAATCTTCAGGTGCAGTTCTGTGGCCTCCCACTCACGCACGACCCAATGCCAAAATACCTTGGCATCCCTCTTGACCGTACACTGACCTATCAGCAGCACCTCCAGAACACTGGGGCAAAGGTCAAACAGAGAGTGAATCTTAAAGGCAGGTCCTTCCTGAGGCAGCAGAGCCAACACACTACACACTGCTTCACTCGCCCACGTCTACCCAATGGCTGAGTACTGCTGCTCCACCTGACTCAGGAGCCACCACACACACATGGTAGATATCTATCTCTGGGAAGTCATGAGGATTATTTCTGGAATGTTGAGGTCAATGCAGCTCGAGTGGTTTCCTGTGCGAGCGTACACTGTTCTCCCTGCAGTCATCAGGAGGCAAAGAACACCATCGGCTGACAGTTAACGAAGTACTCCCACTGACACAGGACCTCAAAAAACCTTTGGTGTTCCAGCATTATTACCTGTTCTTCTTTTCAGTGGTCACTGGGGATGGCAGTGGTATAGTGAATCCTGTACATTGTGCATATGGCAATCGCAGTATGCCGTGGGGCTAATACTGGGCTAAATATTGAGCCTGATGACAGATGCTGATCAAGTGAAATGATCTGCCCAGGGTAGTGTGGAGTCCTTGATTATTGTCATTATGGCTGAATCCATCCGGACACATACCATCATGTTCCTGGTTTGAGCCTTGTAGATGGTAAAGAGACAATGAAATTACACATTTGAAGAGCTAAAGGACTCTTGGAAAAGGCAAATAATTATACATCTAGAGTGTTTAATTTTATTGTTAAAAGAGTGGCATCCTTACTTATTACTCCAGGTTATGGACATCATCATGTATTGCCAAGTCAGGATGGTGAGTGACTTGGGGGCGGATCTTCCAGGTGGTGGTGTTCCCATCTACCTGCTGCCCTTGTCCTTCTAGATGGTAGTGGTCGTGGGTTTGGAAGGTATTATCGAAGGAGACTTGATGAATTCCTGCAGTGCATCTTGCAGATGGTATACACTGCTGGAAGTTGACCACGATCGGCATGATTTCTTAGAAACAAAACTACAACTGTTCACGCTACTTATCTACAAAAGCAATATCCTAATTAATTGCTCTCATTGTGTAAAGAATACTTGCATAAAAATACTGTGAAATAGTTCTTCTGTCACAAGATGCACATGCCTAGATATTCTACTTTTAGCATTGACACTAACCCATTTAAATTAAGATGAGGATGAGCATCAGTGTTAAAATTGAAAATCTATGCCATGATGCTCAAACTTAGATGCGGCAACTATTTGCTTTATTTAAGATACATTCTCCATTAAATCAAATCACTTCCACCATTGCTGCAATATTTTAGAGTGCTTATTTTTATTGTTGAAACTGTGGCATTCTTATTTACTATTCCAGGTTATGGACATCATCATGTACTGCCTAGAAGGATCCTTGGTCAAGAAAAAGGGGCTTCAAGAATGTTTCCCTTCAATTTGTCGGTGAGTGGACACAGGGTGTATTTGCTTTGCATAATGTTAAACTTCTGAATTAAAGCCTGGCCTGATGAGAATTCCTTTTCCAGCTTGACTCCTTTAAGTCTGGGCTTAAACTGTTTTTACAGCTGTTCTGTTAGTGTTTGGCAATTGCAAGAGTGGGGATTTAAATTATTTTTCTTCTGGATTAAAGACATTAAGTGGAATGATACAGCTTGTCAAGTGATAATTATTACCTACCCCTCCATACAAAAAGGCTTATTTTATTAATGTAGTTGCATGGTGTAGAAAACAGTTATCACTTGTGTGATGATGGTTCATGTAGAATATCGCATAAGTTTGGGAGAGTGTTATACGATGGTAGCACAGGATTGCTGGGTCAAAATCCGGGAACTCACTCCCTAACAGCACTTTGGGTGTACCTACACCACAGGAACTGAAGTGGTTTAAGAAGGCAGCTCACCACCACGTTCTCAAGAACAATTAGGGATAGACAATAAATGCTGGCCTAGCCAGTGACACCACATCCCATGAATGAATATAAAAAAGATGTGTTAAATTCCAGGGTTTTTTTTTAACCCATGTATAAAAAATGGTTAAGGTAATGGCAGAAGATTATCAGTTTAACCTGTATCACTCAAAATTTTAAAAGAAAGTTGTTTTCACTTTTCAATTTTATTAAGTGCATGTTTCTGCATTTGTACACAAAAGTGTAGCTCGGCCAACTGCTGAAGTATCTTCTGAAACAGCACTGCATCAGCGGCAATGTCTGAAAATGAGATAGGAGGAACTTAGCTTGGAGGACGATCCCTGCATCATATTTTTTGAGAATCTTATTTAATGGAATGGTTCATTAGCTCTTGAATAAGTGCTTGGCAAATACCTGTCACTGATCATCTTACACAATGGCTTCTAAGCAGAAAAAATTCATATAAATATACTGATGATGTTAAATGATGCAAAATGGCAAATAGTATCTTTCACAGATGATGCAATAAAACATGCACATTAACACAAAATCATCCTTGTGTATTAGCAGTAATACATTTTTGATTTGGAATTTTTATAAGCAGGATTTAGTGATTTCAAAGCACATTGATACCGTTGCTGGTTCGCTGCGATGACATGCCAGTAGATTTCAGTACTTTTGTTATACTCTATGGATTTCAGGTTCTACATGGTAAGCTACTGTGAGAGGAGTAACAGAATAGCAGTCGGAGCTCGACATGGCTCAGTGGCTTTATACGACATCCGCACAGGAAAATGCCAGGTAAATAAATCACTGTGATTTCCTCTCCATAAACTCTGAAAGTGATTGAAGAGAGAGACTTGCATTGCAGCCTTTGACTTGCCATGATGGGGTAACGCTATGGATAAGGCAAACTAATCAATAATTTAAGGAAGGCCTTGACCTTTTAGAGACCCCCCCTCCCCATGTTGCCATTCACTGTAATCAAAGTGGCTATCATAGACAGAAAAATAGCAAAAATAGGTACTCTGCTTGTTACAGGAAAGCTGTCAACTGATTTGGATGGCGAGTTGTCATTGACGCTATTCATCCCTTAATTATTAATAATCAGATCTTATGTCACTAAGGGGTTTTGTGTGTTCCTGACCAATGACATATTTGTTAAACCTTGAGATATTGCAGTGCTTTTTCACCTGTTAGTAACAATTAGCAAGTTTTGGAAATTTGTGGTATAGCAGTCGGGTTTCAGTAGTGACAGTAGCTGGATTTTGGCAGTGCTCCTCGGTCATTTGCCTGCACTGACTACCCCTAAATCTATAAAGTGCTGAGCCATGTTTATGCAGATACACTGAGTAATTATTTAGAACATTAATAGTTAGAGATTTTTCCATATTAAATTGTGATCGTATAAAACATTATTCTGACATTTCAACTTGCAGTTTTTTTCAGAAAATCATTCCTATATCTCATGTTTATTCCATTTGTTTATCATTCCAAGTTGCATTGTGATCATAAGGATCTAGGCTGGCTATGGAGATCTCTGTAGCCTCTTTAAATAGTGGTCTATGGCCAGCTTGGGTGATGGGAATTAAAATGTGCCACAGGTGAATACGCCATCCGATTCTCTGACTTTTCCATCCTCACTATACTAGAAGAGGCATGCTGCTGTAACTGAACTGTCCCTGCGTTTCAGTGTGATCAGTTGTGAAAAAAAGAATTGCACCTGCAGGTTTCCGCATTGCACATATTGAACCCAGGTTCAAATCTAGTCCTGAATGATGGAATGAAAAGTCTTCTATCTGAAGTGGCATTGTGCATCATGCTCATGACACAAAAATTGTTCCAGTTCAACACTAATCAGCAATTGCACCTGGAGATCTGAGTGGTTGATGTGGGAATAGTGGTATTGTCATTGGACTACTTTTCCAGAGACCCAGGGTAATGCCCCAGGGACCCAGGTTCAAATCCCAACACGGCAGATGGAGAAATATGAATCTAATAAAAATCTGTAATTAAAAGTCCAATGACGACCATGAAACCATTGTCAATTGTCATAAAAACTCATCTGGCTCACTAATGTCCTTTAGGGAAGGAAATCTACTGTCCTTACCTGGTCTGGCCTACATGTGACTCCAGGCCCAGCGCAATGTGGTTGACTGTTAACTGCCCTCTGAACAAGGGCAATTAGGGATGGGCAATAAATGCTGGCCTAGCCTGCGACATCCACATCCCATGAATGAATAAAAAAAGATGGAGAAACGTCACTCTGGCGTGCATTTGCTCTTCTGAGATCAGGGTCGTGTCGCGGTATCATCCTTGGAAACAGCAGGAGGTGGGAGTGGGCTAGCTGTGTAAGTGGAGAGAAGAAAGGAGAATGTCAACTGGGAACTGGTGGTTGTGAAGTGGCTGAAAGGTGCCACCATGAGCTGAAAAAGGTGGGATGTTGAGGAGGTGGTGATGGGGGGTGTGCAGTACGTACGGCAGGTGACAGGTGTCAGCAGGAGCTGAGGGGCATTTGAAAGGTGCCATTTGAACTGCAGGAGGGAGTGTGAGAAAGGAGTATTTTATAAAACAGGTGCAAACTGTGGAAGATAAGGGAAAGAGTGTCTAAATGAAGAGGAAGCCAGGGGAAGATTGCACCTCTGAATCGGGATGTGGGAGATACTAGTTGTATGGGAGGGAATTTCTCTTAATTGTGAGAAGATGGCTGTATGAAAGAGGACAGAAATATGTTCGTGAAGTACAGGGGAGGTAAAATGACTTGAATTGTTTTTGGGGTAGTGGTGATCTGGTTGATGGCTTGCCTATAATTAACCATTATGTCACCTGTTTTTCCTGTACTTTTTACATCTTTAAAAAAAAAGCAACGTTTGTAAAATGAAATGAAAATGTGCCATTTTTAATGTAAAAGTTTAAAGTTTTCCAGGGGAGCATGAACTGCATGGGATTTTTTGTCTCATGAAAGAGCAGGTGGGATAGTTGGGTGTCTCATAGAGTCATTAAAGTTGAAGGGCAGAAGGAGGCCATGTAGTCCATCACATTTATCTACTCCAGTCTCATTTCCTTTCACAGTTTTGTAAGATTAGAAACTTAAATAAATCTCAGTAGCTGTGTCATTGCAACACTAATTGTTGCACCTTATCTTTTGAAATATGATTATTTGCACACAGTCCAGTGGAAAATACATTCTTCAAACCTGTTGGTAAAACTGTGTTCAGTAGCTTTCTGTTTAAATCAGACCCTAAAGATTGAAATGACTCAAAGATATATTAGAAAAATAGCACAGGTAGATTTGTAGGTAACTGTTTTTCTTAAGAATTGCAGAATAGCTAATGCTCGAAATGCATTGTTCATACAATCGGACTAAGTTGTCTCAATTAAGGTTAAAAGTGTTGATGGACAGGGTTATTGTTGCCTGCAGCCACATTGCTTAGTTTGTTGAGTGCACAGTGACAAACCCGCCTGTGGGCCCCGTTACCCTTGGGTTGACACATTAAAGTATCTCATCTTATGATTTTCAAATCCTTTCAGAATCCATTGTCTGGCTGTTTGGTAACAAGATTGTGTCTGTTCACCGTCCACTGCTAGCTGGATTTTTCCATGGACTGCACAGCACAGCATATTGATCAGTTCAATTTGTGTTTTTTTAAAAACAGCAGGCTTTGCTGCAGACTTGATCGTTGAATATTATTAAAACCAAATTATAAACGGAGTTGCATACTGAAATGAAATTCTTTACTTTATTTCTAACATTGGAATGGTAAACAAAGCAAGCATATGGTGAAAACAGTGGAGTAAAGTAATAGCATTCCAATTCATCCATTTACGTTTTGTCTGGCTTACTTTGTGCAGCATTACGCAAACATCGATTCTTTTTGACGTTTACCTCTACACATATTGACTGCATCACACGTTTTTGCTGTTATATAGTACACTATGATTCCCAGGTATCATAAAAGGCTTACAGAGTATTACCGAGATCTTATTCTCAAGCTAAAGAAGCCTGCCCTATTTGAGTATGTTTTTAAAAACTTGAGGCATGTCATGCTGAAACAACAATGTCATGCTTTGTCCAGTGGTGCAATGCAGATTCAGTCATGAAAGTGGAGTCCTCTCACAAACTTCTTAGAAACCATTTCAGTTCAAATCAATGGAAAGCTGGCAGCATGCTGCCTGTCCGCCCCATCGATAATGAAAAGGAATTTCCTGAGAACTTCTTCCAGTCTGCCACCATAACTTGGTGGAAGTCTGGTGGAAACCCCATTTACACCACACCTTCAGTGAAGTTATAATGATGGACTGGGAGAACCATCAAAGAAATCCCCAACCCATGGCTTCTTAAGATAGGGGAAAAGGGTCGGTGGGGGGGGGGGTAGGAAGGTAAAAGGAGGTTTCTGAACACTCATGGGAAACACAAACCCGCAATTTTAAAATGAACTATGATGCATTGTCTGGCTTCCTAATCAATGGTGCCGTTATTACATTTGAGGCTGTGATGCTAGGATATAATTATTTTTAATTTGACAGAAAACGCTTGCATACATATATAGAACATTGAAAACATCTCATGCTGTTCACAGAGAGGGGAAAAAGGAACACTCTAAGCTACAGGGAAGAGATCCAGTTGGGTGACTGAAATCTTAGCAGAAATGGTGGATTTTCAGAAATTACAGGTGACAAGAGAATTAGAAAAGCGAGGAGTCAAGAAGGAGAGTTCCAGGGCCAAGGAGGCTGAAGATGATGGAGGAGGAAGAGGGATTCAAAAAGGACAAAGTAAGAAGACTAAAGGGGACATAATGCTAGAAGAGGTACCATGGAATAAAACCATGGATAAACTTGAAGAAGAGTATGTGAGTTTTAAATTGGTTACATTTGGTGTCAGGAATCCAGGATAGGTCAGCGAGCACAGGGTGTTGGGATCGTGTAACTCAGTGCAGGAAAGGATATAGATGGCGTTTTGGAGATGGTGGAAAACGAAGGAAAAATGGGAAACTCATTTATTCATGAACACTTTTCAAATAGCTATGGATGAAGTTGAAAGGGAACCAGGAATCTTAGTAGACTAAACGCTGAATGCATCCAAAAGTTACAGAGCAGAAATCAATAAAGCCAATAGAATTTTGAATGATAGTGCCAGCATAGTAGAATACATGTCAAAAGAAGTCATAATCAAACTGCATAGAACTTGGCTTAGACATTACCTTGAATATTGTCTCCAGTGCTGGTGATCAGTATGGAAGAGAGATATTCAAACAATGGAGGGGAGTGCAGAGAAGAACTGTGTGGTTGATACATCATGTCAGCCATTTGGTAACAAGGACATGTCAAAGAAATTAAGATATTTCATATTTTAAAAGAGACATCCAAGATGTAATCTTATTAAGAAATATAGTATAGTTAAATAGTATGCAGAAAATAAATTCTGAAAATGACCTGAAAGCAGATTGAGTAGAATGAGGGAACACAGGCTCAGGCTGGTTAAGGGTTAATTTCATAAAAGCAAAAAACTGCGGATGCTGGAAATCCAAAACAAAAACAAAAATAAAAATACCTGGAAAAATTCAGCAGGTCTGACAGCATCTGCGGAGAGGAACATAGTTAACGTTTCAAGTCCATATGACTCTTCAACAGAACTTCTGTTGAAGGGTTAATTTCAGACTGATATCAGTTTTTCTTCAAACAAAAAGAACTTGCAGTTGACTTCCAGTTTAGGGAGGAAGGGGGTGATTGAGGCAATAATACTGGAGTTATTTGAAAACAAATTGAATGACAATTTGGGTTTTGTAATAGAAATAAAAATTAGGCAATCAGTGCTCAGTTAAGAAGTAAATTGGACAACAACTTCTGTTTTTTTTTGTTCATTCATAGAACGTGGGCATCGCTAGTTGGCCAGCATTTATTGCCCATCCCTAATTACCCTTAAGAAAGTGGTGGTGAACTGCCTTCTTGAACCACTGCAGTCCATGTGGTGTAGATGCACCCACAGGGTTGTTAGTAAGGGTGTTCTGGGATTTTGACCCAGTGACAGTGAAGGAACAGCGATATATTTCCAAGCCAGGATGGTGAGTGAGTTGGAGGGGAACTTCCAGGTGGTGGATTCCGATATATCCGCTGCCCTTGTCCTTCTAGATGGTGGGGGTTGTGGGTTTGGAGGCTGCTGACTTAGGAGCACTGGTCTGTTTCTGCAATGCGTCTTGTAGATGGTACACACATCTGCCACTGTTTGGTGGTGATGGAGGGAATGAATGTTTGTGGATGTGGTGCCAACAAGTGGACTGCTTTATCCTGGATGATGTCAAGCTTCTTGAGTATTGTCGGAGCTGCGCTCATCCAGGCAAGCGGGGAGTATTCCATCACACTCCTGACTTGTGCCTTGTAGACAGTGGACAGGCTTTGGGGAGTCAGGAGGTGAGTTACAAGCTGCAGGATTCATAGCCTCTGACCTGCTGTTGTAGCCACAGTATTTAGATGGCTAGTCTGGTTCAGTTTCTGGTCAATGGTAACTCCCAGGATGCTGATAGTGGGGGCTTCAGCGATGATAATGCCATTGAATGCCAAGGGGTTATGGTTAGATTCTCTCTTGTTGGAGGTGCCTGGCAATTATGTGGCGCAAATAGTACTTCCCAAATGACAGCCCAACCCGAGATATTGTCGAGGTCTTGTTGCATTTGCACATGGACTGCTTCAGTATCTGAGGCATTGCGAATGGTGACACACTCGGTCAAATGCTGCCTTGATATCAAGGGCAGCCACTCTCACCTCACCTCTGGAGTTCAGCTCTTTTGTCCATGTTTAAACCAAGGCTGTAATGAGGTCAGAAGCTGAGTGGCCCTGTCAGAACCCAAACTGAGTGTCAGTTGTACAATCATCAGCAAATATCCTTTAAGGAAGAAAATCTGTTGTCCTCACATGGTCTGTCCCACACGTAACTCCAGACCCACAGCAATGTGGTTGACTCTTAAAAATGCCCTCTGAAGAAGGGCAATTTTGGGCAATAAACGCTGGCCTAGCAAGCGATGTCCACATCCCACGAATGATTTTTTTAAAAATCCCCACCTGACTTTATGATGGAAGGAAGGTTATTGATGAAGCAGCTGAAGATGGCTGGGCCTGGGACATTGCCCTGAGGAACTCCTGCAGTGATGCCCTGGAGCTGAGATGATTGGCCTCCAACAGCCATAAACCATCTTCCTTTGTGCTAGGTATGACTCCAACCAGCGGAGAATTTTCCCCCTTATTCCCATTGACTCCAGTTTGCTTGGGCACCTTGATGCCACACTCGGTCAAATGCTGCCTTGATGTCAAGGGCAGCCACTCTCACCTCACCTCTGGAGTTCAGCTCTTTTGTCCATGTTTAAACCAAGGCTGTAATGAGGTCAGAAGCTGAGTGGCCCTGTCAGAATCCAAACTGAGTGTCAGTGAGCTGGTTATTGCTAAGTAAGTGCCACTTGATAGCAGTGTTGATTACCTCTTCCATCACTTTACTGATGATGGAGAGTAGACTCTCCATGATAATTGGCCGGGTTGGATTTGTACTATTTTTTGTGTGCACGATGTAACTGGGCAATTTTCCAAATAGCCAGGTAAATGCCAGTGTTGTAGCTGCACTGGAAGAGCTTGGCTAGGGGGCGCAGCAAGTTCTGGAGCACAGGTCTTCAGTACTATTGCCAGAATATTGTTAGGGCCCATAGCCTTTGTATTATCCAGTGCCTTCAGCCATTTCTTGATATCATGTGGTGTGAATCAAATTGGCTGAAGACTGGCATCTGTGATGCTGGGGACCTCTGGAGGACACTGAGGTGGATCATCCACTCGGCACTTCTGGCTGAAGATTGTGGCAAGTGCTTCAGCCTTACCTTTCGCACTGATGTGCTGGTCTCCCCCATCATTGAGGATGGGGATATGTGTGGAGCCAATATGATTGGAGAAGTAGAAATGCTGATGCTTGTCCTGCTCACATAGGTCCCAGATCTCCTGTTGAGGGCATCACGCTGAATGAAATAGGTTTATAATTACTGAAATAAGAGCTGAAAAGTCTACCAAAAGATTGTGGCAAGTGTAAGGGGCAGGAATGGTGGGTGCTGATCTTTCACTGCTGACAACAAAATCAAGATCATTTATGGGATGGATTGTAGGATATCTCAGGTTGGATGAATTAAGATGTGTAACATGCTCTCCATAATCCATAATTATCGTGAGATCTTGTATCAAATGCTACAGAGAGTTTAAGAACAGATTATTCAACATAGTCGCAGGCAGTATTATTTGACCGATGAATGTGAGAGGGCAATAGCCAGACTAAAGGAATTTAAAGTGGTGGTTTAGGAAGAGATTGAAATATTCTGTATGTTCCATGTAGTGTTGAGGTATTGTCTGGTTAAATGCGCACACAAAATGTGTCAGCCTTGGTCACACTGTTACCTCAAAGTCAGAAGTTTGTGAGTTCAAGCCCCACTACAGAGCACTGAGCACAAAAATCTAGGCTGACGCTCCGGTGCAATATTGAGGGAGTCTTCCCTCGGTTCTCTCAGGTGGATATAAAAGATCCCACGACACTATTTCGAACAAGAGGAAGGAAGTTCTCCCTGATGTTCTGGCCAATATCTCTACCGCTTAATCAACTTCACAAAAACAGATTATTTGGTCATTTTCACATTGCTATTCATTGGACCTCGCTGTGAACAATTTTGTCACCACATTTCCCATGTTACAACAGGGTCTGCACTTCAAAAGTACTTAATTTCGGGCATCTTGAGGTCAATAAAAGGTGCTGTTTAAATATAAGTTTTTTTTCTTACCATATTGCAGATCAATGGTAACATATGAAATTGGTTTAGGCTAATTTGTTTTCAAAACAGAGGCCTGAGGATTGAGACAAATGGTCCTTAGACCTCAGACCTCATCTATCTTCTTACGATGAGCTGCTGGTGCCTGGACATCACCACAGGCACCTTGCCTGACTGAAGATTTCACTATCTGCCCACCTGCCTTGCTGGTACTCGCCAAGTTCTGTGGAAGAGGACAGCAGAATTAAGCTGATTGCAGCCATCAGGAATGTTGTGAAACTTGCAGGAGCACTCCTGTCCCACCTTGATAGCGCATGAATTTATTTTTTTTTAAATCATCAAACTTACTTTTTCTGTGGTGGTTGTTGGCTAGGTTAGATCCATGGTTCTGCTCAGGATAGCCCAATTTGGTGAAGGTGTCCTAAGTTATGGATGTGGGCATCACTGGCAATTCCAGCATTTTTTGCCCATCCCTAACTGCCCTTGAGAAGTTGGTTGTGAGCCACCACCTTAAACTGCTGTGGTCCATCTGGTGTAGGTATGCCCACAATCCTGTCAGGAAGGGAGTTCCTGGATTTTAATCCATGACAGGTGTTAGGTGTCATATTGGCATATGTAAGGGACCTAACACCTGTTTTAAGTGGCTGTCTTTGATTCTTAAAAATGGCCAAACCCAAATTTGATTTGGATGTTTTTCAGTTACCCTTGATCAAATGTTAGTCGCTGCAATTGGGTCTTGCCACATCCATTTTAAATAAAACAGTTTTAGAGAAGGCCAGTTTCTACCCAGTTGTCTTCTGTCCAGTGTTGTATAAAACCCTGGTCATTTGCATCTGTGCCAATTCATTTTTACCCACTTAATGATACTCTTGATTCTGGTGTCAGACTCTTGCTGCCAAAAGCAAAAATTTACCAAGTGGATTAGATCAGAGTTAACAAAAACAGAATTACCTGGAAAAACTCAGCAGGTCTGGCAGCATCGGCGGAGAAGAAAAGAGTTGACGTTTCGAGTCCTCATGACCCTTCGACAGAACTTGAGTTCGAGTCCAAGAAAGAGTTGAAATATAAGCTGGTTTAAGGTGTGTGTGTGTGTGTGAGGGGGGGGAAGAGAAGTGGAGGGGGTTGGTGTGGTTGTAGGGACAAACAAGCAGTGATAGAAGCAGATCATCAAAAGATGTCACCAACAATAGAACAAAAGAACACATAGGTGTTAAAGTTGGTGATATTATCTAAACGAATGTGCTAATTAAGAATGGATGGTAGGGCACTCAAGGTATAGCTCTAGTAGGGGTGGGGAGAACATAAAAGATTTAAAAATATTTAAAAATAATGGAAATAGGTGGGAAAAGAAAAATCTATATAATTTATTGGAAAAAAAACAAAAGGAAGGGGGAAACAGAAAGGGGGTGTGGAGCTCAAGACTTAAAGTTGTTGAATTCAATATTCAGTCCGGAAGGCTGTAAATTCCCTAGTTGGAAGATGAGGTGTTGTTCCTCCAGTTTGCGTTGGGCTTCACTGGAACAATGCAGCAAGCCAAGGACAGACATGTGGGCAAGAGAGCAGGGTGGAGTGTTAAAATGGCAAGCGACAGGGAGGTTTGGGTCATTCTTGCGGACAGACCGCAGGTGTTCTGCAAAGCGGTCGCCCAGTTTACGTTTGGTCTCTCCAATGTAGAGGAGACCACATTGGGAGCAACAAATGCAGTAGACTAAGTTGGGGGAAATGCAAGTGAAATGTTGCTTCACTTGAAAGGACTGTTTGGGCCCTTGGACGGTGAGGAGAGAGGAAGTGAAGGGGCAGGTTTTGCATCTTTTGCGTGGGCATGGGGTGGTGCCATAGGAGGGGGTTGAGGAGTAGGGGGTGATGGAGGAGTGGACTAAGGTGTCCTTGCTCTCTTGCCCACATGTCTGTCCTTGGCTTGCTGCATTGTTCCAGTGAAGCCCAACGCAAACTGGAGGAACAACACCTCATCTTCCGACTAGGCACTTTACAGCCTTCCGGACTGAATATTGAATTCAACAACTTTAGGTCTTGAGCTCCCTCCCCCATCCCCACCCCCTTTCTGTTTCCCCCTCCCTTTTGTTTTTTTTTCCAATAAATTATATAGATTTTTCTTTTCCCACCTATTTCCATTATTTTTAAATATTTTTAAATCTTTTATGCTCTCCCCACCCCCACTAGAGCTATACCTTGAGTGCCCTACCATCCATTCTTAATTAGCACATTCGTTTAGATAATATCACCAACTTTAACACCTATGTGTTCTTTTGTTCTATTGTTGGTGACATCTTTTGATGATCTGCTTCTATCACTGCTTGTTTGTCCCTACAACCACACCAACCCCCTCCACTTCTCTCTCTATCTCTCCACACCCCCCACACACCTTAAACCAGCTTATATTTCAACTCTTTCTTGGACTCGAACTCAAGTTCTGTCGAAGGGTCATGAGGACTCGAAACGTCAACTCTTTCTTCTCCGCCGATGCTGCCAGACCTGCTGAGTTTTTCCAGGTAATTCTGTTTTTGTTTTGGATTTCCAGCATCCGCAGTTTTTTTGTTTTTATTTTTAGATCAGAGTTATCTGGACCAGCCATTCACATTTACATTTTTCTCTTTTGAGGTTTCTAGATCCCAAAGATATCACATATCAGATGAAGACACCTCAAAAAATATCAGAGTTAGGATGCCCTTTCAGAACATGCATACAAAGAAAAATTTACATTAAGTGGTAATGGGGGAGGTGGTGGCATAGTAGTATTGTCACTGGACCCAGGGTAATCCCCTGGGGACCTGGTTTGAATTCCACCACGGCAGATGGTGAAATTTTAATTCAATTTAAAAAAATCTGGAAACCATTGTCAGTTGTAAAATCCATCTGGTTCACTCATGTCCTTTAGGGAAGGAAACCTGCTGTCCTTATCTGGTCTGGCCTACATGTGACTCCAGACCCACAGCAATGTGATTGACTCTTAAATGCCCTCTGAATAAGGGCAATTAGGGATGAGCAATAAATGCTGGCCTGGCCAGTGATGCCCGCATCCCATGAATGAATTTTTAAAAAAGAGTAAAACAAAAACTGAATTACCTGGAAAAACTCAGCAGGTCTGGCAGCATCGGCGGAGAAGAAAAGAGTTGACGTTTCGAGTCCTCATGACCCTTCGACAGAACTAGGTGAATCCCAGGAAGGGTTGAAATATAAAGCAATGAAGGTGAACAAGGCAAAAGAGAGATACGGAAATCTTGTCGCAGAGACGAACAGAACTTCTTCAAGGAGGTAGGCATTTCTTGAAGAGCAGTGGCAGTCAATTAAACACAGAGATAAAAACAAAAAACTGCGGATGCTGGAAATCCAAAACAAAAACAGAATTACCTGGAAAAAAAGTGTTTGTTCCTATTCTTCCCAAACTGCCATATAGGAAACAGGCATCAAATTATATCCAATGATACAGGTATGATTTGTATACAAGAGAGAAAGGCACAACTGAAATTTTGCACTAAATTCAGAGAGTGTTCCCAGGAGGGTGATGGTGATATAGCACAGTGGTGAGCAGCACTGGCACTCACAATATATTACCTGCGTCAAAGCAACCTAGTGTCTCCAGACTTGGTTGGCATGTCTCCATCAACACATACTTGTGGCTTTAAATCCTGTACTGCTATGGTCTGGAGGATACAGAATGAAGATAAAATATTTAGTGGGCTGATATGCATCCGCTCCACATACAATCCCACCCGTTTCATCCCTACAGGTACTCTGGGTTTGGCTTTTATGAGGTTATGATTAAATGGTTACTAATTTCAATTTAGCTTCAGGTTGAAATAAACAAACGTACTGGGGTTTGATACAACAGCGGATTCAGAGACAGTGTATGACACCCCTATTTGCCACATCATCGTGAAAATCATGTTGATTTTAAGGTGCATGTACTTTTTCTATAACCTGTCAAGCTGAGCTTTATTTATACAGTTTGCAGAAGATTCACGTCATTCAAAGAACTTACCAGGCAAATTATTTTTCAAAACTCAATCTCAGATTCCAGCAAATTTCTGCTCCTTTCACAATACCTTTCTTGTCTTCATGGCTGGAGAACGATTTTTGTAATCTGTGATTCTCTTGTGAGCTGAACCTGCATTCCTATTCTCTGCTAGGTATGGATTAAGGTGGCCCAGATCTAATTAACCGCAAATCACTATAAATCACTCATGGAGAATACATGAGTTGCCCACTGCAATGTCAGATGGTTAAAAGATAACAATGGTAGGCCACTGTATACAGGCAAAAACTATTGTGTTAACACATTTCTAGAACGTAAAGGAAGGAAGGAAGAACAGGCATTTATATTACATAACAAAAACAGAATTACCTGGAAAAACTCAGCAGGTCTGGCAGCATCGGCGGAGAAGATAAGAGTTGACGTTTCGAGTCCTCATGACCCTTCAACAGAACTTGAGTTCGAGTCCAAGAAAGAGTTGAAATATAAGCTGGTTTAAGGTGTGTGTGGGGGGGCGGAGAGATAGAGAGAGAGGTGGAGGGGGGTTGTGGTTGTAGGGACAAACAAGCAGTGATAGAAGCAGATCATCAAAAGATGTCAACGACAATAGTACAATAGAACACATAGGTGTTAAAGTTAAAGTTGGTGATATTATCTAAACGAATGTGCTAATTAAGAATGGATGGTAGGGCACTCAAGGTATATCTCTAGTGGGGGTTTTTTTTTATAATGGAAATAGGTGGGAAAAGGAAAATCTTTATAATTTATTGGAAAAAAAAGGAAGGGGGAAACAGAAAGGGGGTGGGGATGGGGGAGGGAGCTCACGACCTAAAGTTGTTGAATTCAATATTCAGTACGGAAGGCTGTAAAGTCCCTAGTCGGAAGATGAGGTGTTGTTCCTCCAGTTTGCGTTGGGCTTCACTGGAACAATGCAGCAAGCCAAGGACAGACATGTGGGCAAGAGAGCAGGGTGGAGTGTTAAAATGGCAAGCAACAGGGAGGTTTGGGTCATTCTTGCGGACAGACCGCAGGTGTTCTGCAAAGCGGTCGCCCAGTTTACGTTTGGTCTCTCCAATGTAGAGGAGACCACATTGGGAGCAACGAATGCAGTAGACTAAGTTGGGGGAAATGCAAGTGAAATGCTGCTTCACTTGAAAGGAGTGTTTAGGTCCTTGGACGGTGAGGAGAGAGGAAGTGTAGGGGCAGGTTTTGCATCTTTTGCGTGGGCATGGGGTGGTGCCATAGGAGGGGGTTGAGGAGTAGGGGGTGATGGAGGAGTGGACCAGGGTGTCCCGGAGGGACCGATCCCTACGGAATGCTGATAAGGGGGGTGAAGGGAAGATGTGTTTGGTGGTGGCATCATGCTGGAGTTGGCGGAAATGGCGGAGGATGATCCTTTGAATGCGGAGGCTGGTGGGGTGATAAGTGAGGACAAGGGGGACCCTATCATGTTTCTGGGAGGGAGGAGAAGGCGTGAGGGCGGATGCGCGGGAGCTGGGCCGGACACGGTTGAGGGCTCTGTCAACGACTGTGGGTGGAAAACCTCGGTTAAGGAAGAAGGAGGACATGTCAGAGGAACTGTAATTTATATTACATCCTTCACCACCTTAGGCTTCCACAGCCATTCAAGTACTTTTGAAGAATACCTGCTATTGTAAAGTAAGAAAATAAGGCAATATTTATGCTCAGCAAGGTCCCACAAACAACAACAAGATATATAACCAGGTAATTGTGTTGAGGGATACATATTGGCCAGAACATTGGGACAAGTCCACTGCTCTTTGAAATGTCATTGAATCTTTCAGCGCCTATCTGAGAAGACAGATGGGGCCTTGGTTCAACATTTCATGCAAGCCACACTCAAATGCATAATGTAGGCTGCCACTTAGTGCAGAGCTCCCTTAGTACTAAACTAACAGAGGTGCTGTCTTTCGGATGAGATGTTAAGTATTAAAACCCAGGCACCTCCTGCCTTCTCAGGTGGATGTAAAATATCCTATGGCACTATTCAAAGAAGATCAGGGAGTTCTCCTGGTGGTCTGGCCAATAGTTAGCCCTCAGCCAACATCACTAATACAAATGGTCTGGTTATTTATCTCATTGGTATTTGTGAAACCTTGCTGTGTGCAAATTAACTGTTGTGTTTCTCTCCATGACAACAGTGACTACACTTTGTTATGGAATCTGTAGGCAAAGATTGTATTTTTAGACAAAGACTGACTGATAGGGGAATCTGATCATGCCAGTTGCTAAGGAAACTAAGACTGAAACTGTGAATTGGAACCGCAAACTTCTGGTTGAAACTATATAAAAGGAGATCCAGCCATCAGAGCTTAGTGGTTAAAAATAGAATTACCTGGAAAAACTCAGCAGGTCTGGCAGCATCGGCGGAGCATCTCCGCCGATGCTGCCGGACCTGCTGAGTTTTTCCAGGTAATTCTGTTTTTGTTTTGGATTTCCAGCATCCGCAGTTTTTTTGTTTTTATATTAGAGCTTAGTGGTTAATGAGTTCAATGATGCAGTACAAGTAAGCTGAAGAAGACAGAGGCTGGATCCAGAATTTGAGAATAAACAACGGTACAGTTGCTGTAGTTGTTTCTGTTACTTAAAGATAACTTGGTGGATCTACGCCATCTAGATCAATTTGAGGTGGTTCTGCAGAGGTATGCAATTTTTGTGAAGACCGCACACATGGAACTTGGGTTGGTTGTGTGCTGCTGTCAGCTGAGGATCAGGTTACATCATAGAAGAAGAGGAACTGAATTTGCTTTCAACTGGAATTCTTTGTGAGGAAGACAGAGTTTTGAAGGACTTTGACTGATATTGATGACCTTCTGCTGAGCTAATTTGTAAGATCTATCTTAGTTGTATCTGCCACTTAATGTGTAATTTATAGTTCATAATTGACCACAATTTGCCTGTTAATTTGTGTATTTAGTATTAAGTATTAAGTGTATTAAGTATTTAGTGTTTGCTTTGTTTGCCTCTTGTATAGTAACTTTTTTTAAACCACATATTTCGTGGCTTCATCCTTTCAATAAATAACCGGGATTTTGGATTTCTTCTTATTCTAAAAACAGTTGCTCCTCTGGTCTGAGATCGGAACAACTTACAAAGTACTTCATAGGCTGTGAAAGTCATGAGGCTGTGAAAGATACTTTTGAAATGCAGGTTCTTTATGTAATGGAAAAACATAAAGTAAAACATGGCATAAGCAGGAAATTTGAAACCAAAAACAGAAAAAGCCGAAGGTACTCACCAGATCCAGCAGCATCTGTTGAGAAGCAGAAGTTAATCAGTTGATGTTTTTCAGATCCAAGACCCTGTCCTGAGGACGGATTTTACATCTATGACATTGACTGGCTGACTGATTTCTATTTTTTCCACTGACATTGACTGACCTATTGAGTAATCCCCAGCATTTTCTGCTTTTGTTTTTAAGCAATTGTCGTACTTATGGTGGACGATAGTTTGTTTATCCAGCTAAATAAAGGCACTGAAAAAAAATAGATGAATTTGGAAATCTTTTGTTTGAAATTTAATATAATAGTTGGGTGAAGGAGTAGTCCATCCAGCTGAGACATCCATCTGCCTTTTACTGCTTTAGAAGTCAGTTGTCATCTGTTTGGTTGGAGTTGCCTCCAAATTTTATTGAAATTCTTACTTTCAATTCGAGACCTTTTCACTCCGTTATTTTTATTCTTTTAATGGTTGTTTATAAATATTAGTTAGTTCAGCAGTTAGAGCTGAATGATTCAGTTGATGAAACATACACACCGTTTCTCTGTGCAAATTTTTCAGATCCCCCACCTAAGCACATCTCATTGATCCCCATTTTCAGTAATTGAATGTTGGTCCCAGTGGCAGGCCAGCAGAAAGAAAGGAGATTAAGACCTTCCTTCACTAAAGGCTGTTGAGAATCACAGGTGAATCGAATTTTGTAGTGTCAATTTGTTGTTGGTAGTAGCACAGCAGCCCCAGATTTGACACCTATATCAGCCTTATGCTGGTTTGAAGCATAGGAACTGTTTGCTGCTTGGGTGGAGAAAAGGAGGGCCACAAGGGATTTAAGCAACCTTACTGCTTTGAACCACAGTCACTGTGTGCAAAGCAAGAAATGTTCCTATACTCATTACAATTTAGAAGAATAAAAGGTGATTTTATTGAAACACATAAGATTTTGAGGGGTCTTGAGAGGGTAGGTACTGAGAGGGTGTTTCTCCTTGTGGGGAATCTGAACGAGGGGGAACAGTTTGAACTTGAGGGGTCTCCCATTTAAGACAGAGATGAGGAGGGATTTCTTCTCACAGTGTGCCATTAATGTTTGGAATTCTGTATCCCACTCAGTATTGGAGACTGGTCACTGAATATATTCAAGGTTGAGTTCAGGTAATTTTTTCATTTTCAAGGGAGTCAGAGGTTATCAGGAGAAGACAGGAATGTGGAGTTTAAGGCCACAATCAGAATTATGGCTGATCTTGTTGAATGGTGGAGCAGGTTTGAAGGGCCAAATGGCCTACTCTTACTCCTATTTCTTATGTTCCTATGTTTTTTTGTCTACAATCTTAATAAAGAAGTGGGCAGGCACCAATTAAATATATTGGCCATAAGCTTGCTCTGTCATAAGCCAGGAAATCTGAAAATGATGGGCAAGACACCCATCCTGCACCCCACCCCACCTTACCTTACCTCATCTCTTCCCCCCCCAACCCACCAAAAATGCTATTCAAAGGGTCACTCATTCAACTTGCAGGTGAGATGCTTTTGATGTGGGATTCCTCTTACACAGTTTCTGGAAGTACTGTGGTGTGTTCTTGGAGGGGTTTTGGCGCACTTTTGAATATTAAAGGGCATGTTGCTACATCCCGACACAGAGGTCAGAGGATTTTTCTGCTGTATCAACAGAAAGCCTGCTAGAATTACAGGGGCAATATATGTAATCTCTCTTGGGCTGCAACACAACAGGGACATGGAGTACAGGCTGATGATAGGGGAAGCTGTGAGCAGAGCGAAAAGAAAGAGCTCACCACAGACAGCTCTTTTCACCTAGGTCTTCATGGAGCCCTTCTCCCTTCACCTCAGCCAAGAACAACGTGTGAGGTGCCTACAGCTCAGCAAGGAGGTGGTCACTCAACTGCGTCACTTCTTTCAACCGGAGCTACAGCCTCACAGCAGAGTGAGGATGGTACTGCCAATGACCATCAATGTCACCGTTGCCCCCAACTTCTATGCAAATGAATCCTTCCAGGCAACAAAGCCAACATTTTCCAATTCACCATTTATCAGTGCATCAGGGAGGTGACAGTGACACTGTACGTCAAGAGAGAAGATTGTCATTTCTCTTACCAGAGAGAAGCAGAATGAGCAAGCATGTGGCTTTTTCAAATAATGGGATTCCCAATGGTGCAGGAAGCCATCGATTGCACACGTGGCTGTTTGGGCCCTGCATGTAAACAGGGAGATATACCAGAACCACAGGGGCTGCCACTCTGTCGAAGTGTCAGTAGAGTGCACATGCACAGTACATCATATTGGTGAAGGTCCACCTTCCTAGCAGCAGCTACAATGCTTTCATCCTGAGGCATTCAGCCCTACCCACTATCTTTGGGCCACTATGATGATCCAAAGGCTGGCTACCAGGTGACAAGGAATACCTTCTATATGCCTTGCTCATGAATCCCTTCCACGACTCAGCCACACAAGGATAATGCACCTATAATGAGAGCCATATAGCCACAGGAACTTTGTGGAACAGACCATCATAATCCTGAAGCAATGGCTTTGCTGCCTGGACTGCTCGGAGGAAGGGGGGCTGTTGTGGGGTGGGGAGGGAGCCTTCCACTACTCACCAGAATGGATGTCTAACTTTTTGGTGGTCTGCTGCTTCCTCCATAACCTCATTCTCATGAGTGTACAGCCCGGTTGCCAGGGAATTGGAGGCTACCTCTGGAGGAGGCATCCAGGACCTCTTTATTCTGGACCAGCTGTTGCCGAGTCTCCACTTCCCCAAAGACTTCATCTCATCATCAGCATTCCAGTCCATCTGCTACATTCCATCATCACATCGTCTTGCTCAAAATCCTGAAATAAAAGCCACCAACAAAACATTTTTTCATTTTTATCCAAGTGGCTGCATCATCTCAGTATGAACAGCAGCAGTATAGGCTAGCTGGATGAACAGCAACAGGGCACTAGCGGAGTGGCAGTAGTGAGAGCCCAAAATCCTGCCATCCTGAAAGAGGGCAGCAAGTTTGTGCACGATGGAGCCACTGACACTCCCTGGGGTGGCACCTCAGGAATCCTTGTAATCTGTTGTATGACAAATTATTGGACTGCAATGAGAGCTTGCATGACCCTTTGAGCACTGAGACCCGTAGCCCTTATGACCACAACCTGAGTCTGTATGGTCACCAGAGGTAATGGAGCAGGAAGTCAAGCAAATGCAAGTGATGATTAGGTAGATAAGAATGGAACCAAGCAGATTCAGCTGGATAACAGTGGAGAGGCACAAGACCAGCACAAGGTGACAAAAAAATACCTGATATAGAGCAGCAACATATTTATCGATATTTGAACAAGGATACATACTGAATGAGAACAACCATTCAGCCCATTGATACTATCCTTCCGTGCACTACACACCACAGATTCAACCATTGTTTACCAGATCTATTGTTAAACAATATTGTTCTGAGCCAAGCTCACCTCCTGTTTGCATTGGATTTCCTTTGGAAGCAATAGTAGCCCATAATTGACATCTTCAGAAAGACTTAGCAGGGAAGGAAATATTACATGGGGCACCAGGTCTCCATAGCATCAATAAAAGTTGTGTTTTGAGAAACCTAAATAGTTGGTGAAGCAAAATTTTCCTGTATAAAAATGGAAAGAATTGAACCAAAACTGTCCTCTTGCACTTCCTTCAGCTTTTAAAACTTTTTCTCAGCCAAACTATTGGTAGCTTGCAATAAATCAAAGAAAGAGAACGAAAGAAAACTTACATTTATATAGCTGGGTCATTGAATTTATCCAAGGCTGAGTCAGATTGATTTTTGATAAACAAAGGAGTCAAGGGTTATGGGGGCAGACAGGAAAAGTGGTATTGAGATCACAACCAGATCAGCCATGGAGCAGGCTCAAAGGGCCAAATGACCTATTCCTAAGCCCTATGCTCCTTTCATGACCACTGGATGACTCAAAGCACTTTACAACCATGAAGTACTTTTGAAATGTAGTCACTATTATATTGTAGGAAACATGGCAGTCAACTTGCACATAGCAAGCTCCCACAAAATAGCAATGTGATAATGACCACACCATCTGCTTTTGGTGATTTTTACTGAGGGATAAATATTGACCAGGATAACAGAATAGCTTCCATGCTCTTCTTTAAAAAAGTGCCATGGAACATTTACGTTGTCTGAGAGAGCTGACTGACCTTGGTTTAATATCTCATCCAAAAGAGGGCACCTCCAGCAGTACAGTGTTCCTTCAGTCCTGCACTGTAGTGTCAGCCTAGATTTTTGTGCTCAAGTCCTGGAGTGGGACTCAAGCCCAAAACCTTCTGATGCAAAGATGAGCATGCTACCAACTGAACCACAGCTGCCACATGCTCATACACATTAATTTGTGACCCTAGTAAGTAAGACTCATCAGATTTGAAGTGCTTTGTTCACATTATAGTAAATTTGAAATGTACTTATGTGAAACAACAATTTAATGTACTACTAAGCATTAACACAGTATTATTATTGCAAAGCAGTTTGAAAGTGGAAAGCAGACATAAAACCAATTAACATTTGTTTGTGATTTTTGAAAATTGAACCATTTTTGATTTAAGGTGTCATTTCAAGTCTACTTCTCTGATGCCTTGACTTTTTAAAAAAATTCTAACCATTCTCATTATTACATTTGTGATTTCATTATTGAATGATGACTGCATCCTGTTTTGTGTCTGACAAGAAATGACATAAAACTTGACAATTCATAATTTTGGTGCAACTGAAGTTTTATAGTAAAGATTGATGGATGTCTGTAAGAGGGTTGAAAGCCCACTGTGGAGATTGAATTCTGATAGTGTATGATGCCATCTGAACTACAAAATGTGCACTGCTCCAATTTTTCATATTTTATAAAACATAAACATGCCTAATGAATGTCATGTTGCATTATTTTGCTGTAAAAACCTAACTCATTTAAATATTGCTATTCTCTTTAAAAAGTAAGACCTAGAAAAAGGTGGCGCTGCATTCTTTTTACAAAGAAAAAAAAGACATCAGAGGATTCAATATTGTCAGTAGCTTGTGCATGCCCTTCCAAGCTGAAAGTGCACTGCCTGTCATATTGGGTCCAGCCAGTTATCCAGGACAGGAGTTAGAAACTGGTGTCAGACATGCTGCAGTCAGTTTTTTCAGGCAGACAGCAGTCAAATCAGTGGTATTTAATGAGACTGCTGAAGGCTGCCACCCAAAGGGTGAGTTTAGCATTTTTTACTTACCTTATTGTGGTTCCACATTAAAACTATGGGCTGCTTTTGACCACCGTTTATCCCTGGCCCGACTGTCATCTCCCACTGCTCCTCCTGGACTCTACTATGGCCCTCAGCCTGCATCTGAGCCATTTGATCTTGCTGTACCATTCCCTTGGTCAGTGAGCTGCCTCTGGTGCCACTGATGGTGCCCACAGGTCACCAGTACTATTCTAATGAGGCCAACAAAACAACTTGTCCTGTTCCTGCTGTAAGTCTAATTAGGCACCATCCAAATAAGTTGCTTTAAAAAAGTGATGAATGAAAAAATTAGCTTCATTACTTCAATTTTTAGTTCCCTTTTAAAATGTGCTTAGCTACACACCAAGTGATATAACTGATTCTGTTTTAACAGTAGGTAGTTCCCACATTCCTAAACCATTGGCTACATGTAATAAATTACATTGAAGCATGCCGCTTTCCTCATTCTGCTCAGTAATGACATCTGACATCAGGATTGAAGTTTGTCTTTCGCAATGCATTACTGACATAAATTATTAACAGAAACTAATGATAATTAGCTTAAAGGTAAAAATAAGAGCTCTGTTTAATGAACCATGCCACATGCAATCTCGCTAATTTGAGTGCAAACTAAAATATTTGTTATCCATAGATAGAGGTATTGATGATTTATATTTTTTGTGTATTGTTTTGACATGGGCCAAATGGCTGCCTCTGTGCCACTAGAGTAATGACTCTATGATTATAACACAGTGTGCATTGGTAGAACTGTAGAGTTTATCAATGCCATTGGTTCAAATTCTTTGAATCTATAATTCAAAATAGAATTACTAGAGCATTTAGAAATGCAAAGGTTAATCAGGGATAGCCAGCATAGATTTGTTAAAGACAAGTCAGGTTTGGCAGATTTAATAGGGCCCTTTTTGGATTTGTAAAAAGAATGCAGTGGATGTTGTTTATATGGATTTTCACAGGATGTTCAATAAGGTCATTCATGAGGTTTGTTTGCAAAATTCACACATACAGGGCTGAAATGGTGGTAGCAGTATCAGCGGCCAGAAGTCTTGCTTCTGTTTCTGCCCTTGCTGACCTTCCCGAAGACCAGGGAGAGCTCGGGCTTCAGAACTGGCCCACACCTATTATCATGGCAATTAAGATCATTGAGGGCTTATTAAAAGCCCATCTTTAAAACTTTTCCAGTATTCTTGGAGGGGGCTGGTGTTTACCAACTGCCTGTGTCAGAGCAGCTGCATGAAGGTGAGCATCATCTCAGAGGCAAGACATGGAGGTGGGAAGAGTTTAAAAAGGAAAGTAAACTTGTTTTTCAAAGTTTAAAGAGCTTAACCATTTAAAGTTAAAGTTTCAGCAGCCCATCACGGGCCAGGGAAGGAATCAGCATTAAGAACTTCACCAGTTCAGGGGATTATCACCCTCATGGTATTGTCTGGGCATTGGAGCAGTGGGCACAGGAAGGGTGCAGCTGAAAATGGGTGCTGCACCCTCAGATACTGAGACCATTGGAAATGAAAAGCATCAGCATTCACAGGATGGGCAGAGCAACGGGCATCAGGACGCCAGAGGAGAGAAAAGAGGAGTACAAAGAAACAATACCCTAAGCACAGAATTAATAGGCAAAGGTGAAGAAACCTGGAGATAACGGAGAACCAATGACAAAAGAGACTGCGTCTCTCTAGGTGGATTGTCACTGACATCTGTGCCCTCATCAGTGTAACCTCTTCAGTATCTCTGAGGCGGCGGCATACCAGGTGGTTAGGAGGCAAGTTGATTTACACAGAGGATTATTAGCGCAGGATGTGCTTTGTTGTTACAAGTGATTGGGGCAACATCATTGCAATTTTAATGGAAAATTGGATAAATTAGTAGAGGGGGATAAAAGAAGAGAGCAGGGCAGTGAGATTCGTCGTAAATTCCTCTTGCGTTGAGCTGAACAGACACATCGGGCAGAATTTTACTGTCCCCCACAGCAGTTTGCAGGCAGGATCGGGGGTGGGAGGAAATAAAATTCCCCGTGTGGTCTTCCTGTCGCCCTCCTGCTCACCCCCAAACTGTCTGTAATTTTATGAGGGTGGGCAAGGCCTAGGGTGGCCAATCTGCCCTCACTCCAATTGAGGCCATTAAGTGGTCAATTAAGCCTATGAAAAACATATTCTGTAGAAGCTAAACATGAATCTGCCATCATGAATGCATAAAGATGTAAGGAAAACCTTGAGGATAAGGAAAGAGACGTACTAAACACATGGACAGTGTGACAAGGAAGAATGCCAAGAGATTAGAAGGGAAGTCAAAAAACCCATTAGAAGAGCAAAAAGAGACTATGAAATTACGTTATCAAGAAACGTAAAAATAGAATGGTTACAGGCGCGTAAATGAAATAAGGAAAGCCAGGATGGGAATAAGGCCACTTGATGATAGACGGGAAACTACCACAAGCAATGATAGAGAAATGGCTGAAATATTAAATAATTACTTTGTGTCAGTATTTACTCCTGGGAAATTGGACAGATGGACATGATATTAAATCATGAAATTAGAAATGAGGTAGCTATATTTAAAAGAAAGAGGTGAAATATAGAGCAAACTAATCAAAGAAGATGAAACCTCTGGTCTGGTTATATCCTTGCATTTGAAAAGAATCTAGGGAAGAGATAACAAAGATATTACTACATATTTTTCATAATTTATTAGAGAATATTCCAGTGCCAGACGATGCGACAGATAGCTAATGTGATACCTATATCTAAGATGGACGATAGAACACGTCCAGGGAACCATGGACTAGTCAGTTTAACATCAGTGATAGGTAAGATAATGGAATCGGTACTAAAGGATAAAATAGAAGAATGTGTAGACACCAAAAATGTAACGATGAATAGTCAGCATGGATTTCAAAAGGGAAAGCCCTGTTTGACTAATCTTGTTGAATTTTTAATGAGGTCACAGAATGTGTAGACATGGATAATGCAGTAGGTGTAATTTATCTAGATTTTCTGAAGGCTCGTAAATAAGGTCAGAGAATGCGGAGTTGGGGACCTGTTGCTGAATGGATAGCTGTTTGGTTTCAAGACAGTAAACAGAGTAGAGTAAGTGGATTTCCACAAGGATCTGTGCTGGGACCACTTTTGTTCACAATTTATATTAACAATTTAGACATTGGAATCAAAAACATAATTTCTACATGTGCAAATCTCGCAAATTGTGGGGTGAGGGGATAGTCAACACTGAGGAAGAGTGATAAGAAATATAAATTATGAACAAACTTACAGAATTGGAATATAATTAGCAAATTAATTTCAACATAGATAATGGCACAAAAAATAAGCAGTTTGCATATTAGTAGAAAATAAGAATCTAGCTGGGATAAAGGAGCAATGGGATCTGAGAGTACAAAGAGAAAAATTAGTAAAAGTAGCGACGCACGTTAGCAAGGTCATAAAAAACAAGCAAGCCGAGCACTAGGGTTCATTTCTAAAGGGATAGAATTGAAAAGAAAATAAATTATGTTAAACTAGCCCTGCATAGCCCACACCTGGAAGACTGTCTATAATTTTAGTAACCAGATTCTGCAAACAGAAAGATATAGAGGCACTGCAGAGGGTAGAAAGAAATTTGAGAATCATACCAGAAATTAGGACTCTGAGACACGAGTTCAAATCCCACCATGGCAGCTGATGGAATTTAAATTCAATTAATAAATCTGGAATTAAAAGCCAGTCTCAGTAATGGTGACTATGAAACCATTGTTGATTGTCGTAAAAACCCATCTGGTTCACGAATGTGTTTTAGGGAAGGAAATCTGCCATCCTCACCTGGTCTGGCCTACATGTGACTCCAGATCCACAGCAATGTGGTTGACTCTTAAGTGCCCTCTGAAATGACCTAGCAAGCCACTTAGTTGTATCAAACTGCTATAAAGTCAATAAAAAGGAATGAACCCGAATGGACCACCCGGTCCTAGGCACCAAAACAACACTGCCAAACCCAGCCATATCGACCCGGCAAAGTCCTCCTTACTAACATCTGGGGGCTTGTGCCAAAATTGGGAGAGGTGCCTCACAGACTAGTCAAGCAACAGCCTGGCATATTCATACTCACGGAATCACACCTTACAGATCGTGTCCCAGACACCACTATCACTATCCCTGTCCTAGTCCTGTCTCACCGGCAGAATAGAACCAGCAGAGGTGCCAGCCCAGTGGTATACAGCTGGAAGGGAGTCACCCTGGGAGTCCTGAACATCATTTCCGCCCCCCAGGAAGTCTCATGGCATCAGGTCAAACATGGGCAAGGAAACCTCCTGCTATTACCATGGACCGCCCCTACCCCTTAACTGATGAATCAGTGTTCCTCTGTGTTGAATACCACTTGGAGGAAGCCGTGAGGGTGGCTAGGGTGCAGAATGTACTCTAGGTGGGGGACATCACAAGTGCCACCACAGACTAAGCTGGCCGAGTCCTAACTGACATAGCTGCTAGACTGGGTCTGCGGCAAGTAGTGAGGGAACCAACAAGAGGGAAAAACATACTTGACCTCTTCCTCACCAACCTGCCATCTGCAGATGCATCTGTCCATGACAGCATCGGCACGGTCCTTGTGGAGATGAAGACCTGCCTTTGCATTGTGCTAAATAGGATAGATTTTGAACAGATCTAGCAACTCAAAACTGGGCATCCATGAGGCTCTGTGGGCCATTAGCAGTAGCAGAATTGTACTCGAACACAATCTGTAACCTCGTGGCCCAGCATATCCCCTATTCTACCATTACCATCAAGCCAGGGGATCAACCCTGGTTCAATGAAGAGTGCAGGAGGGTATGCCAGGAGCAGCAGCAGGCATACCTAAAAATGATAGACAGAGCTAAGCAATTCCACAACCAACGGATCAGATCTAAGCTCTGCAGTCCTGCCACATCCAGTCGTGAATGGTGGTGGACAATTAAGCAACTCACTGGAGGAGGAGGCTCCACAAATATCCCTATCCTCAGTGATGGAGGAAACCAGCACATCAGTGCAAAGGATAAGGCTGAAGCATTCGCAACAATCTTCAGCCAGAAGTGTCCAGTGAAAGATTCATCTCGGCCTCCTCCAGAGGTCCCCTGCATCATAGATGCCAGTCTTCAGCTATTTGATTCATTCCACGTGATATCAAGAAACAGCTGAAGGCACTGGATACTTCAAAGGCTGTGGGCCCTGACAGTATTCCGGCAATAGTACTGAAGACTTGTGCTCCAGAACTTGCTGTGCCCCTAGCCAAGCTGTTCCAATATAGCTACAACACTGCCATCTAGCCGGCAATGTGAAAAATTGCCCAGGTATGTCCTGTACACAAAAAGCAGGACAAATCCAACCTGGCCAATTACCGCCCCATCAGTCTGCTCTCAGTAAAGTGATGGAAATGGTCACCAACAGTGCTATCAAGCAGCAATCGTTTAGCAATAACCTGCTCACTGGGCACTCAGTTTGGGTTCTGCCAGGGTCACTCAGCTTCTGATCTATTATAGCCTTGGTTCAAACATGGACAAAAGAGCTGAACTGCAGAGATGAGATGAGAGTGACTGCCTTTGACATCAAGGCAGCATTTGACCGAGTGTGGCATCAAGGAGCCCTAATAAAACTGGTGGCAATGGGAATCGGGGAGAAAACTGTCCGCTGGTTGGAGTCATACCTTGCACAAAGGAAGATGGTTGTGGTTGTTGGAGATCAATCATCTCACTTCTCCCGACCCTACTATCTAGCAGGACAAGGGCAGCAGATATATGGGAACATCACCACCTGGAAGTTCCCCTCCAAGCCACTCAACATCCTGACTTCCTTCACTATCACTGGGTCAAAAATCCTGGAACTTCCTCCTTAACAACACTGTGATGTATCTACTCCACATGGACTGCAGCGGTTCAAGAAGGCAGCTCACCACCACCTTCTCAAGGACAATTAGGGATAGACAATAAATGCTAGTCTAGCCAGTGATGCTCACATCCTGTAAATGAATTTAAAAACATAATTATCTGTCCATGCTAACATGTTACTTCCTGCACTATGAGCTCTTATTTTGTGTAGTAACCTTTGATGTGGCACTTTGTCAAATGCCTTCTGGAAATCTAAATACAGCAAATCCACAGATTCCCCTTTATCCACATTACTTGTTGCTTCCTCAAATAACTGTAATAAATTAGTCAAACAGGATTTCCCTTTCACAAAACCAAGTTGACTCTGCTTAATTGCTTTGAGATTTTCTAAGAGCTCCACTATAACCTCCTTAATAGGTTCCAGCAATTTCCCTACAACAGATGGTAAGCTAACGGGCCTGTTTCTTCCTGCTTTCTGTCAACCTCCTTTCTTGAATAGAGGAGTGTCAACCTCCTTTCTTGAATAGAGGAGCCGCATTTGCTATTTTCCAATCTGATGGAACTTTTCCAGAATCTAGGGAATTTTGGAAAATTGAAACTAATGTATCCACTATCGCAACAGCTGCTTCTTTTAAGGCCCTCGGATCAAGTCCGTCCAGAACCTGGGGACTTGTCAGCTAATAATTTTCTCAGTACCCTCTCCCAGGTGATTGTAATTGTTTTCAGTTTCTCCCTCCCTTTCACCCCCTGATTCAGTTATTTCTGGGATGCTATTTGTATTCTCTACAGTGAAGGCAGATGCAGAATATCTATTCAATTCATTCACCATTTCCTTATTTTCCAAGATTAACTCCCCTTTCTCACTCTCCAGAGTACCAACGCTGACTTAATCTTCTCCTTTTAAAATACCTGTAGAAACTCTTGCTATCTATTTTTGTATTTCTAGCTGACTTTCTGTCATCATCTAATTTCTCCCTCCTCTTTTTTTAGTCATTCTTTGCTGTTCTTTATATTCTCCCCAATTTTCTGACCTGCCTCTCACCTTTGCAGAATTATACACTTTTTTTTTCAATTTGACACAGTCTTTAACTTCTTTAGCCGTGGATGGCATGTCCTTCCCTTAGAGTCTTTCTTTCTCACTGGAATATATATTTTCTAAGTATCCTGAAATACCTCCTTAAATTTCTGCCACTGCATCTCTACTGACCGATCCCTTAACCTAATTTCCCTTTTCACTTTTGAAAGTCCCGTCTTCATGCCCTCATAATTGCTCTTATTTAAGTTTAAAATGCTAGTCTTAGATCCACTCCTCTCTCCCACAAACTTAATATGAAATTTAACCATATTATGGTCAATGCTATCTAAGGGCACCTTCACTGTGAATCATAAATTAATCCTGTCTCATTGCACATACCAAACATAGTATAACCTGCTCTCTGGTTGGTGCTAAAATGTGCCGCTCTAAGAAACTGTCCCGAAAACACTCTATGAACTCATCATCCAGGCTACCTTTGCCGATCTGATTTGTCCAGTCAATATGTAGAATAAAGTTACCCATGATCATCGTCATACCTTTTTCACAAGCCCCCATTATTTCTTCCTGTATACCTTGTCCTAAAGTGTGGTTACTGATTGGGGGCCCATAAACCACTTTCACATGTGACTTCTTACCTCTACTATTTCTCAATTCTACATATTGATCTCCAGAACTAAGGTAATTTCTCTCTGTTGTACCATTGTAATTCTTAATTGACACAGCTACCCCTCCACCTTCTCCTAACTTCCTGTCCTTCCAAAATGTCCCCTTGAATATTCAGGTCCCAGCCTTTGTCACACTGCAGTCATGCCTTTGTAATGGCTATTGGATCATACATATTTATTTCTATTTGTGCCATCAATTCATTTATTTTGGAATGAATGCTATGTGCATTCAGATACAGAGCTTTTAGTTCTGTCTTTTTACTTATTTTGTAACCAGCCTTATCTGCTGGTGCATACTTAGGTTTGTAAACTCTGTCCCTTCCTGCCACGCTTTTATCATCCTTTCCCTTAATTCTACCTTGATCTTTTGATTGTCTTCTCTATTTAATTTTTCACATCTTCCCAAACTTGATTCCTTGCCCCACTATTTAGTTTAACCAAATCCTATTGTAGCAATTGGCCTTGAAAACTCTTGGACCCAAAACCCCTTGCAATGAAGCCAACATGCCATTTGCCTTCCTAGTTATTTGCTATATCTGCATCCAACTTTGTGTTCCTTTTTTTATATTCATTTATGGGAGTTGGGTGTCACTGGCTAGGCCAGTATTCATTGCCCATCCTTAATTGCTCTTGAGAAGGTTGTGGTGAGCTGCATTCTTGAATTGCTGCATTCTATATGGTGTTGGTGCCCCTACAGTGCTGTCAGGGAAGAAATTCCAGGATTTTGATCCAGCGACAGTGAAGGAGAAGGACATATTCCCAAGTCAGGATGGTAAGTGGCTTAGAGAAGAACTTCCAGGTGGTGGTGTTCCCACCTATCTGCTGCCCTTGTCCTTCTGGATAGTAGTGGTCATGGGTTTGGAAGGTGCTAGTTAAGGAGCATTGATGAGTCCTTGCAGTGTGTCTTGTAGATAGCGCACACTGCTGCCACTGTTTGTCAGTAGTGGAGGGAATTAATGTTTGTAGAAGGGGCGCCAATCAAGCAGGCCGCTTTGTCCTGGATGGTGTCAAGCTTCTTGAACATTGTCAGAGCTGCACTCATCCAGGCAAGTAGCGAGTATTCCATCACACTCCTGACTTGTGCCTTGTAGATGGGGAACAGGTTTGGGAAGTCAGGAGGTGAGTTACTCGTCGCACAATTCCTAGCTTCTGACCTCTTGTAGCCTTAGTATTTATATGGCTATTCCAGTTTAGTTTCTGGGCAATGGTAACCCCCTGGATGTTGATAGCAGGGAATTCTGCTATCGTAATGCCATTAACTGTCAACGGGTGGTGGTTGGATTCTCTCTTGTTGGAGATGGTCATTGACTGACATATGTGTGGCGCAAATGTTACTTGCCACTTGTCAGCCCAAGCCTGGATATCGTCCAGGTCTTGCTGCATTTGAACATGGACTGCTTCAGTATCTGAGGAGCCGCGAATGATGCTGAATATTGTGCACTCATTAGCAACCACCCCCACTTCTGACCTTATGATGGAAGGAAGGTCATTGATGAAGCAGCTGAAGATGGCTGGGCCTACCCTGAGGAACTCCTGCAGTGATGTCCTGGAACTGAGATGATTGACCTCCAACAACCACAACCATCTTCCTTTGTGCTGGGTATGACTCCAACCAGAAGAGACTTTCCCCCCTAATTCCCATTGACTTCAGTTTTGCTAGTGCTCCTTGGTGCCACACTCAGTCAAATGCGGCCTTGGTGTCAAAAACAGTCACTCGCGCCTCCCCTTTGAAGTTCAGCTCTTTTGTCCATGTTTGAAGTAAGGCTGTAATGAGGTCAGCAGCTGAGTGACCCTGGTGGAACCCAAACTGAGCATCAGTGAGCAGGTTTTTGCTAAGCAAGTGCCTCTTGATAGCACTGTTGATGACCCCTTCCATCACTTCACAGATATTCGAGAGTAGACTGATGGGGGCAGTTGTTTGCCGAGTTGGAATTGTCCTACTTTTTGTGTACGGGAAATATCTGGGCAATTTTCACCTTGCTGGGTAAATGCCAGTGTTGTAGTGTACTGGAACAGCTTGGCTAGGGCCGCGCAAGTTCTGGAGCACAAATGCCTTATCTTTAGCAACGTGGTTGACTCTTAATGCTCTCTGAACAAGGGCAATAAAGGATGAGCAATAAATGCTGCCCTAGCCAGTGACGCCCACATCCCAAGAACAAAATTATAAAAATGATGTGCTGGGGTCACCCACCATTGGGGATAGGGATATTTGTGGAATCTCCTCTTCCAGTGAGTTGCTTAATTGTCCACCACCATTCATGACTGGATGTAGCAGAGCTGCAGATCTGTTGGTTGTGGAATCACTGAGCTCTGTTTATCATTTGCTGCGTGTGCTGTTTGGCATGCAAGTAGTCTTGTGTTGTCACTTCACCAGGCTGCCACCAAATTTTTAGGTATGCTTGGTGCTGCTCCTTGCATGCCCTCGTGCATTCTTCATTGAACCAGGTTTGATTCCCTGACTTGGTGGTAACGGTGTAGTGGGGGATATGCCAGGCCATGAGGTTAAAGATTGTGGTTGAGTACCATTCTGCTGCTGCTGATGGTCCGCAGTGCCTCCTGGATGCTCAGTTTTAAGTTGCTAGATCTGTTCAAAATCTATCCCATTTAGCATGGTGGTAGTGCCACAGAACATAATGAAGGGTATCCTCAACATGAAGACAGGATTTTGTCTCCACAAGGATTGTGAGGTGGTCACTCCTACCAAAACTGTCATGGACAGATGCATCTGTAGGAGGCATGTCGTTGAGGATGAGGTCAGATATGTTTTTCCCTCCTATAAAAACAAAATACTGTGGATGCTGGAAACCTGAAATTAAAACAGAACATGCTAGTAAACCTCAGCAGGTCTGATAGCATCTGTGGAGAGAGAAACAGAGTTGGCATTTCAAGTCCTTATGACTCTTTACGGAAGGTGAGGACATACCCAGAGATGGTGATGGTGATGTGTGGGACATTACCTGTTAGGTATGATTCCATGAGTATGACTATTGCTTAACTAGTCTGTGAGACAGCTCTCCCAATTTTGGCACAAGCCCCCAGATGTTAGTAAGGAGGGCTTTGTAGGATTGACAGGGCTTTGTTCGCTATTGTCGTTTCCAGTGCCTAGGTTGATGTTGGGTGGTCCGTCTGGTTTCATTCCTTTTAGACTTTGTAGCGGTTTGATACAACTGAGTGGCTTGCTAGACCATTTCAGAGGCATTTAAGAATCAACTACATTGCTGTGGATCTGGAGTCACATGTAGGCCAGACCAGGTAAGGAAGGCAGATTTCCTTCCCTAAAGGACATTAGTGAACCAGGTGGGTTTTTATATCAATCGACAGTGGTTTCATGGTCATCATTAGACTTTTAATTCCAGATTTTTATTGGTGGGATTTGAATCTGGGTCCACAGAGTACTTTCCTGGGTTTCTGCATTACTAGTCCAGTATACCTCTATGCCACCGCCTCCCCGAGTAACACCCAAATCTCTCTGGACACCAGCATTTAAAATGGAGACCTGTCATTTTGAATCTCCTTACCTCAAGAATGTTTTGGTAGTATTATTGATGGGGATAAATTGCCTGTTCCCCCAAAGCAACGAAATTTAATTGAACAAAGGGCAGCAGCTTCAGATTGATTTGAGGACTCTATCTGGAGTTACTTAACTGTTTAAAAACAAGGTACCAGCTGGGAATGCACCAATCTCTGCTGGTAGTATTTCATTCGGGGCCAGCCAGCTCTGGAACAGCTCCCAGGTCCAATCATAGATTGGAGTATCCTGGAGGGAAGGAAACCTGAAATGGTGATTCTGCACCAAGGCAAGAAAATAATCATTTAAAATAAAATGATCATTTTCATAATTACATTTCACAAGGGCTTTGTAAGGAGCAGTTTTTTATTCCTTACAAAAAGCACTGCACCTTAATTGACGTGTCATTTAGAAGTAGTGTCATTGTATTATTAATGGAATTATATTTTAACAAACTACATTGCCCCACTGAACAGCATGGTGTCTCTCAGAGTTCAGTAATTAAACCTTATAAATCAAAATTATGTCTCCATTTTTGTATGGGTTACTATCCTATATTTTTAATATAAATATACCCTAATACAGTTGATTCTGGTAACATCCATCTCAACACTAGTTCTGCTGTTCCACGGTAGGCAATGTCATAATATTGATTTCCTCATGAGTATTGTCAATATCTCTTTCAAATTACTTTAGATATTTTCCCTCTTTACTTTGGCCTGAAGAAATGTTTGTACTAGTACGTTGAAAATTTGAGTCTGACAGTTTTCAAAATAGTCATTATTACCAGGCATCTATCCCCGGTCCTCTGCAATATTATGGTGATATGCGATATCAGTTATCTTGGTAACATTCTTATAGATTTCCCAGCTTTCCTACTGCATTTTTATTAGAATCATGGAATGGTTACACCACAGAAGGAGGCCACTCAGCCCATTGTGTCGATGCTGTTCTCTTCAACTCTGCTGGTGTCACTCCCTGGCCCTTTCCATGTTGTTCTTTAGGTGCTTAGCCAATTCCATTATGAAAGCCATGATTGAAACTGCTTCCACCACACACTCAGACAGTGCATTCCGGATCCTAACCACTTCCTGCGTAAAATATGTTCTTCCTCATGTTGTCGTTTCTTCCTTGGTCCATCACCTTAAGTTACTGTTCTCTGGTTCTCTACCTTGCCATCAATGGTAACAGTTTCTCCCTTTCCACTCTATCTAGGCCCCTCATGATTTTGAAGACCCCTATCAGATCTCCTCCTATGCTCTAAGGAGAACAACTCCAGGTTCTCCAATCTATCCAGATGCTGAAGTCCCTCATCTCTGGACTAAACCTTTCTGCAGCCTCTCTAAAGCGTTCACACCAAGTACCATGAACTGTGGTGCCCAGAATTGGACACAATTGCTTACTTACGCGATGGTGTAAAAGTTGCTGGTATACGACAGGTACCTGTTTACAGCAATGTGGTGCTGGCTGACTTTAGCTATACTGTCAGCTCACTTGTAATCAGCTAGCTCAAACCTAAATACCTGTGAACCTACTGGAGATAATCTTACATTTGCTTGCCAGAGTTTGGCCAGATGACTTCAATGCAAATTATACCGATTTGCATCAGTAGAAAAGTCTGAAGATTTGTCAGTAGTTGTTTATTAACATTTTGGAAACTATCAAAGACATATCATAACGTAATTGCAAGATAAATTGATACTATATTTGATATCTAAAAAAGGTAATTTATTGATGAGATATCCTCAGGCCATCTGGGATTGTAAAGTATAAATAATCATCATCCAGCTGCTTGGAATCTCCATTCATATCTATCCAGTCGAACCAGAGAATCTCCTGAAATGGCTTCTCTATCCCTGGAGACCTCAAGGATCTATCCTGTCTCCCTCTTGTTTCTCATCTTATGCTATCTCTGAGCAACATTCTCCACAAATGCAGTGTCGCACATACACTGAACTCTACCTCACCACCAACTCTTTCACCCCCTCCACTGCCTCTGATTTGTCATACTATTTGTCCAACTTCTCATATTGGAAACGCAAGATTTTTATAAATTAAATATTGGAAGACCAAAACCATTGCCTTCAGCCCCTGATGGATTTCTGGCCACTGTCTAAGGTTAAAGGGGTCTGGTCACACCTTGGCACCTGTTTCAGCTTTTACAGAGCTTCAGACCACATATACCCTCCATCACCAAGATCACCTACTTCCACCTTCATCGCATCGCCTGTCTCTACCCCACCTCAGCTTATTTGCTGCTGAAACCATCATCCGTGGTTTTGTTAACTCTATCCTCACCTACTCCAGTGCTCATCAGGCTGGTCAAACTCACTCAAAACTCTGTTGCCCATATCAGAATCAAAGATTGGCAGGCAAAACTAGAACTGAACAATGCGCTGCCTTTAAAGAGGAAATGGTTCAAGTACAGTTGAGCTACATTCCTTCGAGGGGCAAAGGTGGGACAAACAAAACCAGAGCTCCATGGAAGATGAAAGAGATGTCAGATAGTTATCAAATAGTCAAGTGAGAGCCAGGAGAGCTAGAAAGTTTAAACAGGAAGTAAAGAAATTAAAAGGGAAGCAAAGAGAGAGTATGAGAAAAGACTGGCAGCTAACACAAAAGGGAATCCAAAGTTTTCCTATGGGCATGCAAATAATGAAAGAAGAGGTGGGAATCATTAGGGACCAGAAAGGGGACTTGCGCATGGAGGCAGAGGACATGGTCGAGAGACAGATTGCACCTGCCTTTACCAAGTAAGAAGATGCTGGCAAAATCATACAGGAGGTATTGGATAGGCTGACAGTAAGTTAAATCACCAGGCCAAATGAGTTGCATCCAAGGATACTGAGTGGAATAAGGGTGGAAATAGCGGAAGGACTGGGAATAATTTCCCAATCCTCCTTGGATATAGGGATTGTGCCAGAGGACTGAAGAATTGCAAATGTTACGCACCTGTTCAAAAAAAGGTGTAATGGTGAGTTCAGCAACTATAGGCCAGTCAGCTTAACATTGTTGGTGGGAATGCCTTTAGAAACAATAATCTGGGACAAAATTAGCAGTCGCTTAGACATAAGATTACTTATGGAAAGCCAGCACACATTTATTGAGGGCAAATTGTGTTTAACCAACTGGCTTGAGTTGTTTAATGAGGTAAAAGAGACGGTTGATGAGGGTCATGTGGTTGCTGTTGCGTACAGGCACTTCCAAAAACTATTTAATAAAGTGCCAGATAATTGCTTTGTCAACAAAGTTAAAGCTCATGGAATAAACGGGATAGTGGCCATATGGATACAAAGTTGGCTGTGTGACAGGAAACCAAGTGTCGGTGGTTGTTTTTCGGACTGGAGAAAGATATATAATGGGGTTCCCCAGAGGCTGACACTAGAACCTCTCCTCTTCTTGATCTATATTAATAACTTAGACTAGGGTGTGTAGGGCACAATTCCAATATTCGCAGGTGACACAAAACTCATGTATTATGAGGAGGATAGTGATAGACTACAAGAGAACAAGTGAACAGACTGGTGAAATAGGCAGAAATGTGGCAGGTGAAACTTCATGTAGAGAGGTGTGAAGTGACACATTTTGGTAGGAAGAATGAGGAGAGGCAATATAAAATAAAGGATCCAATTCTGAAAGAGAGACCTGGGAGTGTATGTGCACAAATTGTTCAAGGTGGCAGGGCAGGGTTACAACATGGTTAATAAGTTATATCGGTCCTAGGGAGCACAATACAAAAACAAGTTAGTTGGTTGAATATTAATTAAACACTGGTTCAGCCTCAACTTGAGAAATGTGTCCAATTCTGGTCACCACATTTCAAGAATGATGTGAAGGCATAAGAGAGTGTGCAAAAAAATTTAAGAGAATGATTTCAGGGATCAGGAACTTCAGTTCCATAGATAATTTAGAGAAATGGGAGATTTTTTCCTTGGAGAAGAGAAGGCTGAGAGGAGATTTGATAGAAGTGCTCAAAACCATGAGGAATCTGAACAAAGAAACTGTTTCCATTGGTGGAAGGGTCAAGAACCAGAGGACACCGCTTTAAGGTAACTGGCAAAAGAACCGAAGGCAGCATGAGCAAAAAGATTTTTTTTATGCAGCGAGTGGTTAAGATCTGGAATGCACTACTGAGTGTAATAGAGGCAAATTTAGTTGTGACTTTCAAAAGGGAATTGAATAATCATCTGAAGAGAAAATATTTTCACACACTGGGGAAAGGGCAGAAGAGTGGGATGAACTAAAAAACTCTTTCAGAAAGCTGGCATTTACTTGAAGGGCTGAATGTGCTGCAATCATTCTATGATTTTATATTGCAGCTTGCATCAAGTCCCTTTCACTCATCTCGCCAACCTGCATTGGCTTCTGGTCCGGCTTCATCTTGATTTAAATATTCTCATCCTTGTTTTGAAATTCTTCTGTGGCCTGTCCCTTCCCTATCTATCTAGCCTTACACCAATCCACATTCCTCCAATTCTAGTCTCATCTAGTTCCATTCTTACCTACCTAATCATAGCCAGAGAATCACTTGCAATGACTTTTCATGCTGCTCCTGCACCATTAACTCTGGTGTTTCCCAACGATCTATCTTTGCCCCTCCTATTTCTTATCTACATGTTGCCCCTTGACATCATCCGAAAGCACAGCAATCAGCCAAGATCATATTGAATGATGGAGCAAGCTTGACAGGCAGTATAGTCTTCTCCTACTCCTAGTTCTTATGTATGCTGACAATATTCAGCTGTACAATGACACCACATACCTTGGATCCTCCGCTGTTGCTAAACTATCAGACTGCTTATCCAATATCCAGAACCGAACAAGCAGAATTTTTTTCAATTAAATATCGGGAAGACTAAAGCCATTGTTTTCAGTCCCTGCTCCAAACTCCGTTCCCTAGCTACTGACTCCATCTCTCTCCCTAGCAACGGTGTGAGATTCAACCAGTCTGTTCGCAACCTTGGTGAGACATTTGATCCCAAGATGAGCTTCCAACGTTATATTCATGTCATCACTAAGATCACCTATTTCCACCTCGATAACATTGCTCAATTTCACGTCTATCCAACTCATCTGCTGCTGAAACTTTCATTCATGCCTTGTTACCTCTAGACTTGCCTATTGAAAAGCACTCCTGGCTGGTCTCCTATATTCTATCATCATAAACTTGAGGTCATCCAAAACTGCTGCTGGTGCCTTATCCCTCACTAAGTCCCAGTCCCCTTTTACCCCTGTGCTCATTGGCCTACATTGGCTCTGGTCGAGCGAAATCTTGATTTTAAAATTCTCATCCTTTTGTCCAAATCCTTCCATGGCCTCACCCTTCCCTATCTCTTAATCTCCTCCAGTCTCACAATCCTCTGAGATATCTACACTAATTATGTGTAGATTATGGCCTGTTGTGCAACCCACCACGGGAGGCCATGCTTTCTGTTGCCTCGGCCCTAAGCTCCGACATCCCTTCCCACACCCCTCTGCCTCTCTTTCCTCCTTGAAAGCAATCCTTAAAAACTGCCTCTTTGACCGAGCTTTTGGTCACCTGCCCGAATATCTCCTTATCCCAATTTGATAAATCAATTTGATTTATAATGCTCCTATGAAGTGCCTTTGGATGTTTTATTATGTTAATTGCGCTATATAAATATAAGTTTTGCTATTCTTACACATCTCTGATTTTCATTGCTCAATTGTTGCCAGCTGTGCCTTTAGCTGTTCCGGGCCTAAAGTCTGTAATTCCCTCCCAAAACCACTCTGCTTCTCTAGCTATCTCTCCTCCTTTAAGGTATTCCTTAAAAAAGTATTTAGACATTTTTCCCAATACCTGCATATGTGGCTCAGTGCCAAATTTTGTTTGATAATGCTCCCGTAACATGCCTTGGGATGTTTTACTCGGTACTATACAAATGCAAATTGTTGTGACAACTGTTCATTCCCAGTGTCACTCTGACTGACAGGAGGTTATTTGTTAAGCACATTACGAGGCACACGAATAAACAGCAGGCAAACGCTTTAAAATTGGATCTGTGCAAATTCATATTTTAAAATCTTTTTTAAATGAAATATTTTCCATGTTCATATAGATGATTGGAGAAGCAATAAATTGAAAATATGTTTTATCAATTTTTTTTAAACTATAGGCAGTAACAGATTTTTTAAAAATTATGTAAACAGGGAGGCGACCAGTTTTAATGTTTTTGTTTAAAACGAATGGCTGAAGTAGTCGTGCCTGTTTAAATTAATCCCACAAATTTTATTTTCTTGTAAGTTTGAAGAAAATTTCAAAAGCTCCATTTTCTCTCCATCTTAAATTGAGAGGAATATTTGAATATTTCATAGAAAAGGAAAGTATATTGGAATACCTGCTGGTATATTCTGCCTGATAGGATTTTGCAACATTAAAGAATGGAATATTGATAATCTGATGTACAGTAGAAGTGAGTAATTATTGAAACGTTTTAAGAATTTACTTCAGTCATTAGAGTTGGAATTATTTTAAAATTTTAATTTTAATGCTTGCAGAACAAATTCGACAAGGTTTTTTTGGGTTCCTTCAGTACTTATTGACGGTGGATTGTGGGAAGTGGAGCTGGGCAGCCTTGTTCCCATTGCTGTATTGATTTGCCCTTCAGCTGTTTGCACATTGAAGAGAACCAAGGGCCCTGTTGTTGATTATCTACACAATGTCTCTGTGTGCATTATTGACCTGGTTGCAGCTACTGCCCCGTGGCTCTTGGTTTTCCACACCGTTACCATGGTGATCATAATAAAACATTGTATCTCCCGCATCCTGTCTCGGCTACCACCTGATTTTTTTCCTCCCTGGCATAGCCTGAAAATTTCCAGAGAGCACTAATTGGAAATTATTATTGTTTTTGAAGGAGAGAGGAGGGGAGAGTGCAAAATGCTGAGTTCTGTAAGCTGTGAAATAGGAATTGTGGAAAACAATGAACATTTTAAAACAATGGTTACAAGGTTGAAATTAATAACTGTGGTTGAAATGACCGTACATTTTTAGATCATTTACGATCTCAAGATGTACTTCCATGTAAGTCAGTATATTTATTTTCCACTCTGGCTTTAGCAGATTAGATATAAATTGTATCTGCTGTTTTAATAAAGCAAAACATATGCAACATTGATTACAAAAATGTACAAAAATTTCTGATTATAATTATTTAAAATTGAGAAGAAATGTAATTGTCAGGAGTATTTTTTACCCATTGCCAGTCAGAAAAAATACAGTAGCACGTACCAAATTTTGTTGCAGAAATAATAGTAATGCTGGCATCGCTCACTGTTATTTATGTGGAAATCAGACAATAACATCTGGCAACCACAAATGCACAAAGAAATATGGAAATCCAGAGGATATAAGCAACATACTGTGGATGCTGGAAATCTGAAATAAAAACAAAAAAGTGGAAAAACTCAGGTTTGGCAGCATCTGTGGAGAGAGAAACAAAGTTAATGTTTAGAATCAGTTTGACTCTTCTTCAGAGCTCTCAATTGAACCTCAAAGTGGGCATACTATATATTATGCAGATGATCAATGACAGCATCAACTGCCAAGGTCCTTACCTCACCCCACTGCTAATGAGAATCTTATCCATGTTTCTGTTATACCTCCACATTTCATCTTTACAACGGCCTGCTCACTACCCTTTGGAATTTTAGCCAACATATACTCCAGCATGTCCAAATTGTGCCACCTGCATCTTGTCCTGCAGTTCAGTCAGTCTTTTAGATGAGACATTAAACCAATCCCATTTTGAACAATTGCATGGGAGTTCCTGGTTGTTCTGACAACATGGAAACAGATTATTTTATCGTTTATATTGGTTGCTGTGTTCTTTTATATTATAACAGTGACTTCACTTCAAAAATAGTCAATTGACTGTAAAACATTTTAGGACGTGCTGAAAGTTGCTATATAAATGCAGATTATTTTATTTTTTTTCCCCATCATCCCTTTACTAACCTCCTTTGGCTAGCTGAACCTTAATGTAATGAAAATCCTTGCCATTGATTACATAATTCCATAGCCATGTCCCTTCCTACCTCTGCAGCCTCTTCCGTCCCTATGTCCCTGTCTAAGCTCTTTGCTTTACAAAAAATGGGGCTCCAATGCATCATTCTCCTCTTTTCCCAATTAGTCACCTTAGTCCTATCTTGGTAACTGCCTTCCTTAACAATTTTGTGCTGCTGATCACTCTCTCTGCCTCCCTCTTCTTTCAGCTATTATTCCTAAATTATTTTATTACAGTTTGGGGACCATCCCTCCTCTGTAAAAGTGCTATATGAATATAAAATATTGCTGAATATAATGTGCTTCAGTATAGTCACTGTGTTTTGGCCCTTCTGGTTTACTTCCACTGTATATGTGAGTATAGCAGGGGAGGCAGAAACATAGTGATAATGTCATTTTACTAACATTCCAGAGGCTCAGGCTAATGCTCTGGGTACATGGGTTCAAATCCCAGCGTGGCTGCTGGTGGAATTTAAATTAAATTAATAAATCTGTAATTAAAAGCTAGTCTCAGTAATAGTGACCACGAAGCCATTGTCGATTGTTGTAAAGACCTTTCTGGCTCACCAATGCCCTTTAGGGAAAGAAATCTGCCATCCTTACTTGGTCTGCCCTATATGTGACTCCAGACCCACAGCAATGTAGTTGATTCTTAACTGTCCACTGAAATGGCCTAGCAAGCCACTCAGTTATATCAAACTGCTACCAAGTCTAAAAGGAATGAAACCTGACAGAACATCCAGCATCAATTGAGGCATCAGAAGTAGCAATGGCAGACCCAGCTCTGTTGATGCTGCAAAGTCCTCCTTATTAACATCTGGGGGTTTCTGCCAAAATTTGGAGAGATATCCCGTAGACTAGTCAAGCAATAGCCTGACACAGTCATATTCACAGAATCATACCTTATAGACAATGTCCCAGACATCACCATCCCTAGGTATGTCCTGTCCCACTGACAGGACAGATCCACCAAAGGTGGCGGCACAGTGGTATACAACTGGGAGGGAGTTGCCTTAGAAGCCTTCAACATTGACACTGGACCCCATGAAGTCTCATGGCACCAATTCAAACATGGGCAAGGAAACCTCCTGCTGATTACTTTGTCCTCACCAGTCTACCATGACAGTGTTGACAGTATGGACCACTGCACAATCCTTGTGAAAACATAGGAACATAGAAAATAGGAGCAGGAGCAGGTCATTCGGCCTGTCGAGCCTGCTCTGCCATTCAATATAATCATGGCTGATCCTCTATCTCAACGCCATACTCCTGCATTCTCCCTATACCCCTTGATGTCTTTAGAGCCCAGAAATCTATCTACTTCCTTCTTTAATATATTCAGTGACTTGGCTTCCACAGCCAAGATGAAGCCCCATCTTCTCATTGAGGACACTCTCCATTGTGTTGTGTGGCACTACCACTGTGCTAAATGGGATAGATTTCAAACAGATCTAGCAATTCAAAACAGGGCATCCATGAGGCGCTTGTGGGCCATCAGCAGAATTGTACTCAATCATAATCTGTAACCTCGTGGCCCGGCATATTCCCCTGCTCTACCCTTACCATCATGGCGGTATCAACTCTGGTTCAATGAAGAGTGCAAGAGGGCATGCCAGGGGCAGCACCAGGCATACCTAAAAATGCAGCGTCAACCTGGTGAAGCCACAACACATGACTACTTGCATGCCAAACAGTGGAAGCAGCAAGTGATAGACAGGGCTAAGTGATCTCACAATCAATGGATCAGATCTAAGCTCTGCAATCCTGCCACATGTTATGAATGGTGGTGGACAATTAAACAACCAACAGGAGGAGGAGGCTCCACAAATATCCCCATCCTCAATAATGCAGGGGCCCAGCACATCAGTGCAAAAGACAAGACTGAAACATTTGCAACAATCTTCAGCCAGAAGTGCCTAGTGGATGATCCTCCTCGGCTTCCTCTGGAGGTCCCCAGCATCACGGATGCCAGTCTTCAGCCAGTTCGATTCACTCCACATGATATCAAGAAACGGCTGAAGGCACTGGATACTGCAAAGGCTATGGGCCCTGACAATGTTCCGGCAATAGTACTGAAGACAAGTGCTCCAGAACTTGCTGCACCCCTGGCCGAGCTGTTCCAGTACAGCTACAGCACTGGCACCTACTCAGCAATGTGGAAAATTGCCCAGGTATGCCCTGTGGACAAAAAACAGGACAAATCCAACACGGCCAGTTACCATCCCATCAGTCTACTCACCATCACCAATAAAGTGATGGAAGGGGTCATCAACAGTGCTATCAAGCAGCACTTGCTTAGCAATATCCTGCTCACTGATGCTCAGTTTGGGCTCCACTAAGATCACTCAGTTCCTGACCTCATTAGAGACATGGATAAAAGAGCCGAACTTCAGATGTGAACTGAGAGGGACAGCTCTTAACATCAGGGCAGCATTTGAACGAGTGTGGCATCAAGGAGCCCTAGCAAAACTGGAGTCAATGGGAATAGGGGGGAAAACTCTCCACTGGTTAGAGTCATTCTAAGCACGAAGGAAGATGGTTCTGGTTGTTGGATGTCAATCATCTTACTCCCATAGTATCACTGCAGGAGTTCCTCTGGGTAGTGTCCTCAGCCCAATCACCTTCAGCTGATTCATCAATAATTTTCCTGCCATCATAAGGTCAGAAGTGGGGATGTTCGCTGTTGATTGCACAATGTTCAGCACTATTTGTAACTGCTCAGATACTGAAGCAGTCCATGTCTAAATGCAGCAAACCTGGTCAATATCCAGGTTTGGACTGAGAAGTGGCAAATAACATTCGCACCACACAAATGCGAGGCAATGACTATCTCCAACAAGAGAAAATCCAACCATCATCCCTTGACATTAACTGGCTTTACCATTGCTGAATCGCCTACTATCAACATCCTGGGGGTTACCATTGACTAGAAACTGAACTGGACTAGCCATATGAATACTATGGCTACAAGAGCAGGCCAGAGGCTAGGAATCCTGCAGCGAGTAACTCACCTCCTGACTCCACCATCTACAAGGCACAAGTCAGGAGTGTGATGGAATACTCTCCACTTTCCTGCATAAGTCCAGCTCCACTCAAGAAGCTCAACACATTCCAGGACAAAGCAGCCCACTTGATTGGCACCCCATCCACAAACACTCACTCCCTCCACCACTGACGCACTGTGGCAGCAGTGTGCACCATCTACAAGATGCACTGCAGGAATTCACCAAGGCTGCTTAGACAGTACCTATCAAACCCACGACCACTACCATCTAGAAGAACAAGAGCAGCAGATAGATGGCAACACCACCACCTGGGAGTTCCTCTCCAAGCCACACACCATCCTGACTTGGAAATATATCGCCGTTCCTTCACTGTCAGTGGGTCAGAATCCTGGAACTCACTTCCTAACAGCGCTGTGGGTGTACCTACATCGCATGGACTCCACTGGTCCAAGAAGGCAGCTCTCCATCACTTTCTCAAGGGCAATTAGGAATGGGCAATAAATGCTAGCCTAGCCACATCCCATTAATGAATTTTTAAAAATCATCAGCCAAGTCATGAAAGGGGTTGTTGTAATAGCTGTCAAGTGGCACTTACTCAGCATTAACCTTGCTCACTGAGGCTCAGTTTGGGTTCCGCCAGGGCCACCAAGCTCCTGACCTTATTGCAACCTTGATCCAAACATGGAGAAAAGAGCTGAACTCAAAAGGTGAAGTGAGGGTGACTTCCCTTGACATCAAGGCATCCTTCTGTAACATTGGAAGGGGAGAGAGAATTTTTTTGAAGATTATTTAATTTTCAGACTGCCAGCACGTCCAGGGATAGTTCTCTGCTCCTTGCCTAGCCATTTTTAAGTTTATTGCTAATGTACTATTATAATGAAACAACACCAATATTACAATGGTAAAGCTAATCAAATGTAAAGAGTGCCTTTATTACAGCTATAGTAACTGTTAATTATATAAATATACATTTAAAATACAGTAATTTTAAAACAAAACATGCAAAATACTTTAATTCTGCTTACCCTGTCAGCATCTGGGCATGTGCGTGAAAGAGCACAGAAATCTCCCTGAAGCACAGTTGCCTCAGGGAGATTTGGAACATACTGAGAATTTTTAATAAATAAAGTTAAAAATTATTTACATATGTCCCTTCATGTGACAGTGTCACATGAGCTGGGACATGTTTATGAAATATGAAAATTTTATTTATTAATTTAATAAAACCTTCATAAAACCTCATTCTGCCCATGGATGAGGTTTCACGAAAAACGTAAAGGCCGCTTGGGCTCTTCGCCTTCTTGCCAACCTTAAGGTTGGACAAGCAGCCCTGTTAATTATCTAAATTGTTTTTTAAATGGCCTTAACAGGCCTTCGACAGTTCAGCGGGTGCGCAGCCACCTTTGGCACGCGCTGGTCGAGCGGAAGATCGGAATGATGCGCAGTGATGTCAGGACGCCCAATGTCACTGCACGTCACTTCAGGGGAAAATTCTCCCCCTTGTTTGCAGCCAGATCGTTCTTTGACAAACCTTTATGGAAAGGGCTTTATTAATGAATAAGCTGATAATCAGCTTCCAAGGAACCTAAGTGTGTAAACCTATTCATGGCACTGAAAGTTAATAAACACTGATGCTGATAAAGTATCAACTGACAGAAGCAGTCTCCATTCTTGATGTTATTTGTAAGTGTAACATACTTGTAATTTTATATAAGCATTGTCTGTTTATCAGGCCCCACGGTGTAATCCTGGAATTTAATGTAATGTTTTTACTCTAAAACCAGTTGTCATCAGTTTATTTTTCACTTCTGCAAGAATGCTGTTTTTGAGCACTTAATAGTGTGCACCAGTAATAATATTATTCAGTGCTCAGATTGGTAACATTGTTTAATCAAAAGTGGCCTGGCAGTTGCTGGAGCCTCATGTCCTTTACTTGAGGAAGGAACCTTGATTCTACGGAAATGAGGAAGGGTCTAAACCAAGCCATCTGCTTCAACTTTGATCAGGGTCTGTGAACTGCGGTTTGCCAGGTGCAGATTACCAGACTTGTCCCGTATGAAGTCAAAGATACTAATTGAAGTGTTTCATCATTTGAAGCCAAGGATGCAACCAGTTGTCTTACCCTTTGTGTGAGATGAAGTGGATTTTGTTAAATTTATGTATTAATGTCCTCCCCTGCCTGTCAGACTGTGCCTAAAATAAATGACTATGGTTACTGCTACAGCAATTATTAATCTGTGCAATTCCGCATGGATGGGATTTTTTATTCCTCCTTTATTTCCAGAGGTTGTTTTGCTTTTTTCTGCAAAATGTGGTTAGCAACAGTGCAAAGGTTATAGCTCGGCTTGAGTAAAATTCATTGCAATATTTGCTGTTTTCATTTTTTGTCCTGTGTAAAGTTTCTAAATACCACTAGTGGTGAAATAGTGATTGAAATCATTATAAAGTAATCAATATCCGAGAGTGATTACTATGCACTTCTCTTATCAAGGTGATGTCATAAACTGCAAGAACAAAGCTTGGGCAGTGTATAACAGTAATCTGAACACCTAATACCATTACAGCCTTCAAATCAGTCAGTCCCATATATGTTTTATTACAGACAGTAATGTGACTTTGACTAAGCAACTTCATTATATTTTCAATGTTTCTTTCTACTGTAGATACTTGTGGTCAGGATACTGCATCTAATATGTGATGACAATGTATGAAGAATCACTAGTAGTCTTGTAACCAGCTAGGATAATTGTGTCAATCTGCAGCTCATTGCTTGTGCATAACGCAATTAGCATATGAACTGAATTTTGTTTTCAAGGTTGAATTTTCTCTCCATGAAACAGTGCAAAAGCTGGAGCTATTTTCAATTCTCATTGGTATGGTTATGGAAAACCACCCAAACTCTCAGCTTGGTTTGCTCTGAAGGCAAATGGCAGGCAGCTTGGCTCCAAGCTCTCTTTGTTTCCACAAAAATCCTTCAGGACTAGAAAGAACCAATCTTGGCCGATAATCATATCACAATGTCAAACTAGGATTACATTCTGTGCATTCTATTCCATAAAAATAGAAAATGCTGGAAGTGCTCAGCAGGTCTGGCAGCATCTGTGGAGAGAAAAACAGAGTTTACATTTCAGGCCTGTCAGAAGTGGGAAAAGTTAGAAATGTCATAGGTTTCCAGCAAGTAAAGAGGGGGAGGGTGGGAAAAAGAGCAGAAGGGAAAGTCTGTGATAGGGTGCAGAGCAGAGAGTTAAATGACAAAAGGTTTCATGGTGAAAGTCCACATTTTTCTCCACTAAGTTCCACCTACCACTTGTTAAGATCCAGTGACTTTTGTTGCAAAGTAGATGAAATTTGAAACCCTCTTACTTATTAAGAGAATAAAGCCTCAAAATTCCACAGTTTTAAACAAACAGAACTTTTACTGTGTAAAAGTCAGCAAAAGCAAGTATCAATGCTATTTATCTTATACTTTAACATCCAGAATTAACATGTGGTAAACATAAATGAACAGGTAAACTATGGTTGGGCACACCACAAACTGGCAGACACAACAAGAACAGATTTCACGAATTTCTCAGCAACCCACCCAGACGTCAGCAATCACTGAGACACAAAAATCCTCGAAATGTTGTTTTCCCTCATGAGGAATTCCAGCGCCTATCCTTCAAAGAACTAGTCTGATCCCAGCTAAAAGCAGCTTTATTCCACCCGAGTTCCAATCCTCCCGAAAGGCACACTATTCCAGATCGCTTTCAGATCTGCTCCCAGATCCAGCCTTCTTGATCTTCTTTTCCAGCTGAGCTGACCTACTTCTGAGATTGCATCCCACTGTATTGGCCAGGCAGAGGCATAGTCCCAGCTCCTCAGCCACGCTGCTGCCAACAACTGGCAGCTTCACGGGGATGACAACTGCACCTTCAGCTTCACTGAGCTGACACTGCCCTCAGGCTTTTTCTGTGCCCCAGCTCAGCTGCTACCAATAACTGCCCTTTGGATTGGTGGATGTCCTGTTAAATCTTACAACAGTGTCAGCCTCTGTTCTGAGGCAGGGTCGAATGTATCAAATTCAGCACCTTAAATGTTCCAATCTCCAGTCAACCAAAGGTCACTCGCGCAGGTGCTAACTTGGAATGGCTCCACACCAAAACACAGGTAAAAATGCAAAAATATAGATTCCCTCACACAATGGTCTGTCCATTCTGTTAGTCTATCTGTGTCCTGTTGCAGACAATTGGTATTGTCCTCACTGTTTGTCACACCTCCACGTTTATTATCATCAAATTTTGAAATTTTACTCTGCCTTCTAATACCCATTCACTTATACATACCACAAAAAGCAATGGCCCTGGCACTGGCCCTTGGGGAACACAACTGTATACCAACCTCCAGTCTGAAAAATCAACATTTTCTGTCTTTAAGCCAGTTTTTTTTATCCGAACTGACACTGACTCTCCTATGCTCGAGCCTCAATTTTGTCACCCCGGCTTTTATGTGATACTTTGTCAGACATTTTCTTAAAATCCATATAGACAACATCCACTGTATACTCTTCATCAACCTTTTCTGGTATTTCATCAAAAAATTTCAATTGGATTGGTCAAACATGATCTGTTTTTCCACAAAGCCATGTAAGCTCTCCTTAATTAAAACCTCTTTGTTGACATGCTCAGCATACTAAGGCATTCCCTAGAATTTTTTTCACATCTTATTTAAATGTTTCTTTTATACAAGATCTCATTAGGAAAAACCAGTAAAACTTGGAAATGAACGGTACCAGTAAAACTTTTCCGAACTGGTTTTGTATACTTTAAAGTATTACTGGTGTCAGTTTTACTGATTTTTACGAGGGGCCAAATTTTCTGTGCCCATTGGTTGTGGGCACATTTGGAGGCGTGAGTGGCCAATATGGTGAGAAGGCCAAAAATTGGCTTCAGGACATCATGAAATTAGTTTGTAATTGTCCGCTCTGTCTGTCAATGGCGGGCCACGTTATCTGTCTTTGGAACTTCATTGTAATACATCTGCATATCGTTAAAGGGCTCCAGAGCAAGGGCTGTACTGGGAAAGTGGGTATTCCAGGATGTGTATCGACGCACAAGTTGATCTGTGCAAGTGGCTCAAGATGGTGAGGGCTGAGGAAGCAGTCTCCAGAGGAGATGAGGCCTGATGGAGATGTGAGGGTGTGTGTGAGATGTCCTTTGAGCTGGCAGTGAGTGAGATGCCAGTGAATGTGTGATGAGCTTGAGTGTGAGAGTTTAGAGTGATAAGATGGCTGCTTTACCCTGGCAGCACAATGAGATCATTCATCTTCTTTCTGCACTGGATGACCAGCCTCTTCTCTGCAGCATTGGTACTGATCACCACTGCCATCACCTCCCAAGCCAGAGTGGTGGGATTGCTGGACCTCCTGCGGCTAGAGCGGGGATGGAGGACATCACAGCGGGCCTCCACAGCATCCAAAAGGCATTCCAGGGATGCATCACTGAATCAGAGTGCTACCGTCTTCTTGCCTTTTGGGGCTATATCTCCCGTGCAGCAGTCCTGGGCTGGAAGCAGCGAGAGGTGTGCGCGCAGCTACACTTTAAATATGGCACTCGGCGTGAGGAAGTGGTGAGGTGACGGCATGCTGGCCATATGACAGCCTGCCCTCCATCGAAACAGCGTGTTTCCTGGGAATGCACAATTAATGAGACAAGATTGGGATGATGGAGCATTTAAAGATGCCAGCGGGTAAAATGTTCTTTTTTCCACCCGCTTCCGCATTTAGTTCAAATCTGGGACGATTCCACCCTAGGATTTGAAGTTTTGAACTTTTTTTCCTTCTCATTGTATGGGCTACCGGATCCAAATATAACGTTGCTAGATCTTTCATGCTCGAATTAATTTCTATAAAGAATATTATAAAAAGGATATAGAGGCATTGGAAGGTACAAAAACATTTACAGGGCTGATATCAGAACTGAGAGTTTATAAAAATCGGCAAAAACTGAACAGACTGCAGCACTGTGGCTTTAAAATTATGAAGGTTTTGATAGAGCGGACATAGTGAAGATGTTCCATTTGTGGGGAAGTTTTAAAGAAGGATTCATAAATATAATTTGTCACTAAAAAGTCCAATGAGGAATTCAGGAGAAGCATCTTTACTCAGTGGTTAGATTGTGGAACTTGCTACCACATGTGTTGTGAATAGCATAAATGCAGGTAAGGGAAAGCAAGGTAAACACATGAGGGAGAAAGGAATAAAAGAACATGCTGATATGGTGAGAGGAAGCATGGTGGGAGGAGGCTCGTGCCGAGCACAGACCAGTTAGCCTGAATGTCCTGTTTGTGCAGGAGTTTTGTGTAATTCTGTTTTTGCAGGGAGCTGATATCAGTATATATTGTTAAATTAATGTATTTTCTCCTTTGCATTTTTCCTGGCTCTCTCTGCTGCACATCATCCTGAACTGAAAGGACATCCCAGTGACAGACTCCCTGTTCTTCATTAGAAGCTATTAATAGGCATTGCACAAATAAACCTTATATTTGTCTGCATTGAATTTCATCTACAGTTGTGATGCCCACTCACTTTTTGTTGAATCTAACTCTGTGCTGACTTTTGTCATCCTATATCATTATACCGACCACACCCCCAAACACTGATGTTGTCATGAAACACTGACAATTGATATGCATAAAACTGACACTTTTATAAATTGCCATATTTCTTGTGCCACAAAATTTTAATTTCCTTTTTTCATCCATGGGATGAGAGTGTCACTGGCAATGCCTACATTTAATCCCTAATTGCCCTTGAGAAGCTGATGGTGAACCGTCCTCTTGAACTACTGTAATCCTGGTGTAGGTACATCCTGAGTGTTGTTAGGGAGGGAGTTTCAGAATATCTTGCTATTTTCCCATTCAACAGTCTACTGTAAATGTTAAATTTTGTGAAATTTTAATTCTTTGTTGTTTACTGGGCTCAGTCACTGAGACTGTAGTTTAAAACTTTCAGAAAATAAAAAAATGTTTGGGCTTTCAAGCAAGGTGACCAACTCTGAGGAAATAAATTAAGGGACACTCGGGGTGACCAATCCTTTTGAAATAAAATAAGAGAGGTTTGACTGTGGAAAGGGGAGTTTGCTGGCAACCATCGTGACCACCAATGCCACAGTGCCCGTGCTTACAAAGAAAGCAGGTTCCGTTTACCACATACTGCCCTAGAAATAAGGGTCAAAGGCATCCCTTAATGGACACAGGACAAACAGTCAAAATAAGGGGCAATCCCTTAATTTACAAGACAGTTGGTCACCCTGCCTTCAGGCACAAAATAGGCAAACGCCTCATGAAAGGACAAAATGTTGTCAAGTCTGTCCAGGCCAGCATCGCATACCTCCTAACCAATTATACTCATGACCCAGGAACACTGGCAGGAGAGTGAATACTGGGGGAGAAGGGAATCTAAACATGAGTGAGAAAATAATCCAATCTAGGGTCCTTCTATGACACATTCTATTTGGCATTATTGCTTCAGAGATCAGAAGAACGGTTTCTACTGGGAAGCTAATTAAGAACTGCAGTCCTGACAACATTTCCCTGAGGGCAGCTTTTCCAGTTTGGCCTAATTCTTATGTGGGAGGTGGGAAAGATGATTTTCTGTTTTGTTCAAACCCATGCTTTTGTTGAATGGATGAAGCAGAAGCACTGACCTCATCAATGAGAAATTTGTATACTTCCAAATCAAGGATGCAGGAGACTGAACACAGGACAATAAGTACATATATGTAATATAGCCAAAATGCATGTACTAGCCATCTACATGTTAACATTTATTGGCAACATCAGCGCCGAGTGGACCCCCACCCCCCAACGCCACTCCTAAACATCTCTGAACTAAATAGGGAGTTGTTGGAAGAGTACAGAGTTTCTGTTAATGCATTGAAATGGCTGGGGGGCGGGGGGTGTGGGGAGGTGGGGGTTGTGTGGGTGGGGGGTGGTGCGGGGAAGAGTGAGAGTAGTGATGATTGGAATGCCTCTTTGAACTGGAGTGGCAGAGCTAGAGGTTGACTTGGGAGGTTGACTGCTGAGATGACTTTTGGGGCTGTAATGGTCCAGCTGATCTATTTAAAACCCATATGTCACTAGATTTATAATCCCTGTAATAAATTAACAATCATTAAATATAAAATGTGTTTGAAAGGAATCATAATGCATCATTGTTGATGTAAATGTCCCCAGTACCTCTTAGAAAACTTTTGTCTTCAACATTTACATTTGTAATTCAATCGTTCACGTACTTAATTTCCATTGCAGAAAGGTTTGTGTGTATACTTAAGTTATAAATCCATTGTTTTTACTTGCTTTCACATTTCATAGATTTGTTACCAAGGGTCATTCTTGAGTTTCATCTTCCTGGGGCTGCCCCAACTCTTTCAAAGCTATTTGATCAGCTTTTGCTGAACTTGTAAGTTTGTGTGTATAAAAATGACTACTGGATCATTTGACCCAACATTGGCTATTTGTTCACGCACAGCTATCGAATGTAGATTTTTAGATATCAAGCAAGCATGCAACACATATAACCTGATTTTATCAGTTGTTTTCTAAGAACTAAAAACTCTGTAGAATGCTAATAGCTAACACTTTAGTTTTCGTCAGCTCGGTGACTACTCAATACATCAGTGTTCCAATACATGGTGTTCCACAGGGCTCGGTGTCGGGATCCTTGCTGTTTGTGTTATATATTAACGAATTGGACGTGAACGTGGGGGCACATTTGGGAAATTTGCAGATGACGCAAAGATTGGCTGAGTAGTGGATAGTGTAGAAGATAGCCATAATCTCCAAAATGATATAGATGGGTTAGTGGAGTGGGCAGTAAAGCGGCAGATTTTAACATAGAGAAGTGTGAGGTCATACATTTAGGGAGGTCAAACAGTTACAGGGATTACACAATAAATGGGAATATACTAAGAGGGGTAGATGAAGTAAGAGATCTTGGCGTACAAGTACACAGGTCCCTGAAGGCAGCAGTTCAAGTAAACAAGGTTGTAAAGAAGACATATGGAATGCTCTCCTTCACTGGCAGAGGTATAGACTATAAAAGTAAGGATATAATGTTGGAATTGTATAAAACACTGGTGAGGCCACAACTGGAGTATTGTGTGCAGTCCTGGTCACCACGTTACAGGAAGGACATAATAGCTCTGGAGACCGTGCAGAGGAGGTTTACAAGAATGTTGGCAGAGTTAGAAAAGTGTAGCTACGAGGAGAGATTGGATAGGTTGGGGTTATTTTCCTTAGAACAAAGAAGGCTGAGAGGTGACTTGATTAAGGTGTACAAAATTATGAAGGGAATGGATCGAGTGGACAGGATAAAATTGTTTCCCTTGATGGAGAATTCTAGAACCAGGGATAGAGATTCAAGATAAGTGGCAGAAGGTGTTGGGGGGACATGAGGAAGAACTTTTTTACGCAGAGGGTAGTGGGTGTCTGGAATTCGCTGCCAAAGTTGGTGGTAGAAGCAGAAACGTTAAACTCTTTTAAAAAGTACCTGGATCTGCACCTAAAGTGCTGTAAGCTGCAGGGCTATAGGCCGGGTGCAGAAAGGTGGGATCAGAAAGGCCACCTGGGTGTCCTCGGGCCGGCATGGACAAGATGGGCTGAATGGCCTCCTGTGTTGTAACTTTTCTATGGTTCTATCAGAACCTGCCTTCGTATAACTGGAAAAAAAAAGCCTGTTTCATTATACACTCACAAGAAATAGGAGCAGGAGTAAACTCCTCAAATCTGTAAGCCCCTCAAATCTGTTCCAACATTCAGCAAGGTCATGGATGAACTTCAGGTCCACATTCTTGCCCTATCCCCATAACTCTTATTTCCCTGGTAATCTGTATATCTTATTCTTGAATATACTCAATGACTGAGCATCCATAGCTCTCTGGAATAAAGACCTGAGGGCACTATGATAGCCATATGTGTAATTCACACCCGTCTGATTGTCACCTATGACTTTCTGTACTTGTGAGAATCTAGCCAGAGCAGCAAATCCAAATCTACTCATTCTGACTGGCCTCAACAAGTGGCAACGTGCAATTAAAGTGCATAACCCTAACAAACATGACATCCAGCACTGTGGGATGCAGTTGTGCACGCATTGTGCGATTCTGCAAATGTCACCAGTAAATCCTTGAAAGGAGGTGGTGGCAAAGAAATTCGGGAGTGTTGTTACCTTGACCAACACAGTGCGTGCCCACATTAGAAGGTGGTCTGCTTCCATGAGGCAACCGCCTGATGGGGAAAGTCTGAGCTTTCTGAGGCATTGGTACTCAACCATTTGCAGAAAGTTAATTCTCTGCTTTTTATACTCTGTATGGGGTTATTGGCTCCTGCAAGCTGGAGCTCTGTGCTTCTTCTTTCTGTCCTATGAAGCAACTATGATCAAGGAGAAGTGTGCTGGTGTTGTTCCTGCTGCAGCGTTACTGGTGCTGCCCAAGTTGATCCTCATCAGAGTTCGAACGTAGAGCTGCATGATTGGCTCCCAAGCCCTGACTGTTCAAAGTCTCTCTTTCCTGTCAATTGCTCACCTCCATCAATTCCTGTTGTCCACTCAGCTTGTTTTACTTGACGTGTTCCATGAAGCTTAGGAAACCCATGCATTAAAGTTAAAGACAAAATATTGCATTATATAGGTGGTGGAGAAGCTTCTAGGAAGAATTCTGAGGGACAGAATATTTCTGCACTTGGAGAGACATGGATTAGTCAGGCATAGTCAGCATGGATTTGTAAGGGAGGGTCGTGTTTGACAAATTTGATCAAATTTTTTGAGGAGGTAACCAGGAGTGTTGTTGAGGGTAATGCATTTGATGTGGTCTACATGGATGCTAGCAAGGCATTTGATAAGGTCCCTCATGGTAGATTGGTCAAGAAAGTAAGAGCCCATGGGATCCAAGGCAAAGTGGCATGTAGGATCCAAAATTGGCTGAGAGGCAGGAAGCAGAGGGTGATGGTAGAGGGATGTTTCTGTTACCGGAAGTCTATTTCCAGTGGGGTTCCGCAGGGCTCGGTATTTGGGCCCTTGCTGTTTGTGGTGTACATAAATGATTTGGACTTAACTGTAGGGGGCATGATCAAGAAGTTCATGGATGACATGAAAATTGGTAGGGTGGTAAAAAGTGAGGAGGATAGCCGTAAACTGCAGGAGGATATCAATGGACTGGTCAGGTGGGCAGAGCAGTAGCAAATGGAATTCAATCCAGAAAAGTATGAGGTAATACACATGGGGAGGGCTAATAAAGCAAGGAATTACACTATTAAGGGTAGGACCCTGGAAAGTACTGAAGGTCAGAGGGACCTTGGTGCGCATATCCACAGATCCCTGAAGGTAGTAGGGCAGGTAGATAAGATGGTTAAGAATGCATATGGGATAGTTGTCTCTATTAGCCGAGGCATAGAATACAAAAGCAGGGTGGTTATGCTGGAACTGTATAAAATGCTGGTTAAGCCACAACTGGAGCATTGTGTGCAGTCACCACATTATAGGAAGGATGTGATTGCACTGGAGAGGGTGCAGAGGAGATTCACCCAGATGCTGCCTAGTCTGGAAGGTCTGAACTATGAGGAAAGATTAGATAGGCTGGGGTTGTTTTCTTTGGAGCAACGAAGGTTGGAAGGGGACCTGATAGAGGTGTATAAGATTATGAGGGGCATAGATAGGGTGGATAGGAAGGCACTTTTTCCATTAGTCAATAACCGGGGGCATAGATTTAAGATAAGAGGTAGCAGGATAAAAGGGGAGTTGAGGAGAAATTTTTTCACCCAGAGGGTGGTGGGAGTCTATAACTCACTGCCTGAAAGGATGGTTGAGTCAGAAACTCTCGTAAGATTTAAGAAGTACTTAGATATTCACGTGTTGCCATAGCCTCAAGGGCAATGGGCCAAGCACTGGAAAATGGGATTAGTGTAGTCAGATCTTTGTTGACTGGCATGGACATGATGGGCTGAATGGCCTCCTCCTATGCTGTAAATGTCTGTGAGTCCATTTGTTAACATCTCTGACGTTTCCTGATTCTCCATTATCATTTTTCCTGTCTCCACCTCTAACATTTACATTCACTCATCTCTTCCTTTTTACCTACCTGTGAAAGCTCTTTTTTTAAAATTCTTTCATGGAATGTGTGTATTGCTGGCATTTGTTGCCCATCCCAATTGCTTCTGAGAAGATGGTGGTGAGCTGCGGCCTTGAACCTCTGTGGTCCATCTGCTGTCATTAAACCTCCAGCTGTTAGGAAAGGAATCGGCTTTTATATTTCTTGTTGGTTTACTTGTTTTATTCATCCCCTCTTTATCACCTTCTTGGTTATTGTCTGCTGAGTTTAAGTCCTCAGGCGTACTACTTGTTTTGGCAACATTGTAGACCTCTTCTTTTAATCTAATACTATTGTTAAATTCTCTGGTTAGCCACAGTTGTACCACTTTCCCAGTGGAGTTTTTATTCCTCACAAAAATGTATATTTGTTGTGCTTAATGAATTATTTCATTAAATGTTTGCAATTGCTTATCTGTCATCATATCTATTAATATAATTTCCTAACCTGCCTCAGCCAACTTGCTTCTCATACCTCTGTCATTGTTTAAATTTAAGACCCTAGTTTAACAGCATCACTTTTAATTTCAATATGCAATTCCGGTATATTATGATCGCTCTTCCTTTTTCTATAAGATTACTAATTAACCCTGTCTCATTGAACAATATTAGATCTAAAATGGCCTGTTCCCTCATTGGATCCTCAACATATTTTTCTAGAAATTTCCTTGAATGTATTCCATGAAATTGACCTCCAAGCTAATTTTATCAATTTGATTTGCACAGGTTTAAATGAAGATTAAGTCTCCTAGAATTATTGCATTATAGCTCCTCTAATGTCCTGATTTATATTCTGTTCAATTGTGTGATTACTGTTTGGAACTATTAGCTTCTCCCATCAGTGATTCCACCATAGTAAGAATAGAAAGGCAGAATATTTTTTTTTAATTGTGAAATTTTTAAATGTTCATGTTCAAAGAGACTTGGGTGTGTTTATACAAGGTTGTAAAGAAGGCATATGGAATGCTCTCCTCCATTGGCAGAGATATAGAATATAAAAGTAAGGATATAATGTTGGAATTGTATAAAACACTGTTGAGGCCACAACTGGAGTATCGTGTGCAGTTCTGGTCACCACATTACAGGAAGGATGTAATAGCTCTGGAGAGAGTGCAGAGGAGGTTTACAAGAATGTTGCCAGGGTTAGAAAAGAGTAGCTTCGAGGAGAGATTGGATAGGTTGGGGTTATTTTCCTTAGAACAAAGAAGGCTGAGAGGTGACTTGATTGAGGTGTACAAAAGTATGAGAGGAATAGATAGAGTGGACAAGATACAATTGTTTCCCTTGGTAGAGAATTCTAGAACCAGGAGACATAGATTCAAGATAAGTGGCAGAAGGTGTAGGGGGTACATGAGGAAGAACTTTTTTACGCAGAGGGTAGTGGGTGTCTGGAATTCGCTGCCAAAGTTGGTAGTAGAGGCAGAAACGTTAAACTCTTTTAAAAAGTACCTGGATTCGCACCTAAAGTGCCTATGGGCTGGGTGCAGGAAGCTGGGATTAGAAAGGGCACCTGGGTGACCTTGGGCAGGCATGGACAAGATGGGCCAAATGGCCCCCTTCTGTGCTGTAACTTTTCTATGGAATGCAGACATGTGGGTACAGCAAGCTATGAGGAAGGCAAATGGCAAGTTGGCCTTTATTGCAAGGGGATCGGAGTACAAGAATAAAGAAATCTTGCTACAATTGTACAGGATTTTGGTAAGACCACATATAGAATACTATGTGCAGTTTTGATCTCCATATTTAAGGCAGGATATACTTGCATTGGTGATGGTACAGCGAAGGTTCACTAAATTGGTCCCTGGGATGAGGGGATTGTCCAATGATGAGACGCTGACTAAATTGATGCTATATTCTTCAGAGTTTAGAAGAATAAGAGGCAATCTCATTAAAACATGCAATAACACAAGAAATAGCAGAAGTAGACCATTCGGCCCCTCAAGCCTCCCCTACCATTTAACAAGATCATGGATGATCTGCCCCAGTCCTCAACTCCTCTTTCGTGCCAGCTCCTCATAGCCCTCAGCTCCCCAATATTTCAAAATCCTATCTCCCTCCTCTTTAAGTACTTTCAGTGATCTAGCCTCCACAATTCTCGGAGGTAGAGAATTCTAGACATTCACTATCCTCTGAGAGAAGAAATTCCTTTGCATCTCAGTTTTAAATGAGTGTTCCCTTATTCTGTAACTATGTCCCCTAGTTCGAGATTCCCCCACTAGTGGAAACATCTTCTTAACACCTACCCTGTCAAGCCCGCTCAGAATCTTGTACATTTCAATAAGACCACCCCTCATTCTTCTAAACTCTAATGAATGAAGGCCTAACCTGTGTAGCCATTCTTGATAAGTCAATCCCTTCAACCCAGGAATCAGCCTGGTGAATCTCTTTCAAACTGCCTCCAATGCCAGTATATCCTTTCTTAAATATGGGGACTAAAACTGTGCACAGTACTCCAGGTGCGGCCTCACAGTAGCAGTACTCCAGGTATGGTTGTAAGAAGACTTCCCTATTTTATAACTCCAACCCCCTAGCAATACGGGCCAAAATTCCATTTGCCTTCTTAATTACTTGCTGCACCTGCATGCTAACTTTTTGTGTTTCATGCAGAAGAACACCCAGATCCCTCTGTGCTGCACTTTTTTGGAGTCTCTCTGCATTGAAATAATAGTCTGCCTTTTGATTTTCCCTACCAAAGTGCATGACCTCACACTTTCCTACATTAAACTCCCATCTGCAGATTCCTTATGTCCTCATCACAACATGCCCTTCCTCCTATTTTTGTATTGTCAGCGAATTTGGATACGTTACACTCTGCCCCCTCCACCAAGTCATTAATATAGATAGTAAATAATTGAGGCCCTATGACTGATCCTTGTGGCACTCCACTAGTTACATCTATCCAACCTGAAAAAGATCCATTAATCCCAACTCCCTGTCTTCTGTGTGTTAACCACTCCTCAGTCCATACTAATACATTACCCCCAATACTGTGAGCTCTTTTCTTATGCAATAACATTTTATGTGGCACCTTATCGATTGCTTTCTGGAAATCCAAATACACTGGTTCCCCTTTATCAACACTGCTTGTTGTATCCCCAAAGAACTCTAGCAAATTTGTCAAACATGATTTCCCTTTCACAAAATCATGAACCTATTTGATTGTCTTAAGCTTTTCTAAATGTCCTGCTATTTCTTCATTAACTTGAGCATTTTCCCAACGACCGATGTTAGGCTGACTGGCTTTTTGTCTCCCTCCCTTCTTAAACAGGGCCGTCATATTAGTGGTTTTCCAATCCACTGGGCCCCTCCCGGAATCCAATGAGTTCTGGAATATTTTGACCAATGCCTCCACTTTCTCTGCAGCCACTTCCTTTAAAACCCCTAGCTGCAGGCCATCAGGTCCTTGCAACTTGTCTGCCTTTAGCCCCATTAGTTTATTATATAGTTTGTCCCTCATGATAGAGACAGTTACAAGATCTTTCCTCCCATTAGCTCCTTGCTTATCTGATATCTATGGAACGTTTATAGTGTCCTCCACCGGTGTAAAATATTGGTTTCAATTATCTGCCATTTCCCCGTTCCCCGTTACCAATGCTCCAGTCTCATCCTCCAAGAGTCCCACGCTGACTTTAGCTACGCTCTTCCCTTTTATATACCCATAGATGTTCTTGCTGTTTTTATATTTCTTACCAATTTACTTTCACAATCAATTTTCTCCCTCTTTATTAGCTTTTTAGTCATCCACTGCTGGTTCCTGAAAAAATTCCCAATCTTCTGGCCTACCGCTGGTTTTCGCCGCTTTGTTTGCCTTCGTTTTTGATTGGATACTCTCTTTGACTGCCTTTGTCAACCACGGGTGGTTCATCCTTCTCATCGAGCCTTTCTTTTTGACCCGGATAAATCTTTGCTGAGCGTTATGAAGTATCTTCTTAAAAGTCTACCACTGCTCATCCATTGACCTTCCTCTTAGTCTATTTTCCCAGCCCGCTTTAGATAACTCTTTTTCCATACCTCTTAATTGCCCTTATTTAAGTTGAGGACACCAGTTTGAGATCCGAGTTTCTCGCCCTCAAACTGAATTTCAAATTCTACTATGTTATGATCGGTGCCCCCTAAAGGATCCTTAACTACGAGATCTCTTATTAATCCTACTTCATTACACATTACTAGATCTAAAATAGCCTGTTCCTGGGTAGGTTCTGTAACGTATTGTTCTAAGAAATGATCCCTGATGCACACTACAAATTCATCTTCCATGTTACCCCTGCCAATCATATTTGTCCAGTCAATATGCAGATTAAAATCACCCATGACAATTGTAGCGCCCTTCTTATACGCCTCCATTATTTCCCAATTTATACTTTGTCCCACAGTGAGGCAACTCTTCGGGGACCTGTCAACGACTCTCACCCGTGACTTCTTCCCTTTGCTATTCCTTATTTCCACCCAAATTGATTCACATCGCGATCTATTGCACCTATATCACTACTCACCGCCACACTGATACCTTCCTTTATTAACAAAGCTATCCCACTTGCTTTTCCTTTTTGCCTATTTTTTTGGAACGCTGAATACCCTTGAATATTGGTCACCCTGCAACCAAGCCTCTGTAATAGCTATCAAGTCATATCCATTTATTTCTCTTTGTGCTGTCACCTCCTCTATCTTGTTACAAATGCTGCGTGCATTCAGATAGAGAGCCTTAAGCTTTGACTTTTTACCATTATTACTCATTCTGGTTCTAATTTCTGCTGCACTCTTCTGCTTATATTGTCTGCCCCTTCCTGCCACACTTTGATTATCGTTCACCTCTTCACTATCCTGCACCTCTGCTTTCTCGTTTCTTTTTGATTTTCTAAACTTCCCTTCAATTGAACCCTCCCCCTCAATAATTAGTTTAAAGCCCTACTTACAACCCTAGTTATATGATTTGCCAGAACACTGGTCCCAGCATGGGTCAAATGAAGCCCATCCCAACGGAACAGCTCTCTCCTTCCCAGTACTGGTGCCAGTGCAACATGAATCAGAACCCATTTCTCCCATATCAATCTTTGAGCCACGCATTTAGCTCTCTAATCTTATTTACCCTACGCCAATTTGCACATGGCTCTGGTAGTAATCCCAAGATTATTACCTTTGTGGTTCTGCTTTTTAATTTAGCCCCGAGCTGCTTGTAGTCCCTCAGCAGAATCTCTTTTCTAGTTCTACCAATGTCGTTGGCACCTACATGGACAATGACAACTTGGTTCTTCCCCTCCCACTCCAAGTTCCTCTCCAGCCTAGTAGAGATGTCCTTAACCTTGGCACCAGGTAGGCAACACAGCCTTCGGGACGCTCTGTCTTTGCTGCAGAGAGCAGTATCTATTCCCCTAACTATGCTATCCCCTATTGCTACTACATGTCTCTTTTCTGCCCCTACTTGAATGGCGCTCTGTATCACGGTGCTGTGGTCAGTTTGCTCATCCTCCTTGCAGTCTGTGCCCTCGCCACACTGGGGCCAAGAACGTGGTACCTATTGGACAAGGGCACTGGCTGAGGCTCCTCCAAAGCTAAATTCTGGATCCCCATACCTGCCTCACACATAACCACACCCTCCTGTCCCTGTCCACAGACCAAATTTGATGTAATTAGTCTTAAGGGGTGTGACTGCCTCCTGAAACACAGTGTCCAGGTAACTCTCCCCCTCCCTTATGTGTTGCAGTGTCCGCAGCTTAGACTTCACCCAGTCAAAAGAAACAGGGAAAAGATACCCACCAATCATCTACCTGTTTTTCTTTGATGTCACACTTCAGCTCTGATAGATGGAAACAAGTCGAAGGGGCTCTCTGACTCCGGTTTTTATCTCCCGCCGTCGCTTCCCTTCTCACTCTCCATGTGCCCCCGGCTGGCCTCTCGCTGTTTTAAACAGTGAAAATCCCTACTCTCCTCTCTCTGTTTTAAATTGTCAAGGCCTGAATTTTTCCCTCGTTGGGTGCACGTGATCGGTAGGCCCGGGAGCGGCCAGGAAATGGATCCCCGACTGCGATCGGCCCCCAACTGCAATTTGACACTGGCTGGCCAATTAACGGCCAGCCAGCATGAAACGCATGTTAAAAAGCTCAGACAGCTGCCTCAGGGAGCCGCAGACCTGCAAATAATAAAACTAAGCTCTAAAAAGCTGCAAAAAAAATGTCCATGCATCACATTCAAGCACCTGAAAGCATACCTCATAAAAACCCTGTCCCCAGATATTTCTTTTTATTTTATTTCTTAATGGAGATTTCATCCCACCCTTGGATGATGTAAAATGATATAAAAAAATGTAAAAGCTGCCCGGCCAATTCGCCAGTCCGCCAACCGTAAGGTTGGACCAGTCACGGAAAATCGTGGACAATTGCGCCATTAATGAGCTTAATTGCTCACTTAATTGTCGGCAGATGCAAAAGTCGGAAGCAAGCCCGCCGAGCAAGATATCATGAGAGTGCGCAGTAACGTCAGGACGCTTGCCCAACATCATCTCACGTGATTTTACGCCCAATGGGGTCTGGCCAGCACCCACCCATGGGACATAAAATTCTGCCCCAAGATTCTGAAGGGTCTTGATAGGGTAGACACTGAAAAATTATTTCCATTGGTCGGGAATCTAAAACACAGGGGCACAGTGTCAGGATAAGGGGCAGATCGTTTAGGACCTAGATGAAGAGAAATTACTTCACTCAAAGGGTTGAGAATCTTTGGAATTCTCTACCCCAGAGGACTGTGGATGTTTCATCTTTGAAAACATTTAAGGGAATGAAGGGACATGGGGATTGGGCGGGAAAGTAGAGTTGAAGTCCAAGATCAGCCATGACTCTATGAATGGCAAAGCAGGCTCAACTAGCCATATGGTCTACTTCTGCTCCTATTTCTTGTGTTTCCTGCCTTTTGTTAGTTACTAGTTCTACCCATATTAATTCTATATCCTGATGTTCTGGGCTAAGATCCTTTCTGACCGCCACCTTTATTTTTCTGCCATCAGCTTTGTCATCTTAATTGTCTTCTAAAAATCAACTACCCAGAAATATTTATTTCCCAATTTTAGCTACCTTACAATCATTTCTCAATAACAGCTACTAGACCAAACCCATTGATCCCTATTTGTGTCATTAATTTGCCTACCTTGTTACAAATGCTGTGCACATTCTAATATAACAACCTTAAATTTTATTTTTGTTCTATTTTTCCCTAATGTGGCCATAGTCACTAATTGTCCATTACCGTTGTTAATTACGATCAGTCCCTTCCTGACATAATATGTTTGATTTTAATCTACAGACTTGATTTTACTCTTTAGACTTATAAATTTACCCATTCTGAACTCTCCCTGCACCTTACTAGTTTAAGGCTCTATCTACCACCCCAGTTATTTGATTTCTCAGGACTCTGACCTCAACTAGTTCAAATGAAGCCTGTCACAATGAAGCACTCCTTCTTTCCCCAGCACTGGTGCCTCCCAAACAACACTTTCAGCCACGTATTTAAAGCTCTTATCTGTTCGTTTCTATGGCAATTTGCACATGGCTCACATAGTAATCCAACTTTTGAGGTTCTGGTTTTTAAATTGTACCCTAACTCCTCAAACCCCCTCCGCAGGACCTCATTCTTAGTTCTGTCTATGTTGTTCATTCCTATGTGGACCACAGCAATGGAATCCTCCCTTCTGCTTCTCCAAGCACAGATACCTTCTACAGGAAAAAATTAAATAGCTGTTTATTTTTAGAAGACTCAAATGGTGAGAAGGTACTCTAAAGGTTAAATTCTGTCTATAGCAAAGCTGTCAAGGTTTCATTAAAGGTCTGAGCCACAATATGTTGACCACAATTTGATAATGATTATTGATCATTTCAGTCTTTCAGTCGCTATTTGGCACTGTAACCAGTTCTGACAAAGATAGGGCTGCAGACATTTGCCGACTGGCTAAAATAAGACTCCATCTTGATAATGGACTGAGATGAGATACTGTTACGTGATAAAGATAATTGATGGCTTGCAGTGAATTGGAAAGTGGTTGCCATAATACCTGCTGTAAAGCTAGGATTCAACTACATCTATTGAGCTGTTTGTTGATCTGGGAAAGCAACGGTCAAATAAGCTAAGAACATTTACCGAGTAACTGCAGTCCAAATATATTTATTGATGACGTGAAATCTTAAACAACTGCATGTAATCTGGTTTGACATGGCTAAATAGCTTCCCACATTGATTAGCCATTTTGTTAATTGTATTGGTTAGATGTTCTGTTATTTATTTCTTTGGGCTCTTCATTGCTGTTTCATTTTCTGCACTTAAAACAACATGAGTAGTGCCTTTGTGGTAGATTTAGCACTACAATGTTGTAAATGTTGTGAATTCCCAATGTGAAATGTATCTTGAATTTTCAGGATGTTTAGAGAGAGATTATGGATGGACGGAAATGGTATTAGAGTTTAGCAAGAAATGAGTGTGGCCTAAAAGATTTTCATAATCTCTGGGTTATTAGATTTAAATGACTTTATCTTTTTTTGAATTAATATTTGCAGCCCAATAAATTAAATTAGAACATATCAACTTGTTTGTACATTGATTTCAAGAAGGATTTAAACATGTTTCATAACAGGATCAGATTTATTTTCTTTTGTCCCTTGGCCACTCAACTTATGACAAAGAGTTACAGTTTTTATTCCAATTTTGTGAAAATTGTTCTCTTAAGAAGTCCCCTGTTGCTTGCTTGCTAAACAAAACCATAGATAACCTGTGTTTGTAAGAATGCTGCGACACTTAACCAGAAAACAACAGGGATTTGAGGTAAAAACAATACCGAAGAAGGTTGCACTTTTCAAGATTTATTCACAGCATTTTATCAATTTCCCAATCTTCAGCTCTGGCAAAGTTGTGTGTTTAGTGGAGAGGTCCCTAATTATCACTTCGCTGCAAAATAGAGAAATTATTTTAAGATTAGTATTGATCATAGTGAAATTTTTAATTTTCTTGATTCTTTAAGTCTTGTGATTTTAAGGATTTTTTATTGAAATGTAAAAAAATTTGGAGGATGCAAATTGTATTATAAATAAATAGCTTCAATAAGAGGCTGTGACATTTGTTAAGAAATCCATCTTGACATTTATTAGCATTAATTCTATAGTCATTCAATTGCAGTTGCAGTGTCTGTAAATGGATGTTAATATTAACCCCATACGAACTGTTTTATTATTACCGTGTTACCAGTTTGACAAATCCTGCCAATAGAGCACCTCTTAGGGAAATTGATCACTGTGGTGAAGGGCTCAAATACTACGTTTATTAGAAAGTTAAGAGTAAGAAGGGAGTTCAGGTTTGGCCATTGAATTTGAGAAGGGTTTACAGGCTTAATGCCCTCTTCCTTTCTGTAAAAACTCTGTGTTGATATTTGTCCTGGTTAACTTGTATAATTTATGCTGTTCATAATTTTTGAAAAGAATCAAAAGCTTTAACAGGATTTATAGCTACACCAATGTTTCTGAGATAAATCCCTTCGTAGAATTCGTGGGGCAGAATTTTTAGGCCGGCGTGTGGGCGCATGCCCAATGCGATCGGATGTGAAATCACGCGTGATGATGTCGAGCGAGTGCCCCGACATCATCCCGCGCTTGCACTATATTTCAGTCAGCAGGCGCGCGCGTGTCAGAAGCATCCCCGCCAGCAATTATAGTTGTTTAAGTTCTAATTATCCGCGATTTTTCATGGTCCATCCAACCTTACGGTTGGCGGATGGGCGAATCTGCCAGGCAGACTTTGCATTTTTCATGAACCCTCATCCAAGGGCGGGATGAGGTTTCCATTATTAAATTTTTAAAAATAAAAATGTACGGGCAGAATTACTTTCTTCTTGTATATGTTCAGGTGATTGATTCTGATGCATGGACGTTTTTTTCCTGGATTCTAAAATTCTTATTTAATTGTTTTGAAGTCTTCAGCCCCCTGAGGCAGCTCTCTGCCTTCAGGCAGCTTCCATTCAGCGCTCGCCTGGGCTTACGTCAGTGCCCGCCCTCCTCCCATCTCCACCCTGACAGCGCTGAGCATTTCAGCACGTGCTTCATGCTGACTGGCTGCTAATTGACCAGCCAGCGTGAAATTGCGGTTAGGGGCCGATCGTGGGTCGTGGCCCATTCCCCAGCCACTCCCAGGCCTGCCGATCACGCCTGCACGCCAACCTAAAAATCGTACCCATGATCTCAGATTCAACTGATCAGTAATTCATGCTTAATGGACTTAATTTTCTTGGCAGCTATGCATCAATTAATTATTTATTAAAATATCTTCAGGCAAGCCCTTTGAAGGCCTAGGAAAATGGGAATTGCAACTTCTGTTCTTAAAATCTACACTGTTATTTCTGAAGTTTCTCAAAGATCTATCTCATCTACATACTACCCCTTGGTGATATCAGCCGAAGACATGAAGTAATGTTCATAAGATCATAAGAAATAAGAACTGTTCAGCTCATCGAGTCTGTTCCGCCACTCACCAAGATCATGGCTGATCTGACTGTAGCCTTAGTTCCACTTTCCTGCCTGCGCCTCATCACCTTTGACTCCCTTGTAGCTCAAAAGTCTGAATAACTCAACTTTGAATATGTTCAGTGACCCAAACTCCACTAAGGTAAAAGCAAAATACTGCCGATGCTAGAAATCTGAAACAAAAACAAAAATAGCTGGAAAAACTCAACAGGTCTGACAGCATCTGTGGAGATAAAGACAGTTAACGTTTCGAGTCCATATGATTCTTCATAAGAACTGAAGAGAAATAGAAATGAGGTGAAATATAAGCTGTTTAAGGGGGGTGGGGCAGATAGAGCTGGATAGTAATAGGTGGAGGCAAAGGAGAGATTGCCAAAGATGTCATAGACAAAAGGACAAAGGGGTGTTGATGGTGGTGATATTAGCTAATGGATGTGCTGATGGTGACATTAAGAGTAGAAAGCAGGATGAGCAAGTGACAGATTGCCCTAGTGGGGATGGGGTGGGGCGAAAGGATCAAAATAGCCTAAAAGGTAGAGATAAAACAATGGATGGAAATAAATTTAAAAATAATAATAGAAATAGGTGGGAAAAGAAAAATATATTTAAAAAAATATAATAATTATTAGAAAAAAGGGGATCGGAAAGGAGGTGGGGATGGAGGGGAGAGTTAATGATCTGAAGTTATTGGACTCAATGTTATGTCCCGAAGGCTGTAGAATGCCTAATCGGAAGATGAGGTGCTGTACCTCCAGTTTGCATTGATATTCACTGGAACATTGCAGCAAGCCAAGGACAGACATGTGGGCATGGGAGCATGGTAGTGTGTTGAAATGGCAAACGTTAGGCAAGCATGACCCAGACCTCCCTGTCGTTTGCCATTTCAACACACCACCCGGCTCATGCCCACATGTCCGTCCTTGGCCTGCTGCAATGTTCCAGTGAAGCTCAACACAAACTGAAGGAACAGCACCTCATCTTCCAATTAGGCACTTTACAGCCTTCTGGACTTAACATTGAGTTCAACAACTTCAGATCATGAATTCTCTCCTCCATACCCACTCCCTTTCTGATCACCTTTTTTCTAATTATAATTATATTTTAATATATTTTTCTTTTCCCACCTATTTCTATTATTGTTTTTAAATTTATTTCCATCCATTGTTTTATCTTCACCTTTTAGCCTATTTCGATCCCTTTCCCCCACCCCACCCCAACTAGGGCTATCTGTCACTTGCTCATCCTGCTTTCTACCCTTAATGTCACCATTAACACATCCTTTAGCTAATATCACCACCATCAGCACCCCTTTGTCCTTTTGTCTATGACATCTTTGGCAATCTCTGCTTTGCCTCCATCTATCACTGTCCTTCTACCCAGCTCTATCTGTCCCACCCTCCCCTTAAACAACTTATATTTCACCTCATTTCTATTTCTCTTCGGTTCTGATGAAGAGCCATATGACTCGAAACACTAACTGTCTTCGTCTCCACAGATGCTGTCAGACCTGCTGAGTTTTTCCAGCTATTTTTGTTTTTGACCCAACCTCCCCTGTTCTTTGTAGAAGAGAACTCTGCAGACTAGCGACTCTCTGAGAAGAAATTACTTCTCATCTGTCTTAAATGGAAGACCCCATATTTTTAAACTGTGCCCCCTAGTCCTCGATTCCCCAGAAGGGGAAACATCCTCTCAGCATTTACCCTGTCAAGCCTCCTCAGAATCTTATATTTTCAATAAGATCACCTCTCATTCTTCTAAATTCCAACGAGTATAGGCCTAACGTGCTGAAACTTTCATCATAAGACAACCCCGTCATCCCGGAACCTTCCCAAAACCCAGCACCTAGTGAACCCTCTCTGAACTGCATTCAATGCATTTATATCCCTCCTTAAGTAGGAAGGCCAAAATTGTACACAGTACTCAAGATGAGGTCTCACCAATGCCCTATACAATTGTAGCAAGACTTCCTGACTTTTATACTCCATACCCCATGCAATAAGGGGCAATATTCACAGAATCACAGTGCAGAAGATGCCCTTTGGCCCATCGAGTTTGCACCGACACATGAGAAACACCGGACCTACCTACCTAATCCCATTTACCAGCACTTGGCCCATAGCCTTGAATATTTTGACATGCCAAGTGCTCATCCAGGTACTTTTTAAAGGATGTGAGGCAACTCGCCTCCACCACCCTCCCAGGCAAGGCATTCCAGACCGTCACCACCCTCTGGGTAAAAAAGTTTTTCCTCACATCCCCCCTAAACCTCCTGCCCCTCACCTTGAACTTATGCCCCCTTGTGACTGACTCTTCAACTAAGGGGAACAGCTGCTCCCTATCCACCCTGTCCCTGCCCCTCATAATCTTCTACACCTCGATCAGGTTGCCCCTCAGACTTCTCTGCTCCAATGAAAACAACCCAAGTCTATCCAACCTCTCTTCATAACTTAAATATTTCATCCCAGGCAACATCCTGATGAATATCCTCTGCACCCCCTCCAGTGCAATCACATCCTTCCTATAAAGTGGCATCCAGAACTGCACACAGTAGTCCAGCTGTGGCCTCACCAAGGTTCTATACAACTCCAACATGACCTCCCTACTTTTGTAATCTATGCCTCGATTGATAAAGGCAAGTGTCCCATATGCCTTTTTCACCACCCCACTAACATGCCCCTCTGCCTTCAGAGATCAATGGACACACATGCCAAGGTCCCTTTGTTCCTCAGAACTTCCTAGTGTCACACCATTCATTGAATACTTCCATGTCAAATTACTTCTTCCAAAGTGTATCACCTCACACTTTTCAGGGTTAAACACCATCTACCACTTATCTGCCCATTTGACCATCCCGTCTATATCTTCCTGTAGCCCAAGACATTCAATCTCACTGTTAACCACCCGGCCAATCTTTGTGTCATCCGCAAACTTACTAATTCTACCCCCCACATAGTCACCTACATCATTTATTTAAATGTCAAATAATAGGGGACCGAGCACAGATCCCTGTGGTATGCCACTGGACACTGGCTTCCAGCCTTCTGTCATCACCCTCTGCCTCCTACAACTTTGAATCCACCTTATCAAATTACCTTGTATCCCATGTGCCTTTGCCTTCTTTATGAGTCTCCCATGTGGGACCTTGTCAAAGGCTTTGCTGAAATCCATATAAACTACATCAACTGCACTACCCTCATCTACACTCCTGGTCACTTCGTCAAAAAATTCAATCAAATTTGTTAGGCATGTCCTCCCTCTGACAAAGCCATGCTGACTATCCCTGATCAAACCTTGCTTCTCCAAGTGGAGAAAGATACTCTCCTTCAGAAATTTCTTCAAGAGTTTCCCTTCCATTGACATGAGACTCACTGGCCTGTAGTTCCCTGGCTTATCTCTACAACCCTTCTTAAATAGCGGAACCACATTAGCTGTTCTCCAGTCCTCTGGCACCTCCCCCGTGGCCAGAGAGGAATTAAAAATTTGGGTCAGAGCCCCTGCAATCTCCTCCCTTGCCTCCCTCAGCAGTCTGGAACGCAAATCATCTGGACTTGGAGATTTGTCCACTTAGAAGCCTGCCAACACCTCCAATGCCTTGTCACTCCCTATATCAATTTGCTTAAGAACCTCGCAGTCTCTCTCCCTGAGTTCGATATCTTCATCCTCAGTCTCTTGGGTGAAGACAGACGTGAAGTATTCATTCAACGCTCTAGCGATGTCGTCTGGCTCCACCCATAGATTGCCCCCATGGTCCCTTATGGGCCCTATTCTTACCCTGGTGATCCTCTTCCCATTAGTATACTTATAGAATACCTTGGGGTTTTCCCTACTTTTACCAGCCAGAGCTTTCTCATATCCCCTCTTTGCTCTCCAATTGCTTTCTTAAGCTCCACCCTGCACTGTCTGTACTCTACTAATGCCTCTGCTGATTTGCTTCCCTTGTACCTGCTAAAAGCCTCTCTTTTCCTTCTCATCGTAACCTGAATGTCTCTGGTCATCCATGGTTCTCTGGGCTTGTTACTCCTTCCTATCAACCTAGAGGGAACATGTTGAGCCTGTACCCTCCCCATTTCTTTTTTGAACACCTCCCACTGTTCCTCTGTAGATTTCCCCACAAGTAACTGTTCCAAGTCTACCTTGGCCAGATCCTGCCTTATTTTACTAAAATCCACTTTCCCCCAATCCAAAACATTTTTTGCAACTTCTCAATTTCTTTGACCACTTAAACTGTACCATGTTGTGGTCGCTTTCACTAAAATGCTCGCCCACCACCACCTCAGCCACCTGTCCAGCTTCATTCCCCAGAATTACGTCCAGCAATGCATCGTCCCTTGTTGGACCCTCTACATATTGACCTAAAAAGTTGTCCTGTATACATTTCAAGAAATCCACTCCATCCAAGCCCTTAACACTGTGTTATCCCAATTAATGTTGGGAAAGTTGAAATCACCTAATATAATTACCCTATTGTTATTGTTTTTACACACCTCCACAAATTGTGCACATATTTGCTCCTCAATTTCCCGCTGACTATCTGAGGGTCTATAATAAACACCTAATGTGGTTGCCCCTTTTTTGTTCCTAAGCTCTACCCACAAAGCTTCATTCGATGCCCCCTCCAAGATATCATCTCTCCTTACTGCAGTAATGGACTCCTTAACTAATAATGCAATGCCTCCTCCCCTTTTATCCACTTCCCTGTCTCACCTAAAGATTTCTATATCACGGAATGTTGAGCTGCTAATCCTGCCCTTCCCGCAACCATGTCTCAGTGATGGCTACTATATCACAATCCCACATGTCAATCCTCACCCTTAACTGATCTGTTTTACCTGTAATACTCCTGGCATGAAAGTAGAGGCCATCCAGCCTTGTCTTACTCCCTTGAAGGTTATTGCAGCTGCACTCCCTCTGACTTAATTGTTTTACTATATTATGATGTGTCCCTATTCTGTTAACATTCTGTCTCCCCTCCTCCTGCCGAATTAATTTAAACTCTTCCCAACAGCATTAGCGAACACGCCCGCAAGGATGTTAGTACCCCTCTGGTTCAGATGTAGACCATCCCGCTTGTACAGGTCCCACCTTCCCCAGAAACGGTCCCAGTGATCCAGGAATCTAAAACCCTCCCTCCTGCACCAACTCTTAAGCCACGTATTCATCTGTGCTATTCTCCTATTTCTGAGCTCGTTAGCACGTGACACGGAGTAATTCAGAGATTACAACCCAGAGGTTTTGCTTTTAAGTCTACTGCCTAACTCCCTGAATTCTTGACGCAAGACCTCATCCCTCTTTCTACCTATGTCATTGGGACCAACATGTACCATGACCTCTGCCTTATCACCCTCCCCCTTCAGGATGCCTTGCAGCCGTTCAGTGACATCCCGGACCCTGGCACCAGGGAGGCAACATACCATCCTGGAGTCACGCTGATGGCCACAGTAGCACCTATCTGTTCCCCTTACTATAGAATCCCCTATTATTATTGCTCTTCCTCCCCTCCTGTACATACAGGCTGCTTATGGTGCCAGAAACTGGGCTCTATCCGCACTCCCTGGAGGAACCAGCACCGTCATCAGCCTCCAAAATGGAATACCGATTTGCAAGCGGGACCCCAGGGGACTCCTGAACTACCTGCCTGTTTCTCTTGGACTGCCTAGTGGTCACCAATTCCCTCCCTTCCTCAAGTCCCTTCATCTGTGGTGTGACCACCTCTCTAAATGTGCTATCCACGATGCTTTCAGACTCGTGGATGCTCCACAGTGTCCCCAGCCGCCGTTCCAGCTCTGAAACCCGAGCTTCCAGGAGCTGCAGCTGGATACACTTCCTGCACACGTGCTGGTCCCAGGCACTGGAAATGTTCCCGGCTTCCCACATGGAGCACGAGGAGCACACCACGGCTTTGAGCTTTTCTGCCATGACTTATCCCTTTAAATTAAACCTTTTAAGTCAATTACTCTTGGGCCCTTCTTTCCTGATCCTCGTTACTGCAGTGTATACAAACTGTAAATCACAAAAAGACCTTAAACTATAAGCGATTAAAGTAGTAAATACCTTACCCACTACTTACCAGTGATTCCTTTCCCTTGTATCCTCTACTGCTGCAGCACACTCTGAAGGTTTAAGAAGTTGGATAGCAAGGAAAAAATGCAAAGAGTATCGTGTCCCCTATGCACCAAATTCCAAAAATCCACACTGGCTGTGCCCCACTCAGGATGTGCTCTCTCTCCTGTTCGTGTGCAAGCACAGTGTAGCGTGCTTCCAGATAGTCCCTTTCTTAAATAGAGTTGACTTGATTCACCACTAGTTAAGCTTCAAATAGTAATTAACCCCTATTCAGGCCCTAATCAGGCTTCAGGTGATTGACAGTTAACTGTTGCACAGTTAGCTGAGTCAGCTACCTTACCAACCTTTTAACTGGACTACTGAACTTACAAAAATTAAAGAGAAATAGAAGAAAAAGACTTACCAGCTCAATTCCATTTGCCTTCCCAATTACTTGCTGTGCCTGCTGCTAAACTTTTTTGATTCATGTACAAGGACACCCAGATCTCTCTGTACCTCAGCATTCTGCAGTTTCTTTCAATTTAAATAATATTCTGCTTTTCTGTTCTTCCTGCCAAAGCGGACAACCTCACATTTTCCCACATTGTACTCCATCTGTCAAATTTTTGCCCTGTCACTTAACCTTATTTAGATCCCTTTGCAGACTATTTGTTTCCTCCTCACTACTTTCTTTTCTACCTATCTTTGTATCATCAGCAAATTTGGCTACAATACAGTCAGTCCCTTCATCCTCATCATTAATCGAGATTATAAATAGTTGAGGCCCCAGTATTGATTCCTGTGGCATTCCACTAGTTACAGTTTGTTAACCTAAAAATTATCTATTTATGCTGACTCTCTTCCCTGTTAGCTAATCCATCCTGTATCCATGCTAATATATCACCCAAAACAGTGAGCTCTTCTCATGTGCACCTTTTACGTGGCACCTTATTAAATGCCTTCTGAAAATCCAAATACACGACATCTGGCACCCTTTTATCCACCCTGCTTGTTACAATGAGCTTTAATAAATGTGTCAAACACCATTTTTCTTTCACAAAACCACGTTAACTGTGCCTGATTGTATAATGGCTTTATAAATACCCTGCAACTACATCCTTAATAGTGGATTCTAGCATTTTGCCAATGATAGATGTTAGGCTCACATGTATGCTGGCGACACCCAACTCTACCTTACCACCAGCTCTTTCAACCCCTTGAGTGCGTTGTTAGATTGTTTGTCCAACATCTAGCCTTGGAGAAGCTGCAGTTTCTTGAGTTTAACATTAAACAGATTGGAACCACTGTCTCCAGATGCAACCATAAACTCTGTTTCCTGGTCACTGATTCAACCCTCCCTTCTTTGCAGCTGTCTCAGGCTGAACCAGACAATTTGTACCTTGGGATCCTCTTTGACCCTTGGCCCCATAGCCTTTCCATCACAAAGGTTGCTGATTTCCACTTATGTAACATCATCTGTATGTGCCCCTGTCTTAACTGATCTGCTTAAACCCTGCTGCATGCTTTTGTCACCTCCAGAGTTGATTTTTCAAATGCTATCCTGACCGGAATGCAAACTTCCAACAAGCAACATGTGCTTTTACACCATATTTAGTGCTACATAATCTTGATCTCATCCAAATCTTTGCTCCTTGTATTCTAACCTATATTAAGTCCTGTTTACCAATCACTGGGCTCACTAACCTAGGTTGGCTCATTGACCACCAAGAGCTCAATTGTAAAATCTCACCCTCACATTCAAATCACAGAATCACAGTGCAGAAGAGGCCCTTCGGCCCATCGAGTCTGCACCGACACGTGAGAAACACCTGACCTACCTATCTAATCCCATTTACAGCACAAATCCCTCCTTGGATTCGCTGTTCCATATCTTGGTAACCTTCTCTAGTCCTATAACCCCAAACAACACTGTCTTTATCCAGCTCTGGCCTCCTGTCCATCTCCCACAACCTTTGCCTGACCACAGGTGCTTGTGCCTTTTGCCCATCTAGGCCACACCCTCTCTCTTTCTCTCTCTCTCTCTCTCTCTCTGTCTGTCTGTCTCTCTCTCTTTTTGTCTCCCCCCCACCCTCCCCTGTTTTACCTGATATCACCTTTTTTGGTTCACAGTCGATATCTGATTATGTTATTATGAAGTGACTTGGGATGTGTTTTCATGATGAAGGTGCTATTAAAATGGAAAAATGTAAATGGAAAGTTGTAGCTAATCATGTTTTTCAGTAATTGGATAGCGTGGGGGTGAGAGAAAGAACTGTTTCTTTGATAACCAACTTGTTAAATATTTCAAACTTAATATGCATTAAATCATTCGAATTTTAAAAATATTTATTTTAGGATCTCTTCAGAGTGAGAAGCCTTATTTAACAGTAAGGAGAAGAGGTGAGGGGGGAGAAAATCAGTAAAATAAAATGGAGTTTAAAATCTGACAAAAGAATAGGAGCAGCTGTCTATGTAACTGGAATAGACTGCAATGTTAAAGAATTTGAGTAAAAGTCATCTCACGTCTGCAACAAATCGTAACGTTTAGGGTATACTTTCTTTCACTGTTCCTTTTTCTAAAAATGTACAACTTCACTTTTTGTGTATCTTGAACTGCATCCAACACCTCTTTGTCCACTCAACTAACCTGTTCATATCCTACTGCAATTACAATATTCCTCTTCATATATATGCTATGCCCTAGTTCAATATTATGAGCAAACTTCAATATTGCTTCTCCTCCCTATGTCCAAATCATTTATATAAATGAACAAGAAAGGCAGCCCCTGCACAGAACCCTCAGGAAAGCACTATCCTCACCCCCACAATCTCACAAATACTCTTTGGCCTCATCCCTCCATCCATGTTAATATATTCCCTTAATAACGCATGCCTGAATTTTCTTAACAAATCACTTAAATGGCACCTATTCAAATAATTCTGATAAACTATATATGCAGCATCTACCACATTTTTTATCTGCACATTGATTTCCTCAAATATTTCAGCACATAGAAACTAGGAGCAGTAGTAGGTCATTCGGCCCTTCGAGCCTGCTCCGCCATTCATTATGATCATGGCTGATCATCCAACTCACTAGCCTGCTCCTGCTTTCTCCCCATATCCTTTGATCCCTTTCACCCCAAGAGCTATATCTAATTCCTTCTTGAAAACATACAATGTTTTGGTCTCAACTACTTTCTGTGGTAACGAATTCCACAGGCTCACCACTCTCTGGGTGAAGAAATTTCTCCTCATCTCAGCCCTAAATGGTCTACCCCATATCCTCAGACTGTGACCCCTGGTTCTGGACTCCCCCACCATCAGGAACATCTTTCCTGCATCTACCGTGTCTAGTTCTGTTAGAATTTTATAGGTTTCTATGAGATCCCCCCTCATTCTTCTGAACTCCAGCGAATATAATCCTAATCAACTCAATCTCTCCTCATATGTTAGTCCCACCATCCCAGGAGTCAGTCAGGTAAACCTTCGCTGCACTCCCTCTATAGCAAGTACATCCTTCCTCAGATAAGGAGACCAAAACTGCACACAATATTCCAGGTGTGATCTTACCAAGGCCCTGTACAATTGCAGCAAGACATCCCTGTTCCTGTACTCGAATCCTCTGGCTATGAAGGCCAACATACCATTTGCTTTCTTTATCGCCTGCTGCACCAGCATGCTTACCTTCAGCAACTGGTGTACAAAGACACCCAGGTCTCGTTGCACATTCTCCTCCCTCAATTTATAGCCATTCAGGTAATAATCTGCTACCAAAATGGATAACCTCACATTTATCCACATTATACTGCATCTGCCATGCATTTGCCCACTCACTCACCTTGTCCAGATCACACTGAAGCATATCTGCATCCTCCTCATAGCTCACCCTCCCACCCAGCTTTGTGTCATCTGCAAATTTGGAGATATTACATTTAATTCTCTCATCTAAATCATTAATATATATTGTGAATAACTGGGGCCCCAGCACCGATCCCTGCAATACCCCATTAGTCACTGCCTGCCATTTGGAAAAAGACCCGTTTATTCCTACTCTTTGTTTCCTGTCTGCCAACCAGATTTCTATCCATCTCAATACACTAGCTCCAGTCCCATGTCCTTTAATTTTACGCGCCAGTCTCTTATGTGGGACTTTGTCGAAAGCCTTCAGAAAGTCCAAATAAACCACATCTACTGGCTCCCCCTCATTAACTCTACTAGTTACATCCTTGCAAAATTCCAGTAGATTTGTCAAGCATGATTTCCCTTTCATAAATCCATGATGACTCTGTCCAATTCTGCCACTGTTTTCCACATGCTCAGCTATTAAATCTTTTATAATGGACTCTAGAATTTTCACCACTACCGACGTCAGGCTGACTGGTCTGTAATTTAGTTTTCTCTCTGTCTCCCTTTTTAAATAGTGGGGTTACATTAGCTACCCTCCATTCTGTAGGAACTGTTCCAGAGTCTATAGAACCTCGGAAGATGACCACCAATGCATCCACTATTTCTAGGGCCACTTCCTTAAGTACTCTGGGATGTAGATTATCAGGCCCTGGGGATTTATCTGTCTTCAATCCCATCAATTTCCCCAAGACCATTTCCCTACCAATACTGATTTCTTTCAGTTCCTCCCTCACTAAACCCTGTGTTCCCCATCATCTCTGGTATGTTATCAGTGTCTTCCTTTATGAAGACAGAATCAAAATATGTATTTAGTTCATCAGCCATTTCTTTGTTCCCCATTATAAAGTCCCCTCTTTCTGCCTGTAAGGGACCTACATTCGTCTTCACCAATCTTTTTCTCTTCACATATCTATAGTAACTTTTACAGTCAGTTTTTATGTTCCCTGTAAGCTTACTCTCGTACTCTATTTTCCCCTTCTTAATAAATCACTTGGTCCTCCTTTGCTGAATTCTAAACTGCTCCCAATCCTCAGGTCTGTTGTTTTTTCTGGCCAATTTGTATGCCTCCTCCTTGGATCTAATATTATCTCTAATTTCCCTTGTAAGCCATGATTTGGCCACCTTTCCTGTTTTACTTTTGCGCCAGACAGGAATAAACAATTTTTGCAGTTCTTTTGCAGTTCAGAATGTTTGCCATTGCCTGCCCACTGTTATCCCTTTAAGTAACGATTCCCAATCCATCATAGCCAACTCGAGCCTCATACCACCAGAGTTTCCTTTATTAAGATTCAGGACCCAAATCTCAGAATCAACTACATCACTCTGCATCTTGATGAAGAATTCTATCATACTATGGTCACTCATCCCCAAAGGGCCTCGCACAACTAGATTACCAATTATTCCTTTCTCATTACACAATACCCATGCGAGGATGGCCTGTTCTCTCGTTGGTTCCTCAACGTATTGGTCCAGAAAAACATCCCGTATACACTCCAGGAACTCCTCCTCTACGGTATTGTTACTAATTTGATTTGCCCAATCTATATGCATATTAAAGTCACCCATAATTACAGATGTTCCTTTATTACATGCGTCTCTAACTTCCTGTTTAATGCCATTCCCCACATCACCACTACAGTTTAGGGGTCTATATACAACCCCCACTAATGTTTTTTGCCCCTTAGTGTTTCTCAGCTCTACCCATACAGATTCCACATCGTTGGAGCTAATATCTTTCCTCACTATTGCATTAATTTCCTCTTTAACCAGCAATGCAACTCCACTGCCTTTTCCTTTTTGCCTGTCCTTCCTAAATACTGAATAATCCTAGATGTTCAGTTCCCATTCCTGGTCACCCTGCAACCATGTCTTTTTAACATTACTTGTCCCGTTCCCACTATTTTTCACTGACGCCTTGTTTGATTCTTGCCCTTGATTTCTCTGACTATCACTTTTCTTATTCCGCTTTCCGTCTTTTGTCCTTATCCTTGATTCCCCTTCCTCTGACTCCTTGCATAGTAAACTAAGTCAAGCGCAGTCATTGTATACTAGCCTATGTGGACTGTAACCTGATTAACATATTCCCTTCTGATGTTGCAAGAAGAAACATGGGATTGGTCATAGTGCATAATACCAAAAAACGTATACATGCAGTGGCTTAAAATGGGGTGGTATTGGATTGCCGCTTGTTCTAGATAGCATCTGAAATTCAGCACCCCTTGCAGTTTTATTTCACAACCCAAGATGAGTCTGTACCCAATATTTTTCTTTGTTTTTCAAAGAAAATTATTTTCTAAACATCTTTTTTCTTATTTCTGTTACAACTTGTAATATACAAACAGTTCACTATAATTTTTAAATCCAAAATGTAATTCCATAATGTTATATTATGGCTTTATGCTCATAGCGAATAAGAATAACTAGGCAATCTGGAGATTTCTTCATGAGTTTATAGTTGGTTCCTGTTCAGTGAAAGGTCTGTTGTGAAATTAAGTTAACTTTGAATGTAGGGGCTGTGCCAATTTATTATTTTGCTAATTAAATATTCAAATACATTAAACTATCATCAGAATGGTACAACTTCCTGATTAAATGCTGCTTTACAGTCATGTCCACTAAAAGCCCGCATCTAGCTGCACAAACCCCTGCATGTTTCAGATTTTGCATTTCCAACAATACATACATTTACCAAATGTGTACCTGAAAAAAATCCATTGATTAGTTCTTACAGAAATGTTGTTAGTTCTGTGGACCAACTGGGATCCAAAGGATCAAATCAAATTTATGTACAGTACATGTATGGGGTCTGGCTTAATACCAAGTCATGAATTTCAATTGTTATTGTGATGCATAAATAAATTGAAGTACATCAAAAGATAAATTGCATGTTAGATAGGTACATGGCATGGCTCTGCAAGGTACAGAGGCAAAGTGTAAGAATGAACTCCTGATCTTAACTCTGATTGTCAGCATCGTGGAGGCCTACTTTGTTCATAGGCATAGTCCCTTGACACCAGTATGTTGCTAGGTGTATTCCGACTTTAAAAAGAATTCAACTGAGTTGGGAAACAGATGAATAGCAAAAGAAATTTGTTTGATATGTGTTGATTTCATTGTGTATAAATGCCTCTTATTGAAAATTGGAAAAACCCCTCCAAACAGAAAGTTATCTTCTAAACATAAAAGGAGAGAGGCAACTGCTCCATCACTTAAGCAATTTATTTCTGTTCCTGTAGTTAATCCATACATGCTACTTAGCTGTAATTCACAGGAAAACATTAGAGTGCATTGCCAGAAAGACAAAGCATATTAATATCGCTTAAATACAATTTATTTGAATATTATTTTCCCCCTATTACATTACTCAAGTATTGCTTAAAAAAAGAGACATTCTGTCAAAGCTTTTCATCTTGCACTCATCAGGACAGACACAAGAATACCAGATTTCAAAGGGAACAGCAATTTATATTGCATGAGAAAAGGGTGCTGATTGGTTGGTAAGTTGACTCTGATTGGCTGAGGCATTGCCTTGTGGAATGCACCAGGGAACTATTGCTCCCCCAAGCTATTTTTTAGTTCAAAGAAAGCACAATGCATGCCTTTTGCCTGGCAGGTCCCTAAATATGAATATGTCTAGGCCCTAGCAAGTGACACTGTGAGCTCGACTGATAATCTTAAATTGGTTGTTCATGTAATTCGTAGCATGCTCAGGATTTTTCAGCAAATCACATCTAACAGTAAACATTATGTAATAGTACTCTGCCTCTTACGACTAGCCAAAGAGACATGCTGTTTGATACAATCCGCCAGTTGTGTGTTTGTATGGCCTATGTACCAGGCATCGCACCGGCACCGAAATTCATATACCACATTACTACTTTGTGTGGTAGGCAGAACATCTTTTTTGCTTGTTGGCAGCATCCTGTTAATGTGAAGTATTACTTGTGTTGCTGCTGCATAGTAGCCACGTAAAACGGCTAACTTCACCTATTAATCAAATTACTGTACTATGAAATTGCGCACTTGCAGAGGAAAAGCAATCATAGTTTCTGCAACCGTGTAAAAGATTATTTGAGCAGTGATTTCGTGAAGCAAGTAGAATTAGATGTGAATTTTCAATGAAAACACTCAGATAAAATATTCATAGAGTATCACTCCATTTGTAAATTACTAAACTAATATTAACAACTTGTGAAAATAACATTGTTTGCAAGTAAGTTATATGTGTGAATAATAAACCTTCCCCACTGGCTTGGTGATCCCAGTAACTTTTATACCCAGGGGCTATTTTATTTTATCTTATTTATGTAAGTTAGAAAAAAAAAAACACAAACTTGATTGAGTTTTTTTTGATGAGGTTAACTGAGAGGGTGAATGAGGCTAGTGCAGTTGATATTGTTTAAATAGACTTTAAAAAAGCAATTGTTATCAAAATTGAAGCCCATATAGCTGGATACAAATCTGGCTTTGGTATAGAAAATAGAGAGTTGTGATCAATGGCTGCTTTTCAGACTGGAGGGAAATAGACAGTGGAATTCCAACTGCCTTCAATACAGAGACCACCGCTATTTTTGTTGAATATTAATGACCTGGACCTGGGACGATAGATAGGGTGGCACAGTATTGAAATTCGCAGATGACACAAAACTTGGAAGTGTTGTAAACTCTAAGATAGATAGTAAGAGCCTTCAACCAATAGCATAGAGCACAAAAGTGAAGAAGTTATTGTAAACCAATATAAAAGACTAGTCTGGTCCCGATTGGAGTGTTGAGTTCAAGGAAGGACATGAAGCCTTTAGAAAGGATACATAAGAGATTTAAAGAAATGGTTCCAGGCATCAGGGATTATAGCTATGTGGATAGACTGGAGAAGCTGGAATTGTTCTCCTTAGAACAGTGAAAGGTAAGAGGAAACTTAACAGAGGTGTTCAAAATCATGGAGGGTTTAGATAGAGTAAGTAAAAGGAAGCTATTTCCAACAGCTGAAGAGTCAATAACCAGTGAGCACAGATTTAAGGTGATTGACAAAAGAACCAGAAAATAAAAATTATGCGATGAGTGGTTGGGATTTGGAATACGCTGTCCAGTAGGACGGTGAATGCAAACTCAATATTTGCCTTAAAAAGGGAACTGGATAAATACTTGAAGAAGAAAAAAAATGCAGGAATATGGGGAAAGAGCAGTTGCATGGGACTAACTAGATTGCCCTTTGAAAGAGCTGGCACAGACTCGATCAACCAAATGGCCTCCTTCAATTCTGTACCATTTTATGATTCTATGTTGTGATTTTTATTGTATTAAACTTGCTAGCAGTTACCATGGTTGACACTAGAGATGCAACACTGAACAGACAATGCTTTTTATGAGCTGCTTGGCATCCTTTGCATGATGCATGTGATAGTGATGGTTAGTTGGTATTTTAACATGTTTATTTTTTAATTATTACCACAGAGAAGGATTGATGTGTAGGGCTTCCATCATCCTGGATAGGTTTTTTTGTCATTGGACAATAAATAGTACCTAAAACTGATTCACAAATGGTCAGTTACTTTATCCACGTGCCATCAAGAGGAAGACAGTAACCCCCATCATCCCACCCCCATGGAAAGGACTGAGAATGCAAATCTTCCTAGATAATTATTCTGCTTTGCAAATGGTTACCTCAAACCTAGCATTCACAGAGATCTTGCTACTGCTCAACTACTGTTCTCTCGGCCAAGACGGACCTAAAGAAAGGATTGAGGAAAGATTATAGGAGGTGCAAATATATTCCTTTCTAAATGAAGATTTGACAATGTAAGGTTGAATCAGTAAATTCAACAGGGCATCTGCTTTTTGCTAAGACTTTGACATTTGTGTTAGGTAGAGCAGAAACAGAACTATTTCATGGCTTTTGTGCATTTCAGTTGGTCTGGGTATTTCTGCTCAACCACCACTCTAATGTTCCCACCTCTGGCACATGTTAATACTGCAGAATATCCCAGTAAATGTTTTTGGCAGTTGCATGTTGAGTGGTCAAAAAGGTATATTGGAATAGCTGCAGTGCATATTTGCTGAGTTTCACAAGGAGGAGGTACACCATGGGACCATCTCGACAGAAGATCAGGTGCTGTATGTGCCGCCTTAATGCAATGCATATCCCCAACTGCTGCCAAGCTGCAAGTTAATGAATTGTGGTGCCACATGCTCTCTTTCATTTCTTCCTGGCCTTCACTGTTCAACCACCACAACCCTATTTTTCTTAATTCCATTCTCTCAGCTTCCAGTCCACACCTTAAATCCCATTTTGCCTTTTGTTCATTCTTTTTCTGTAGTTTATTTCACCTCCCCTTAGGCTATATTTAAAGTTCATAAAAATTACAAATAAAAAATCTTAAATAAGGAGCTCAAATCTAAACCTGCAAATATACAGTCAGTGTGACTCTTTTTCTTTCCCTTCCCAACCCTCCTCCCGCCCCCCCAACCTCAACCCCCCATCTCCGACAAAAATTCAATTATAGTAGAAAGGAAGTGAACAACACCCGTCAGTAGATGAACAGCATTTTAAATTATTGTAGGCTGTGAAACTGGAGCCTAACATCGCCGATAGATGAGACCAATCAATTTGAAATTCCTCTAATCGCCCATGTAATTCTGAACTGAGCTATGCTAAATGTATCACATCTTGAAGTGATGAAAAGCAGAGGGAGATTTATGGTGGGAAATCCTTATGCTCCCAGTTCTGAAATGCAGAGGCAAGGAGCTATCTTTTAATATATTTTTTCTTCTTCTGCATCTTGATTGACATTTTGCCTGTTTTCTTTTTTCATAGTCCTAATACACTGTCAATATCTTCTTTCATTAGGTATTAATGATGTCTATGTTACAATTGCATGTATTTTTTCTTTATCTCACAAGGCTTAACCCTTTCACGCTCTACTAAACATATTTATATTTAAGTTTTCACTGTAATCATTATTTTGTGAAACTGAAATTGAACATCTGGCATTTTACACAAATAAGGAACATGCAACAGAGATTCTATTTAACAATAGCTTTAGCAGTAAGTCTTTTGCATGTTAGTCTTTAAAGACAAGAGATATAAATTCTTGTGAATCAGGTTGTACTAATTTATTGAAAATCTTTGACTCAACTCAGGATGTGAATGAGACCAGGTTGGAGGTAGTCAGCATGAAAAGCACGCCTACAGTTTAAAGGATACACTGGAGGACATGGATTATAGTGATTGGACCCATATATAGTGGTATTTTATACTTAATGGTTCAAGGTCTCAACTGTTGGAACCATTTTCTAGCACTTTGCATTTGCTTTCTTCCTGGCTGCAGTCTTATTTTTAATCTTGTGTTCTTCCTCTTTTGCTTGCATTGACCTGTCAGACTCCTGGTTAATTCCTTGCCTAGGCAGTCTATCTTTCCTCCATATAATGGTTTCAATTTGCAGAACTCCCAATATGAGCAGTGGGCTGATGGTTACAGACTGGTTTTTGGATATTTCACTTCTAATTGTCCCAACCAACAGAACTGTCAATCTGTCAACCAGGCCACTTTTTAAGCGAACTTTACTAAAATGAAAGGGAAAGCAGTTTTAAAGCAAAAAAAGAGCTTTTATTAATTGACATACAGACTATTAAACTAAGGTTATAAGCTCAAAATTGTGAAGTTAGTACTGCTGTTTAATATACCTTCATAACTCATTGTTCTTCAAATTGTCGGCTTCCAATAGACTAGGAGAATAAACAAAACAAGGTATAGAAGCAACAATGCCTGTAATTTCTACATTAAAACACATTGGAGAGGAATGCATTTTCAACTTCCAATACCTGCATTTCTGTGGCGCAGTATTAAGTAAGGACTGGGATGGAAATTTGGAGAGATTCCATTCTGAGTAGATCTTTGTATCGAAGCAGCAGTCATAAATTTGGGGGCAAGGCCTCTGCATTTCCGGTCACTAAATATGCATTGCAAGCAGGAAACGTAGCTCTGTTCCCTGATACAGAATATCCCAAAACAATGTGGTTATATTGGAATTGAAAGAAGCAGAACGGTTCAATTTGTAAAGACAGCATATTTCTAGAATACACTTGGAAAGTTTTCTCGAAGAATATGTTTTAGGATTAACAAAGGAACAGGCTATACTGGATTTTATATTGAGTAATGCACAAGAATTAGTTAACAATCTGATAAGGGAACATCTTGCAAATAGTGGCCATAATATGATGAATTGCATGGGGGGGAATATTCCTTTGCGCAGCGTCAATTCTCTGGTGCAGGCAGTACCTGCCTGGCCCATGCAGGTTTCCTTATTGACATTATTTGAAAAAAAACTGTGCAGATAGCATCCTCACAGCGCTTTCGTACCCAGAAGATTGACATAGTTTGTGTAGCGCCTTTTGAAATGGCATTCCGTGAATAAACTTCCTTCCCAATAAGCTTGAGAGGAAGACGGCATAATCACAAACCCAGGTTTAGTGTTTAATTATGACATACTTCAAAGAAATCAGCAATAAATTATTTTTGTATGTATCCCTAAACAGCAAAAGCTCCACTTATGTAGTTATGTCACCATGGTCAATAAATGAGGCTAGAAGAAAAGACTTAGACAAATGGTCCCTCGGAATTAAGGGATATGAGGAGCGAGCAAGAAAATGGAGTTGAAGTCCAAGATCAGTCACAATTGTATTGAATGGTGGAGCAGGCTCGATGAGCCATGTGGTCTGCTCCTGCTCCTATTTCTTGTATTCTTGAAAGAAAAATGGAAACCCAGCCACTGGCTATATAAAAAAAAAAGCAGAGGGATGCAACAAAAGTAATCTTTTTTGTTGTTATGACTGCTGTAGATGTTGGCCGGGATTTTCCTGCCGCACCATGTCGTGTCCCGCCATGAGGATTGCAGCGGCTTTCGACGAGACTGGACGATCCAAGTGGCGGGCTGGGCTGAAAAATCCCGCCTGTAGAGCAAAACTATAATTTTACATTCTGAAGGTTAAGCTAATTAATTGCTTCAGGAGTAGTGGAGTGTATCACTGTGTTACCTCCTTTGTGTTTGTGAATCGACTTTTGAACCGTCATATGTTCCACAGTCTGTTCTGGATGATCAGAATCATGAAGTGTTTGTAATTTTCCATTTGTGCATCAAGTATTTGCATTTGCTATCATTTGTGCATGTGTAGCTTGAGTTGCCCATGAACTTTGCAGAAGTTCGAAACCTGATTTTTCTTTGTGACATGATTGCTTGGATGTGACAGGTAGAGTTCCCCATGAATTTGTTCTGAGGCCTCAACTTTTCTCCATATGTATTAATCACATGGACTAAGAATATAAAGTTATACATCCACAATAAACAGTGTAGATGGGAGCAGAAAGTTGCAAATGAATGTGTAAACATATGGCGAATGGAATTCAAGGTGATGAACTGTGAACTTATCCACTGTGGATCGGAGAAGGACAAATCAAAATACTTTCTTAATAGTGAGAGACGAGTAATTGTGGAATGTCAAGGGATTTAGGTGTCTTTGTCCACATTTCGCTAAATGCTAGTGCACCAGTACATTCATCAATCAAATAGGCTGTTAACTAATTTTGTACATTAGTGCTGGGGAGTAGGGAGGTCCCATTTAGAGCATCCAGTGACACTGCAGTGTACACCAACTAGTTACAGCGAGCTTCTTCCATACTACTCCAACTGCATGCCTCAGTTCCAGCCACAGAAAAGCATCAAAGCATCTACCCTGTGGTCTCTGTGTGAGATTGCGCGGTTGTACTTTTTTGATCACAACCGATGTTAATTGCTAGGCAAACCAAATCCCAGAGAGAAATTTGGCCTATGAGCCATACCCATTTTGTATTCTGAAACAAGAAGACAGAGTACAGTAACACTTTTGGGATTTTAAAAATTAAAAGTACAAGATTTATTAACAAGAATAAAAGAAAACCTAAGTACGCAAGATTACAGTTGCACAATTAAGGTTAATCTTACAATACACGCCCCCAAAAAGGCACTGTACTTGGTCAGGCCTACAAGTAAATACTTTCCAGGCAAAGCTCCCTAATAGACGTTTAACTATACAAATCCAGTAATATTACCCAAGGAAAACTGCTGCAGCTTTAATAAAGGCATACCACATGACCTGTAACTCTCTTTCACTCTGCTATGAAAATACAAACTTCAGAATAAAACTACTTTTTGCAGCCCAAAACTTTTCTGGTTTGACTGGATGGCAGATTCAAATCTTCTCTCAGCACAGAGCTCCAGCTATAGACCCAGCTGCTACATCTCACAGCTCCAGCTCAACAGCTGCTACGTTCAGAAGATTGTGCCAGTATATATAACTGTCTCTGAAAAATTGTTTGGAACATATACTTCAAAATGCTGCAAAGCCAACAGCAAACCTCTAAGCCTCTTTCTCTATAGTTGAATAGTTCTTCTGGTGTACATTCAACTTCCGTGAGAAATACCCTACCTGCTTTTCAATTCCCAGTTTATCGGCTTGTAGCAACACAAGACTAACACCCACATCACTGGCGTCAATAGCCAAAATAGAACAAGTCTGAAGATTAAGAGAAAGTAAGGAAGGCAATATTAAATGCTTATGAGCTTGTCCCTGAAGCTTATCAGTTGAAGTTTACAACTTAACAGAGAATACCTCATCAGATTTATGTGGAGTTTGCAAGAGAAAAATAAATTATCTGGGATAAATGGTTCAGGGCATTAAAATTAGATATAACTTTTGAAAATATAAGAGAGGTGATGATTATGGAAGAATTTAGAAGTAAAGGGGGCTTTAAACTAAACAAGAGGGGGTGAGGGGTCAAGCTTGGGTAGAAGTAGGAATTCAAGGTGTAGAGTCACGACAGAGGAGCAAAATAGTAATATGAGAAATGAGGGTAGGGAATGGCAGGAAGGGATAGAGAGAAAAAAATCTAAAAGTACATCAACAGTCAAGACTAGATGTTACAAAGATAACAAAAAGACAAAACTGAAGGCTCTCTATCTGAATGTACGTAGCATTCATAACAAAGTAAATGAATTGATGGCCCACACTGAAGTAAATAAATATGATCTGATAGCAATTACAGAGGCGTGGCTGCAGGGCAACAAAGATTGGGTCTTTAATATTATGGGGTACATGACATTCAAGAATAGGAAGCTAGGTAAAGGTGGAGCTAGCGCTGTTAATCAAAGAGGGCATAGGTGCAATGGTCCAGGAGGTGAGAGTGTAGAATTGGTTTGGGTGGAGATGAGGAGTAGTCGGGGGAAAAAAGTCATTTTAGTGGGAGTGGTCTACAGGCCCCCTAACAGTAGTCACAGTGTAGGACAAAGTATTCCAGAGAAAATGTATGTTTTGTGATAAAGGAACGGCAATAATCATGGGTGATTTTAATCTACATGTGAACTGGAAAAATCAGATTGGCAGTACTAGCCTGGATGACGAGTTCTTAGAATGCTTTGGAGATAGCTTCTTAGAGCAACATGTTCTGGAACCAACCAGAGAGCAGGATTTATTAGACTTGGTTTTATGTAACGTGACAGGATTAATTAATGACCTGAGTAAAGGCACCCCTAGGTAGCAGCGACCAAAATATGATTGATTTTTACATCCAGTTTGAAAGGCAGAAGAGTGGGTCTAAGACTACTATCTTAAACTTAAATAAGGGTAACTATGTGGGGATGAAAGCTGAGCTAGCTAAAGTGAACTGGAAAACTAGGCTTGAGGATAGATCAATAGAGGAGCAGTAGCAGACATTTAAGGGGATATTTCAGAGTATTCAGAATAAGTACATTCTTCTTATAAAGAAAAATTCTAAGAGTGGGACCCAACACTAAGAGAGTTAAGGAAAGCATGACTAAAAGCTTAATCAAGAGAAAGAAATTAGAGTACGGGAGGAAGCTAGTTAGAAATGTAAAAACAGATAGCAAAAGTTTCAACGGGAGAAAGGAATTTGGTGAAATTGAAATCACTAGGGAAATGGTACTGAGCAAGTTGATGGAGTTGCAGGCTGGCAAGTCTCTGGGTCCCGAAGGATGACATCCTAGCGTCTTAAAAGAGGTGGCTAATGAGATAGTCGATGCGCAGGTGTTAGTTTTCCAAAATTCTCTAGATTCCGGAAAAGTTCCATCAGATCGGAAAGTAGCAAATATAACCCCCCTATTCAAGAAGGGAGAAAGGCAGAAAACAGGAAACTGTAGGCCAGTTAGCTTGACGCTTGTCGTGGAGAAGTTATTATAATCAGTCATTAAGGACGCTATAGGTGTGCACTTAGAAGAGTTCAAGGTAATCGGGAAGAGCCAGCATGGTTTTCTGAAAAGAAAATCATTTTTAACCAATTTATTGAAGCTTTTTGAAGGAGTAACATGGGTAGTGGATAAAGGGGGGCCTATAGGCGTACTGTACTTGGATTTCCAGAAGGCATTTGATAAGGTGCCACATCAAAGGGTATTACAGAAAATAAAAGCATATGGTGTAAGGGGTAACATATTAGCATAGACAGAAGATTGGCTGGCTGGCAGAAAGCAGAAAGTATGCATAAATGGGTTTTTTTTTCAGATTGGCAAGTTGTGACAAGTAGCGTCCCATAAGGGTCTGTACTGGGGCCTCAAATTTTTACGATTTACATCAATGACTTAGATGAAGGGAGTGAAGATATGGTAGCTAAACTTGCAGATGACACAAAGCTAGACAGGAAAGTATGTCGTGAAGAGGACATGAACAGGTTGCAGAAACAGAAAATGCTGGAAAAACTCAGCAGGTCCAACAGCATCTGTGCAGAGAAAAAAAGTTAACATTTTGAGTCCTTATGACTCTTCTTCAGAGCCCAAAGATTTCCAGCATCTGCAGTATTTTGCTTTTATGAGGAGGTTTGCAGATGGTTATAGATAGGTTGAGTGAGTGGGCAAAGATCTGGCAAATGGAGTTAGACCATAAGACCATAAGACATAGGAGCAGAAATTAGGCCATTCAGCCCATTGAGTCTGCTCCGCCATTCAATCATGGCTGATAACTTTCTCAAACCCATTCTCTTGCCTTCTCCCTGTAACCTTTGATCCCCTTACCAATCAAGAACCTATCTATCTCAGTCTTACCTATCTCTGGCCTCCACAGCCTTCTGTGGTAATGAATTCCATAGATTCACCACTCTCCTCATCTCTGTTCTAAAAGGTAATCGGGAAGAGCCAGCATGGTTTTGTGAAAAGAAAATCATTTTTAACCAATTTATTGGAGTTTTTTGAAGGAGTAACATGTGTAGTGGATAAAAGGGGGCCAAAGGCGTACTGTACTTGGATTTCCAAAAGGCATTTGATAAGGTGCCACATCAAAGGGTATTACAGAAAATAAAAGCACATGGTGTAGGAGGTAACATATTAGCATGGACAGAAGATTGGCTGGCTGGCAGAAAGCAGAAAGTATGCATAAATGGGTATTTTTTTCAGATTGGCAAGTTGTGACAAGTAGAGTCCCATAAGGGTCATTTACACTGAGGCTGTGCCCTTGGGTCCTAGTCTCTCCTACTAATGGAAACATCTTCCCCACGTGCACTCTATCTAGGCCATTCAGTATTCTGTAAGCTTCAATCAGATCCCCCCTCATCCTTCTGAACTCCATCGAGTATAGACCCAGAGTCTCATATGTTAAGCCTTTCATTCCTGGGATCGTTCTCGTGAACCTCCTCTGGACCCTTTCCAGGGCCAGAACATCCATCCTGAGATACGGGGCCCAAAATTGCACATAATATTCTAAATGCGGTCTGACCAGAGCCTTATAAAGCCTTAGCAGCACATCCCTGTTTTTATATTCTAGTCCTTCGAAATAAGTGCCAACATTGCCTTCCTAACTACCGACTCAACCTGCAAGTTAACCTTAAGAGAATCCTGGACTAAGACTCCCAAGTCCCTTTGCACTCCAGATTTCTGAATTCTCTCCCCATTTAGAAAATAGTCTATGCCTCTTCTTCCTACCAAAGTGCATGACCTCACACTTCCCCACATTGTATTCCATCTGCCACTTCTTTGCCCATTCTCCTAACCTGTCCAAATCCTTCTGCAACCTCCCCGCCTCCTCAATACTACCTGTCCCTCCACCTATCTTTGTATCATCTGCAAACTTAGCCAGGATGCTCTCAGTTCCTTCATCTAGATTATTAATGTATAAAGTGAAAAGTTGTGGTCCCAACACTGACCCCTGTGGAACTCCACTAGTCACCGGCCGCCATCCTGAGAAGGACCCTCTTATCTCCACTCTCTGCCTCCTGCCAGACAGCCAATCTTCTATCCATGCTAGTACCTTGCCTCTAACACCATGGGCTCTTATCTTACTGAGCAGCCTCCTGTGCGGCATCTTGTCAAAGGCCTTCTGGAAGTCCAAGTATATAAAATCCATTGGCTCTCCTTTGTCTAACCTACTCATTACCTCCTCAAAAAATTCTAACAGATTTGTCAGGCATGACCTCCACTTGATGAAACCATGCTGACTTTGCCCTATTTTACAATGCACTTCCAAGTATTCTGAAATCTTATCCTTAATAATGGACTGTAAAATCTTACCAACGGCCGAGGTCAGGCTGATCGGCCTGTAATTTCCCATTTTTTGCCTCACTCCCTTCTTAAACAGCGGGGTTACATTAGCGATTTTCCAGTCCTCTGGGACCTTCCCTGGCTCAGGTGATTCCTGAAAGATCACCACTAACGCCTCCACTATCTCTTCAGCCATCTCCTTCAGAACACCGGGGTGTAATCCATCTGGTCCAGGTGATTTAACCACCTTCAGACCTTTCAGTTTTCCTAGCATCTTCTCCTTGATAATAGCCACTATACTCACCTCTGCCCCCCAACTCCCTTGAACTTTGGGGATGCTACTCGTATCTTCCACCGTGAAGACTGATGCAAAGTACCTATTCGGTTCCTCCGCCATTTCTTTGTTCCCCACTACTACTTCTCCAGCGTCATTTTCCAGCGGCCCAATGTCCACTTTTGCCTCTCTCTTACCCTTTATATACCTAAAAAAACCTCTTGCAATCTTCTTTTATATTACTGGCTAGTTTACCCTCATATTTAATCTTTTCCTTCTTTATTTTTTTAGTGTCCTCTGTTGGTCTTTGTAAGCTTCCCAATCCCCTGGTTTCCCACTGCGCTTCGCCACATTGTATGCTTTCTCTTTAGCTTTTATGCTGTTCCAGACGTCCCTTGTCAGCCATGGTTGCCTCGTTCTCCCTTTAGTATGCTTCTTCTTCCTAGGGATGAATTTTTGCTATGTCTCCCAAATTACTCCCAGAAACTCCTGCCATTGCTGTTCCACTGTCTTTCCTGCTAAGCTCATCTTCCAGTCAATTCTGGCCAGCTGTAGTTGCCTTTATTCAACTATAATACTGTTACATCTGATTCCAGCTTTTTCCACTCAAATTGCAGGGTAAATTCTATCATATTATGGTCACTTCCTCCTAAGGGTTCCTTCACCTTAAGCTCCCTAATCAAATCTGCCTCATTGCATATCCCTAAATCTAGAATTGCCTGTACCCTAGTGGGCTCCACCACAAGCTGCTCCAAAAAGCCATCTCATAGAATTCCACAAATTCCTTTTCTTGGGATCCACTACCAACCTGATTTTCCCAGTCTACCTACATATTGAAATCCCCCATGATCATTGTAACCTTGCCTTCCTTACACGCCTTTTCTATCTCATGGTGTATCTTGTGCCCAACATCCTGACTACTGTTCGGAGGCCTGTACATAACTCCCATTATGGTTTTTTTACCTTTGCGGTTCCTCAACTTTACCCACACAGGTTCTACATCATCTGACCCTACGTCATCTCTTCCTATCGATTTAATTTCATTTCTTACTAACAAAGCAACCCCACCCCCTCTGCCAATCTGCCTATCTTTTCGATAGGATGTATATCCTTGGATATTTAGCTCCCAGTCCTGATCCCCTTGCAGCCATGTCTCTGTGATGCCCACCACATCATACCTGCCAATTTCAGTCTGCACCACAAGCTCATTTACCTTATTTTGTATACTGCGTGCATTCAGATACAACACCTTCAGTCCTGTATTTCCCGTCCCCTTTCTCATTGTCGTCCCTTTATCTGAAGTACTCGAAGTTAGATTCCTAGCCCTTTCCAAACACTCTGTCCTATTTTGTGTTCTGGAGACTTTAATAGCCTCTCCTGGGCTCTCCTTTCTTTTCAGTTTTTTCTTAATTTTCTATGAAGTTGAATCCACCCCCCCACACGCTAACCTGCTGTTTTGTTTCCCATTAGTCATACTTCTTGGAGTTTTACCCTTCCCTCCCCACCCCCTCCCCCCCCATTTCTACTTTAAAGTCCTGTTGACCACCCTATTTACCCTTTTCGCTAGATTATTGGTCCCAGATGGTTCAGGTGGAAACCGTCCCAACGGTACAGATCCCTCCTGTTCCAATACTGATGCCAGTGCCCCACGAAATGGAACCCCTCTTTCCCGCACCACTCCTTTAGCCACGTGTTTACCTCCCTTCTTCTTGCATCCCTATGTCAATTTGCACGTGGCTTGGGTAGTAATCCGGAGATTATAACCCTTGAGGACCTGTTCTTTAATTTAGTTCCTAGTTCCTGCTACTCCCCAAACAAGTCCTCTTTCCTAGTCTTACCTATGTTATTTGTCCCGACGTGGACCACAACAACTGGATCCTCCCCCTCCCTCTCCAATATCCTTTCAAGCCGGTCAGAGATGTCCCTCAGCCTGGCACTGGGCAGGCAACATACATACCAAGTCAGGCATGTGATGGAATACTCTCCATTCGTCTAGATGAGTTCAGCTCCAACAGCACTCAAGAAGCTTGACACCATCCAGGACAAAGCAGCCTGCTTGATTGGCACCCCATCCATCGCCTTAAATGTTCATTCCCACCAACACAGATGCACAATGGCAGCAGTGTTAACCACCTACAAGATGCACTGTAGCAACTCGTCAAGACTTCTTCGATAGCACCTTTCACCTCTACCACCTAGGGGGACAAGAGCAGCAGAACGCGTAAGAACACCACCACCTGGAAGTTCCCCCCAAGCCACACACCATCCTGACTTGGAATTATATTGCTGTTCCTTCACTGTCACTGGGTCAAATTCCTGAAACTCCCTCCCTCACAGCATTGCGTGTGTATCTACACCACATGGACTACAGTGGTTCAAGAAGGAGACTCACCTCCACCTTCTCAAGGACAATTAGGCATTAAATGCTGGCCTGGCCTAGCCACCCGCATCCCATGAATGAATTTAAAAAATCTAGACTGAATTTGAGTTGAGGTCCATGTAAGAATTCAATATCCCACCCACTACACCACCAATGCACATTGGAATTTTCTTAGAGGATTGATCAGACCAATTTTTATGCTTATCTTGTCAACTGTTCCAAAATAAATAAGTTGTGGCACGTCCCAGCTGGTGAATTATTAGAAAATACTCTGAATCATGCATTATTCCAAGGCTAAATATATTTACATTTACAATCATTTTACTTAGAAATATCGTGCGGACTCAAAACGTTAACTCTGTTTCTTTCTCCACAGGTGCTGCCGGATCTGCTGAGTTTTCCCAGCATTTTCTGTCTTTATTTCAGATTTCCAGCAACTGCAGTATTTTGCTTTTATCTTTGGAGTGAATCCTCTGTCCACACTCTGTTAGGAATGATTCATAGCTTAATAGGTACCTGCAGAAGTGGGGAGGAAAGACTAAAACGGGGCAAGGGGTGCATCTTAAATTAACCGACCTGGTCTTATTTATTAAGGTTTACTTAATAGAAAGCATCATTTAATGGAGTGAAATATATGATGAAAGCTGCATGCAGGCTTTTTTCAAATGGTGTTGATTCTAATGGTATTTGGAAGTTGTTATCTCTAATCCGTGCAATGTACTGGCTTCTGTCTAATATGTAGCTGCACAGTCTATTTCTTGCTCTCCTTTTCGTTAGAAAAGCAATAATTTTATAAGTGTCTGGTTATCGTAATGTTGTTTACTCGTCAGTAGTCTTTAGTACTGCAGCAACCATTCTGGAAACATCCTTTTCAATAGATGAAATAAAGCCATGAGATATAATGTGCAGTGATAGGGCTACTTCAGATCAGTAATTGGAGATGCAGAGGGCAGTGGAAGAGGCTGTGCATCTCTATTTATAGAATATAATAAGCTCAGGTCTCCAGTGATGTGGGCTGAGCAATAGAAATCTGACAGGTGACCGTTTCGATAAGATTAGGAGAATGAACAAGAATGTTAATAGTTCACCTGCAGTTTTGTAAATCATCTCCCCGTACCTTGACTTCTTTGCAAGTTTGCTAACTTGTCTGACAGATATCTTTGAGAAAAGAGTTTGACTTCAGCATTTTTGCGTTGTTCCATTCAGTGCAGTTTGCCCGTTAACCAGATAATTGGCCCATCTCATTCACAATTAATGTTTAAAGGTTGCTGTAATGGAGTGTCTATTGGCATCTGTGAATTTATTGATCATCTGTTATCAAGCCTGCTGCTTAGGCCTTGGTTGTGCTGGTTTGGGGCATTACTTTGCAAAAGACAGGATTGTATGGTTTGTTTCTGGGCCACTGAGAAATTGGTTTGTAAGCTAAAAGGTGAAAAGGTTAGTGCATTGTAAAGTCTGTTTTTGAGCTATTCAGACTAGGAAGGTTCTCATCTATGCTGAGGTAGCTGATTTCAGAATGGCATTCACAATGCATAAAAAACTTATGTTGCACACTTCGAGCCTCTGTATCCTGCTTTCAAAAACCTCCTCAAAACGAACTCCTTCAACTGTGCCTTCAGTTCCCCATTCTAACCTCTCCATTCCCCTGGTTCTTTTTCCATGCTTGATGTCCACTGTACTACTTTCCTGCTTGTTCTATAACACTTGGAGAAACAATCCCTTATCAACGTTGCATTTTTCTCTTCCGTGTTTTTCCTAAGCCGGGCTCCTAGGTTTACACAAAACTGTGGTTGAAAGGACAAGCTTGTGACCCGACGAGAATTTGTTGCTGTCGTTCCAAGACATCCATGTGGGACATCTTACTCCATATGCCCAAAGATCTGTGGGCTGAGAATCAGCCTGTTGCATCAGGCGAAGACCACGGCAGGAACTTGTGACCATGGTTTGGCATCACCCTCAAACCAGGGACAGTCTGTGCCGCTGACGACGATCAAACTCAGTCAGATGCTGCTGTAATGTCAGTGGCAGTCACTGTCACCTCACCTCTTGAGTTCAGTTCTTTTCTCTATGTTTGAACCAAGGCTGTAATGAGGTCAGAAGCTGAGTGACCCTGGCAAAACCCAAACTGAGCATTGGTGGGCGTGTTGTTGCTGAACGATTACCACTTGATTGCACTGTCAATGACACCTTCCATCACTTTGCTGATTTCCTGCTAGTGCGGTAATTGGACGGAGTGGATTTGTCCTGCTTTTTGTGCTTTGTGATCTAAGTTGACTTGCCAACCAATCAACACGCTTTTCTCCTCTAGTATAAATTGTTGTCGTCGTTTGAAATTTGGCATTATTTTCTTTGCTCCAGTGAGTGCAAGATGGAAAGCTTTGGCAATATGTTTCTCTTTTCAGCAATATTCAAGCTCCGTACTACCAAACGACATTCCTAATTTTATGGCCCTTGTTTCATACTGACCAGTAGAAATACTATTCAACCTTTCAAACAATTTCAAAGCAGTGAAAGCTTCTGTTCTATCCCTCTCTTCACGTTTTCTGCTCTAGTGAATATAATCTGAGTTTTTTCAAGCGTCTCCTCATAACTCTATCCGCTTATCCCTGGTACTATCCTAGTAAATCTTTGTTACAACTTTTCATTGCTGTTACATCCTATCTATAATGAGGTTCCAAAACTACACACACTGCTCCAACTACAGCCTAACAAATGTCTTGTACAGATACACCATCACCCCTGTCTTTGGTATTCAATACACCTCGGTATAAAGCACAATCTCATTTAATCTTAAATGGCTTTTTCTACCAGCAATTCTACTTTCATACATCACCGTGATCTGGACTTCCACTCTATTGGCAATTATTTGTTATTTCTTTTAGGTGCTGGAGGTTTTGTTAAAGAAGGCTAGGTGCGTCTTGTAGATGATACTCAGTGCTGCCACTGTGCGTCAGTGGTGGAGCAATTGGATGTTTCTGGTGTTGGATGGAACGCTGATCAAGCATGGTACTTTGTCCTGGTTGGTGTCAAGCTTCTTGAGTGTTGTTGAAGTTGCAATCCTCAAACCAATTAGAAATTTCCATCACGCTCCTGCATTGTTCCTTTCAGATGGCGAAAAGCTTTGGGAAATCAGATGGTTAGTCACTGAAGAAGCACAACTGATATTTCATAATGCCTTTATGGTAATAAAACATCCCAAGACATTTCACAGTAGCATGACAGAATGAAATATGATACTGAGCCATGCACAGTATTAGGTCAGATGACTAAATATTTGGTCAAGAGGGAAGTTTAACGAGTGTCTTAAAGGAGGAAAATGAGATGGAGAGGCAAAGAGATGCAGGGACTGTATTCGAGAGCTTAGGGCTTAGGCAGCTGAAGGCACAGCCACCAATGGTGGAGCAATTAAAATTGGGGATGCACAAGAGGCCAGAATTAGAGAGTGCTAATATCTCAGAGGGTTGTAGGTTGGGAGGCAATTACAGAGATAAGGAGGGAAAAGGCCATGGAGCAATTTAAAAACAGGGCTGAGAATTTTAAAATCAAGATGCTGCCTGATCAGGAGCCAATGTAGGTCACCAAGCACAAGGATAATAGAGGAACAGGATTGGGTGCGAATTAAGACAGGGGCACCAGAGTTTTGGATTACTTCAAGTTTGCAGAGGGTAGAATGTGGCAGACCAGCTAGGAGTGTGTTGGAATAGTCAGGTCTAGAGGTAACAAATGCATAAATGAGAGTTTCAGCAGCAAAATGAAGCAATGTTAGGCAGGTGGAAATCAGGGGTCTTAAAGATGTTGAATACCCAGCCCCTGATCTGCCCTTGTAATGAAAGTATTTATGTGGTTGGCGGAGTTAAGATTCTGTCACTGGTAACACCAGGGTGTTAATTGTGGGCATTCAGCAGTGGTAATGTCGAGAGATGGCTAGATTTTCTCTTGTTGGAGTTAGGCATTGTCTAGCGTATGGAGAACAAGACAAGTCTTAGCACAAATCTCTGGGGTGGGCCAGCTACCTCACCCAACCCAAGATGCTTCCACTTACTCTTGCTCCGCTATCCATCCCGCAGCTAACCTCCCCCACCAAACTTGGCACTGCCGTTTTATTTTTAATGCTGTAAACTTTAACCTTCACCTTCCGAGGTGTCACCTTCACCAGCACCTGTTATGTGGCACTTTATCAAATTCTTCATGTACTTAAGTATTTCTCACTATTCAATTGCTGCTTTTTCTGCCAACTTTTTCCAATAATCTGGCCCTGGTCTTTTATTCCTCTAGATTGCCCTTTTCTCCAATTCAAATCCTCATTTTTTGCTTTCCCATTTTGACAATTACAAGAATTGTATACTTACACGCAATATCCAGCATTTTTTAAACTGTATTAGATTGGTTTGTAATTTTCAACAAGCTATCTTGCTTGTCTTTTTCCCGTTACTTTCCTTCTTCTCGTTATGCCATTGAATTATGGAGACTTTTCTCTCCACTCAGCTTTATTCAGAAAAGGATGCAGGAATTTGGGCTTCTGTGTTCAGACCCTACCTTGATAGTGACCTGAGTAGCTAATTTTCAATAGGGTAATACCCAGCAGGTCTGGCAGCAACGCTTTGAATCAAATATGACTTCTTCTGAACTGAAGGAAGGTAGAAATGTGATGGGTTTTATACTTCGTCCCCTTTCCTTGGCACCTTCCCATGCAATCACAGAAGATGTAACCCCTGCCTTTTTACCTCCCTCCTCACCATCCATGGTCCCAAACACTCCTGCCAGCTGAAGCAGCGATTTATTTGTTTTTTCAATTTTGTTTACTGTATTCACTGCTCACAATGTGGTTTCTTCTGTACTGGGGAGATGAAACACAGATTGGCGGACCGCTTTGCTGAACACCTCCACTCATTCTGCACTCTTGGCCCCTTCTGGTTGCTTGCTATTTTAATTCAAGACCTTGCTCTCACGCTCACACTTCTGCCCTCGGCCTGCTACAGTGTTGCAGCGAAGCTCAACGCAAGCTCAAGGAGCAGCACTTCATCTTTTGATTTGGCATTTTACACTTCCTGGACTCAACATTGTGTTCAACAACTTCAGACCATGAACTCTGATCTCCATTTTGATTCTGGTGTTTTTTGCCATGTGTTTTTCATGATTTTGCTTTTGGGCAGAGTTGTTCATTATTCTGCCATTCACACCTGGCAGGATTTTGCCATCGGCGAGCAGGGAGCGGGGCCCACTCGTCGACATGTAAAATGACGCGTGATGACACTGGGGGAACCCCTGACGTCATCCCGCCCCATTTAAATTTTCAGGAAGGCGGGGGCACAGCAAAATCAACTGCGGGCCCGCTGACCTGTCAATGGCCAATTGAGGCCATTGACAGGATCATTTAAACAATTAAAAGACCTGCCCGTCCAACCTTAAGGTTGGCGGGCAGGCCAGGGGCCCCGGTGGCAAATAGAGAAAACATGAAACCTCATCCAGCGGCAGGATGAGGTTTCATGCAGGGTTTTAAAAATTTTATTAAAGTTATTCTGCAAATTATGAACATGTCCCAACTCATGTGACATTGTCACATGAGGGTGACATGTCAGGGATTTTTTTTTCTCTATTTTTAATTCTTTTCAAAGTCCAACCGATCTCCCTGAGGCTGCACTTAGCCTCAGGGAGATGTACACTCTTTCGTGCACATGCGCACACTCGCTTTTAGGGATTCCCCCCGCCCGCACAGGAAGCGCATAGCGCTTCCCACCGGACATCATGCTGGACAGGCCTTAATTGGCCCGCCCACGTAGAATGGTGGTGCGGCCCGCTTCGCTGGTGGGGATCCCACCAGAGATTGGATCGGGCCTGCCCGCCCGACAGGCAGAAAATTCTGCCCACTCACTCTGGACAAATGCTTTGTTTCTTTAATATAATCATTACCATTCCCTTTGTGTTTTGTTCCATGACATCTTTGTCATTTAATCTCTCCCATCCCCAACCCTATCCCAGACCTTCCTATTTGCTCTTCCTCTACCCCCCACCCCCCCCGCACTCCCCCACAGCAGCATGAAACCATTCTACCTTCTACCATTTCTACCTTCCTTCAGTCTTGAAGAAGTCATTTTTGACTCGAAACATTAATGCTGTTTCTCTGTCCAGAGATGCTACCAAACCTGCTGAGTATTGCCAGCATTTTCAGCTTTTATTTCAGATTTACAGCATCTGCAATATTTTGCTTTTGTTTCAGTAGGGTGACTCTGTCAGTTATGAGAAAATTTCAGCTTTTCCTCTTTGAAATCACAGCACAATGAGCATAAACTTTCTTGATACCTGTCTGTTTAAGTAAGCACATTTGCATGAAGTTGCAAAAGATTTTGCAGATTGCACTCACTTATAGTTTTTAAACTGTACTTGGGATTTTGCAAAAAATTAAAATCACTGTGATTTTTCTCATCATTTTTGGTGAGGTGATGGTTCAGCCTGTTAGTTAGGTGCTGAAGTTGAGACGTGGAAGTCTGAGATGCTTCAAGCCAAGATTTGTTCAGCCATTGTATAACATTGATATAAAATATAATAGAATTTTCAATTCAGGAAGCTATTTGGTCCACCTTGCATATGAGGTCCAGAGTGGATGTGTCTAATTTAATTTCCCTGCTCTTCCCCATATTCCTAAGTATTTTTCTTTAATTGCCTCTTAAGCATTGTCTTTGATGGCTTCAAAGCACATATGTGGCATTCAATTCCATGTTCTGTTAACTGTTTGCCTGAAAAGAAATCCTCCTAACCATCAGTATTTACCCCCTCAAACCCATTTTGTGTTCCATTCTTGAACTCTTTAAATTCATGTTTCATGTTTTTCCACATTCCCCTACACTCCAGTTTCCCTTGTGGTAAGGGAAAGCAGTGACCTGGTATCTCTAATCTGGCTTCGATGCTGTACATGGGGAGGGGATGGCATAATAGTATGGCTGGACTAGTAATCCAGAGACTCAGGGTAATGCTCTGGGGACCCTGATTTGAATCCCGCCACGGCAGATGGTGGAATTTGAAAAACCTGGAATTAAAAATCTAATGATGACCAGGAAACCATTGTCGATTATTGTAAAAATACTTATGGTTCCTTTAGGGACAGAAAGTCTGTCATCCTTGCCTGCCTACACATGACTCCAAATCCACAGCAATGTGATTGACTCTTAAATGCCCTCTAAACAAGGGCAATAAATGCTGACCTAGTCAGTGATGCCCGCATCCCAAGAACACATAAAAAAAATTGACCACTGCAGCATGCAATAAAGCAACGAAGAATGACTAATCTTTGGATTTATTTCCTCCAAGTGGGTAAGCACCAACCTTCTGACAGTGTTAGCATGGATTGGGAACTTACTTTTGCAGGAACCAATTTGGGTATAAACTTTTGCCCCACTCTTCTTTAAACAGCTCATTACTGACACTACCCCGCTGAACAAAAATACTCTTATAATCAAGATTTTTTTTCTGGTCATTCATGGGATGTGAAGGCTGCTGGCAAGACCAGTGCATTTGTTGCCTCCTCCAATTGCGTTTGAGAAGGTGGTAGTGAACCGCTGCCTTGAACTGCTGCATTCCATGTCATGTGGGTAAACCCACAGTGCTATTAGGAAGGGGGTTCCAGGTTGTTGACCCAGTGACAATGAAGAAAGAGTGATATAGTTCCAATTTAGGACGGTATGTGGCTTGGTGAGGGACATGCAGGCATGTTCCCATGCATTTGCTGTCTTTGTTCTTCTATATGGTTGGAAGCTGCTGTTGAAGGAGGCTTGGCAAGTTGCTGCCGTGTGTCTTGTAAATGGCACACACTGCAGCCACGGTGAACTGTTGGTGGATAGTGGTGGTGGATGGGATGCTAGTCAAGCAGGCTGCTTTATCTTGAATGGTGTTGAACTTCTTGAGTGTTGATGGAGCTGCACTCATCCAGGCAAGAATATTCTTTCACACTACTGACTTTGCCTTGTAGATGGTGGGCAAGCTTTAGGGAGTCAGGTGAGCTACTCACCACAGAATTTCCAGCCTCTGACTTGCTCTTGTAGCCACAGTATTGATATTATATATTATTTATATTGGTATTTATTATTAATGTTCAGTAATAACACTTGCCTCAGAGTCAGAATAGTGTAAATTCTATGTTTTGAACACATAATCTAGGCTGATTATGCAGCATAGTACTGAGGGAGCATTGCGTTGATGGAAATGTCACCTTTTAGATGAGATATGAAACTTGGGTCCCCAGTATGTTTGTTCAAGAGCTAGAGGGCTTCTCTGAATGTCCTGCAGAACATTTATCCCTCAGCCAACACCACTAAATCTAATTAATTGACCCACTTGTTTGCTGTTTGTGAGAACTTGCATAATGGTTATGTTGCTGGAGTAGTAATCCTGGGGCATGAACTAATGATCCAGAGATATGAGTTCAAACCCCACCATTACTGTTGGTGAATTTAAGTAAATCTGGAATAAAAAGCTATTTTCTTTACCTTTTATTGCAAGGGGATTGGAGAACAGGGATAAAGAGATCCTGCTAGAGTTGTATAGGGTTTTGGTGATACTACATCTGGAGTACTGTGTGCAGTTTTGGTCTTACATTTAAGAAAGGATATACTTGCATTTGAGGTGGTACAGTGAAGGTTCACTAAATTAGTCCCTGGGATGAGGGCATTATCCTCTGATGAGAGGCAAAGTAAATTCTGTCTGTGTTCCTGGAGTTTAGAAGAATGAGAGGTGATCTCATTGAAATGTACAAGATTCTGAAGGGGCTTGACAGGGTAGACACTAGAGGATGTTTCCACTGGTTGGGGAATCTAAAATAAGAGCACACTATGTCAGGATAAGGGGTTCCTCATTTAGGACTGAGATGAGGAGAAATTTCACTCAAAGGGTTGTAATTCTTTACCCCAGAGGGTTGTGGATGCTCCAGCATTGAAAACATTTAAGGCTGGGATACACAGCTTTTTGGTCTCTCAGGGAATCAAGGGATATGGGGAGCAGGCAAGAAAGTGGAGTTGAAGCCTAAGATCAGCCATGAATGTATTGAATGGTGAAGCAGGCTCTGTGGGCCATGTGGTCTACCCCTGCAATCTTTTGTGTTCTTATGCTCTAGGATTGTCATAAAATTCCAAATGGTTCACTTATGTCCTTTAGGGATGGAGATCTGGCATCCTTACCCATTCTGGCCTATATGTAGCTCCAGACCGACAGCAATGTGGTTTATTTTTAACTGTTCTCTGAAATCTCCAAGCAGGCCACTGAAGGCTCACCAACACCTTCTCAGGAGCAATTAGGGATAGGCAATAAATTACCAGCGATGTCCACATCCCATGAATGAATAAAATAAAAAGATATGCAAATGGCTGCTACATTGACCTACATAACAGTAACCACACTTTAAAATTAATTATCTTAGAAATGTTTTGGGACAGCCTAAGCAGATGGAAAGTGTCATATAACTTTAAGCCATTTCTTATTACAGTATAATTTTTTCATCCTTCCCCCACCCCTCCCTCCTCAACCCCACAGGGCCATCTGTCACTTATTTTTATGTTTTGCTTTCACAGAGCGCTGACTCTTGTTCTGCACATCCTGCTATCTTACCTTTATGCCACTATCAGCACCTTCTTTAGTCTTTAACGCCACCATTAACACTCCCTTTGTCCTTGTGTCCATGACGTCTTGGTTAAATTTCTCCTTAGTTCCCACCTATCCCTGACCACCTATTTTGCTCCACCTCCATCTGCTCCACCCTCTCTTAAACAGAATAAAATCCATCACATTTCTACTCCTTAGCTCTGAAGAAGAGTCATTCGAACTCGAAACGGTAACTCTGTTTCTCTCTTAGATGCTGCCAGACCTGAGATTTTCAGCATGTTCTGTTTGTTTCAGATTTCCAGCACCCGCAGTATTTTGCTTTTATCCTATTATAGTAGTTTATTCATTTTTAGTGTTTTTTTTAACCATGTGTTGTTGCGCATGTGGATTGTAGCGTAATTGAAGAGACATGTTAGGGAATATATGAAATAGCAAAACTATCCATACTTATTTTTAGGGCTGACATTCCAAAGTTCACCTTTGGAAATGATTCCATAAAGTTGAAGACAAATTGAATTGTTTCAGATGATAGGAGCTCAAGGCTGGTTATCCAAAAGAAACACTGAAACATTTCACTTTGGTATTTAAATTGCACCTGAAACCAAAATCTAATTCGGTACTTCTTTAAAACCTACTGCCAGATTTGTTTCTTCTTCTTTTTCCTCATTCTTTTTCCTATTGTCGTTCCGTTTCCTCTCTCTTTTCTCCTTCTTTCTTAATTCCAATATGTCCCCCCTCTTAGCAGACCCCCTAAGTGTTACTTGCGATGTTGGACACCCTTTTGTTCTCAGTTTCCTTTTAGTTGCGAGTCAACTTTCTAGCTCGATCCCTTTCAAATATTAAAAGGTGAAGCCAACCCCTCTTTTAACCAGTTCCACTGCACTTGCTCTCAGTGGCTCACAACTGTCGCGACAGAAATTGGAAGCTGAGCTTTCAACACATGATTAATGGATTAAAGTACTATGTTGTCTCTAACCACCTCCCTTTAGATCCTACTAACCAACTGAAAAAGTGCCACGTTGGTCCATTATCCCTTTTGGCCCCAAAAATCCATGTTGCCAAGTACCTTCGCATATGTACTGAAATGCATCCACTCTGCGACCTCTGCTGTTGACATTGTTGAAGTTTGTGGAGTCACTGCATGCCCTCTAATTAGCATGCCATTGGCAGAGGGTTGCATCTAAAGTGCCTTCATTGGCATAAATCTGGAAAGCGCAGGATCGTAAAGAAAGAAAGGTCTTGCTTGCAGCCTGGATTGCCGGATGGGATTTCTGACCACATTTGGTTGTGGAGATTTGACTGAATTGACCAGGTTCACTTCCAGCTTTACACTGTTGGAATCTTCTTGTTTCTCCTGCTAAATAATTTCCTTTCTTTGATCCAACTGTCCTGGACACGTCTCAAATTTAGGCTTCCCAGATTACACCAATGCTCCCCATGGCTAAGCTAGAAACCACCCAGGCCTGACTTGATGCTGATTTGTCCTTCTCCAATGCAGGCACAGACTCCACAGTATCTGCTCAATCTCATTTGAGAAACTGAACAGATGTTTCATATTCGAAAAGTTTGACTGGATGTGATTGAGCCTGTGCTCAGGGTAATTATTGTTATCAGAACAATAGATGGGGTAAATGCCTTGTAACACTTTGTATAGATTGTTTTTCATTTATATTTCTTGTCACCACTAATGGTTTGAAACTCCAGAAAGCAGAATGAACAGAAACACTAGGGGGAGAATTTTCTCCCCGTTGGACGGGCTGGGCGAATGCGGGTATAGGCGGGAGTGCAGCCAATCACCGCCTGCAACCAGCTGTGTGCCGCCATTTTATGTGGGCAGGCCAATTAAGGCCCGCCCAGCGTGACATGCACCCGGAAGTGCTGAGCACTCCCTGTGCGGGCAAGGAGAGTAGGCTGTGTTGCCTCAGAGAGCTGCCTCAGGGAGATCAGTTTGATTTTTTTAAATTTTAATGAAGACAAAAAAAAATTTAAGGCATGTTCCCTCATGTAACAATGTCACATGAGCTGGGACATGTCAATGAATTTTATTTAAAAATTTTATTAAACTTTAAAAACCTTCATGAAACATCATCCTGGTTGTTAAGGCGACATTTTAATTAATATTTAAATGGCCTTAATAGACGTTTGACAGTTCGGCGGGCACAGAGCCGACTCCAGTGCGTGCCCATCGAACTGAAGATCTGAATGGCGTGTAGTGACAAGCGGGGCCTGACCCTGCATGCCAACCCAAGGATTCTGCCCTACTAACAGTGCAGAGTCTGCAGCTTTAAGAAATTAACAAAAGAAATTATCAACTTTTCATAATGAACCTCAAAAGTTTGCTTCCATTGTTTACTTCAGCAGTATTCCAGTAATGTATTTCAGTTCTGTACTTGAAGGATATTCTCATTAACAATGCAAAGGCTCACACCTGTCTTCATCTTATTTGTGAAATGCAGCTGTAAGCTTTGAGGCCAAACAGCACTCACACTGTTAGAATCAAGTTTCACCTTCAGAAAAAATGTTTCTGTTTGTCCAGATCCTGGGGGTGTCTGGTCAGGGTGGATTTGAAGAGGTTGCTTCATCTTGTGGGAGAATCTAGAACCAGGGGTCACTGTTTAAAAATAAGGGGTCACCCATTTAAAAAAGGGATGAGGCAAAAATTTTTCACTCAGAGGGTTGTGAATCTCTTCCTGAAAAGGTGGTGGAAGCAGAGTTTTTCAATATTTTTAAGGCAGAGGTGGATAGATTCTTTGAAAGCAAGTGGGAGATGGGTTATCGGGGGGGTAGGCGGAATGCAGAGTTCAGGTTACTATTAGATTAGCCGTGATCTTATTTAATGGCGGAGCAGGCTCAAGGGACTGAATGGCCTACTCCTGCTCCTTGTTCGTATGTCTACCTGCACACAAATAGATTTACAAACAATATTTTCTAAAGACTACAGGAATGTGTCTTTTAAAAGATCAAAATATGAGCAAAGATTTAGTATTAGTTTTCACATCAGTTTGCTATATTCCATTTATTTTCCTCCTTCATGTTTTTAAACAGTAGGTGTTGACGACTTCCAAAAGTGAGACTTGCTGAGCTTAACAATGCAAAGAAGGTTCATTAAAATTGTTAAAATGTTGCAAATATGGTATGCAAACATGGCTGCTCAGCACCTCTGGTAGCCTAAGTGGTAAAGGCATTTTCTAATGCAACAGTCATCCATAGGGCTGGTCTGTTATGATTTAGCTGTCTCTATGTCCCTGGCCTAGGCAGGAGGAAAATGAGGCATGTCCTCTCTCTTGTTTCCTATTTCATGATTGTTGTTGGAAAAGAATGCATGTCTGAATGTTGGACTAGAGCACCCACCTGGCTCAGTGCGACAATGGAATAGAATGCACACAAAGACTGTCCACTTGGTTAAGGTACTGGAGTATTGTACTATCAACATACAGAATCAGTCCTCAGGACATGAACGGACAAAAAGGAACAAAAATTCCTATTGAATATTTGTAAAATAAAACATAGTCCTTCTGTAATCTGAGTACTGTATATCAATGCATGCCATTTATTCAAAGAATTTTAAATGAAGACACCATGCAGCAGGTCATTGGACACAGGACCTATGGAGAAACTGCAATGAGCTTTGCATTCCTAGAGGGAACAACTGTAGCATTATTTCAGTGGAAGGGCAAATCTCAAAGCTTTGTAATGATCTGCAGCATCCTTCATGATCAATCCATCCAGAAAGGTCAGGCAGAGACTGCATAATATACCTCCTCCTCTCCAGGCACAGCACAGAAACTTACAAGTGCATTTTTTTGTTTATTTGTATACCTGTAGGGTCTCAAAATTCATTGCATTTTCAGTCACACAGTACCAGGATGATCAGTAACCAATCGGGAAAGGAAACGTCTCTGCTTTCTTTGCAGCGTTATTGTCTTGCAGTTTTATACAGTAGATTCTGAAACTTCATAGCAGATTTTTCATTTTAATTTATTTGATAAACATAACATTACAAGCACTGCACCTGAAAAGTGTGCTAATGCAAATGTTAGTTATTCAGTCTATGCTGCAGTTTAGGCTCTGCTAGCATTGAGCAAACATGGGGTAAAGTGTATATCTTCTATTTAAAGTATATAAAGATTAATGTAATATAAAAATCATTAATTGAACAGAAATTGCAAACAATAGAAGAGGTAAGGGCAAATGAATAAATATCAGCAGCTCCTCATTTCATCAAATAATTCTTCTGTTTTCATGAAACATGTTTTTCATTCTGCTGCAAGCATGTGACGTGATCTCATTAAAATCTATTTGCACATTATTTACACATGATGTCACCGTGATGAGATGAATGGCTGGGCTCTTTTACCTTTACAAGTAAAAAGAATTGTGAAGATGATGGCCCTTGTGTAGGAAAATGTTCCTCCAGGTCATCCATAGTATTTATGAACAGGGGATTTACTGATGGTTAACCCACTGTAATCCTTGCATTTTCTTAATGTGGAGAGAGAGGGAAAGTGTTGCCCTCAGACAATCAAAGCACTCTGAATGGCAAGATTGAAAAAACTGAGAAGAATCTGGGGGAAAAAAAATCTGGGTACAGTTTCCAGGCCACAGGATTGAGGCTCAACACCTTTAAATATCCCTTTTCTGTCCTATCAGACAAAGTCATGTGAGGGCCATAAATCACATCAATACCAGGTCACCTCCACCATTAGTTTACAGTCTGACTGTCATGAGAAAATCGGTGTAAATCCAGGAAATTTGCTATCCCCATTTACTACAATGTTGGATGGAGCTATGATGATCAATTTTTCTCTCTCAGTGAGGGCTTCAACCACAGCAGTGCAAATATCTTAGGGAGTTATGGTGCAGCATGAATAATGGCATAACTTTCCAGCGCCATTATTTCCTGGAACATCTATACTGGAATAATGTCACACACCAAGCATGTAGAAAAGGCAGAGTGGTTTTAATGGAAGGCTTTAATTTTCATTTAAATTGAGACAAGCAGACTAGCACATGTCAGAAATGTAGTGACTGTATCTTGACTGTATCTGGGATAGTTTTCTGAAATAATATGTCCTAGCACCAACAAGGGAAAATGCCATATTAAATTTTGTAATGAGCAATGAGCCTGATTTAGTTAACAGCTTAACAGTGCGCAAACATTCATCTAATAGTGTTCATAATATGATAGACTTCAACATAGTGTTTGAAAGGGAGAAGCACCAAGCAGCTGCTAAGATTCTAGATTTCGGGAAGGCTGGTTTCAATGTGATGAGGCAGAGAATGGCCACGATAAACTGGACAAATCTGGTCATGGGTAAAATGACAGGAGATCAGTGGGAGGATCTTAAAAAATAATTTAATATGATACAGAACTAAAATAGACCCCGAAAGATCACAAAGTCTTCAAAAAAAAGCCATGGATGTCTAAAGAGGTAACATAAAACTAAAAAAAAATGCAAAAAATTGCACAGCTGACAATTTGGAAAGATACAAAAAACAGCAAAGGTTGACAAAATAGGTAGTTAAGAGCTACAAAAAGAAGTATGAAAAAATTTGCAAGATTTATCAAAATCATGCAGAAAATCTTTACCATTTTATTTGGAAAAAGAGAATTTTGATCATTCACCTAATCTTTCAATATATTTGGAAAAAGAGAATGGTCAGGAGCAGTATGGAGCCCTTGAAAACTGATACTGTTTATAAAAATAAGAAAATGGGCATGTTGAACAATTACTTTGCATCAATATGTACAGTAGAGGAATGTTGTAAGGTGTTGGATATAGATTGGTAGGTCTTATTAAGGTATTCGTAGTGTTAGGTAGTTCAACAGTAAGCATTTATTAGCTACTAGAAACAATATACTGAGGTACAATAAAGGTCCAAGCTAGGAGCTGTCTCCATGCTTGCTTCTACACACAGCCCTGTCCAACACTACACTGACTCCCTGGTTGCAGGTCATGTGTTCTCTTATATCACTGTATAGGTGGTATTTTACTCAGGACCAGGTGGTTTTTCTCCCATGGTTTTAAAGGATGTAGGTGAGAACATTGCAAATGCCCTAACGTAATCTGCCAAAGTTTTCTTTATTTAAGAACTGTTTTTTTAAATTGGAAAATTGTGCATATCACTCCACTATTTAAGAATGGTGACAGAGGGAAATCATGGAATTATAGACCAGTTAGCCTAACATCTGGTGTCAGGAAATTAGTCAAATCTATAATGATGACTGAACACCTTGAAAATTTTCACCTGATCAGAGAGACCCAGCATGGATTGAAGAGTAAGTCTTGCCTGATTAAGCAGATTGAATTTTTTAAAGAAATGAAAGCAGTGGACAGCGGAATGTCTGTGAATGTTATTTATATGCACTTCAAGAAGGCAGTTGATAAAGTTCCTCATAACATAGTGTTAGTTAATTTGAAGCCCATAGAATCAAAGGCAAGTTATTGACTTAGTTAGGAAACTGAGCAGCAGGAGACTGAGTGTAGGAATAACTCTAATCGGCAGATTGACTAGTGGTGCAAGGATTTGTGTTGGGGCCTCAACAATTTACAGTATATATTGATAACTTAGATAATGGGATAGAAAGCCACATTTCTAATTGTACTGATGACACAAAAATAGGTGGCATTGTTAGCAGAGTAAGTGGAAGCATAAATTATAGAGATATATTGAAAGATTAAGTGAATGATCGAAACTGGCAAATGGATTTCAATGTAAGCAAATATGAATTTTGGACTAAAAAGGATGGAACAGGGTATTTTCTAAATGGTGAAAATCTAGAAACATTGAAGGCCCAAAGAGACTTGAGGGTATAGGTTCATAGATCCTTAAAATGTCATGAATAGGTACAGAAAATTATCAACAAAGCTAAAGGAATACTTAATATCTACAGTGGCAGTCATACTTTAGCTTGACAAAGCCGGGTTAGATCACCCATGATGTACCGTGAGCAGTTCTGGGCACTACACCTTAGGAAGGATATATTAGCCTTGGAGGGAGTGCAGAAGGATTTACCTGAATGATACCTGGACTCCCAAGGTTAAATTATGAAGAGGAATTACAAAAACTAGAATTGTATTTCCTGGAATTCAGAAGGTTAAGGGTTGATTTGAGCAAAGTTTTCAAGATATTGAGGGAATTGATAGGAAAAATAGAGAAAATCTCTTTCCAGTACCCAGGGAGTCTAGGACTAGGGAGCAGAGTCTAAAAAAATAGAGCAGACCTTTCAAGAGTGAAGCTAGGAAATACTTTTACACACAAACAGTGGTAGCAATTTCAAACTCTTCTGCAAATAGCAAATGACGCGAGACCAATTGTAAGTTTTAAATCTGAGGTTAGATTTTTGTTCTCTAAAGGTATTAAGGGATATGGGCCAAAGGCAGGCATGTGGAATGATCTAGTCAAATGACTGTTAATCTAGATTATAGCTTGAGAAAAACTTACCAGGGATATCCCACCTGCACCAAATTCCCAAGTTAGCACTTGTTCCGTGTCACACTCAGGCTCTGTCATCTTCACTCTTTGCCCCCACAGTGTGATCATGTAGCACTTGCAAAGCAATAACTTGTTCACCAATGCTCAATTGGCTCCACCTGGATCACTCAGCTCCTGACCTCATTACAGCCTTGGTCCAAACATGGAGAAAAGTGCTGAGTTTATGAGTTGAAATGAGTGACAGCTGCTGTCCTTGACATCAAGGCAGCATTTGATTGAATGTGACATCAAGGTGCCCCAACAAAACTGATGTCAATGGGAATCAGGGAGAAAACTCTGCTCTGGTTGGAATCAGCACAAAGAAAGATGGTTGTTGAATGTCAAACATCGCAGCCCCAGGATATCACTGCAAGAATTCCTCAGGATAGTATCCTAGGCCCAACCATCTTCAGCTTCTTCATCAATGACCTTCTCTTATGACATGGTAGATGATGTGTGCTAGGTGGATCAAATCCATAAGGGAAACTTGATCCCGTTATCACAACGGTTTTGCAATTTGTATTTATTTTGAGATGCATACACTGAATTCAGGAGTAATAAGTCCACCAAGATTTTAGTGATTTTCAAAAAAAGCTAAATTAAAATATTTATTAACGAAAGAAAAGATTTCATGCACATACATAGATTTAGAAGTTACTGCTGTAATAACTCCTAAAAACCCTAATTAGCCTGGCTCCCAATTACACCACCTTTAAGGCAATGGTCCAGAAATAGATATTTTAGATTTTAAACAGATCCAGCAAATCACCACAATAGCCTGGACATTGGAATTCAAAATGGCTCTCTCCAGCTTCGGTTTCTGTAGACAGCAGACTTATGCTCAATGCTGGAGGCTTCCCACACTTCTGTTAGATCTTAAAATGCCTTCCCTTGACACATTGCCTCATTCTCCTTTATATATATTTCACCCTTTTTAATATGTAAATTCCATTGTTTCCATATCTCTTTGGAACTTATATCTTTCTTATAATATAAATCTTTTCATATTGCTACTATTCTCATTAGCCTCTTTGAAATTCCAATCCCCCTTCATCTATCTAAAAATGCAAATTTCTTTTACACCTTACATGCTAAGACCCCAACCATGTTTACTTATTAGCAAATTAAAGACACTTCTACGCCTTACTTCTTTCGGTAAATTCAGCATGCAGTCTGCTTGGCTACAAAATGTAATTAAATCTCTCTCTCTCTCTCTCACACACACACACGCACACACACACACACACACACACACACACACACACACACACACAAAAAAACACAATCCCCATAAACCTACTCTACAATAAACCAAAAAAAATTATGAAAGTTGTTGTACTGTCATGACACCTTTCCTCTATTATAAGCTTAGAAGTGGGGATGTTTGCTGACGGTTACAAAGCATTCAGTACTACTCACGGCTTCTCAGACATTGGAGCAGCCCGTTTCTATATGCAACAAGATCTGGACAACATTCAGGCTTGCGACACGCCTGTTAAGTGGAAAGTAACGTTCACACCACACACATGCCAAGCAGAGGGGAGGTGATGGTGTAGTGGTATTGTCACTGGACTAGTAATCCAGAGACCCAGGGTAATGCCCTGGGGACTTGGGTTCGAATCCTGCCGCATTGAATCTGGAATTAAAAGTCTAATGATGACCATGCAAAAACCCATCTAGTTCACTAATGTCCTTTAGGGAAAGAAACCTGCAGTCCTTACTTGGTCTGGCCTACATGTGACTCTATGTGTTTGACTCGTAAATGCCCTCTGAAATGGTTCAGCAAGCCACTCAATTGTATCAAACCGCTACAAAGTCTCAACAAAGAAATGAAACTGGACGGACCACACGGCATTGACCTAGGCACTGGAATCGACACTGGCAAACTCAGCCCTGTTGACCCTGCTTATGAACATCCTTACTAACATTTGGGGGCTAGTGCCAAAATTGGGAGAGCTGTCTCACAGACTAGCCATAGTCATGTTCACGGAATCATATCTTACAGATAATGTCCCAGACACCACCGGCAGGACAGACCCAGCAGAGCTGGTGGCATTGTTGGCCTCGGAGTCCTCAACATTGACTCTGGACCCCATGAAGTCTCATGGCATCAGATCAAACGTAGACAAGGAAACTACCTGCTGATTGCCACGTATTGCCCTCCCTCAGCTGATGAATCCATGTTGAACACCACTTGGAGAAAGCATTGAGGGTGGCAAGGGCACAGAAGTTAATGTCCATTGACATTCACCAAGAGTGGCTCGGTAACAGACTGAAGGTACTGGATACTGGTTGAGCCTTAAAGGACGTAGCTGCTCGACTGGGTCTGCAGCAGATGGTGAGGGAACCAGCAAGAGGGAAAAACATACTTGACCTCATCCTCACCAACCTGCCTGCAGCAGATGCATCTGTTCATGACAGTATCATTAGGAGTGATCACCGCACAGTGGTTCTGAAGATAAAGTCCTGCCTTCGCATGGAGGATACCCTCCATCATGTTGTGTGGCACTATTACCGTGATAAATGGGATAGATTTCAAACAGATCTCGCAACTCAAGACTGGGCATCCATGAAGCATTGTAACCCATCAGCAGCAGCAGAATTTGCAACCTCATGGCCCGGCATACCCCCCACTCTACCAATAGCATCCAGCCAGGGGATGAACCCTGGTTCAATGAAGAGTGCAGGAGGGCATGTCAGGAGCAACACCAGGCATACCTAAAAATGAGGTGTCAACCTGGTGAAGTTATAACACAGGACTACTTGCATGCCAAACAGCATAAGCAGCAAGTGATAGACAGAGCTAAGCGATACCAGAACCAACGGATCAGATCTAACTCTGTGGTCTTGCTACATCCAGTTGTGAATGGTGGTGGTCAATTAAACAACTCACTGGAGGAGGAGGATTCACAAATATCCCCATCCCCAATGATAGGGAGCTCAGCACATCAGTGTAGTGCCAAGTGGATGCTGCATCCCGGCTTCCTCCGGATTCACCCCACCTGATAGCAAGAAACGGCTGAAGGCACTGGTAACTGTAAAGGCTATGGGCCCTGACAACATTCTGGCAATAGTACTGAGGACTTGTGCTCCAGAACTTGCCCCTAGCCAAGCTGTTCTAGTACAACTACAACACTGGCATCACCTGGCCATGTGGGAAATTGCCTAGGTATGTCCTGTACACAAAAATCAGGACAAATCCAACCCAGCTAATTACCATCCCATCAGTCTACTCTCGCTCATCAGTAATGGAAGTGGTCATCAACAGTGCTATCAAGTGGCACTTGCTTAGCATTAACCTGCTCACTGATGCCCAGTTTGGGTCCCGCCAGGGCCACTCGGCTCCTGACCTCGTTACAGCGTTGGTTCAAACACGGACAAGAGAGCTGAACTCCCGAGGTGAGGCGAGAATGACTGCCCTTGACATCAAGGCTGCATTTGACTGAGTGTAGCATCAAGGAGCCCTAGCAAAATTGGAGTCAATGGGAACAGGGGAAACTCTCGACTAGCACAAAGGAAGATTGTTGTGGTTGATGGAGGTCAATCGTCTCAGCTCCAGGACATCACCGCAGGGGTTTCTCAGTGTAGTGTCCTTGGCCCAGCCATCTTCAGCTACTTCATCAATGACCTTCCTTCCATCATAAGGTCAGAAGTGGGGATGTTCGCTAATGATTGCACAATGTTCAGCACCATTCGCAACTCCTTAGATGCTGAAGCAGTCCATGTCCAAATGCAGCAAGACCTGGACAACATCCAGACTTGGGCTGACAAATGGTAAGTAACATTCGCGCCACACAAGTGCCAGGCAAAGACCATCTCCAACAAGAGAGAATCTAACCATGGTAATGCTGCTTATGCTGTTTGGCACGCAAGTAGTCCTGTGTTATAACTTCATCAGGTTGACGTTCAATGGCATTATCATTGCCCAGAAACTGAACTGGACTAGCCATATAAATGTGGCTAGAAGAGCAGGTCAAAGGCTATGAATCCTGCGACGAGTAACTCACCTCCTGGCACTCCAGAGACTGTCCACCATCTACAAGGCACATGTCAGGAGTGTGATGGTATACTCCCCACTTGCCTGGATGAGTGCAGCTCCCACAACACTGAAGAAGCTGGACACCATCCAGGACAAAGCAGCCCACTTGATTGGCACCACATCCACAAACATTCATTCCCTCCACCACCGACTAACAGTGGCAGCAGTATGTACCATCCAGAAGGTGCACTGCAGGAATTCACCAAGGCTCCTTAGACAGCACCTTCCAAACCTATGGCCAACACCATCTAGAAGGGCAAGGGCAGCAGGTAAATGGGAACACTACCCAAGTTCCCCTCCAACTTATTCACCATCCTGACTTGGAAATATATCGCTGTTCCTTTGCTGTCACTGGGTCAAAATCTTGGAATTCTCTTCCTAACAACACTGTGGGTGTACCTACACCACATAGACTGCAGCGGCTCAAGAAGGCAGCTCACCACCTCCTCAAGGGCAATAAATGGTGGCTCAGCCAGCGAAGTGCAGATCCTGTGAATGAATTTTTAAAAATCTCCATGACCAACAAGAGAGAATCTAACCCATCTCCCCTTGACATTCAATGGCATCACCATTGCTGAATCCCCAACCATCAATATCTTGGGGGTTACCTTTGAACAGGAACTTAACAGCAATATAAATATGGCTCCAAGAGCAGGTCAGAGGCTGGGAATTCTGTGAAGAAAACTCACCACCTCACTCCCCAAAACTAATCCACCATCAACAAGGCGTAAGGAGCGAACTGGAATACCCTCCACTATCCTGGATGAGTTCAGTTCTAGCAATTCTGAGGAAACTCAGTACTATCCAGGATGAAGCAGCCCACTTGATCTCCATCCCATCACCAACATAAACCTTTCCACCCTCTAATACTGGTGCACAGCAGCAGCAGGAGGTTCTGTAATCAGGATGCAGTGCAGTTCACCAAGGCTCCTTTGACAGCACCTTCCAAACCTGTGACCCTTAGCACCTCGAAACACAAGGGCAGCAGATGCATGAGAACAGCACTGCAAGTTCCCCTCCAAGCCCCACAGCATCCTGACTTGGAACTGTATCACTGTTCCTTCACTATTGCTGGATCAAAATTCAGGCACTTCCTTCACAACAGCACTGTGGATGTACTCATACAAGATGGACATCAGCAGTTCAAGAAAGCGGCTCACCACCACCACCTTCTCAAGTGCCCCAAGTATAGATGCAATCCATGTGCTGCTGTATGCTGTCATAGTTGCTTCATTATCAGAGGAATTATGAATGGAGAAGTCTGGAATCGTCAGCAAACAGCCCCACTCCTGAATCACTTCTCAGTCCGTTGAAAGTAAATCCTGGAAAAATCTTCACCGAAGGGTTGTTAGAATGTGGAACACATTGTATCAGAAACATAGGCACAAAATCAATTGAAGTATTTAAAAGGTAGATAACTACTGGGTAAGTAAGGTTATTACGGGATATGGAGAAAAGGCAGGGAATTGGGCTTACGAAAAATGGAGCTGCCATAGCTAACAAAATTACAGAGCCGGCTCAATGGGATAAGTGGCCTATTTATGTTTCTATTAGCACTGGTAGCTGTTGGTTAGATTTGAAGAAACTGATCTTTGAAGAAAGATAGTGCCTCATCACATGTCCAAAAGCGCTTTGCCACTAAGGATTGCTTCTCTTGTGCAGGCATCATTCTTGTTCATCCTTTGAGGCAAAGATGACCATGTTCATCACCTGGGATATTTGGTAAGGTTCCATTGGGTCCATAGGTGACTGCTAAGGGCAATTTGCACCTGGATGGTTATGCTGCAAATAGGACAGGATACCGCAGCTGGTAGAGTTTTGGATGAGTTGCTGGCTCAGGATTTCCTCTCTTTGCGTTTTCCCTCTGCCTCTGATATGCTCTTGCTTTCCAAGGAGGCTGCACTGTTTTTTGTTTGGTTGCCTCAGGCGCAGTGATCCTGGGTGAACTTCTCCCAGGACTTGGAGTCAATATCAAAACTTCAAAGGAAGCCTTTAAAGTGCCTTTGTAGCGCTTCCTTTGACCATCATGACTTTCAGTTCGGTAGGCAGGCTTCCATCTCTTCATTTTCAGACTGATGTTCAAAGTCTGCCAAAAGGCTACACTTGCTTTGGAAATTATTACATGTGTCTTGTCATTGATAGACACAGCTATATCTGTTGAGATAAGTGAATTTATCTACAGCTTACAGGTTCTGGTCATCAACTCAAACTTTGGGCTCAAGATAGGGCTTTCTGGGAACAAGCTGGTACATTACTTCAGTTTTCTTCATGCTGATTGTAAAGCTGAAGTTGTTGCATGCATTGGAGAACAAGTCCAAGTTCCATTGCATGTCCATCTCTGAACTGGCAGCCAGTGCACAGTCATCAGCAAACCGAAATGGTGAAATATGACCTTGGAGTCCTTGGTCTTTGCCTGGTGTCGTCTCAGATTGAACAGCTTCCTGTCTATGTGATATCTGATTTCAATGCCAGGTTCGCCATCATGGCAAGCATTGGAGAACATGGTGGAGACAAACATGTGGAAGAGGGTTGGCGCTAGCAGGCAGCCTTGTTTAACTCAATTATTGACTGGGAATTGGTCAGTAGATTCACCATTATCCAGGACACGCTGTCATGGAACCGTCAAAACATTGTGATGAATTTTTCAGGGTAGCCAAATTTTTCTATTACCTACCAAAGGCACTCATGGCTAATTGTGTCAGGCCAACAGACATGGTGTAGAGGTCTATGTTCTGTTCTTGGCATTTTTTAATGGTGCTGTCTAACTGCAAACACCATATCAGTGGTTCCTCAATCTTTTCTGAAATGGCGCTGACTCTGACAGATCCTGGTTGAGGTGTTAAACTAAGCAGTTCAGAAGGATTCTGGCGAAGATTTTGCTGGCAATGGAGAGGAGAGAGATTCCTCTATGATTGTTGCAAGATTGGTAAGTTCAACTCTGCTTGTACATATGGACAATGGGAGGCATCTTTGTATTCTTGCGGAATGGCTCCTTGCTCCCACATAGACTGAAAGAATTCAATGAACTTCTTGACTTGGCTTGACCTCCAGCCTTGTAGACCTCAGCTTGGGCAGCATCAGCTCCTGGAGCTTTGCCGCTAGACAGGAGTTTGATTGCATTTGTCATTGAATGCTTAGAGGCAACCATGCAAGTATTGCAATGCAAGAAATTGTGAATACTGACGACATGCAGTCTGAAGAAAGTTGATGAATGTGTACATATCAACAAAAGAATGTAGAAGGGTTAGGTGATGAAGTCAGGAGGTAGAGTAGGAGGGAGGACTGAGCCATGGGAAATTAGGAAAGAAAGTCTTAGGAAACCAATGTTGAAAAGAGATTCAGATGATGAGCCATCAAATACATACAGAGCAATTTGAGAAGAAACTAGATCATTATGAGCATATATAATATGTACAGAAAATGCTATAAGTACTTGGCAGGTCAGGCAGCACCTGTGGGGAGAGGCATAAAGTTAAGCTGATTATCTTTTATCAGAAATAATTGTGATGCTGAGCGATTCTGTCCCTTACCCTGGGTATATTCTCTCATTCATTTTTGTCTTTCTTTTTAGTTCCCAAATCCTTCGGCTTTGGCAAATGCTGTGAATGGGTTGAGATGTAATTTAAAGTTCTTCAGAGGTTTTCAGAATTTGAGTCACTATTTTGATTTTCACTTTCAATTGTTCCCATCTTTTTAGATTTGACTTGCAAATGATTTCCTCCTCCCACCACTAGTATCTTTTGTTGAACTGCTGAAACTTGCACCTGATGTAATTGTAGTTTAGACATGATTTACATAACCAGATAAGTGAAAGTGTATCCAGAGTCACATAACATTTGTAAATTGACAAATACCTTATTGTGGAAGCATTGATAAGAAAAGTGAAAAACAGAAATCTCCACAATTTCCCTTTAAAGGAATGCCACCATTAGCCAGCATAGCATATGTGACAATTTTGGAACTATCCACAGGAAGAGCTATCCCCTTGTGCAAACAGACCTCAAGGGGAAGTAGGGGAAGCTGGGGCTTAAAAAAATAATTTATTTATTGCTCTGCAATAACTGGACATGATCAGTGTTATGTCTTTTAAATATTTCCATTTTTTCCAATGACTAAGAGCTTGCACTTGGCTTTAATTGCAGACCCCAATTCTACTGTATATAGCAACTGGTGTGTTTTACATTATTTTAATAACTCCTGTTACATGACGATCAGTACATGATCAACATCACATAATCTGTGCACACATTTGCTAAAAGGAAATATAGTACTTAATCTTGATGTTTTGCGCTTAGTTTTTTGTCTTCCTTCTCTTCCACATAAGTGCATCAAGCTGAAAACATTGATTTAAAAGTAAACCTTAACTGCTAAAATTTCAGTTCCATATATACAAGCTGTACTTTTACACACATTCTTTGAGGATAAAAGCCTTTGTAAGACATTATCCAATATGTTTGGTTAGCATGTGTGTTATTTATCAGCTATTCGTTGTTGAGTTACTGTATTGATAAACACTGAATATATAATACTGAATATTATGAATAATCCATATCTGTAATGTGAGTGAGAAGTTTACTGCTATAGTATCTGTGATATTGCACTGTTTTATCAACTTCAAATCCAAGTGCAATATAGATCAGATCATCCACAAACTGCCAATTTAAAATGTGATCAATTCTCCAGTTAATGCAAGTACAATTAACAGACATTAATAACGTGGAAATTAAAATTACATGAAAGGGGATATTGTCTCAGCATAGATACTGTGTGTTATGCCTTGTCATGATTATGAAGTAATTGTTTAGCTTTCTAGTAGGCTGCTGTCAGATATAATGGGCCGTTGTACCATTACAGTAGCTCTCCCTGCAATGTATAGTGTTGAAATCAGCAATTTTTGTGCAATTAGGTAAATTATGCAATTAAATCAAGCTGAATTAGCCAATAAAGGGCACTCACTCTGGAACAGTGTGACCCAATTTATTTACAACAGTGCCTGACTCACCACATGGATATCAGTCACAAGTGTGTTACCTCCATTGCATCACCAGTTTTAAAACTATCATATGGTACAAGTCCTGACTAAATTTTCACCATGCAATTAATGCCCTGAAAATACTTGTATATTTATGGTGAGTAGAATCGATTAAGAAATACCACTAATTCACATAAAGTAGGCTGCAATGTCTGTAGACAGCAGTGTGCTAGAACGTGCAGTTCATAATCCTGTTTCATTTGGCTACATACACCTTTGAATGTATTTGCCAGTGTGAGCACAGAAAGGAGGAAGGGCAAGATTGGTCAGGTTCATGGTAGTAAGTGGGATGTTTCGGTGTGCATCATGATGCTAACTTAGGTGTTGTACTCGTACTGATTTCTTCACCGGGGCAACTGTATTACTGCAATGCTGAACTAATAAGGGTGCAGAAATGTTACGGTTATACTATTGGACTAGTATTCCAAAAGCTTGGGCTAAGTAGAGAGACCAAATTGCTATCTAATTTGGTTCTTTTTGCTATGATCTTTGCTCTGAATTACATTGCTGCAGGTATAGATTTGCCTCAGTAATCATTTTCCTACAAAGGTGTGTGATTTTTGCTGAAATAATTGGTAGGACAGAGAGAGAGAGAATTGATCCATTGGAACAAACTGTTGGCTTTTTTTGGTCTACCATCTTCAGAAGCAAATCAAACATAGTGCAAATTTCTAGATCAGTGGAATACTATCTCATATTGCCACATTTAGACTCTGGAAAATTATCTATTCTTATTCTTATAAGACATTATTGGTTCCTATTAGATCAGAACACACCAAGATGCAAATCAGTCAAAGAAACAAAAGATTGCAAACAAGCAGAAAATATTTTCTTAAAATCCATTTTACATTTACATAGGGAATAATGGAGGAAATATAGTATTTTATACTTGAGGTATAGTGTTACATGTAAGATACTGTTCAATGTTTTACAGACTTCTTTGAGGTAGTTAAATGGCGATGCTTGTAATTCTGTTGTACAAATAGGTGATGTGGATATTTAAAAGAAAATTGTGAAATCATTATTACTGAAGCGTTTTAAAGTAAAAGATCCCTGTCAGTAACAACTAAAAAGCCTGAGTGGACTCAATTTTATTTCCCTATCTAAAATAATTCATGTAACTTCCGTTAAATGGTGATAAATTCTCTGTTGTATTGATTTTTTTCCCATTCATGGAATGTGGTCATCTCTGGCAAGTTTATTATTAATTATTGCCATCCCCAATTGCCCTTAACAAGGTGGTGGTGAGCCGCCTTCTGAAATCACTGCAGTTTATGTGGTGAAGATATTTCCATGTGCTATTAGATAGGGAGTTCCATCATTTTGACCCAATGACATTGTCGATTGTTGTAAAAACCCATCTGGTTCCTTAGGGAAGGAAAGCTGCCGACCTTACCTGGTCTGGCCTACATGTGACTCCAGACCCCACAGCAATATGGTTGACTCTTAAAAATTCTCTCTGAAATGGTCTAGCAAGCCACTCAGTTGGCATCACCACCTTCTCAAGGGCAACTAGGGATGGGCAATATATGCCCAGCCAGCATGAATGAATAAAAAAAATGGTGACCTCCAGGATTTTGATGGGATCATAGAATCGATGGTAATTGGTCAAAGAGAAGTGGAATGGAAATGGTCATTGCCTGGCACTTCTGTGATGCAGGTGTTACTTGCCATTATCCCCAGTGTCCAGGTCTTGCTGCATGCAGGCATAGTGCTTCATTATCTGAAGAGTTCCAGATGGAATCATCATTGAACATCCCCACTACTGACTTTATGATGGAGTGAAGGTCAACGGTGAAGCAGTTGAAGGTGGTTGGGACTAGGACACTGCCCTGAAGAGTAGCAATGTCCTGGAGCTGAGATGATTGGCCTTTATCAACCACAACTGTTGCAATCTTCCTTTGTGCTAGGGATAATTACAGCCAGTAAAGAATTCTGCCATTTAGCAACTGGTAAAATAATTATAAAAATCAGTGAGAAGGGCTGTTTAAAAAAAAAATCAGAACCGCATAGGTTAGTAGAATGAGCAGAAAAGTGGCTGTTGCAGTTTAATGTGGGTAACTGTGTGTTCATTTATTTTGGGAAGAAATATAAAAGTTGGGCAGATGTAGACACATAAAGAAAGCTTAGAGGCTGAATATATATTATATATAGTTCTCTGAAAGTCTGAGGGTAAGTTGATAAAGCTAGAAAAATGTTCAATAGCATTTGGGTTTTATAAATACGGTCATAGATTGCATAGGCCACATTTAGAGCATGTCTGCAACTTTGGCCACCTTGCTAGAGAAAGAACATTAAAGCCATAGGGAGTACACAGCATAGGTTCACCCGGAAGAAGTGAAGCCAATGAGGGACTATTTCCACTGGAGTAGAGATGGCTAAGAAATTTAATCAAGGTTTCAAAAATTATGAAGGGTCTTGACAGACTGGACAGAGAAAGGCTGATGCCACTGGTTGATGAGTCAGTGGCAAGGAATCATCAATTTAAAATTATTGCTGAATGTGAAGAGAGATATCAAGAGAAATTTCTTAACACAGATGGTTATTGGCACATGGAATGCTTTGCCACAGACGGGGGTTGAGCATTGAAAATTTTAAGAGTAAATGGCTAAATGTTTGAAGCAGACGAAGATACAAACCCATGGGAAGGGTGTGGGGCAGTGGAATTAGTTCTAGAATAAAAAGAAAAGACTTGCACTATGTAGCCCCTTTCATGACCACTGGACTTCAAAGTGCTTGACAGCCAATTAAGCGCTTCTGAAGTGAAGTCACTGTTGTAATGTAGGAAATACAGCAGCTAATTGGCGGTCAGCAAACTCCCACAAACGGCCATGTGATAAAGACCACAAAATCTGTTTCTGTGATGTTGATTAAGGGATAAATATTGACCAAGACACCAGGGATAACTCCATTGCCGTTCTTCGAAATGAAGCTCCAAACTGGCATCAAATCAGTGTTGCATGTTGATTATCACTAAGATCTATCTGCTCTGTGCATTTATGGCAGCTGCTCACTGTGCACACTAATACTTTGACTCGTGCAACTCACCTCAAATGTGTGCGCATGTGTGTGCCACTGACTCCATTTTGCAGTTCAAAGGGCACTTGCAGAATTCAAAAATATGATACAAATAATTCCACTTTACACCAAGGTATTCTTGCATCATTGGTTTTTCATCAGCATCCGGATGTCATTAAATTCATTGAGAAAGATACGTTCTGAGCACTTTCTTTTAAAAGATACTGATTTTTGTTCTTATGTCAGGAAACTTCACTTCCCAGCAAACCTTCAACTGTCTGTTAATAACCACTTTGGTATCAGGCTACTGATCAGGATACTGATACAAATAATTTTACATCCACCTGTGCAGGCAGTTAGGACCGTGGTTTAATATCTCATCTAGAAAAATGTGCAAGCATAGAACCATTATATACATGATGGATTGAATAGCCTCCTTTTGTAAAGTCAGTTTTTATGCTCTATCGGTTCTGTAAGTAACTATACAAGGAGATAAATATAGAAACACAAAACTGCAGGTTCCTGAATATCAAGCACCTATCAGTACTCTAATACCAAAGTGGTTATTAACAGACAGTTGAAGGGTTGCTGGGAAGTGAAGTTTCCTGACATAAGAACAAAAATCAGTATCTTTTAAAAGAAAGTGCTCAGAACGTATCTTTCTCAATGAATTTAATGACATCCGGATGCTGATGAAAAACCAATGATGCAAGAATACTTTGGTGTAAAGTGGAATTATTTGTATCATATTTTTGAATTCTGCAAGTGCCCTTTGAACTGCAAAATGGAGTCAGTGGCACACACATGCGCACACATTTGAGGTGAGTTGCACGAGTCAATGTATTAGTGTGCACAGTGAGCAGCTGCCATAAATGCACAGAGCAGATAGATCTTAGTGATAATCAACATGCAACACTGATTTGATGCCAGTTTGGAGCTTAATGCTCCAGCTAACACCATGCACAGCTGAACACACGTTCAGCAGCTTGTACGATCCAATACCAGCACTATTTAAAAGATCCTTAATGTTTACAGGTTAGTTACTGGTTGATTTCTTCTAGCTGTTTCTTCGATTCTACAAGTGTTGGGTGCTTTCTATAAGGTCACTGTCACCTTCATAGTCCCAACTGATGATCACGGTCTCAGCAATGGCCTCAACAATGGTCAGCACCATCTCCCCTATGGGGGTCCAGTCATGCAGACACATCTATCCCCCCTTCTCACCATCCAAGGGCCCAAACACTCCTTTCAAGTGAAGCAGCACTTCACTTGCACTTCCTTCAATTTAGTCTACTACATTCACTGTTCCCAACGTGGTCGTCTCTACATTGGAGAGACCAAACGCAGACTAGGTGACCGCATTGCGGAACACCTTCGGTCTGTCCATAAGCATGACCCACACCTCCCTGTTGTTTGCCATTTCAACACACCACCCTGCTCTCATGCCCACATGTCCATCTTTGGCTTGCTGCATTGTTCCAGTGAAGCTCAACGCAAACTGGAGGAACAGCACCTCCTCTTCCGATTAGGCACTTTACAGCCTTCCGGACTTAATATTGAGTTCAACAATTTTAGATCATGAACTCTCTCCTCCATCCCCACCCCCTTTCTGATCTCCCTTTTTTCTAATAATTTTTTAAATATATTTTTCTTTTCCCACCTATTTCTATTATTATTTTTAAATTTAATTCCATCCATTGTTTTATCTCCAACTTTTAGCCCATTTCGATCCCTTCCCCCTACCCACCCCCACTAGGGCCAACTATCACTTGCTCGCCTTGCTTTCTACCCTTAATATCACCATCCATTAGCTAACATCACCACCATCAACACCCCTTTGTCCTTTTGTCTATGACATCTTTGGCAATCTCTCCTTTGCCTCCACCTATCACTGGCCCTCTATCCAGCACCACCTGTCCCACCCCCCTCAAACAGCTTATATTTCACCTCATTTCTATTCTTCTCATCCTATTCTGATGAAGAATCATACAGACTCGAAACATTAACTCTGTCTTCCTCTCCACAGATGCTGTCAGACCTGCTGAGTTTTTCCAGCTATTTTTGTTTTGTTTTTGTTTCACATCTATCCCTCGTTGGTTGTGCACCACCTAGTCCTGCAAGAGAGGGATTGAAAACTGTCAATGTATGAAAGCACTGAGTTGTATAAGAAAAGAGTAAATAAAGTGAATGTTGGTCCTCCAGAGAGTGAGTCTGGGGAATTAATAATGGAAAATAAGGAAAAGGTGGATGAATTGAATAGATATTTTGTATATGCCTTCACTTTACAGGAAACAAATAACATCCCAGAAATAATTGTTAATCAGGAGGTGAAAGGAAAGGAGGAACTCGAAACAAATAGAATCACTAGGGAAAGACTACTGAAAAGATTATTAGAACTAAATTCTGACAACTCTCCAGGTCCTGATGGACTTCATGCTAGGGTCTTAAAAGAATAGCTGCTGTGATAGTATTTGCATTGGTTTTAATTTTCCAAAATTTCCATGATTCCAGAAAGGTCCCATCAGATTGAAAAATAGCAAATCTGTTCAAGAAAGGAGGGAGATAGAAAGTAGGAAACTACAGCTTAACATCTATCAAGGGAAAATGTTGCAATCAAATATTAAGGAGGTTATAGCAGGGCATGGAGAAAATCCTATTGTAATCAGGCCAATTCAATTTGGTTTTGTGAAAGGGAAATTTATTGGAGCTCTTTGAGGAAGTAACGAGCCACATAGATTTCCAGAAGGTATTTGACAAGATTTTTAAAAAGTCTTTCATGGGCGTCACTAGCAGGACCTGCATTTGTTGCCCATCCCTAATTGCTCCTCAAACTGAGCGGCTTGCTAGGCCATTTCAGAGAGCAGTTAAGAGTCAACCACATTGCTGTGGATCTGCAGTCACGTTGTAGGCCCGGCCAGGTAAGGACAACAGACTTTCTTCCCTAAAGGACATTAGTGAACCAGATGGGTTTTTACGACAATCGTCATAGATTTTTATTGAGTTCATATTTCAGCATTTGCTTTGGTGAGATTTGAACCCAGGTCCCCAGAGCATTACCCTGGGTCTCTGGATTACTAGTTCAATGACAATACCATTACACCACTCTTCCTGAAGCCACATCAAAAGTTACTACTTAAAATAAGAGCTCATGGTGTAGAGGATAACATATTAGCATGGATAACGGATTGGTTATCTAGCAGGATAGTAATAAATGGGTCTTTTTCAGGTTGGCAAGCTGCAACCTGTGGAGTGCCACAGGGATCAGTGCTGGGGCCTCAACTATTTACAATCTATATTAATGACTTGGATGAAGGGACTGCATGCCTGGTTGCTAAATTTGTTGATGACACAAAAATAATAGCAAAGTAAGTTATGAAGAGAACATCAGGATTCTGCAAAGGGATATAAATAGATTAAGTGAGTGGGCAAAAATTTGGCAGATGGAATACAATGTGGGAAAATGTGAACTTGTCCACTTTGGCAGGAAGAATAGAAAAGCAGCCCATTATTTAGAAGAATGAGAGATGATCTTGAAACATATAAAATCCTGACAGGGTGCACACTGAAAGGGTGTTGCCCCTTGTGGGAGAGACTAGAACTAAGGGACACAGTTTAAAAATAAGGGGTCTCCCATTTAAGACAGAGATGTGGAGAATTATTTTTCTCTAAGGGTCGTGAGTCTTTGGAACTCTCTTCCATAGAGAGTGGTGGAGGCAGGGTCATTGAATATTTTTAAGGCAGAGGGTAGATAGGTTCTTGACTCACAAGGGAACCAAAGGTTATCGGGAGTAGGTGGGAATGTGGAGTTGGGACCACGCTCAAATCAGCCATGATCTCATTGAATGATGGAGCAGGCTCGAGGGGCTGCCTATTCCTGCTCCTAATTCGTATGTTTGTAAGAGAATTGCAACAGTGCTAAACTTCTGAGGATGCAGTGGAGCATATGAATATCAGTTAGAGTCCTGATTGATAGAGATTTTTGGTAGGTGAGTGATGGTGATTTGAATTTAGCAGTTCTGAGGCTTATGATGCAGGTGGTAGGATATGGCATTTGAAGATACATTCACTGACCTTGACCACACATGTGAGGTCATTGTGGCATTGCACCCAGGCCCTTAGAGCATGACTCCTGTCATTGACTTCCATGGCTATCTACTCCCACTGCCTTCTGAGCATATGTTTGGAGAACCTCCTCTCTGTCCCTCCAGAATACAGGACATCCTTCCTCTTTTTCACCAGGGCCTCCAGAACAGTGTTCACAAACCTTGGAGCCCATTCTCTCCTATGTGTCATTTTTAGTATTTCCTAGGTCAGATTCTCTTCCTGCACAACTGCCACCACTGGCTGCTGCTACAGCGCATCTCCTATTTAAGAGACTTAAGCCCAGCAGTCCAGCTTTAACTAGTGTTCGCCTCTCACGATATTGGCCCCCCACTGAAGCATCCAGCCAATCAACAGCACAGTTAGCACTGGCTGATGGTTGAAATCATTTAAAACAGCAGGCAGCACAAAGTTGGCATGCTGCCTGCATTACATTGAACGGGCGAGGGTTGATCCCGATCCCCATGCCCGTTTTTGCGGGCTATCGAATTTAGTCCCTATGGTGTTTCAATCCTGATTTTAAAAAGCACCCCTTATAGTGGAGCCACGGGTGGGAACTGCTGACAGGTTTCACTGTATTTGACTGGCTACATCTGTCGACTTAAATTTTTCACCAGTGAGTCTCATTCAGAAAAAAGAGAGGTTGCTTTGTCTTCTGACCTGTCATGAATGCAGGAAGCAAAAACAGGCTGCTGTGAGGGAATCTCAGCAGGGGAACTCTTAACAAATGAGAGGCAGATATTGACAGACGGTCTGCAGTTTTGGTGATGAATGTATTTCATACACTGCTGCTCAAGGTCACTTCATGCTCAAAGCATTTACCAATCATCAAAACATCCTAGGTTTTTTGATGCTATGGTACATTGTGAAACTCAAAAATCAGATGAGTGACACTCTGTCCCACTACAAGTCTCTTCTTTATAAGAAATAAGTTAAAGTGACAGCATCTCTTCTCAGGATGTTTATTACATCTTCAGCTTAAAAAATGTGTGTAATATTAGTATAATTGCTCTCCATTTTCTTTTTTCCTGTTCTGAAGGTGCTGACTTTTGCTGAGATACAATACTCACTTTTGCCAGCAACCTTCTGGCACCACATCTAAATACCTATTCAAAGTAGGCATTGATTATTGAAAAACCCATAGGACTCTGGAAATCTGACTGTTAAGCCCAATTTCGTCTTCCCCATACTTTCCAAACGGTAACTAGGTAACATTGATTGGAAACTCTGGCTGATTTTATTTTCCTGTCCTGAGATCAGCTAACTCCATCACAGGTAGGACCAACCTGAGACAGTGCTGCCACATAGCATACCAAAGGAAGCTATATTTCAAATATTAATTTAAATAACATTGCATTAATTGCTGCTCCTGAGTCCATTTTACCCAAAGGATAATAGGCAAGTGGAATAAATTACCAGAAGATTATATTAAGAAAACAGGAGTTCAGAGCTTTCAAAAACATAGATTTGTTGATCCTAATTATCTGTTCTCTTAAAATTCTAAAATTAATTGTTAAATAGAATGTTCCTTTAGATAGATATATATATAGTATATATGAAAAAACAAATGCTGGAAATCCAAGTTTAAAACTGAAGTTTATGGAAATTCATAGATTAACCATCATCTGAAAGTCAAAAGACAGATTAATGCTTCTCAAAGAAGTATGGTCACAGTTGTCAAAATGAAGCAATACATGCTGTTAATTCTTGCTTTGTTCAGATTTTATAAGCTAATTGAAATTAGTTCACTTTTATATTACTCATGTTGGATATGGACCATTGAATTGATTTTCTTTTTGTGTTACTTATTCAGGTATATGTAATGTGACTTATTTCATTCTTCACTCACCATCAGAAGAGCCAAAGTTGATGCCCTGAGAGTCTTTTTTAAAATATCACAACCTGTTCATGCCCCATCCAACTATGGGCATGCAAATATAAAAACAAAAAACTGCGGATGCTGGAAATCCAAAACAAAAACAGAATTACCTGGGAAAACTCAGCAGGTCTGGCAACATTGGCGGAGAAAAAAAGAGTTGACGTTTCGAGTCCTCATGACCCTTCAACAGAACTAGGTGAATCCCAGGAAGGGTTGAAATATAAGCTGGTTTAAGGTGTGGGGATGGGGGGTTGGGTGGGGTGGGGTGGTGGGGTTGGGTGGAGGGAGAGAAGTGGAGGGGGGTGGTGTGGTTGTAGGCAAAAGCAGTGATAGAAGCAGATCATCAAAAGATGTCACAGACAGCAGAACAAAAGAACACATAGGTGTCGAAGTTGGTGATATCTAAACGAATGTGCTAATTAAGAATGGATGGTAGGGCACTCAAGGTATAGCTCTATTCCTCTGACACCTTACGTCACATCAACATTTTCCAGTTCCCTGGCCCCAACCGCCTCCTCTTCACCGTGGACGTCCAATCCCTCTACACCTCCATCCCCCACCAGGATGGTCTGAGGGCCCTTAGCTTCTTCCTCGAACAAAGGCCCGAACAATCCCCATCCACCACTACTCTCCTCCGTCTGGCTGAACTTGTTCTCACACTGAACAATTTCTCCTTCAACTCCTCTCACTTCCTCCAAATAAAAGGTGTGGCTATGGGTACCCGCATGGGCCCCAGCTATACCTGTCTCTTTCTGGGGTATGTGGAACATTCCTTGTGCCAGTCCTACTCCGGCCCCCTTCCACAACTCTTTCTCCGGTACATCGATGATTACTTTGGTGCTGCTTCGTGCTCTCGTCGGGACTTGGAAAAATTTATTAATTTTGCTTCCAATCTCCACCCCTCCATCATTTTCATGTGGTCCATCTCTGACACTTCCCTTCCCTTCCTTGACCTCGCTGTCTCAATCTCTGGTGAAAGACTGTCCACCAATATCCATTACAAGACTACCAACTCCTACAGCTACCTTGACTACAGCTCCTCACACCCCGCTTCCTGTAAGGACTCCATCCCATTCTCTCAGTTCCTTCACCTCCGTCGCATCTGTTCCGATGATGCTACCTTCAAAAACAGTTCCTCTGACATGTCCTCCTTCTTCCTTAACCGAGGTTTTCCACCCACGGTCGTTGACAGGGCCCTCGACCGTGTCTGGCCCATCTCCCGCGCATCCGCCCTCACGCCTTCTCCTCCTACCCAGAAACATGATAGGGTCCCCCTTGTCCTCACTTATCACCCCACCAGCCTCCGCATTCAAAGGATCATCCTCCGCCATTTCCGCCAACTCCAGCATGATGCCACTACCAAACACATCTTCCCTTCACCCCCACTGTCGGCATTCCATAGGGATCATTCCCTCCGGGACACCCTGGTCCACTCCTCCATCACCCCCTACTCCCCAACCCCCAACTATGGCACCACCCCATGCCCACGCAAAAGATGTAACACCTGCCCCTTCACTTCCTCTCTCCTCACCGTCCAAGGGCCCAAACACTCCTTTCAAGTGAAGCAACATTTCACTTGCATTTCCCCCAACTTAGTCTACTGCATTCGTTGCTCCCAATGCGGTCTCCTCTACATTGGAGAGACCAAACGTAAACTGGGCGACCGCTTTGCAGAACACCTGCGGTCTGTCCGCAAGAATGACCCAAACCTCCCTGTCGCTTGCCATTTCAGCACTCCACCCTGCTCTCTTGCCCACATGTCTCTCCTTGGCTTGCTGCATTGTTCCAGTGAAGCCCAACGCAGACTGGAGGAACAACACCTCATCTTCTGACTAGGCACTTTACAGCCTTCCGGACTGAATATTGAATTCAACAACTTTAGGTCTTGACCCCCCCTCCTCCATCCCCACCCCCTTCTGTTTCTTCCCCCTTCCCTTTGTTTTTTTTCCAATAAATTGTATAGATTTTTCTTTTTCCCTCCTATTTCCATTATTTTTAAATATTTTTAAATCTTTTATGCTCCCCCCACCCCCACTAGAGCTATACCTTGAGTGCCCTACCATCCATTCTTAATTAGCACATTCGTTTAGATAATATCACCAACTTCGACACCTATGTGTTCTTTTGTTCCGCCGTCTGTGACATCTTTTGATGATCTGCTTCTATCACTGCTTTTGCCTACAACCACACCACCCCCCCCCCCACCACTACCACCTGCAACCAGCTTATATTTCACCCCTTCCTGGGATCCACCTAGTTCTGTCGAAGGGTCATGAGGACTCGAAACGTCAACTCTTTTCTTTTCCGCCGATGCTGCCAGACCTGCTGAGTTTTTCCAGGTATTTCTGTTTTTGTTATGGGCGTGCAATATTGTCAACAGTAAGAAAAATGGGCAAAATGTTTTCCTCTCCCAACTTTGGCAATCATTTATCCACAAAACCAGCAAGGACTGAAAGCTATCTCATTTCTAAGAATTAGGATTATTAGGGATCTATAAATTGTACTATTCATATTTTAGCCTATGTTGAATCTGTCACCATAGGAAATGTTGTACGTTCTACACAAAGGCTTATATTACAAGAAACAAAAAATATTTTACTGAATCAGTTTTCTGTTTCCGATATGTTTGAGTCTCAGTGGACTGACTGACATTATTGCAGATTTTGATTATGCAATAATTGCATTGACATGCATTAAATCTTGATCTTTGAAAAGAGGCTAATTTTTACATAAATCTATAAACAATTGTCCATGTAGTACCTTGCCTTGCTGTATGAATGTTGAAGTATTAAAGACGCATGTCTCAGATCTCTGTCTATGTTACCTCCGACAGACCATTCATGGCCACAGTGGACCAATAACTGCAGTGTCCTTTGCTCCTGATGGACGGTATCTGGCCACATATTCCAATGCTGACAGTCACATCTCCTTCTGGCAGGTATGCCTATATTTTTTTTCTTTTTGTTGTGTTTGCTTCACAAGAAGAGGAGCGATTTCTTGAATTTTAAATGAGGCTGCATCATTTTGCACAAGATCCTTGAAATCTGGGCTTCAGGAGACTAATCAACAGAACTGGAGCCAGAACTGTCCGTTCTGAAGAGAGGTTAAAGGAACTGCCTGAGGGACTAGGACCATAGAGATTTACAGGAAATGCTTTCAATGCTAGGCAAAGGGATGATATTACCCATAAACAGCCACAAAACAAAGTTCTTTTTGATACAGAGAAAGCAATTACAAGAGTCAATGGTTGCACTTAAATAAAATGGGTAGTAGGACCTCACAATTAACTTGGAAGTCACTATTCAAACTATTTAAACAGGATGATGGGGATAGTTAGAGTAGAGATCTAGGCTGAGCATAAGATCAGAGAGGATAATGAGAGTAATCAAGACTAAGACTGAGATCTTCTGAGAAATGTTGCTTAGCCCATGAAGCAAGATCAGGCTATCAGACAGGAAAGTTAAGAGAACAAAGACCAAAGCTGTATGTGTATCATAAAATCATGCTATTTTTTAAAAATTTGACTTTTTCTGAAGGTGTCTTACCACGGACTTCTATGCCTGCAGCAAAGTCAAACCAATAACATATTGGCACTTTGAACATTTGAATTTTTATATTAATAATAAAGTCCTTTGAAATTCAGCCTTACCTTTGCAAAGTCACTTGGCAAGACAGATACTCGAAGCATGTACAGCAGGTCTCAGAAGCTGCACACAAAAACTTGCCAGTGGCCACCTGTGGCATATGACAAATGTGGTCTGGTTTAGTGCCTTCTTGATTGTTATTTTGTTGATTAAGAGCATGTTCATTATTTCTAGCATTGGGTATGTTTATTGCTATTTGTCCAGATGCATACCTGTTAGTAATCAACTGCATTAATTTGACTATTTTTTTTATAATAAACCTCATGAAGGGTGAAAAGAACAGAAATATACTATTGTATAGGTAATTTTAAGGATTGGATCTCAAAAATACTCAGTTTTTATCACAATACTTCTTGGAGGTTTTGCAAGGAAACTCAACAGGGCTGACCTGTTAAAATTAAGTTGAGTACAGACAAATGCAAGAACTGCATTTTGGAATTAAAATTTAAAGACATGTCTTTTCCCTGGATTGTATAGAATATGCTAAGGAGGAAGTTAAATGAAAGTAATGGTTCATCACTCACCATGTGCATCCACCACTTTTTCAGGCATTGACTTCCAGATCTTAACCACACACTGCATAAAAAAACTTTTCCTCATGTCGCCTTTGGTTCTGTTACCATTCACCTTAAATCTGTGTTCCTCTGGTTCTCAACCCTTCCGCCAGTGGGAACTATTTTTCCCTTCCCTTCCCTGTCCAGAACCCTCATGATTTTGAACACCTCTATCAAAACTCCTCCCAACCTTCCTTCCACTAGCTTCTCCAATCTATCCACACAGCTGAAGTCCTTCATCCCTGAAACCATTTTGTAATCTTTTCTGTACCCTCTCTAATGCCTTCACTTTCTTCATAAAGTGTGATGCCCAGAGTTAAACACAATTGCTTAGTTATGTCTTGGTGCAATACTCCAGTTGAAGCCGAGCCAGTATTTTATAAAGGTTCGCCATAACTTCCTTTAGAAGGCATCTTTAACATAAACAGTGTTCCATGGCATTTACAGTGGTGATAGATAAGGGAATTGGATTCAAGCTCTGGAGGGGGAAATTAGGAAAGAGGGGTGGGTTTCTGGGTGGCAGATTAAAAATACCTGAAAATGCCAGCATATCGGGAAGCTGGCAGGAACCTACCAATTTCCACCTTTAACCCTAACCAGTTCATCAACACATGGAAAATACCCATGGGATAGGCAGGTCTTCCAAGTAATTATGTTAACCACTCATTAGCTGCTGTTTTAACCCAGGAATTATGGCTTTACCTCTTTGTGCACTGGTTTCCTGGGCTTCCTGGAACTCATCAGGTAAAATTAGGTGAGAGGACAACAGAAACCAATAGGGCTGATCAATTGACAGCCAAGAAAGGCTTTAAATACTGAGATCTGATACCTGCTTCTTTGCCTCAGAAGAATTGTTCGTGCTGAAAGTGTACTTTCACTGCTTTGGAGGTGACTTCCAATACTTTGCAATTTCTGCTACCTAGGAGTTTGCTGCTTTTGTTCTGCACTTCTCAGCTGTCAACTTACACAGCAGCAGGGCAGCTGCTTATGAAGCTTTACATCGGACCTCTGATGAGGAACAAAAGGAACAGCAGCAGCAACCTTCTCAGCCACCTTCCACTCCACAGGGCAGAGGGGATGCATAAAAAGCCCCAATTCACAGGAGGTGATACACCCAAAGAGGATATACAGGCAGAGGATATGACAGTACCAGTACCTCGTGAGGTTCAGACATTACAAATGTTTGCAGGCTCCTGAAAGAAGGGACCAGGCAGGCACACGTTGCCAGCCCTTAACTTTTTTCCTTCCAGGGAGCTGCTGGTGATATTTGTCGGATCTCACAAGCTGCTGCCCACAAGTGCATTTCACTGGTAATGGATGCCATGTTTGCCAGATTTATGCACCTGTATGCACTTTTCTACTGATAAAGCCACTCAGACTGAGAGGGCCTTCGGATTTGCTGCTCCAGCTGGGATTCCCACATTTCCAGTGAGTCACAGATTGAACATGTGACAATCAAGACACCCTCAGATCAACCAGTAGTATTCATCAATCAAATGGGATTGCACTCCTTTAATGTTCAACTGGCCTGCAGCTACTGAAAGCTCACCCTGCATGCCTGTGAAAGAAACCAGGAAGCTGCCATGATGTATTCATCCTGTGCCAATCATGTCTCCTAAAGATATTCATACCTCAGATCTGATTGAGTGGATGTTTCCTGAGAAACAAGGGTCACCCTATAAAGATGTGAGTGATGACACCAGTGTGGAGCCAAGCATAGATGCCCAGGAAAAGTACAACAGGAACTGTATGAGCACAAGAGTTGTAATCGATGATACAAATGGGATGTTGCAGGTGCAATTCAGGTAACCGATCTGGGTGTGCCCTTCACTATTCACCAGCTAAGGTTTCTGGAACGATACTGATCTCCTGTGCCTTGCACAAAGTTGTACAAGAAGGACTGGTCATGCTGAAGCAGTTCAGACTGTACTTGGATGACTGCTTCCAATTCTGACTGTCACTGTGTAAGGAGGTTTTGCAGACCCTGGTAGCTGTTTGTAGGAGAGCAACATCAGTGAAAGGGTTATGAGCAAAGCTTCATTAATTTTATAAAGGAACTTGTCAAAGGGGATTTAATATGAATGGGATAGAGAGGAAAAACCTTAAATAGTATTTTCAATTATGCTAGTACACTTTAGCAGAGGGCAGTGATTCAGCTTTGTGAGGCTCAGTTTTATGCCGGACATGAGGAAATATTTCTTTACACACAATCATTTAACAGATGGATTAATTTGCCAGAAAATGTTCTTGAGATCACAACACTGGACCCATTTAAGGAATGGCTGGATTGGCTGGATGCTGCAAGAGGAAGTTAGTATTCTGGTAGGCTGAGATCAATTGGCCGCAATGACCTTATCCAAACATGTCTTGTGATCTATTGTTTCCCTGGGTAAATTCACTTTATAGTGTCACTGAGCCATACAGACCACAAAGATCCTGTGATGGATCCAAGGTCTTTACTGAATTAACAATTTCAAGTGGGCTCTGCACTACTGGCTGATAAATTGGGCTCAGCTGTATCGCCCCTGTTTAGGTGAATAGCAATAACCTCTCCAGGATTTAGAAGATCCAGTAAGAGAGTTAATTTCTGATGCATTAAAATCTAGGCGAGAGCTTGTTTAATAAATCATTTGTTTAATTAAAAATTGTATTTTTAAATTAAGGTTCATTTCCAAACGTTTCAATTCCCAGTGGTGATCATTACTGAGATCTCAACATAGAATTTACACTTTTATCAGCACCTCCTCCATCGATCAGATGATCACTTTTCATCACTTGTTCCCTGTTCATCAACTAGTTGTCTGCACCAACAAATTCAACCGTGAGTTTACATTCCTACAGACAGGAAACTGAGAAATGTTGATGGCCTTATAGTGCAGATGATTTAAACAAAAAACATAAAACCTAAAAGCATCTTCTCTGAAATAAAATTTATGACAAGGAAGTAAATGAGTCACAATTTGAATTGAGAAAAATGTTAGTCTGAATCTTTGCTCTTTTGACATGACAGTCAGACCCTAATCAGCCTCCTGTCCTTCACAAATTGTTCCCTATATTAATTTTTAGATGTATTTATGAATTGCGGAGTTGCTGTACTCCCAGTTAGAGCACACCACTTCCATTTAAAATGTGACCTCGGGCTACATTCTGTACAGTTATTAATGTAAAAAAAATGAGTAGCATTAGTCATCTTCCAAGGCTGATTACTCAACATGAATTAAAACGATTCTGAAAATGTCACTAATGTTTTACATCTGCTGCTAGAGAGCATCATTTAGAGTCAATGCAATGATTCCAGAGATATTCTAGATGAAACTTACTCCTTCACCCCGGAAACCCACGTTTAAATCCAGTCCAGATGATATCACTCCCCTAGCTGTCGGTTTCTAAAGGTCACAAGTGACTTTAATTGTTTTGGCTTCATGTCTGTATATAGTGGTCAGGCTCTGCCACAGCACTTAACAGCCTCAAATATGGCATCAATCTGGTGAACTCAACCTGAGAAGAGTGAGAAGAAAGCTTGAACTGGCACAGCCGGGGCATTATCTTGAATCAGCAGGGATGTAATGGGGGTACCACCACCCATACCTCATAGGTAGCGACTGTGGCTTGGTGGTAACAATCTTGCCTCTGAGTCAGGAGTTTATGGGATCAAGTTCCAGGCCAAAAAATTAGGCACAAAATTTATGCTTGCATTCCAGAGAGTGCTGCACTGCCAAAATTACCGTTTCGGTTGAGCTGTTAAGCAGAGGCCCTGTCTGCCCTCCCGGGCGGATGTAAAAGATTCCATGGCACTATTTTGAAGAAGAGCAGGGGTTTTATCACTGGTATCCTGGCCACTATTTATTCCTCAACTAACATCACTAAATCAGATCATCTACTCATTATTATTACAGTACCCTGTGGCAATTTTCTGTACACAAATTTATCACCATGTTTCCTCCATTACAATAGTGGCTACACATCCAAAGTACTTAATTGTTTTTAAAGCCAATCTGGGACATCCTGAAGTTGTGAAAGATCCTATATAAATGCATTTATAGCATTTTTTTGACATTTGAATCATGTGTTTGGTAACACTTCAAAACAAAACTAATAACCTTTCCGTAGAACATTCTAGGTTGTATCTTTTTCATTGGCCCAGGTCACCCGGTTAGCGGCCATGCACACGTCAGGACTTCTGCCGGGACCCAATGCACAACACAGACTTAAGTACAGAATTCACTGCTCTAGACTTTTGAAGATTTGATTCTATGGTCTGGTTATGGTAGAAAAAGAAAACAAGTCAAGATAACTAGTGTTATGGCACAGTGGATGGTAAATGCCGAGCTGCTCAAATCCCAGAGGGAAACTTGAAACAGCTGCCATAGCTGTTTTGTAATTTGTACTTTATTTCAAGATGCATGCCTTGAATTCAGTAGTAATGACCCCAGCAAAACTTGTGGGTTTTTAACAAAATTAAATCAAACATTTATTAATAAAAGAAAAGATTTTAAGCACATATACAAGTCTACAAATTACTACGATAATATCTCCTAATTAATCTAGCTCCCAGTTACACCTCCGTTAAGGCAACAGTAAAACAAAATAGATTTCAACAGACCCAGGCAAAGCACACAATACCCTGGACAGGGATATTCAAAGTGAATTGTCTTAGCTTCGGTTCCTGTAGACAACAACATGAGGCATAGTGGCTGGAGGCTTTTTACGCTTGAATTAGATCTTAGAATACCTTTTTCCTTACACATAATCTTATCACCTTAACACTTGTTTCTCCTTTTTTAATGTAAATTCCATTGTTACAGTTTGTCTTTGCAATTTTACTTTTTCCATAATATAAATCTTCCATGGTACTCATGTTATCACTAACCTTTGGAAAAAATAAACACGCTGTTTGACTTAGCTTCTTATGGCTAGGTGTAACATCTCATCATCTCTTTGAAATCCAATCTACTCTGGTTTATCTAAAAATGCAAATGTTCCTCACACCTCACAATCTAAAACTTAGCCATCTTTATGTATTTAGCATTTCAAACCTAGCTTCAATTTTGATCCCTCAAAGCTCCAGACTAGCTGTCTCTAATTCAATGAAATGCCCCACACAGAGAAACTAATCCAAACCCCACTATTAACCTACCGTTCCAATAAAACACAATATTATGAAAATTATTACATTTTCATGACACTAGTTTAAAACAATGGTCTAAAACATGGAGCTCAGAGATGGAGAAACCAAACAATCACTGCCACAAGTGAGTATGTGCAGTTAGTCTCATCGAGAGTTCCAGGAGCTTGTATTGGATGAAAAGGGCCCGGGTTTTCACTGAGTTGGGTTGACTTGAAAGCCTTTTGAAATGGTGGGCGATCCCCATTCCAGGATTCCCGACCCCATTCCCATTTTTGGGAGTGCCTTTAAAGGTTGCGGGCTGCTTCCTGTCAGAAGCCTGCATCTGGCCCTCGCGGCCTGGCTGGCTCCATTGTGGAGATAGGTATCTCCTACTCCTGCACAATTTTCATGGAGTTGGGCCAGGTTTTTAAAGAGTTGTGGATCACGGCCCCTTAGAGGAGTCATGAATGCTAGTTTGCATGAGGGGACCTTTTCAAAGTAAGTTCAAAAGGTCCCCCTCATTATCCCATGCCAGGCTCTGCCCTTCCATCCTCCCCACATCCCTTCAAGCCCCCTATGCCAAGTTCTGCCATTCCACCCAGCCCCTAAGGCAGAGCCTTGTACAAGGGGTATGAGGGGACATAGGGGTGGGTGGAGGCATGAGATAGCATGAATGGGGTATTGGGAGTGTGTGGAGGCCAAAGGGTATGTGAGGGCTGGAGGGCCTTTTTTGTCACTGGGACAAAGTCCCACGGCACTGAGGCTGACCTTTTAAACAGCCTACCTCGGTACTCGGCAGCTCCTGTCGGTAAGAGTCTGTCTGACTTCAGCTTATGCCCGGCCCCCAGCAATGAAGATCCTGCCGGGAATTTTCCCAACTCCCCCTGCCCGCCTCGAGGATAAAAACCCAGGCCAAGGTCTTGCTATCGTCATGCTTGATTGAAATATGTGGGCAGTGGATCTATATGCACTCCATTATCATATCATGCAATGACAGCTCATGTTACAACATGCGACAACAAGGTCAGTAGAAGGCAAACTGGTTGGACTTTGGTGTGTCTTCATCTACCAATTCCTATGTGGCTGGCTGATGTGTATGAATTGTCCCCAGAGTCTTGAATAGAAGCATTTTTATGAGGGCAATAATGAGGGGCTAGAAACAGCTGACGTAAAGGGTAAGCAGTTACACGCAAATTAGTACAATGCAGATTCTGCCGCTCAGGAATGCTTGAAGGAGGACAATGGGAGGCAGTTCCACATAAGGAGAAGGGAGAGGGAGAAATTTTAAAAGTGAACCAGCTGGTCCTGTTTTCGTGATCCCCTTTGCAGCATTGGAACAAAGTGCCCGGCAGGGACTGGTCACCTTTTGTAATCAGGGCCACTGGAGTAAGTGGGGAGAGACCTAAATAACATTCCCTTTGCATTTCTGTGTTAATACCTAAAATGAAAAGCATCCATTCCTTTGACCAGACCCTGGAGAAAGATTAATGCCCTAAAAACTGCAATTTTCTCTCCTCCTTGGCAACATACAGGTATCTTAGCTAAGTGGACATTTGTGAGTTTGCACAATGACAGTCCATAAAGCAATGGGATCAAATTTGGTGATTGGAGGACATATTAAATAATAGGGACCAAACCAAAATGAAGGGATCTGGGAGGTTAAGAAGATGAACTGATGTGTTGCAAATGACATTTAGTATGAATCAATTTAAGGTGGTCATGCCAGAGAAAGGAAATAAACAGAGGAACTATAAACTAAATGAGTCTGAGTAGGGGAGGGAACATAATACAGCAAATAGAACTTAGGTGAACTAGATAGCTCACTCAAATCAAGAACGCAGTGTGTAGCAACAATACAGAAATATAACTGGATCTTTTGTTATATAGCCTGAAGGAGAGGGAACAATCCCAACTGGTGATGATGAGTCTCTACAAACTTGACACCTAGTTTAAGGCACCTGAGCTATGAGGAGAGGTTGCATAAGAGAACAGATAAGTTGAGTCTTATTAACATGTTTGAGATTGCCACAGACTTCATAGCTAAGAAACATGGAGTCAAGCTTAAAAGAGGACATTACACAAGCCTTTTAGCTTAACCGCTTTGGTGGGGGTAGAAATTAGCCCTCATTGTGCCAAGTAACTGGGCAGAAAATAGGTGCTGTAAATGCCAGTTTCTGAGGCAGTACCCCATGCTCCAAGGAAGACATCCAGCTCCGTTTTGGAACTGCAGCATAATTCCAAGTCAGGATGGTGAGTGGCTTGGAGGGGAACTTGCAGGTGGGGGTGTTCCCATTTGTCTACTGCCTTTGTTCTTCTAGGTGGCAGAGGTTGTGCATTTGGGAGGTGCTGTCACAGGAGGCTTGGCTTGTTCCAGTGATGTCTACGCTGCATGCCGACAAGAACTCATCATTGGCCACAATTAGGAACAAAAACCTTGGCTAGGGTATTAAAGGAACTTTCTCTGGAAGTAAATTACTTTTTGTCTATTTCAGTGCTATGAAACCATTCAGTGTAGCTTGATTAGTATTGTTTTCTGTGTTGCTTTCATTGTTTTATTTTTGTTTCATTCCTTTTCTCCTTTTCATTCCTTTACAGATGAACACTTCGCTATTGGGGAGTATTGGTATGCTAAACTCTGCCCCCCAGCTCCGATGTATGAAAACATACCAAGTGCCCCCTGTTCATCCTGCTTCTCCTGGTTCTCAGAATGCACTGAAACTGGCACGTCTGATCTGGACCTCCAACCGCAATGTCATCCTTATGGCACATGACGGGAAAGAGCATCGATTTATGGTTTGAAGCCACCACCTTAATCACATGAAACATGCTAAAGAAATAAAAATGTGTGTGCTGTTTGCAATGCTGGTTAATGTTTACATTAAGATATTTACGTGTAGATTTTTTTCATATAATAATTTGCAATGTCAACTTTCTGTGGGTTTTTGAAAAGAGGCGAAATGCCTGCTCAATACTTGTACCCGATTACTAAATACTCATTGCTTATTCCCAACATTGATGGTTTAAGGTTCAGTTTTGTTGTGATTGCACATCATTTACTCCCCTTGCTAGTGCAAACACAATCTATTATGATAAAGTCTGAAAACTGCAGTTGCTTGTATGAAGCATATCCCACGCATTGCACCAAAATTTGGATTCTCCTGCAGCTGTCCGAGGGAAGACAGTGTATGGTAGTAGAACCAAAGTCAAGTTTTCATCACCAATAGTTGTTGGACTGAGAAGACAGTTTCCTAAGAATCTTCACTATGGCGCACTGATTTTCAACGCTATCATTCATCTCAAGGTTGTAGACTTGAAATAAGCCAAGACCTATGGGATAAAGGATCCTATGTGAAATTGGTTTGTAAGCTCTCAGCTCAGTCCCTAGTGATGCTGGAGCACAGCATGATACTGCCCTAGTTAGCAGCATTACTCAAAAAGGACAAATAGATGGCTATTTGAAGTGGCAATTAACTTACGGATGCAGTTAAGATGGTGTTCTTCTGAGGTGGGAGCATTCTTCTGCATTTAACAATTCTGTATCAAGTTTTAGTTAATGACAGTGGGTAACAAGGATGGGAATTTGGTGTATTTGAATTTGGTGAATAGTGGATTAAACAATTTGACCTGGTCCCCTTCCATTTTCTAGGACAAGCTCCTCCAATTGCAATTGATCTATCACACCCAATTAAGGAGCCTTCTTCATTTATTTTGAAGTTGTTAATTTGGGTCTCAACACTGCCAACACCTAACAACATTTTCATAAATTTCATAATTTTCCACCCAGATTATGAGTTTTATTATCCTGCTGAGAATGCAGTTCTTTTATGGGGGAACAGGAGTAACTGGCAAAAGGTATAGCATCCAGCAGTCCTCCTTAGCAGCTAACAATATTTAGAAAAGTTCCCAGTCATTTGGTGTGTGATAGTGTGTGAAACTTAAACCCTGAACCAGATGTTCTATTCAATACACTGTTGAGTCACTCTTCAGTTCTATGAAAGCTCATCGTTATGTTTTAGTCATTGGTTACAATAAGAATATGTTTACTGTAGCTGTCAAATACTAACAAATGGTGAACCTTGAGCTTGGTTTCTTGCATTCTTCTTTTAACTTAACACTCCAGTACAGTGAAACTTTTACATACACACACAATCCCTGTTATATACACCTAACTAGTACATGTAAGTGAGTGGAGAAAAACGTCGTGAACTGAAGAGTATGGCCTGTCAAAATTTCAGGGCTGCACAAATTTACCTATCACTGATGAATCTAACACTTACTTTTGGGGGATCCTGTTGGATGCCTTGGGAAGATGTTGCAAGGAGAATTCATGGCCTGAGTGTTGTACTAAGAATTTCACAAATTGCCAGTTTCCTGTAATATTTGACATGTTTTACCAGTGAAAAAAATGTCATTGGTGGATTAGCACTGTTACTAGCTGCAGAGTTAGTTACTCTCATTTATTTTTAAAATCCTATTAGAACAAGTATATTAACTACATTTTCCCCCAGTTAGATCTCATCCAGTGTATATTATTGCATTATCTGTACAGTTACAGGTTTATTTTTTAGCTAACTTTTCATTAATGAGTATCTGAACAAAAGCACTCAGCAAAATTGTCTGGTTGAAAGGGTTTCATGTAGGGTTGTTATAGTGCCCTAGTGTGACACAGTGATGTCTTTTTAAAACCTATTTACTTCATATATACAAGGCTGAGAAGGATGCTTCTGAATGCTACACTTGGTAATAAAATATCTCAAATACTTTCAAGTCTAGTTCATATGCATATATTGTTAAATTAAAGTAAAACTATTTTGAAACTTCAGACTGTAATGATAGAAACACAAAACCTTGTCCTTGCAGATGTCATGTGATGCAGAAGATGAGTAATTTGAGCTAGAAGTCATAAAGAGTATGGTTTGGGCAAAACTGTCACTTGTCTATTCACTTAACAAGACTTTATGACTGAAAGAATCATTAAATGACTGAATACAGTGGGCGGATGCATAACTCTTCTGTGCTAATGAAAGCCTTTTATTTGTCAGATATTCAGAGAAGGGCAAGGGCTAAGTTAAATTTTTTAATGAAGGAAAAAATGATCTATATTAATTCTAGGCAAAAATGTTCAGTATTTCTTCAAAATAACTGCCCCCTCTTAACTTACATTCCCTCTGGCAAATACTTTTTATTCAGTGATTTATGGCTAAAAATGTGTGTCTAGGAGATTTGTCATATTTGTACATTTTCAGTTCCACTGTTTTGCACGTATACGAAATTCACTTTGCAGGGGTCTTTGACGAACAGATCCAGAGTCATAACATTTTACAGCATAGGGGAGGAGGATATTTTCCCCATTGGCCTTTTGCCAGGTCTATAAAGAGCTATTCACTTAGGCCTGAACCTTCGGCTTGGCGTGCGGGTGCAGGGCCCACTCGCTGAGGCGTAAAATGACACGGCGTGACGTCGGGCATGCATCCTAACGTCACCGCGCGTCATTTAGATTTTCAGTTCAGTGGCCGCACAGCCGAGTCGGCTGCAAGCCCGCTGAACTGTCAAAGGCCTATTAAGGCCATTTAAAAAGGCAAGCAATTAACCTGAGCTGCCCATCCAACCCTAAGGTCGACGGGCAGGCGAAGAGCCCAGGCAGGCTTTGCATTTTTCATGGAACCTCATCCACAGGCGGGATGAGGTTTCATGAATGATTTTAAATTTTCACACAAATGTTTATTAAAATGAATGCATGTGTCCCAGTTCATGTGGCAGTTTCACATGAGGGGACATGCCATAAAAATTATTTCTCCACTTTATTAACCTTTTAAAACTTATCTTTTTTGAGCTCTTTTGTGCACATGCGCGAAAGAGCACACTCCTGACTCAGGCAGCCCCCCCCCGCCTGCATAGGAAGCGCACAGCGCTTCCGGGTGCGCGTCACACTGAGTGGGTCTTAATTGGCCCGCCCTTGTAAAATGGCAGCGCGGACCCAATTAGGGGCGCCAATCAGGTCCGCGCCCGCCCCTGCGCACACCCCACCACCCACCACCGCCCCCCGCCCCCCCAATGGGGGGGAAAATTCTACCCTGCCCTTTTCCCATAACCATTTCATTTTGTCTTTTTCAAAAAATTATCCATTTCCCTTTTAAAGATTGGCTGACTTCTGCTTCCACTACCATTTCTGGTGGAGCAGCCTATGACCTAACAACCTTTTGAATTTAAAAATAAAATCCCTCGATCTTCCATTTTATTCTTTTGTTGATTGGCTTAAATTTACACTCTGGTTACTGACTCACTGGCCAGTTGAGATAGATTCTTTTCTTGATTCAGCATATCAAATCCCTTCATAACGCCCTAATGAAAAGAGTCCCAGTTAATTCTCATAACTAAAGTATCCCATCCTTGTTAAAATGAGTTTTTGAATTAATAAAGGAGCAGAAATGGAAAAAAACATTTGCTTCTAAAATAAGGTACAGATTTATGACTCGGGCTCATGGTCAGTGGATAATGTTCATCTGCTTGTGCACAATTTGCTTATTTTGATTCTATTATCCCATTATTTGAAATTATTTTGTATTAAAATAAATGATAACTTCTTTCATTAGCTGTCCTCTTTCCAAATTGAGTTTGTAGATTCACACACACTAAAGAACCTTCTATTTTCTGTAGGATTATCTACCATCTAAAACAAAGTTCTTGTAATTCAAAGCTTTACACAAATAGCAACAAGTTATCAAGGTCATTCTCTGTGTTTAGGTGATATTTGTTTGATATATCGGATAGACAATGAGAATGGATGTCATATTATTCTAAATTAGATAATGATGCAAAATGCACATCCAGGCGATCAAAAAGCCCAGTGATCAGTATCAGTTTTAAGCAGGTGAAGTGTAAAAGTATTAATCTGAGTAATAAACGTAAGGATTTGTATCCCAAGGATTTTTCTCACTATATTTTACATTGTGATCAAATGTTTTATTTTCTGTTAGATGGCTAAGCCAGGACAGTTGCAATTAGCTTCCATGTCTCTGGATTAAGGAGGAATCCATTTCTGATCATTATTAATGACTCTTATTGAATGTGTGGGCATCAAGTGAGGACAAAATTAGGCTTAGCTAAGATGCCACAATATAAAATAGCCTGCTGATATTCACCCTCGCAGCTGTCTTAAAAAGAATGGCCACTAGAACAACGGTGAGTAATGCCATGGAAGCAGAACTCAGGAAGATCAAATATCTTCAGGAAAGGAGAACGGAAGGGAGAAAAGTAGCAGTAAAGGACTGAAAACTGTTCCTTAAAGAAAAACAAAGAGCTTCACACCATCTCGTGTTCAAATTCCAAGGATAAAATGTTATAGGCGTTAATTACAGAATGCGGGCTATGCAAGGGTAAATCAGGACAAGTAGATTCCAATTTGAAAAGGTGAAATTTATTATATGATTTTCCTTACTTTGTGTTTTCCAAATACTATTTGCTCTGAAATGTTGGCAGGCTGCTTTGAAAATAAATGTTCTTAAATTTCCATACAAGCAAACAGAAACAAAAACTTATATTTATCTAGTGCCTTTAAAGTGGTAAAACAGCCCATGATGCTTCACGCGAGCACTATAAAACAAAATATGACACCGAGCCACTTAAGCCAATGTTAGGTCAGATGACCATAGAGGTAGATTTTAAGGAGGAGAGGGAGGTGGAGAGGTGCAGGGAGGAATTTCCAAAGCATTGGAAGGCAGCTTAAAGCAAGGCCACCAATGGTGGAGCAATTTAAATTGTGGATGCTCAAGAGACCAGAATTAGATGAACACAGATATTTCAAAATTTTGCTGGGCTGGAGAAGAGTAAAGAGATGGGGAGGGGTGGAACCATGGAGAGATTTGAAAACAAGGTTAAGAATTATAAAATCAAGACGTTTCTTAACCGGGAGCCAATATAGGTCAGTGAGCAGAGAGGTGTTAGTTGAACAGGACTTTGTGTGAGTAAGGACATAGGCAGCAGAGTTTTGGATGACCTCAAGTCCATGGAGGGTAAAATGTGGGAGACCAGCCAGGAGCATTGAAATAGTAAAACGTAGTGGTAACAAAGGCATGACTGAGGATTTCAGCAACAGATTTTTTAAAAATATTTGTTTGATGTGGGCATTTATTGCCATCCCTAAATGCCTTTATTCATTAGACTTTTAATTCTAGATATTTTATGAATTAAAATTCCACCATCTGCAGTGGTTGGATTCGAAACCAGCTCCCCAGAGCATTACCCTGGGTCTCTGGATTACCAGCCCAGTGACAGTACCACCACACCACTACCTCCCTCAGGTGAGCTGAGACATTGGTGAAATCAGGTGATGTTGCAGAGGTGGAATTAGGCGATCTTAGTGGTAGCATGAATATGTTGTCAGAAGTTCACCTCAAGATCGAATATAACACCAAGATTACAAACTAGCTGGTTTAGTTTGCCAAGGAGAGGGATGCAGTCAGTAGCTAGAGAGTGGACCAAAAGCCATGGCTTCAGACTTCCCAATATTTAATTGAAAGAAATTTCTTCCATTCCTTACCGGATATCAGGTAAGCAGTATAATAATTTAGTAATAGTGAAGGAGTCATGAGGGGTGGTGAGTTAGGGCTGGGTGTTGTCAGCGTACATGTGAAAACTTAACACTGGGCTTTCAGATGATTGCACTGAGATGCAGCAGCTAGATACAAAACAGGAGTCAAGGATAGTGCCTTGGGGACACCAGAGGTAACAGCATGGGAGTGGAAAGCAAGGCCATGACAAGTGATGCTGCAGTTACAATTAGCTATATGTGAATGGAACCAGGTAAGAGCAATCCCACCAAGCTGGACAACAACGGATAGGCATTGGAGGAGTTGCTGTGATCAACTATGTCAAAGGCTGCAAATAGGAGTGGGATGAGGGGTGATCGTTTACCTTTGGCACAATCACATAGTCATGTCAGCAACTAATGAATATCCTCCTTAGGGAGAGACAAATGTGGCCTTTTTGGAGTTGAGTTGGCTCTAAAATGACCTGCCTGGTGATGGAAAGTTGAACCTATGTCAGTCCTCTTTGGCAGGCCTGTAAGTTAAGATCTTTTGATAAATATGGTGGTGCTGGCTGGACAATGGGCAGGTTACCAGTAATGTTTGCTAGTAAGTAGCATTTGTCTTAGCTGCTTAAACTACAGCGTTATCCCCGCACATACCTAGGGACCATAAGCTTTGACTGTTGCCAACCTGTGCCAATGTCCCTGGACTTAGAAAATGGTGTCTTAGTAAATGGGATGTATCCCTAAGGGGGAAAGAGTGTGTACTCCATGTTAGATCGATAGAAATGATCCTTGTATGAATTTCTCAGTAACATGATTTGGAAACTCTGAACCAGGGGCAGGTTTTTCCGGTCGGCGAGCGGGGGCGGGGTCCGCACGCCAAGGCTGAGGTTGGCAGGCAGGCCGGGAGCCCAGGCGGGTCTCGGAAAAAGCATGAAACCTCATCCAAGGGCGTGATGAAGTTTCATGAGGGTCTTTAAATTTTTATGAAAGGTTTCAATAAAAGTTATGGACATGTCCCAACTCATGTGACAGTGTCACGTGAGGGGACATGGCAGGGAAATTTTTCAAACCTCTTTATTTCAAGATTTACATCAGAGACGATCTCCCTGAGGCAGCACTTTGCCTCGGGGGATCTGTGCGCTCTTTCGCGCTCATGCACTTCCTGGCGCACGTCATGCTGGGCGGGCCAAACTTAAAATAGCTGTGCGCCCCCGCTTAGGGGGCACTGATTGGAGGCTAGCCCGCTGGCACCCATACCCACTCTCTACCCCCCCCCCCCCCCAACGGGGGGCAAATGTTGGCCCATGTTGCTATCTTTTATAGTCAGATACCTTATTTGTTTAAAAATAAGAACTCAAGTGGGAAGAAGATTGAAAACAAAAATGGCACGGATTTGACCAACGTGCCCAGTGCCTTTTGATCATAGTTTAAGTTGGATTATGGGCTGGTTAAAAATGTTATTTTGCTGCAAAACTGCCATTACTAACACCCTTTACCAAAAAAAGGCATAATTTTCCAACTAACATATCTAATTGAGTCAATTCCAAAAAATACTGATTAGGCAATTCTACCCACTAGATATTGCTTTTTTAATAATTCATATTAATGCTATGGATTCTGCAAGATTTTAGTGATGTTTACATTAATGGAGGTTTTAGAAGAAAATAAAATTGGTTACTTAAACCATTAGTTAAATAATGGTCCAGAAATAATGTTTAAAATACATTAATGTTTACATAGTACGGGTAAAAACCACAAAAGGGGGACATTGCTTTGTTTTTTTTAGAAGAAAGGTCATATATGAATTGTAAATTCCTGTTGAAAATATACATTTATGGGAAGACTTAAAATTTTGTTCTGAAGTTTGAGATTGTTCGTAAACTGGTAGCTTTGAATTGTGTAAGCATTGTGTGCATTTAATGTTGCTTTGCTATCAGAATAGCCCCAATACATAGTGTTGTGTTACCTGTTATCTTCTACAAAGGTACAATGACTGTCTTGGACAATATACAATGAATGAATGTTTCTCTCTCAAATTATATCAATGTGCAACCATAGTGGTGTAAAGTGGAATTTGGGACCAATTCAGGTGTTTCTTTGACTTGTATTCATCCAGGTGTTATCAAATATCCCATATCCAGGTGCAGAGTTGATTCCAATTATTCTATATTTATTGACGAATAGACACAAATTGGATTAAAGATTCCAACCAATCTGAATTCAGACTAAGTCAGGAAAGTTTGAGTTTCTCCAACAAAAAAAGGAACAGTTTGTGCTTCAAACTGTTGGCTTCTCCTAATGCATCTGGTGAATTTCTATCATTTCCCTGTCTCCTGAAGCATGAACAAATGATGCTTTACTTCATAAATTCAGACGTTGAGAATTTGAGGTAATCTGAACTGGAATGACTTCCCTCATTCACTGTATTTGACGCCAATCATTATTAGCCTTTTCCCTTTAAATTCATGTAGAATCTCTTTCAGTATTGGTAAACAGAGCAGTGTTAAAGAATTTGTTTCCATCTGAGAATTCCTTGTGTGAAAAATCACAGGTAACTTGCCTGAATGATTGAGGGTGTGTTACTTTCCTTTGGAGTTATACCTTGGACAGCCGTGTGCATCATTTCCTTTCAACTGCCCAAGACTCCAGAATTTTACTGAACTTTTATAAGTTTGTTTATCTTGTATTCATCTATTGTGCACATTTATAATTTTTTGATTATGGTTATCCCTCTCAAAATTAAAATGATTACAACAGTCAGCTTGTTTTTGTACATTGAATCATAGGATTTTACACCTTAACAGTGGAGACCATTTATTGTCACCTGTGTTGACTCTCTGAAACAGCTGTCCTCTTAGTTCTATTCCGTTGTCCTTTTAATTCTTTTCTAATATTTATACCATTTCCTTTCTAAAGTTATTTTGTATTCTACTCCCAAGACTATTTTGCATAGGACATTCCTTGTCCTGACAATCGTCTACATTATTAAAAAAAATCTCCCAACCTCTCCCTTCATACATTTGTGATGACCTTAAATTTATGCCCTACATATTGTGAAGAGAAAGGAAGTAATATCTGAACCTATAGAGAGTAAGTTGTAGCAGCGACTTTGCTGAGTTAGATAACAGCCAAACTGAAGTTTCAGATTCTCTAAACAATTGACAGTAAGTGCAATTTCCCTATTAAGGCTGAACCATTAAGTCGGGATTGCTCAATCACATCCTAATTAAATCCAGCAGAGTGTCTTGGAAACAGCACCAAAGAGAGTAATAGGAGGTCAGATCTGGCTATGTTAGATCTATTTATAAAATTTGGTTGGGTTGCAAAGACAAAGATATGGCCAACAAATTGAACCCTTGGAAATCAGGAGCAAAATTGTTCATTTATGCATATAAATATGTGCATTCTTATGACTTTGATTAAATTTTAATTGGAGCTTATTCTTCTCCCACCCATCAATATTAAACTCTCATTGGGGAGGACCATTATCTCAAATTGAATTTGTAACATTCCTTGTTTAACTCATGAGGTAAACATGAATAAAATAGCTTTTTACATCCTATTGCTTTCAACTCCCTCAATCCCTCAAGATAATCTTGCCAAACCTGGCAAAAATGCACATTTCAGGGAAAGATTGTATATGAATGTCAGTTAACTTGAATTCAAGCTCTGGGAAATTTAATGTTCTAATAATGTAGCTTTTGGAGTCAACAGTGCTTCTTAGAAATTGTGAGTAGTCCTGAGCAAAACAACTGTTTGGCTTGCAAATCAAATATTGTGCAATAATATTACCTAGTTTTATTCCATTCAGGAGTACAATATCTTTCTTCAGCTTTGGTGCAGACCTGCTGCAAAACCTATATTGTCAGCTTCATAGTCAGCACCATATTTGGATTGGTCGTATGTGTACATGATATGGAAATAACTGTCTGGCTTTCCTCCACATCTGATTGTAAAACAAATTCAGTGATACTTGTAAAAATTATAATTTAATGTTATTTGTTCATTTAAATAGCTGTAAATGTCTCTTTGTCCTATGAATTATTTACTTTGCAATTTATCCTAACTTGTTGCTTTTGGTTTCTCTAATTCTATATCCATGTGTCTAATTAAAGCAGAATTTTAGTTCAAGTTACTGTTGTTATTTCTCTAACATACCAGCCACAGATATTCAAGAATTCACATGACTTAAACGTGGGTAATTAGAGGGGAAAACATTCACTGTTTTTATTTCAATAGGTGCAGCATGGTGTGTTTTTCCATGCAAGACAGCTCCCAGTAATCAACATTTCCAGCTTCCTCAGGCAACTTAGTGGATGAATGCCCCTCTGTGGTACTGAGCCATATAGACCCAGAAGATTTCAGATTAATCTGAATTAACACATGCCTCCTAGAGTAAATATGAACACTAGAAGAAAATAAAGTACTTACATTGAAACAGCAGCACCTTTCATGACCCTAGGACATTCCATAGTGGCTCACAGCCACTGAAGTTACAGTTATGTAGGGAATGTAGCACACAATATTGCACAAAGCAATGTCCTCCAAGCAGTAAATTTGAGGAACAAAATTCATTTTTACAGCTCTTTGCTTTCCACTTCCTCTGGCCCCTCAAGATAACCTGGCCAAGCCTGGCAAAAATGTGGCCTTCAGGGAAAACTTGAATCTGGATGTCAACAAATTGGATTGCAAGCTCTGGGAGTCACAATCCAATTTTGTAGCTTTTGGAGTAAACATAAGAACTAGGACCAGGAATAGTCAATTCAGTTCCTCAAGCCTGCCCTGCCATTCAATACGATCATGACTGATCTCATTTCGGCCTCAACTCCAATTCCCCGCTCTCTCCCCAAAAACTTTCAACCCGTTACTAATTAAAAATCTGTCTATCTCCTCAAATTTATTCAGCATCTTGACATCCACTGCACTCTGAGGTAGTGAATTCCACAGATTCACGACCCTTTGAGAAAAGTAATTCCTCCTCATCTCTGATTTAAATCTACCACCCCTTAGCCTAAAACTATGGCCTCTCGTTCTAGAATGCCGCATAAGGGGAAACATCTGCTCCACATCTACTTTGTCTATCCCCTTTAGCATCTTATATACATCAATTAGATCCCCTCTCATCCTTCTAATCTCTAGTAAGTATAAGTCTAAACTGCTCAATATCTCCTCATAAAACAAGCTCCACATCTCTGGAATCAATCCAGTGAACCTCCTCTGAACCGCCTCTAATGCAACTACATCCTCAAGTAAGGGGACCAAAACTGTGTACAGGTGCGGTCTCACCTATGCCTTGTACGGTTGCAACAACACTTCCCTATTTTTATACTCTATTCCTTTAGCAATAAATGCCAAAATTCCATTTGCCTTCCTTATTACCTGCTGTACCTGCATACTAACTTTGTGATTCATGCACAAGGACACCCAGATCCCTCTGCACTGAAGCATTCTGAAGTTTCTCTCCATTTAAATAATAAGTCGCCTTTTTATTCTTCCGACCAAAATGGATAACCTCACACTTATCCACGTTAAACTCCATCTACTAAATTTTGGCCCATTCACCTAACCTGCCCATATCCATTTTTAAATTTCTTATTTCTTCATTGCAACTTACAATCCCACCTATTTTGGTGTCACCTGCAAATTTAGCTTTGGTACCTTCTATCCCTGAATCCAAGTCATGAATATAGATTGTAAATAGCTGGGGCCCAAGGACTGAACCCTGTGGCACCCCACTAGTTACAGCTTACCACCCAGAAAAAGACTCATTTATCCCGACTCTCTGCTTTCTGTTGGTTAGCCAATCCTCTATCCAAGCTAATATATTACCCCTAACTCAGTGTGATCTTATCTGGTGTATTAATCTTTTGTGCAGCACCTTATCAAACAGTGTTCCTTAAAAATTGAGAGTAGCCCTGAGCAAATATTCAGCAATAAATCTGCCATTTTTATTCATTTTAGGATAAGGATGTCTCTCCAACCCTGATGCAAATCTGCTGCTAAACTGAAATTGCAGCTTCAAGTGTTCCATGATTCAGTCAGCTCCATATGGAGAAGCATGGCCAGATAATCTGATTTAGCGATGATGGTTTAGGGATAAATACCAACCAGGACTCTGGGGAAATACTTTTGCAAATTGTGCCATGGGGTATTTTGCATCCACCTAGGAGGGAAGACTGACCCCAGTTTAATGCCTTGTCTGAAAGGTGGCATCTCCGACAGTGACAGTCTACGTACTAAGTGTGAATACATATTGGAATGTTCTACTAACCCATAATGGAAAGGTTTATGGAATATAAATTCCAAAAATGGCACTTCAAAGGCTAAGAGGAACCATCCAGAAGGCAGGAGGAAGAGGAGCGGGAGCAAGGAGCCTGTGGGAATCTTGATTTATCCAACATATGTTGGGCTGAATTTTTACTTGGCTGACCTGTCAGGTGGGGAGCCAGTCAATGAAAGTCATAGGATCAGTTTAGTCAGGGATGGGGGTAAGGTCACGTGTAAATTTTTTAAGCATGTATGATCCTCTTGCTGTGATTGTGTGTGGTCCTGACCCATAAGTAATGACCTAAGCACCCCAAACAGCATTTCTGTTCCCAGGCAACCTCCATCTTAGAGCCAGGATGTTTTAAATGAGCTAGCATATTGTGTCTACTGACTGTTCAACCAACAAAGAGCCCATTAAACCCATTAAACTACTGTGTTAAGACTTCACTGTGGCCGCCATCACAACACCCCACCGCCCCCCCCCACCCCCCCCACCCCCCCCCACCTACTGTTGTATGAAAGTGTGTAGCATGAAAGGATAAATGGTCACTGCAAATTGACACTGGTGCCGCACCTTCTATGGAGAATGAATAACTCTGTAGTAGTCTTGCCTTTGTATTTCTGACACCAACAAACTTCTTCCACGTTTGCTTCCAGCTATACTGTAACAGGAAGATTTCCACACGAGCCAGCTGTGCACACATTTTCGAAAGGCAACTCCACTCCTTCGAGTGCGTCTAGCAACCTTCTAAGAGCTGTTGGCTCACTTAGTTTTACATCTTCTGGACAACGACCATATAGGTTTGTTTCTCCAGTTTTTCATAGACTGAGAACATACAAAATCAAGGAAAGGGGCTGGTCTCAGGCTTAGTGATCACCAATGCTGGCAGCAGATTTACACATTGATGCTTAGAAGTTCGCTCACACCCAAGATAAGACTGACAGACCTGTAATTCCTTGATGTATCCCTTTCTCCTTCTTGAATACAGGTCTGATGTTTCCCACCTTCATGGCAGCTATTCCCAATGTTTTTGAAAAATTATGGTTTGGCAACTTTTCTACTTTTGGCCACAATAATCTTTAAACACTTTTCCCTTTGGATATATATATCTGCAGCATTGTTTTTTTCCACATTCTCCTGAGATACTATTTACTTCCAATTTCATTTGTAAAAGAAGGGTGAAGTACTTGATCCGCATCTATCCCTTCATTCTAAAGTGTCACTACCCCTTTTTTGACAGCCCTTTTAATTTTGTGCTTATAATGGTTATTGCTATTTATTTTATGTTGACTGCCATAAATCTTATTCTTTCTTTTTGATTATTATGTTTTAGGACTGTATCTTTTGATTTATAAGATTGACACATTTTGTGACTGTGGGCGGAATTTTCCGTACCAGCTGGCGTCGGGCATGCTCGGTGGCCTGAGTGGACAATATGGCAAGAAGGCCAGAAATTGGTTTCACTGCGTCGTGAAACTAGTTTGCGATCGCCCGCTTAGCCCATCGATGGCAGGCCACATTCCCCACCATTGGATGTTGGGAACCTCATTGTAATATATCAGCATATCATTATAAGGCCAGCCTGGCGGACTCACCATCCCCCACCCCCTCCACCTGCTGGATCGTGCGCCCACGTTGGCATGATTGCACGCTGATGTGTTTCACAACAGCATACTTAAGGCGTGTACTTCTTGGCAGGCTGCACTTTGAGGGGAACTCGGCAGCGCTCGCCGGGATTGCCTGTTTGACTTCAAGGTTCAGGCACATTGGGAGATCGGGGGGAGGGCAAGAGCTGCCTTGCAGTTGAGGCAACTTGGAGTGGGGGTGGGGGAAAGGGCTGCCCTGTGGTTGAGGTGTGTTGGGCGGGGGGGGAGGTGCAAGGGCTTTCCTGTGGTTGTTGGTAGTGCACAGTCACGTGTGGGGTGCTGGGGGGAGGGATGTGGCCACACCTTAGGGAAACTTCATATAAAGTGATCATTTTTTCTGCAGCTGAGGCAGTTCAGATGCAGCCACATTGACATGCGTGGAGTTGGGCCTCTAGCTTATCTGCTAGCTTATCGAGCAACGCAGAGGCATGAAAGTGCCAGCAAGTGCTCCAGAGCTTTTCAACCCTCGGGCACAAACTGCAAACTAATGAGTGTTTTAGTGGACTGCAAAACAACTGGACGACTGGCCACATTGTACAATCTCCTTGCCAAAGCTGGCCATGGAGCAGTCACTGGTGGAAGTGCTCACAGCCCCTTGCAATGTCATAATTCCAGTTTGGAACAGTCTCCCCTGTGGTTCAAGCCAACCCCAACAGTGCAGCCTTGCAGTGTGGGTTAGGAGAATGCCTGCGCCTGAGCTGAGAACACAGCATACAGTCCAATGGGCAAAGCTGCCGCCAATCGGTCAGGCAGAGTGGGGCGGAGGTGGGTGGGGTTTTGGACAGCACACTCAACTTTGGCCATCCAAGTGGTGGCCAGCACTCACCAGAATGCGTTAAGGGATGTTCAGGCTTAACCAAGCGAGATTCTTCGTACACACAAGCTAACTCATGCGTCTCTCCCTTTCATCCTGCAGGAGTACAACATCAGGAGCATGGAGCCTGGTGACCTAGCTGTATGCCTCATGGTTTACAGAGAGCGGAGATGAAGGGGAAGAGAGCAACGGAGGCACCTGGCTAGGCAGAGGGAGGAGCAGCACCCTCAGGAAGAAGGGAAGGCTGGGGCTCCCGCACACTGGTCAGTGCCCAGGTAGATCCAGGGTCTATACATGCTGCCTTTCATTCCTGCAGATGACCAACAACGAGTGTCCTCAAAGATGGCGCACGTCTAGGGAACTACCCAATCACATCTGCCAGCTACTGCAGGATTTGGCGCCATGGGGGCATGGAGGGCATCCACTGCCAGTGGCCAGGAAAGTGACCGCGGCATTCAATTTCTATGCTAGTGGTTCCTTTCAGGGCTCCACAGGTTACCTCTGTGGGATATCACAAGCCTCCACCCACAAATACATCCATGAAGTCACAGATTCCATCTTCATGAGAGCACACAACTTTGTGCATTTCGCCCGGGACCAGGAGAGCCAGGATGCAAGTGCAATTGGATTTGCCTAGAGCTCGGGTTTCCCACAGGTGCAGGATGCCATTGACTGCACTCGTGGTGCTCAGATCTTCTTCGCAACCAGGGGTCAACTGCAAGGGCTCTCATTCGCTGTATGTGCAGCTGGTGTGCGACCACCACAAATGCATCCTGCAGGTCTGCGCATGGGAGTGTCCACGACTCCTACATTCTCAGTCGGTCACAGATCCCTGACATCTTCCAGGGTCCACAGAGGCTGCAGGGATGGCTCCTCTGAGACAAGGGCAACCTGCAGAGAATGTGGCTGATGACACCCATGTGGCGGCCTCAAACTGTAGCAGAGTGAGGGTATAGGGGTAGGCAATGGCGTAGTGGTATTGTCGCTGGACTAATAACCCAGAGATTATTATGTTCTGGGGACCTGGGTTTGAATTCTGCCACAGCAGTTGGTGGAATTTGAATTCAATAAAAATCTGGAATTAAAAGTCTAATGATGACTATTGCCAATTGTCGTAAAACCCTGGTCTGGCCTACATGTGACTCCAGAACCACAGCAATGTGGCCGATTCTTAAGTGCCCTCTGAACAAGGGTAATTAGGAATGGGCAGTAAAAGCTGGCCTAGCTAGTGACGCACACATCCCATGAATGAGTTTGAAAAAAACAAGGCTCATGCTGCATCTCGCAACTGCTGGAGCAAACCATCGGGGTGGTGAAAATGAAGTTCCGGTGCCTGAACCGGTCTGGTGGAGCCCTGCACAGAGGGTGTCAAGCATCGTCATCACCTGCTGTGCCCTTTACAACCTGGCTGAGGAGGAGCTGGAGGTCTCCTCCAATGAGGAGGACATTGACAGTGATGAGGGTGAAGAGGTCCTCAAAGGTGAAGATAACAGCAATGAGGCCTTCGCACTGGCCAGATGAGGCAGGTGGGCTTGGGTAGCCCTTATAGCTGCTAGATTTTCGGAGGATGATGACGATATGCAGTGAGGTGACCCCATAGATCCTCACATTGCATCTGTGAACGTTTGATTCCACTCTGGCTTATGGCTGCGCACATATCCTCTGATAAGGGTCCTGTCATTGAGAGGCTGTGGAGGAGCAGTGGAATCCTAATAGTCGCTCAATTGCAGGAGCATGATGACAACATGCAGTGAGGACACTCTATAGGTATTCACATAGCCTCTGAGAATGTCTGTCCGAGGGCAGCTTGCTTGTGCTCTGTGATTAGGGTCATATCATGGAGATGCAGCCGTGAAACTTTAAAAGCATCTTTGTCCGTCTTCAGCTCCTAACCCCTTCAGGAGACAGAGTCACTGGTCACAGATGCTAGCGAGATGGGAGGGGGCCAGCCCCATCTTAAAGGTGCTGGGAGCACACAGAGAGAATGATGGATCTCTGTGACACCTGCTGATGACATTCAGGCAGCAATGACAAGCACCTTTGAGGTGCAGGAATCACTAATATGTCCAGGGAGTGAGAGGCCGGACCATCACTTTGGTCTGAAGGCTGCACAAAGCACAGGGAAGAAGCCCTGGACTGAGACAAAAACAAAAATACCTGGAAAAACTCAGCAGGTCTGACAGCATCGGCGGAGAGGAACACAGTTAACGTTTCAAGTCCACATGACTCTTCAACGGAACTAAGGAAAAATAAAAAAGGAGTGAAATATAAGCTGGTTTGGGGGGGTGGGACAAGAAGAGCTGGATAGAGGGCCAGTGATAGGTGGAGATAACCAAAATATGTCACAGACAAAAGGACAAAGATGTGTTGAAGGTGGTGATATTATCTAAGGGAATGTGCTAATTAAGGGTAGAAAGCAGGATGAGCAAGGTACAGATAGCCCTAGTGGGGGTGGGGTGAAGGAATCGAAAAAGGCTAAAAGGTAGAGATAAAGCAATGGATGGAAATACATTTAAAAATAATGGAAATAAGTGGGAAAAGAAAAATCTATATAAATTATTGGAAAAAACAAAGAGGAGGAAAAATCGGAAAGGGGGCGGGGATGGAGGAGAGAGTTCATGATCTAAAATTGTTGAACTCAATATTCAGTCCGGAAGGCTGTAAAGTGCCTAGTCGGAAGATGAGGTGCTGTTCCTCCAGTTTGCGTTGAGCTTCACTGGAACATTGCAGCAGGCCAAGGACAGACGTGGGCATTCCTTACTGAATATTGAGTTCAACAATTTTAGATCATGAACTCTCTTCTCCATCCCCATCCCCTTTCTGATTATCCCCCTCCTTTTTGTTTTTTCTAATAGTTTATATAGAATTTTCTTTTCCCACCTATTTCCATTATTTTTAAATGTATTTCCATCCATTGTTTTATCTCTACCTTTTAGCCTTTTTCGATTCCTTCACCCCACCCCACCCCCACTGGGGCTTTCTGTACCTTGCTCGTCTTGCTTTCTACCCTTAATTAGCACATTCCTTAGATAATATCACCACCTTCAACACCTCTTTGTCCTTTTGTCTGTGACATCTTTTGGTTATCTCCACCTATCACTGGCCCTCTATCCAGCTCTACTTGTCCCACCCCCTCCCCCTTAAACCAGTTTATATTTCACCCCTTTTCTATTTTTCCTTAGTTCTGTTGAAGAGGCATGCGGACTTGAAACATTAACTGTGTTCCTCTCCGCCGATGCTGCCAGACCTGCTGAGTTTTTCCAGGTATTTTCGTTTTCGTTTTGGATTTCCATCATCTGCTGTTTTTTGCTTTTATCCTGGACTGAGACATCTGCCTTTATCTTGTACAGAAAGGTGATCTGAGTGACACGAATGTTGTGATCAGAACAAGGAGCCATAGGCAGGAAGATATTCTTGGGAGTTTATTGACAATAGTGAATAGTATGTACAAGTGTCCAGGCTGTGCAACTACATCTTAACTTTCCACCCTCCTTGTGAACCTGCTCCTTGATCAGGCCAGGTTGGCCATTAACAGGTCCAGGCAGCGAGCGATCGAGGGGTTTGTCCGGCCTGACTGTCTGCCCCTCTTCCGCAGCTACATTTGCTGCCGGGTATCCCTGAAGAGGGAGCACGTGGTGTCTGCTGGCACTGTTGAGGCCTTCTGTGCCCAGTGGGCACCGCAGGGACTGGGGTGCTTTATAGGCCCCGTTAATCACATTTTGATTTGATGTAGGTAAGTTTCCTTTGCATTTTGTCTTTTGTTTTTGTAGTTTCCCTTTAAGGGGCTGCTTTTACTTTGTCCCTGATTTTTGTTAATTTAGTTTAATTGTTTTGACTCAAAAGAGTTACATCTTAACTTTCCTAACCCTGTCGCTACATCTTGGTGCTCCCCAGACATCCACAGCGGAGGTGGAGGCAGCCTGCTGACCACTACACCCTGTTGTCTGTGATGATCTTGGCAGGCGTCCTCTGGCAGCCGAAACCTGGAGGGCCCCGGCCTGCTTCCAGGGTCCTGCTGTGTGGCAGTGGTACCCTCCAGGGCCTGTGGAGCTTGAGCTGCTGAGGTCAGAGGTGGACGAGATTCGGATGGGCCGGACAGTCCCAGAGTCACCTGAATGGATGGGGCTGGGAGGGTACACCTGCTGATCCTCCATCCAATGGGTGACTCCTTGAGGAGAAGGGGTAGCTGGAGTGGGATCAGAATGCCTCGCACCCTTTTCGCGTACACACTGTTGGAGGTCAATGATGGCATCAGTGATGGAGTTCAGCCCGCGCAGCAGTCCAGGAGCGAAATCCTGGACCAAGGTCTCTATGGCAGCTGCCATCCCACCAGTGTTGACCTTGGTACGTTGGCATGCCGGCGCTATCACCTCAGCCTGAAGGTGGACAGACTCCTCCATCGTGCCTTGCAATCTGTAGATTGCAGCGGACATCCCTTCCTGGTATTCCCGAGCTTGCCTTTGCAGCTCCAACAACAGTGTCATGACCAAGCCCAAAGGCTCATCATCTGACTCAGACTCAGCAATGTTCTGGCTTTCAGCAATCTTTTGAGTGCCGGACATCTGGGAAGTCCCTGCCTCCACCTGCTGTGGATCAGAAAGTGCGGTATGCTCACCAGATTGTGACCCCAAGGCTACTCTAAAGCTCGGTCCCACTGGAGTGTGAATCTCTGCGCTGGTGGGTTCACGCTGTGATGGGACTTCAGGGAGGGTTCCTCCAGATTCCTCTTCAGAGGTTTCTTTGGGGCTTGACTGGAGGCCCTGGGTCATGGACTCTGTCGGCTGTTTGCAGATGTGCCTGCAGACACAAGGGGAGATAATTAGTGCATGGCAGTGGCCTGTGAAAGAGGACACATCACTCACACTCATTGTCTGATGGATGTTGCACTGCTGAATTCTCACTTGGTAGAGCACTGCTGACCTCACCATCAGCACAGGAACTATCCAGATCATCGCCGTGAGGACCTTGATTTCAGGCATTCCTCCACCAGTCTGCAATCTCTCCCTCTTGTTGTGTGCCAGCTTGACCTGCATAAATAGAGATGGAGAGAATGTGAGGAGGATGCCTACCAGGTCAGGTGCTAAGTATGCCTGGCATGTGTGGGTGGTGTGTGGTCCCATGGATGGGATGAGGACAGTAAAGGTGTCTGTGTGAGAGTGAGTGATGTCCCTTGAACTGGCAGTGAGTGACGGCCCTTTGGATGTGTGATGGGTTTGTGAGTGAAAGAGTTGAGAGCGATGAGAAGAGTGACTTATCCTGGCGGAACGGAAGAAATCATTCATCCTCTTTCGGCACTGGGTGGCTGTCCTCTTTTGCAGGGCATTGGCGCTGACCACTGCTGCCACTGCCTCCAAAGCCGGATTGGTGACATTGTTGCCTGCCCTGCGGCTAGAGTGGGTAGAGGACATCACGGCGGGCCTCCCCTGCGTCCAAAAGGTGCTCGAGGGATGTGTCATTAATCCTGGGGGCTGCAGTCGGGGCCATGTCATCCATGCAGCAGCCCTGGGCTGGAAGCACTGAGAGGTGTGCGCGCGGCTCCACTTTAAATATGCTGCCTGGCATGATGAAGCTGCAATGTGATGGCGAGGTGGGCGAATGAGAGCCCGCCAGCCATAGAAAGGGCGAATTTCCCCGAAATGCATAATTAATGCAGCGTGTTTGGGATGATACAGTATGAGAAGCCACCATTGTGGCCAGGTTTTACCTCTCCGCTACTGCAATTAGTGCAAATCTGGGACGATTTTGTCCTTTAGTTTAAATATAGCAGAGATGAATGAGGTCACTTGGCCTGTGCTAGAGTCTACCTGACATTAAGCCTGGGTTGTTTAATTCTTAGGGATCTGAGAAAGACACAGATTATTTTATTGAGAAGGAGGTGCGAGGTATTTATGTTTGGAAACAATTACAGCAGTTTCTAAGTCTACAATGAGTAGAACCTGAGTCCCCCAAAGTCCCAGAAAGGTGTTATAGATATTACATTATAAACAGTTGTGCTGTAAGCTAATTGCTTACTTGTAAAATGAAAGGAAGTTGGGAACAAGGATAACTAATACCTCCGAGAGTAGGTCAGAGGCTAGGAATCCTGCAACAAGTACCTCACTTCCTGACTCCCCAAAGCCTTTCCACCGTCTACAAGGCACAATTCAGGGGTGTGATGGAACATTCCCCACTTACCTGGATGAGTGCAGCTTCCACAAAATTCAAGAAGCTTGACGCTGTCCAGGACAAAGCAGTCAGCTTGATTGGCACCACATCCACAAACATTCATTCCCTCCCCCACCGATGCACAGTAGCAGCAGTGTGTACCATCTACAAGATGCACTGCAGGAATTCACCAAGGCTCCATCGACAGCACCTTCCAAATCCACAACCATTACCATCTAGAAGAACAAGGGCTGCAGATGGATGGGAACACTACCACCTGGAAGTTCCCCTCCAAGTCACTCACCATCCTGACTTGGAAATATATTGCCACTGCTTCACTGTCGCTGGGTTAAAATCCTGGAACTCCCTCCCTAACAGCACTGTGGGTGTACCTACACCACATGGACAGCAGCGGTTCAAGAAGGAAGCTCACCACCACCTTCTCAAGGGCAACTAGGGATGGATAATAAATGCTGGCCCAGCCGCGAAGCCCACATCCCATGAATGAATAATTTTTAAAAATTAACTTTGTATCTAAGTAGAAATGTTAATGTGTTTCCCACTGCCGTGGGAAGGGAGTAGAAGAAGCCATTTTGGCATCATATTACAGGCTTCCTGTGATAAGAACTGTAATTACGTGGAGAGTGCCATGCATGATAATTAAAAAAGAACTTAAAAGAATTTCTGTAGCTTAAAGTATGAGTTACCTACAACAGAAAATAGTCGACAGTGTTACTCATTTGATGTAGCAGGAGCTTTAAAACATGAAACCTTGATGTTCAGCTGTTAACTGGAAATTTGAATTACTCCTTAAAAGTTATCGGTCTCCACAGAGATCGTAACATGTAAAAAGGACCAAAAGACCATCAAATCTAACCCGCCTGAACAGCGCATACCTGAAGACTATTAATGCCCCCTCTATCCACGCAATTTATTGGGAACGGTGAGAAAAAAAACAAAACGTGTGATTAATTCAGAAAAGAAACTGTGAAATTCCTCTTTGACTTCCCAAGGCAACAAAACAAAGCTCAAAGAGACTGTCAGCCCAAAACATGTCAGAATTTTTAATTTGAGCACGACAATGTATTTCATTCATTGACGATTTCATAAATCAGTAATGTGACCAAGAGTAGAGTTAACATTCAGAAAATAGTGGATCTGCAGTTTGCCCACCTGCATTTAATTCCATTATGATTGTCCGAGTTTGCTGTCATAAGATTGTTGTCCTTTTCTTCATACCACACAGAGCTCATCCACAGCCACTGGTCTTTACAAAGAGAAATGAAACAACAAAAAAAAGAGGAACCAAAAAGGGTTGGAGTGTCAGAAAAGCTGTAAAAAAGAATTGCTCAGTCTTCACATTTCATTGCCATGTTATTCAAGGCATATTGCCTTTTGGGTCTTTAAATAGACCTAACTGGTTCCATAATAAGTTATTCAATGATCATTGGCTGCTATGTTCACTGCAGCATATTCTGATTAGAAAATCAGTGAAGTAAGTCATTTATCAACAGTGAGTCCAGTGCACTAGATGCCAAAGTTATGGGGTACATTTTCAATCTCACCAGTGCAGTAAAATCTGAGCCAGTGCATCATTTGCATGGAGCAGCTGTCCACTGCTAGTTGTGAAATTTTGCAGACACCTAGTCTACTTGCTGTTATTTGGAAAGAAGACATGGTATAAAAATTGAGGGAGCAGTTACATCAATGAAAGAATTGACTCTGACCCTGAATTATTTTCAAGCTATGTCTGCTTGGCACTGTGTTAATTCAAAGGGCTGCAAGCCTGTGTGTGCTGTAAACAATACAATCAGAACCCCAACCATCATGTTATCAGCCCCTAGATCACTCAGCTTTACAATAACACTTCAATTTGGATTTTTTTTCCCCATAATGGAGAGCTACTCCCTCAGAAGAATATGGACTTGATTTGCTAAAGAAATGGCTTCAATCGTGTCAGGGATGACAGCTGGTTCTTGTTGTGTCAGCCTTGGCTCAGTGGTCAGAAAGTGATGGGCTCAAGCCCTACTCTAGAGGCTTAAGCAGGTGATCAAGACCAATGCTTTAGTGCAGCATCAGGGAAGTGCTGTTTTCTGGATAAAACATTAAACCAAGTCTTTTACGCTTGTCCTCTCAGGTGGACATGGTAGATTCCATGCACTATTTGAAGAAGGGCATAGGAGTCCTCCCAGTATGCTGGCCAACACTTATCCTTCAACCAGCAACTGTAACAGATAATCCATTTACTTATTTTATCACTGTGGGTACAGATTGGCTGCTGCGATTATGATATTACAACAAAGACTACAATTCTAAAGTACTTCAGTGGCTGTAACGCACTTTAGGAAATCATGAAAGGTGCTACATAAACGCAAGTTCTTTCTTTCACATTTTTATTTTAGATATGTTGAAGATTATATGTTATTCATATTTTTAATTGTTGGCTGCAGATAAAGTAACACAATTACAGATGTAATGAGGGGAGAGTTTTACCCTGCCAGGGTAGGCGGATTCTGATATGTGTCGGAGGTTAAAACATCAAAACTACCAATGTGTCTGGAAGTCTGTCAACTCCTGCATTTAACTGGAGCAAGTTTATTCACACATGAGAAACGCCTGTGGAACAGGCAGCTCTATTATTAACATATGCTAGAAGGCAATTGAGTACATTTTTAATCATGGGTTCTGGCTATAATGTCCAGTTTCCTGGGCTTCCTGGAACTCGCCAATTGAATAAGGCGAGAGGACAGCAGGGATTGACAGGGTGGAGCAATTAATAGGTCGGAAAGTCTTTACAGGTACACATTGAGCTAAGAAACCTGCTTCTTCGCCTAAGTGAAAGGCTTTTGCTCACAGGACTTGTTCTGAGAATGTGCTTTCACTTCTTCAGAGGTGCTTTCTGCTACTTGGAGTTTTTTTTCCTTTAATCTGTACTTCCCAACTGACAGCCTTCTCAGCATCATGGAAGCATCTTATGCTTGGACTTCTCATGAGGAACAAGAGAACCAGCAACAGAACCATGAGCAGAAGCAGCTTTCTCCTTGCAGGAGGCGATACCAAGGTAATATCCCCACACAGGGTATACAGGCAGACTATTAGCTTCCTGGACATGATTGAACACCAGTTCCTCAGGACGCTCAGATTGTTAGAAAAGGTCATTGCTGACATCTGCAGCCTCCTAGAGGGAGACCTCCTATAAAGTGAACCAGGTTGGCATCTATTGCTAGTCAAGGTGACTGCAGCCCTGAATTTCTTCATCTCCACCACCAAAAATCTCTCAATCTGCTGTGCACAAGTGCATCTCCCAGGTGAAGAACAGTGTCATGTTTGCCAAGTTTACCACTTTAGTCCACTTTGCTATACCTGAGGTCAGTCACAATGAAAGGGTGCCCTGATTTCCTGCTCCGGCTGGATTCTCACATGCCCAGGGTGTGACAGATTGAACAACCAAGGCAGCCTCAGGTCAACCAGCAGTATTCATCAAACAAAAGAGATTCCACTCTTTTAATGTTCGGCAAATATGCACCCACAGAAAGATTATCATGTATGTCTGTGCAAGATACACTAGATGTAGCCATGATGCCTTCATTCTGCACCAGTCAAGTCTGCCACAGACATTTACACCTCCAAACAGAGTCAGCGGATGTCTACTTGGAGACAAGGAAAACCCCCAATGTATGTGGCTCATGAGATCTGTGAGAAACAATACCACTTACACCCAAGAAAGGTACAACCAAAGCCACATGAACACAAGAATGGTCATTGAGCAGGCCATTGGGGTGCTGAATTCATATCTGGTGGTGGCCTTCATTCTTCACTAGCAAGTGTGGAGAGAATGATAGTGCTCTGCTGTGCTTTACTTAACATTGTGTGGCAGAGAGGACTGGAGCTCCAGAAGTGTTTGAGCACTCTGCATCTTCAGAGGAGGAAAAGGAAAAGGCGGAGCAACATGAGGAAAGGAGGAGGAGCCTGTTGTGGTGAGGGTACCTACAGACATGCACTTAGCTACCCAGGGATGCTTGGCACACTTCATTTAATCTCAGGCAGGGTAGACAGCTAGCTTAGCAGTACTGAACCCACTACCCACCTCTGACTGCACCCACAACCACCCCCTCACCCACCACCCACCCCTCCCCCACCCACAAACTCCAGCACAAAGTATTCATTGACACCCATGACTTATTTTCTACTCAGGTTATTTCATTTTCCTCAAGGTTAAAGGGTAACAATGGAAATGACTGGATAATGGAGTTTTGAAATAAAGTTTATGTTGCATAAACGTTGAACATAGAAGTGACAAGTCAACAGTGTGACATGACACAGCAGTTGGTAAAGCTGAGTTATTTAAAAAATCCCAGAGAGAAACTTTGGACAACTGTCATAACCTATATCTTAAGTGGTATGTTTGAGATGCAACACTAAATTCAGGAATCAGACCATCAGTTCTCGAGATGTTTTATATTAAACTCAATGAAACATTTTATTAATTTGCACAACTTAAATATATACACACGGCTACAAATTATTACTATCACTAGCCTTTTTGAACTCCACCTCTTCTAACCCTTTCATAGTACCAGTTTTATTAGCCTCTGCTAGCTAGGTGCCAGATTTATTCAAAAATTGCAAAGGCACTCTACCACTCTTACATCTTAACACTAGTACACATCAAAGCGCCCAAACTAGTTGGCTTTAATCCAGTTAAAACAAACCCACGGACTAAACCTCTATTTTAAAAGAAAAATATTTTCCAATAATATATACATAAATAGCTTCATGACAAGTGTTAAACACCTGAATGATTAACTTTGAGTTACCATAAGTTCTTTTTCTTATTTTCTACCACTCCCATGTGATGCTACCCCTGTGAATTCAGCAAAGTTGGAGCCAGGCTGCTTGTTCCCCTCTTTTGACACATGAGATATTCATGGCCGACATCCTCTGGATTTTGAAGCCCATGAGGGCTCTGCCAAACACCTGTACCTGTGCGGGAGCAGACTCGTGATTAGGGCAGGAATCAGCATCAGGGGCCCTAGCTGGGCTAGGCTGGGCTGGGGTGGGGTGGCAGGGTTGATCAAGATGGGGGGAGGGAGGGGCAGTAGGAGTGCCTTGAACACAGTCTCCACTTCCATGTTCTCTTTCTCCATCTTCCCTCTCACGACCCACCCGCACTGCCCTGCCAGCCAAGAGCCGGAAAGCACTTTGCTGCACTTTAGTGAGGTTCTGAAAGACCAAGGCAAAACATTCCTCCGTCATACTTAAGCTGGCGTTCTGAGTGTGCAGGCCATTGGGCAAGACCAGTGTATACTCGGTTTCTGAAGCTGCATGCAAGTGGCCACTGTCCTCGTGTTCACATCCATGAAATGAAAGGCCTGAGACATCATGGCACTCATGGTGAAGACAGACCCATCCAAGGTCTCTCCATTCATGTGCAGTGCCTCTAGAACACCGAGAAAACCTCAAGCATTTTCTGTTGCTGCTCCAGAACAGTCATCCTGATTGATGCCCACAAGGCTTAGCATCTATGTCTACTATCAGCACCTTCTTTAGTCTTTAACACTACCATTAACACTCCCTTTGTCTTTTGTCCATGACATCTTTGTCAATCTGTCCTGAGCTCCCACCTATCCCTGAAATTTTTTGCCCCACCTGCTCCACCCCCTCTTACACAGTATAAATTCCATCACATTTCTGTTTCTCTTTAGCTCTGAAGAAGACTCATACGCACTCGAAACATTACCTGTTTCTCTCTCCACAGATGCTGCCAGAGCTGCTGAGTTTTCCCAGCATTTTCTGTTTTTATTTCAGATTGCCAGCACTTGCAGTATTTTGCTTTTATGAAGGGACAACCTTTGTGGAAGTCACTCTGAAGGATGGCTATGGCGTGATAATAAGGTGAAGGTAAGGGTCACTGGTGGGTGGTCAAATGGAGATGTGAGGAGGTGCCTCAAAAGGGAGGAATGGGTACAAGTGTGTTGGTCTGAGGAGTCTATGCAGAAGGCTGGGGAAGTCAGGGTGAGGGAATTTGCACTCACCTTTCCTGCTGTGATGAGATAATTGAACCACTTCTGTCACTGTGTCAGAAGTGAGACACCACACTCCTGATCCTCACCTCCTTTGTCACTTCCAGCCATGCCTGCTTAATCTCTGAGACAGGCTCCTTCCTCCTGTCCACTGGGAACAGAATCACTCTGCAGGCTCTTATAGCCCACAGCATGATGTCAAGGTTTGCATCATCAATCCGTGGGCAGCCTTCCCTGGCTGAGAATCCATTACTCTTATTGCTGTCTTTCTCCTGTTAGTTATACAATGCTTCAATTCTTACCCCTCCAGCATCTATTTAAAGAGTAAGGCAGGCTTGTCCAGCCTTTTCTCATGGGGGACCTGTGGGGAGTGGGGGAGGGGAGTGGGGGGGCAGTGGGGGGAGGCACATTTCAATTTTTCTCACACATTAAGGGCTGATGAGCAAATTTCAGAAAGATAAGGTTTGGCACAACATTCAACATAAATTTTTTAAAAGCTGCCATACGAAAAGAAACAACTTGTTGAGCAAACAATATCACAACAATAAATTGATTGTCACTTTTTTAAAAATTAAGGCGACCATTCGAGTGTGAAAGGGTGAGAGGGTGTGTCTATCTCAGTCTCGGGGTGCTCACTCACTCACTCACCCTCACCCACTGTGAAAGTGGGTAAGCATACCTTTTGGTGTGTGGGTGTGAGGGTAAATGAGAACCCTAAGACTGGAAGTGAGCCAGACACACTCCCCATCCCACTCGCCCCACCCACTCTCTCTCTCACACACACGTACACACGCACCCTCTCTAATGCTCTCTCACACACTCACCCTTTCTCTAACACACTCACCCTCTCTCACTCTCTCACACACACACACCCTCTCACTCTCAAACACACTCATCCTCTCTCCCACAAACACACTCACTTCTTTCACACACACACACACACACTTACCCCCTCTCTCTCACACACACTCACTCACGCTCTCTGCCTTTCACACACACATTCACCCTCTTGCCTCTCACACACACACCCTCTCTGTCTCTCATACACACATACACACACACACACACACACACCCCCTCTTTCTCAGACTCACCCTCTCTCTCTCACATATGCACAAACACACACATATACACTCACTCTCTCTATTGTTCTCTCTCACATACTCTCCCCTTCTCTCACACACACACTCACTCATCCTCCCTCTCACAAACACACTCACCTTCTCTCTCACACACACAAACATATCCTCTCTCTCTCACACTCACCTTCTCTCTCACACACACTCATATCTTCTCTCACAAACATATACTCATGCCCTCTTTCACACACACTCACGCCTTCTCTCATATACACACACACTTATGTCCTCTCTCTCTCACAAACACACTCATATCCAGTCTCTCTCACACATACACTCACGCCCTCTCTCTCACACACACATGCCCTCTGTCTTCCACACACACTCACGCCCTCTCTCACACACTCAGCCTCTCTCACTCTCTCACACACACAGCTCCTCTCACTCTCTGACACGTTCACTCATCCTCCCTCTCACAAAAACACTCACCTCTCTCTCTCTCTCACACACACACCCACCCTCACACACACACCCCCCTCACTCTCACACACACTCTTCCTCCCTCACAAACATACTCGCCTTCTCTCTCACCCACACAGACACACTCACCGCCTCTCTAACACACACTCACACTGTCTCTTTCACACACACACACTCATGTCCTCTCTCTCTCACACACTCATGCCCTCTTTCACACACATACATTCACACCCTGTCTCTCAAACACACATTCACGCCCTCTCTAACACACGCACACTCACACCCTCAAACACACACTCAAGCCCTCTCACTGATACACACACTCACCCCCTCTCTCTCTCACAAGCACACACATTCCCCCTCTTTCTCACACACACACACTCTTTCCCTCACAAACACACTGTCATGCTCTCTCTTTCACACACTCACACTCTCTCTCTCACACACACGCGCTCTCTCTCTCACACACTCACGCTCATGCTCTCTGCCTCTCACACACACATTCACCCTCTTTGCCTCTCTCACACACACGCACACACACATACCCTCTCTCTCATTCACACACACGCCCTCTTTCTCAGACACACACTCTCTCTCTCGCGCATATGCACAAACACACACATACACACTCACCCTCTTATTGCTCTCTCTGTCTCACACTCTCCCTCTCTCACATGCACACTCGCTCATCCTCTCTCTCACAAACACACTCACCTTCTCTCTCACACACACAATCATGCCCTCTTTCTCACACACACACTCACGCCCTCTCTCACACACACTCATGCCATCTCTCTCACACACACACACACACACTCACGTCCTCTCTCTCACACATACACTCATGCCTTCTTTCACACACGTACACTCACGCCCTCTATCTCTCATACACACTCACACCCTCTCTCTGTTTCACATACACTCATGCCCTCTCTAACACACGTACACTCACACCCTCAAACACACACTCAAGCCATCTCATTGACACACACTCTCACCCCCCCCTCTTTCTCACACACAAGCACACACTTTCACCCTCTGTCTCACACACACACACTCACGCTCTCTCTCACACACATACACACACACACATTAACCTTCTCTGCCTCTCACACATGCGCGCACCCACGCTCTCTCTCTCACACACACATACTCACTCACGCTCTCTCATACACACTCACCCCCTCTCACTCTCACACACACTCATCCTCCTGCTCACAAACACACTCACCTCCCCCTCACACACAAACACAGACACACTCACCCCCCCACACACATTCACACTCTCTCTCTCACACATATACTCATGCTCTCTCTCTCACACACACACACACTCATGCTCTCTGCCTCTCACACACACATTCACCCCCCTCTGCCTCTCACACACGTGCACGCACACATCCTCTCTCTGCCTCTCTCTCTCACACACACACGCACATGCATACCCTCTTTCCCAGAAACAAACCCTCTCTCTTTCACACACACATGCACCAACATACACATACACACTCACCCTCTTACACACAAACTCATTTATCCTCCCTCTCACAAACACACTCACCTTTTCTCACACACACACTCATGCCCTCTCTGTCTCACACACACACTCACGCCCTCTCTCTCACACACACACTCAAGCTCTCTCTCACACACACACTCACGCTCTCTCTTTCACACAGACACTTGTCTCTCTCACATGCGCGTGCACACACACACATACACTCACGCCGTCTCTCTCACACACACACACACCCCTCACCCCCTCTCACTTGCTCACAAAGACTCATCCTCTCTCTCACACAGGCACCTTTTTTCTCATAGGCACACACACTCACCCTCTCACCCACTCAGCCCCTCTTCCTCTCTCAGGCACACACATGCTCATCCTCCCTTTCTGACACACACACACACACACACCCATCAACACTCACCCACCCTCACTTCCTCACCCACCCACCCTCAGTCCCACTCTCTTCACCCGTCACCCTCTCTCCTCACTCACCATCTCACCCTCACCCTCTCTCCCTCACCCACTGTCCCTCACCCTCACACACTCTCCCATACCCTCATCCACCCTCCCTCACCCGCATCCACTCTCCCTCACTCTCAACCTCACCCACTCTCTTTCACCCTCACCTTCACCCACTCTCCCTCATCCTCACCCACTCTCCTTCACCCTCACTGACTCTCCCTCACCCTCACCTACTCTCCCTCATCTTCACCCTCAGCTACTCTCTCTCACCCTCCACTTCACCCTCACCCACTCTCCCTTATCCTCAACCACTCTCCCTCACCCTCACCCACTCTTCCCCAACCTAGCCCTCACCCACTCACCCTCACCTTCACCCACTCCCCTCACCCTCACCCACTCTCCCTCACCATCACCCATTCTCCCTCACTCTCTCCCTCACCCTCACCCACTCTTGCTCACCATCACCCATTCTCCCTCACACTCTCTCCCTCACCCTCACGCACTCTCCCTCACCCTTACCCACTCTCCCTCACTCTCAACAACTCTTCCTCACCCTCATCCACTCTCCCACATCCTCACTCCCCCTCACCCTCACTCTCCCTCACCCTCACTCTCCCTCACTCTCCCTCACCTTCACTCCCCCTCACCCTCACTCTCCCTCACTTCCACTCCCCTCACCCTCCCTCTCGCTCACTCTGCCTCACCCTTACCTTCCCACTCTCCCTCACCCTCACTATGCCTCTCTCCCTTGCCCTCACTATCCCTCCATCACCCTCACTCTCCCTCACCCTCACTATTCCTCCATCATCCACACTTTTCCTCACCCCCACTCCCTCACTCTCACTCACTCACCCTCTCACTCACAGCCTCACTCACTCCCGCTCTCCCCCTCACCCACTCTCCCTCATTCATCCTCCCTCACTCTCCCTCACCCCCTCTCCCTCACCCTCTCTCCTTTTCTCCCTCACTCACTCACCATCTCTCCTTGATGCCCTCCCCCTCCCTCACGCATGCACTCACCTTCCCTCTCATGTGCGCACACTTGCCCTCCCCAGTCATGCGCAAATGCTCATGCACTCACCCTCTCTCTCTCTCACACACACACACACACCCCTTACCCCATCTCACTTGCTCACACAGACTCATCCTCTCTCTCTCTCGCACACACAATCACAAACACTTACCCACTTACCCACTCACCCCCTCTTCCTCTCTCTCAAGTACACACATGCTCGCCCTCTCTTTCAGACACACACACATCCATCAACATTCACCCGCTCTCTCTCTCACCCACCCTCACTCCCACACCCATCCATCCTCAGTAACTCTCTCATCACCCTCACACACTCTCTCTTCACCCTGCCTCACCTTCCCTTGCTCCATCACCTTCTCTCCCTCCCCCTCACCCACTCTCCCTCACCCTCACCTACTCTCCCTCATCTTCACCCTCAGCTACTCTCTCTCACCCTCTGCTTCACCCTCACCCACTCTCCCTTATCCTCAACCACTCTCCCTCACCCTCACCCACTCTTACCCAACCCAGCCCTCACCCACTCACCCTCACCTTCACCCACTCCCCTCACCCTCGCCCACTCTCCCTCACCATCACCCATTCTCCCTCACTCTCTCCCTCACCCTCACCCACTCTTGCTCACCATCACCCATTCTCCCTCACACTCTCTCCCTCACCCTCACGCACTCTCCCTCACCCTTACCCACTCTCCCTCACTCTCAACAACTCTTCCTCACCCTCATCCACTCTCCCACATCCTCACTCCCCCTCACCCTCACTCTCCCTCACCCTCACTCTCCCTCACTCTCCCTCACCTTCACTCCCCCTCACCCTCACTCTCCCTCACTTCCACTCCCCTCACCCTCCCTCTCGCTCACTCTGCCTCACCCTTACCTTCCCACTCTCCCTCACCCTCACTATGCCTCTCTCCCTTGCCCTCACTATCCCTCCATCACCCTCACTCTCCCTCACCCTCACTATTCCTCCATCATCCACACTTTTCCTCACCCCCACTCCCTCACTCTCACTCACTCACCCTCTCACTCACAGCCTCACTCACTCCCGCTCTCCCCCTCACCCACTCTCCCTCATTCATCCTCCCTCACTCTCCCTCACCCCCTCTCCCTCACCCTCTCTCCTTTTCTCCCTCACTCACTCACCATCTCTCCTTGATGCCCTCCCCCTCCCTCACGCATGCACTCACCTTCCCTCTCATGTGCGCACACTTGCCCTCCCCAGTCATGCGCAAATGCTCATGCACTCACCCTCTCTCTCTCTCACACACACACACACCCCTTACCCCATCTCACTTGCTCACACAGACTCATCCTCTCTCTCTCTCGCACACACAATCACAAACACTTACCCACTTACCCACTCACCCCCTCTTCCTCTCTCTCAAGTACACACATGCTCGCCCTCTCTTTCAGACACACACACATCCATCAACATTCACCCGCTCTCTCTCTCACCCACCCTCACTCCCACACCCATCCATCCTCAGTAACTCTCTCATCACCCTCACACACTCTCTCTTCACCCTGCCTCACCTTCCCTTGCTCCATCACCTTCTCTCCCTCCCCCTCACCCACTCTCCCTCACCCTCATCCACTCTCCCTCACCCTCACCCACTCATCCTCACTCTCACCCACTCTCCCTAACCCTCACCCACTCTCCCTCCCCCTCACCCACTCTCCCTCACCCTCACCCACTCTCCCTCACCCTCCCCTCTCCCCTCCACCTCTCCCCCTCACTCACCCATTCTCCCTCCCCCTCACCCACTCTCCCTCATCCTCACTCTCACCCACTCATCCTCACCCTCATCCACACTCCCTCACCCTCACCCACTCTCCCTCACTCTCACCCATTCTCCCTCACCCTCACCCACTCTCCTTCACCCTCACCCACTCTCCCTCACCCTCACCCACTCTCCCTCACACTCACCCATTCTCCCTCACTTTCACCCACTCTCCCTCACCCTCACCCATTCTCCCTCACCTTCACCCACTCTCCCTCACCCTCACCCACTCTCCCTCACCCTCACCCATTCTCCCTCACCCTCACCCACTCATCCTCACCCTCACCCATTCTACCTCACCTTCACCCACTCTCCCTCACCCTCACTCATTCTCCCTCACATTCTCTCCCTCACCCTCACCCATTCTCCCTCACCCTCACCCATTCTCCCTCACCCTCACCCACTCTCCCTCACCTTCAACCACTCTCCCTCAGACTCACCCACTCTCCCTCCCCCTCGACCTCTCCCTCTCACTCTCCCACTCTCTCCAGCCCTCACCCACTCTCCCTCACCCTCACCCACTCTCCCTCACCTTCTCTCCCTCCCCCTCACCCACTCTCCCTCACCCTCACCCATTCTCCCCCTCACTCTCACCCACTCTCCCTCGCCCTCACCCACTCTCTCAGCCCTCACCCACTTACTCACAGTCACCAATTTCCCCTCACACTCTCTCCCTCACCATCACCCACTCTCCCTCACCCTCTCCACCTTACTCTCACCCACTCTCCCTCACTCTCACCTACTCTTTCTCACCCTCAACCACTCCCCCTCACCCTCATCTACTCCCCCTCACCCTCATCCACTCACCCTCACTCTTCTGCACCCACTCTCCCTCACCTTCACTCCCCCTCACCCTAACTCTCCCTCACTCACCTTCACCCTCCCACCCTTACTCTCCCCCATCCTTACTCTCCCTCACCCTTACTCTCCCTCAACCTCTTTCCCTCACCCTCACACACCCTCCCTCACCTGCACACTCACCCACACTCCTTCACAATCAGCTTCACCCACACTCCCTCACACTCACCCTCACCCACTCTCCTCATCCTCACCCACTCTACCTCATTCTCACATCCATTCTCCCTCTCCCTCACCAACTCTCCAATACCCTCCACTCACCCTCACTGCTCTCCCTCACCCTCACCCACTATCTCCACCCTTCCCCTCACCCACTATCTCCCCCTCACTCACTCTCCCTCACCCATTCTCCCTCACCCTCACCCTAACTCTCCCTCACCCTCACCCACTTTCTCTCACCCTCACCCACTCTCACACACCCTCACCCTCAACCACACTCTCTCACCCTCACTCTCACACCCTCACTCTCCCTCACCCTCACTTGCCCTCACTCTCCCTCCCATTCTCCCTCACCCACTCTCCCGCACCTTAACTCCCCCTCACCCTCACTCTCCCTCACCCTCACTTGCCCTCACTCTCCCTCTCATTCTCCCTCACCCACTCTCCTGCAACTTAACTCCCCCTCACCCTGCCTCTCGTTCACCCTCCCTCTCCCTCACCCTCACCAACTCTCCAATACCCTCCCCATCCCCCTCACTGCTCTCCCTCACCCTCACCCACTATCTCCACCATTCCCCTCACCCACTCTCCCTCACCCTCACCCTAACTCTCCCTCACCCTCACCCATTCTCTCTCACCCTCACCCACTCTCCCTCACCCTCAACCACACTTTCTCACCCTCACTCTCACACCCTCAATCCCTCACCCTCACTTGCCCTCACTCTCCCACACCTCCACTATCCCTCACCCTCATTCACCCTCACCCACTCCCACACCTTAACTCCCCCTCACCCTCCCTCTCCCTCACCCTCCCTCTCCCTCCTTCAGCCTCCCTCTCACTCACCCTCCCTCACCCTAACTCTCCCTCACTCAACCCTCCCTCACCCTTGCTCTCTCACCCCCACTCACTCACTTATTCTCTCACTCACACACCCTCACTCACTCACCCACTCTCACTCATCCTCAACCACACTCTCTCACCCTCACCCTCACTTGTCCTCACTCTCCTACACCCCCACTCTCCCTCACCTTCATTCTCCCTCACCCACTCTCCCGTACCTTAACACCCCCTCACCCTCCCTCTCCCTCACTCTCCCTCTCCCTCCCTCAGGCTCCCTCACACTCACCCTCCCTCTCACTCACCCTCCCTCACCCTCACTTTCCCTCACCCTCACTACACTTAATCTCCCTCACCCTAACCCTCCCTCACCCTAACCCTCCCTTACCCTAACCCTCCCTACCCTTGCTCCCTTACCCCCACTCACTCACTCATTCTCTCACCCACACACTCTCTCTCACTCACCCTCTCTTAGTCACCCTCTCTCCCTCACCCAGTCTCATACACTCATCCTCCCTCCCTCTCAGGCTTGCGTCCTCCCCGTACCACACACACTCACTCCCCCTCCCCCCATGCTCATGCACTCACCCTTTCTCTCTCACACACACACACACACACACAACACTCACCCTCTTTCTCACTCCCTCACTCACCCTCCTGCCCATCCTAACCCTAACACATTCTCCTTCTCTCCCTCATCCATTCCACCTCTCCCTCACCATTCACCTCCTCTCCCTCTCCTTCACCCTCACCCACTCTCCCTCACCCTCAGTCTCCCTCACCCTCACTATCCCTACGCTTAATCTCCCTCACTCTAACCCACCCTCACCTTCATTCTCCCTACCCTTGATCCCTCACCCCACTCACTCGCTCATTCTCTCCCTCACTCATCCACCCTCTCTCCCTCTCTCTCTCCCTCACTCATCCATTCTCTCTATCTCCCTCACCCACCCTTTCTCATTCATTCACCCTCTCTCTGCCCCTCACTCAACCACCCTCTCTCTCCCTCACTAATCCACACTCTCAATTCCTCACTCATCCACCGTCTCTCCACCACGCATCCACCCTCCCACGCCATCAGGCCCCCACCCACCTACCCTCCCTCACCGTCACTCCCCCCACCCACCCACCCACCCTCCCTCGCGGTCACTCCCCCCACCCACCCACCCTCGCCGTCATTCCCCCATCCACTCTTCATCCCTCCCTGGCCGTCACTCCCCCACCCACCCACCCACCCAGCCTCGCCGTCACTCCCCCACCCACCCACCCACCCTCGCCGACACTCCCCCACCCACCCACCCTCCCTCGTCGTCACTCCCCCAACCACCCACCCAACCATCCTCCTTCGCCGTCACTCCCCCACCCACCCACTCTCCCTCGCCGTCACTCCCCCACCCACCCTCCCTCGCCGTCACTCCCCCAACCACCCACCCTCCCTAGCAGTCACTCCCCACCCACCCAACCACCCTCCCTCGCCGTCACTCCCCCACCCACCCACCCACCCTCCCTCGCCGTCACTCCCCCAACCACCCACTCACCCTCCCTCGCCGTCACTCCCACAACCACCCACCCTCCCTAGCAGTCACTCCCCACCCACCCAACCACCCTCCCTCCCTCGCCCTCACTCACCCCACCCACCCTCCCTCCCTCACCGTCACTCACCCCACCCCACCCACACACCCTCCCTTGCCGTCACTCCCCCACCCACCCTCCCTCGCCATCACTCCCCCACCCACCCACTCACCCTCCCTCGCCGTCACTCCCCCAACCACCCACCCTCCATCGCAGTCACTCCCCACCCACCCAACCATCCTCCCTCGCCGTCACTCCCCCACCCACCCACACACCCTCCCTCGCCGTCACTCCCCCACCCACACACCCTCCCTTGCCATCACTCCCCCACCCACCCTCCCTCGCCGTCACTCCCCCACCCACTCCCCCACCCCACCCTCCATCGCCATCACTACCCCACCCACCCTCTCTCTCTCACTCACCCACCCACCCTCTCTCTCCCTCACTAATACACCACTCTCAATTCCTCACTCATCCACCCTCTCTCCACCACGCATCCACCCTCCCTCGGCGTCACTCCCCCACCCACCCACCAACCCTCCCTCGCTGTCACTCCCCCACCCATCCACCCTCCCTCGCTGTCAGGCCCCCACCCACCCACCCTCCCTCGCCGTCACTCCCCCACCCACCCTCCCTCGCCGTCACTCCCCCAACCACCCACCCTCCATAGCAGTCATTCCCCACCCACCCACCCACCCTCCCTCGCCGTCACTCCCCCAACCACCCACCCTCCCTAGCAGTCACTCCCCACCCACCGAACCACCCTCCTTCGCCGTCACTCCCCCACCCACCCACACACACTCCCTCGCCGTCACTACCCCACCCACCCACCTACCCTCCCTCACCGTCACTCACCCCACACAGCCACCAACCCTCCCTCGCCGTCACTCACCCCACCCCAGCCACCCAACCTCCCTTGCCGTCACTCCACCCACCCACCCACCCATCCAATCACCTTCGCCGTAACTTCACACATCCACCCTCGCCGTAACTCCACCCACCCACCCTCCCTCGCCGTTACTCCACTCCCCCACTCCCCCACCCACCCACCCTGCCTCGCCGTCTATACCCCCACACACCCACCTACCGTCCCTCACCGTCACTCCCCCACCCACCCAACAACCACCCTCGCCATCACTCCACCCACCCACCCTCCCTCGCCGTCACTCCCCCACCCACCCTCCCTACTTCGCCGTAACTCCCCCACCCACCCACCCTCCCTCGCCATCACTCCCACAGCCACCCACCCACCCAGCCTCGCCGACACTCCACCCACCCACCCTCCCTCGCCGTCAATCCCCCACCCACACATCCTCCCTCGCCGTCACTTCCCCACCCACCCACCCAGCCTCGCCGACACTCCACCCACACACCCTCCCTCGCCGTCACTCACCCTCCCTCGCCGTCACTCCAACCACCCACCCACCCACCCTCGCCGTCACTCCACCCTCCCTCGCCGTCACTCCCCCACATATCCACCCACCCGCCCTCGCCGTCACTCCCCCATCCACCCACCCTCCCTCGCCGTCACTCCCCCCACCAACCCACCAACCCTCCCTCGCCGTCACTCCCCCCACCCACCCACCCACCCTCCCTCGCGGTCACTCCCCCCACCCACCCACCCTCGCCGTCATTCCCCCATCCACTCTTCATCCCTCCCTCGCCGTCACTCCCCCACCCACCCACCCACCCAGCCTCGCCGTCACTCCCCCACCCACCCACCCACCCAACTTCGCCGTCACTCCACCCACCCACCCACCCTCCCTTGCTGTCACTCCACCCACCCACCCTCCCTCGCCGACACTCCACCCACCCACCCACCCTCTGTCGCTGTCACTCCACCCACCCACACTCGCAATCACTCCACCCACCCTCCCTACCAGTCTCTTCACTCACCCACCCTCCCTCGCTGTCACTCCCCCAGCCACCAACCCACCCTCCCTCGCCGACACTCCCCCACCCACCCTCCCTCGCTGTCACTCCCCCAGCCACCAACCCACCCTCCCTCGCCGACACTCCAGCCACCCACCCTCCCTCGCTGTCACTCCCCCACCCACCCACCTTCCCTCACCGTCACTTCCCCACCCACCCACCCACCAAGCCTCGCCGACACTCCACCCACCCACCCTCCCTCGCCGTCACTCACCCACCCTCGCCGTCACTCCCCTACCCATCCACCCACCCTCCCTCACCGTCACTCCATGCACCCACCCTCCCTCGCTGTCACTCCACCCACCCAGCCACCCTCTCTCGCCGTCACACACCCACCCACTCACCCACCCTCCCTCACCGTCACTCCACCCACCCACACTCGCAATCACTCCACCCACCCTCCCTACCAGTCTCTTCACTCACCCACCCTCCCTCACCGTCACTCCCCCACCCACCCATCCTCCCTCGCCGTCACTTCCCCACCCACCCACCCACGCAGCCTCGCCGACACTCCACCCACCCACCCTCCCTCGCTGTCACTCCACCCACCCAGCCACCCTCTCTCGCCGTCACACACCCACCCACTCACCCACCCTCCCTCACCGTCACTCCACCCACCCACACTCGCAATCACTCCACCCACCCTCCCTACCAGTCTCTTCACTCACCCACCCTCCCTCACCGTCACTCCCCCACCCACCCATCCTCCCTCGCCGTCACTTCCCCACCCACCCACCCACGCAGCCTCGCCGACACTCCACCCACCCACCCTCCCTCGCCGTCACTCACCCACCCTCGCCGTCACTCCAACCACCCACCCTCGCCGTCACTCCACCCTCCCTCGCCATCACTCCCCCACCCATTCAGCCACCCTCCCTCGCCGTCACTCCACGCACCCACCCTCCCTCGCTGTCACTCCACCCACCCACCCTCCCTCGCTGTCACTCCCCCCACCCACCCACCCTCGCCGTCACTCCCACATCCACTCTTCATCCCTCCCTCGCCGTCACTCCCCCACCCACCCACTCTCGCCGTCACTCCCACATCCACTCTTCATCCCTCCCTCGCCGTCACTCCCCCACCCACCCTCGCCGACACTCCAACCACCCACCCACCCATGCCATCACTCCACCCACCCTCCCACCCTCCCTTGCCGACACTCCAACCACCCACACTCCCTCCCTCGCTGTCACTCCACCCACCCACCCACCCACCCACCCTCCCTCACTGACACTCCATGCACCCACCCTCCCCCGCCGTCACTCCACCCACCCACCCACCCTCCCTCGCCAACACTCCACCCACCCACCCTCCCTCGGCGTCACTCCCCCACCCACCCACCCTCCCTCGCCGACACTCCACACACCCACCCACCCTCCATCGCCGTCACTCCACCCACCCACACTCGCAATCACTCCACCCACCCTCCCTACCAGTCGCTTCACTCACACACCCTCCCTCGTGAACACTCCCCCACCCACCCACCCTCCCTCGCCATCACTCCCCCAGCCACCCACCCTCCCTCGCCGTCACTCCCCCAGCCACCCAGCCAACCATCCTCGCCGACACTCCAGCCACCCACCCTCCCTCGCCGTCACTCCACCCACACACTCGCAATCACTCCACCCAGCCTCCCTACCAGTCTCTTCACTCACCCACCCTCCCTCGCCGAAACTCCACCCACCCACCCACCCTCCGTCACCGTCACTCCACGCACCCACCCTCGCCGTCACTCCCCCCTCCCTCGCCGTCACTCCCCCACCCATCCACCCACCCTCCCTCGCCGTCACTCCACGCACCCACCCTCCCTTGCTGTCACTCCACCCACCCACCCACCCTCCCTGCAGTCACTGCCCCCACCCAACCACCCCCCCTGCCGTCACACCCCCACCCACACACCCTCCCTCGCCGACTCTCCCCCACCCACCCACCCACCATCCCTCGACGTCACTCCCCCCACCCACCCACCCTCCCTCGCTGTCACTCCCCCAGCCACCCAGCCACCCAGCCTCGCTGACACTCCAGCCACCCACCCTCCCTCGCCGTCACTCCACCCACACACTCGCAATCACTCCACCCAGCCTCCCTACCAGTCTCTTCACTCACCCACCCTCCCTCGCCGAAACTCCACCCACCCACCCACCCTCCGTCGCCGTCACTCCACGCACCCACCCTCGCCGTCACTCCTCCCTCCCTCGCCGTCACTCCCCCACCCATCCACCCACCCTCCCTCGCTGTCACTCCACCCACCCACCCACCCTCCCTGCCGTCACTGCCCCCACACAACCACCCCCCCTGCCGTCACACCCCCACCCACACACCCTCCCTCGCCGACTCTCCCCCACCCACCCACCCACCATCCCTCGACGTCACTCCCCCCACCCACCCACCCTCCCTCGCTGTCATTCCTCCCACCCACCCTCGCGGTCACTCCACCCTCCCACCCACCCTCCCTACCGTCACTGCCCCCAACCTCCCTCCCTCGTCGTCTCTCCCCCCACCCACCCACCCACCATCCCTCGACGTCACTCCACCCACCATTCCTCGCCATCACTCCACCCACCCTCGCCGTCACTCCACGCACCCAACCTCCCTCGCTGTCACTCCACCCACCCACCCACCCTCCCTCCGTCACTCCCCCCACCCACCCACCCTCCCTGCCATCACTGCCCCCTCCCAACCACCCCCCCGCCATCACTCCCCCCACCCATCCACCCTCCCTCGCCGTCTCTCCCCCCACCCACCCACCATCCCTCGACATCACTCCCCCCACCCACCCACCCTCCCTCGCTGTCATTCCCCCCACCCACCCTCGCGGTCACTCCACCCTCCCACCCACCCTCCCTGCCATCACGCCCCCACCCACCCACCCGCCCTCGCCCTCACTCCAACCACCCACCCACCCACACATCCTCGCCGACACTCCACCCACCCACCCTCCCTCGGCGTCACTCCCCCACCCACCCACCCTCCCACGCCGTCACTCCACCCACCCACCCACCCACCCTCCGTCGCCGTCACTCCACCCACCCACACTCGCAATCACTCCACCCACCCTCCCTACCAGTCTCTTCACTCACCCACCCTCCCTCGCCGACACTCCCCCACCCACCCACCCTCCCTCGCCGTCACTTCCCCACCCACCCACCCAGCCTCGCCGACACTCCGCCCACCCACACTCCCTCACCGTCACACCCACCCTCGCCGTCACTCCCCCACCCAACCACCCACCCTCCCTCACTGTCACTCCACCCAACCACCCACCCTCTCTCGCCGTCACACACCCACCCACTCACCCACCCTCCCTCGCCGACACTCCACTCACCCACCCACCCTCCCTCGCCGTCACTCCCCCCACCAACCCACCCTCCCTCGCCGTCACTTCCCCCACCCTTCCCCCACTGTCACTCCCCCACCCTCCCTCACCGTCACTCCCCCCACCCTCCCACACACCCTCCATTGCCGTCACTCCCCCCACCCTCCAATCCACCCTCCCCCGCTGTCACTCCCCCCACCCACCCACCCACCCTCTCTCACCGTCACACACCCACCCACTCACCCACCCTCCCTCGCCGTCACTCCCCCCACCCTCGCCGTCATTCCCCCCACCCTCGCCCACCCACCCAATCAACCCCGCCGTCACCCCCCACCAACTCATCCACCCTCCCTCGCCGTCACTCCCCCCACCCTCACCGTCTTTCCCCCATCCACTCTTCATCCCTCCCTCTACGTCACTCCCCCACCCACCCACCCACCCAGCCTCGCCGTCACTCCCCCACCCACCCACCCACCGTTACCGTCACTCCCCCACCCACCCACTCACCCACCCTCGCCGTCACTCCACCCACCCACCCACCCTCCCTCGCCGACACTCCCCCACCCTCGCCGTCACACCAACCACCCACCCACCCACGCCATCACTCCACCCACCCACCCTCCCTCGCCGTCACTCACCCACCCTCGCCGTCACTCCAACCACCCACCCACCCACCCACCCAGCCTCGCCGACACTCCACACACCCACCCTCCCTCGCCGTCACTCACCCACCCTCACGGTCACTCCACGCACCCACCCTCCCTCGCTGTCACTCCACCCACCCACCCACCCTCGCCGTCATTGTCCCCACCCAACCAACCCCCCTGCCGTCACTGCCCCCACCCAACCACCCACCCCCCCTCGTCGTCACTACCCCACCCAACCACCCAACCTCCCTCGCCGTCACTCCACTCACCCACCCTCCCTCGCCGTCACTCCACCCACCCACCCTCCCTCGCCGTCACTCCCCCATCCACCCACCCTCCCTCGGCGTCACTCCCCTACCCACCCACACTCCCTCGCCGTCGCTCCCCCACCCACCCACCCACACAGCCTCGCCGACACTCCCCCCAACCTTCCCCAACGTCACTCCCCCACTCTCCATCGCCATCACTCCCCCCACCCTCCCACCCACCCTCCCTCGGCGTCACTCCCCTACCCAACCACCCACCCTCCCTCGTCGTCACTACCCCACCCAACCACCCAAACTCCCTCGCCGTCACTCCACGCACCCACCCTCCCTCGCCGTCACTCCACCCACCCACCCACCCTCCCTCGCCGTCACTCCCCCATCCACCCACCCTCCCTCGGCGTCACTCCCCTACCCACCCACCCTCCCTCGCCGTCGCTCCCCCACCCACCCACCCACACAGCCTCGCCGACACTCCCCCCAACCTTCCCCAACGTCACTCCCCCACTCTCCATCGCCATCACTCCCCCCACCCTCCCACCCACCCTCCCTCGTCGTCACTACCCCACCCAACCACCCAAACTCCCTCGCCGTCACTCCACGCACCCACCCTCCCTCGCCGTCACTCCACCCACCCACCCACCCTCCCTCGCCGTCACACCCCCATCCACCCACCCTCCCTCGGCGTCACTCCACCACCCACCCACCCTCCCTCGCCATCACTTCACCCACCCACACTCACAATCACTCCACCCACCCTCCCTACCAGTCTCTTCAATCACCCACCCTCCCTCGCCGTCACTCCCCCAACCCACCCATCCACCCTCCCTCACCGTCATTCCCCCACCCACCCACCCACCCAGCCTCGCCGACACTCCACCCACCCACCCTCCTTCGCCGTCACTCACCCACCCTCACGGTCACTCCACGCACCCACCCTCCCTCGCTGTCACTCCACCCACCCACCCACCCTCGCCGTCATTGTCCCCACCCAACCAACCCCCCTGCCGTCACTGCCCCCACCCAACCACACCCCCTGCCGTCACTACCCGCACCCTCCCACCCTCCCTCCCTTGCCGACACTCCACCCACTCACCCACCCTCCCCTGCCGTCACTCCACCCACCCACACTCGCAATCACTCCACCCACACTCCCTACCAGTCTCTTCACTCACCCACCCTCCCTTGCCGTCACTCCCCCACCCATCCATCCTCCCTCGCCGTCACTTCCCCACCCACCCACCCAGCCTCGCCGACCGTCCACCCACCCACCCTCCCTCGCCGTCACTCACCCACCAACCCACCCACCCTCCCTCGCCGTCACTCCAACCACCCACCCTCGCCGTCACTCCACCCTCCCTCGCCGTCACTCCCCCACCCATCCACCCACCCTCCCTCGCTGTCACTCCACGCACCCACCCTCCCTCGCTGTCACTCCACCCACCCACCCACCCTCCCTGCCGTCACTGCCCCCACCCAACCACCCCCCCTGCCGTCACTGCCCCCACCCAACCACCCCCCCTGCCGTCACACCCCCACCCACCCACCCTCCCTCGCCGACTCTCCCCCCACCCACCCACACACCATCCCTCGGCGTCACTCCCCCCACCCACCCACCGTCCCTCGCTGTCATTCCCCCCACCCACCCTCGCGGTCACTCCACCCTCCCACCCACCCTCCCTACCGTCACTGCCCCCACCCACCCTCCCTCGCCGTCTCTCCCCCCACCCACCCACCCACCATCCCTCGACGTCACTCCACCCACCCACCCTCCTTCGCAGTCACTCCACCCACCCTCCCTACCAGTCTCTTCACTCAGCCACCCTCCCTCGCCGTCGCTCCACCACCCAAAAACCCTCCCTTGCCGTCACTCCACCCACCCACCCTCACCGTCACTCCACCCACCTACCCACCCTCGCCGTCACTCCACCCACCCACCGTCCCTCGCCATCACTCCACCCACCCACCCTCCCTCGGCGTCACTCCCCCACCCAACCACCCACCCTCCCTCGTCGTCACTACCCCACCCAACCACCCAACCTCCCTCGCCGTCACTCCACTCACCCACCCTCCCTCGCCGTCACTCCACCCACCCACCCTCCCTCGCCATCACTCCCCCATCCACCCACCCTCCCTCGCCGTCACTCCCCCCACCCTCACCGTCTTTCCCCCATCCACTCTTCATCCCTCCCTCTACGTCACTCCCCCACCCACCCACCCACCCAGCCTCGCCGTCACTCCCCCACCCACCCACCCACCGTTACCGTCACTCCCCCACCCACCCACTCACCCACCCTCGCCGTCACTCCACCCACCCACCCTCCCTCGCCGACACTCCCCCACCCTCGCCGTCACACCAACCACCCACCCACACACGCCATCACTCCACCCACCCACCCTCCCTCGCCGTCACTCACCCACCCTCGCCGTCACTCCAACCACCCACCCACCCACCCACCCAGCCTCGCCGACACTCCACCCACCCACCCTCCCTCGCCGTCACTCACCCACCCTCACGGTCACTCCACGCACCCACCCTCCCTCGCTGTCACTCCACCCACCCACCCACCCTCGCCGTCAATGTCCCCACCCAACCAACCCCCCTGCCGTCACTGCCCCCACCCAACCACCCACCCCCCCTCGTCGTCACTACCCCACCCAACCACCCAACCTCCCTCGCCGTCACTCCATCCACCCACCCACCCTCACCGTCACTCCACCCACCTACCCACCCTCGCCGTCACTCCACCCACCCACCGTCCCTCGCCATCACTCCACCCACCCACCCTCCCTCGGCGTCACTCCCCCACCCAACCACCCACCCTCCCTCGTCGTCACTACCCCACCCAACCACCCAACCTCCCTCGCCGTCACTCCACTCACCCACCCTCCCTCGCCGTCACTCCACCCACCCACCCTCCCTCGCCGTCACTCCCCCATCCACCCACCCTCCCTCGGCGTCACTCCCCTACCCACCCACCCTCCCTCGCCGTCGCTCCCCCACCCACCCACCCACACAGCCTCGCCGACACTCCCCCCAACCTTCCCCAACGTCACTCCCCCACTCTCCATCGCCATCACTCCCCCCACCCTCCCACCCACCCTCCCTCGGCGTCACTCCCCCACCCAACCACCCACCCTCCCTCGTCGTCACTACCCCACCCAACCACCCAACCTCCCTCGCCGTCACTCCACTCACCCACCCTCCCTCGCCGTCACTCCACCCACCCACCCTCCCTCGCCGTCACTCCCCCATCCACCCACCCTCCCTCGGCGTCACTCCCCTACCCACCCACCCTCCCTCGCCGTCGCTCCCCCACCCACCCACCCACACAGCCTCGCCGACACTCCCCCCAACCTTCCCCAACGTCACTCCCCCACTCTCCATCGCCATCACTCCCCCCACCCTCCCACCCACCCTCCCTCGGCGTCACTCCCCCACCCAACCACCCACCCTCCCTCGTCGTCACTACCCCACCCAACCACCCAAACTCCCTCGCCGTCACTCCACGCACCCACCCTCCCTCGCCGTCACTCCACCCACCCACCCACCCTCCCTCGCCGTCACTCCCCCATCCACCCACCCTCCCTCGGCGTCACTCCCCTACCCACCCACCCTCCCTCGCCGTCGCTCCCCCACCCACCCACCCACACAGCCTCGCCGACACTCCCCCCAACCTTCCCCAACGTCACTCCCCCACTCTCCATCGCCATCACTCCCCCCACCCTCCCACCCACCCTCCCTCGGCGTCACTCCCCCACCCAACCACCCCACCCTCCCTCGTCGTCACTACCCCACCCAACCACCCAACCTCCCTCGCCGTCACTCCACTCACCCACCCTCCCTCGCCGTCACTCCACCCACCCACCCTCCCTCGCCGTCACTCCCCCATCCACCCACCCTCCCTCGCGTCACTCCCCTACCCACCCACCCTCCCTCGCCGTCGCTCCCCCACCCACCCACCCACACAGCCTCGCCGACACTCCCCCCAACCTTCCCCAACGTCACTCTCCCCCACTCTCCATCGCCATCACTCCCCCCACCCTCCCACCCACCCTCCCTCGGCGTCACTCCCCCACCCAACCACCCACCCTCCCTCGTCGTCACTACCCCACCCAACCACCCAAACTCCCTCGCCGTCACTCCACGCACCCACCCTCCCTCGCCGTCACTCCACCCACCCACCCACCCTCCCTCGCCGTCACTCCCCCCATCCACCCACCCTCCCTCGGCGTCACTCCCCTACCCACCCACCCTCCCTCGCCGTCGCTCCCCCACCCACCCACCCACACAGCCTCGCCGACACTCCCCCCAACCTTCCCCAACGTCACTCCCCCACTCTCCATCGCCATCACTCCCCCCACCCTCCCACCCACCCTCCCTCGGCGTCACTCCCCCACCCAACCACCCACCCTCCCTCGTCGTCACTACCCCACCCAACCACCCAAACTCCCTCGCCGTCACTCCACGCACCCACCCTCCCTCGCCGTCACTCCACCCACCCACCCTCCCTCGCCGTCACACCCCCATCCACCCACCCTCCCTCGGCGTCACTCCACCACCCACCCACCCTCCCTCGCCATCACTTCACCCACCCACACTCACAATCACTCCACCCACCCTCCCTACCAGTCTCTTCAATCACCCACCCTCCCTCGCCGTCACTCCCCCAACCCACCCACCCACCCTCCCTCACCGTCATTCCCCCACCCACCCACCCACCCAGCCTCGCCGACACTCCACCCACCCACCCTCCCTCGCCGTCACTCACCCACCCTCACGGTCACTCCACGCACCCACCCTCCCTCGCTGTCACTCCACCCACCCACCCACCCTCGCCGTCATTGTCCCCACCCAACCACACCCCCTGCCGTCACTACCCGCACCCTCCCACCCTCCCTCCCTTGCCGACACTCCACCCACTCACCCACCCTCCCCCGCCGTCACTCCACCCACCCACACTCGCAATCACTCCACCCACACTCCCTACCAGTCTCTTCACTCACCCACCCTCCCTTGCCGTCACTCCCCCACCCATCCATCCTCCCTCGCCGTCACTTTCCTCACCCACCCACCCAGCCTCGCCGACCGTCCACCCACCCACCCTCCCTCGCCGTCACTCACCCACCAACCCACCCACCCTCCCTCGCCGTCACTCCAACCACCCACCCTCGCCGTCACTCCACCCTCCCTCGCCGTCACTTCCCCCACCCATCCACCCACCCTCCCTCGCTGTCACTCCACGCACCCACCCTCCCTCGCTGTCACTCCACCCACCCACCCACCCTCCCTGCCGTCACTGCCCCCACCCAACCACCCCCCCTGCCGTCACTGCCCCCACCCAACCACCCCCCCTGCCGTCACACCCCCCACCCACCCACCCTCCCTCGCCGACTCTCCCCCCACCCACCCACCCACCATCCCTCGGCGTCACTCCCCCCACCCACCCACCGTCCCTCGCTGTCATTCCCCCCACCCACCCTCGCGGTCACTCCACCCTCCCACCCACCCTCCCTACCGTCACTGCCCCCACCCACCCTCCCTCGCCGTCTCTCCCCCCACCCACCCACCCACCCACCATCCCTCGACGTCACTCCACCCACCCACCCTCCTTCGCAGTCACTCCACCCACCCTCCCTACCAGTCTCTTCACTCAGCCACCCTCGCTCGCCGTCGCTCCACCTCCCAAAAACCCTCCCTTGCCGTCACTCCACCCACCCACCCTCACCGTCACTCCACCCACCTACCCACCCTCGCCGTCACTCCACCCACCCACCGTCCCTCGCCATCACTCCACCCACCCACCCTCCCTCGGCGTCACTCCCCCACCCAACCACCCAACCTCCCTCGTCGTCACTACCCCACCCAACCACCCACCCTCCCTCGCCGTCACTCCCCCATCCACCCACCCTCCCTCAGCGTCACTCCCCTACCCACCCACCCTCCCTCGCCGTCGCTCCCCCACGCACCCACCCACACAGCCTCGCCGACACTCCCCCCAACCTTCCCCAACGTCACTCCCCCACTCTCCATCGCCATCACACCCCCACCCTCCCACCCACCCTCCCTCGGCGTCACTCCCCCACCCAACCACCCACCCTCCCTCGTCGTCACTACCCCACCCAACCACCCAAACTCCCTCGCCCTCACTCCACGCACCCACCCTCCCTCGCCGTCACTCCACCCACCCACCCACCCTCCCTCGCCGTCACTCCCCCATCCACCCACCCTCCCTCGGCGTCACTCCCCTACCCACCCACCCTCCCTCGCCGTCGCTCCCCCACCCACCCACCCACACAGCCTCGCCGACACTCCCCCCAACCTTCCCCAACGTCACTCCCCCACTCTCCATCGCCATCACTCCCCCCACACTCCCACCCACCCTCCCTCGGCGTCACTCCCCCACCCAACCACCCACCCTCCCTCGTCGTCACTACCCCACCCAACCACCCAAACTCCCTCGCCGTCACTCCACGCACCCACCCACCCTGCCTCACCGTCACTCCACCCACACACCTTCCCCCGCCGTCACTCCCCCCACCCACCCTCCCCCGCCGTCACTCACCCCACCCACTCACCCACCCTCCCTCGCCGTCACTCCCCCCACCCTCCCACCCACCCTCCTCCGCTGTCACTCCCCCCACCTTCCCACATACCCTACCGCGCCGTCACTCCCCCACCCTCCCCCCCACCGTCCCCCCCACCATTCCCCCACCCTCCCACCCACCCTCCTTCGCCGTCACTCCCCCCGCCCACCAACACTCCTTCGCCGTCACTCCCCCCGCCCTTCCCCACCGTCACTCCCCCACCCTCCCTCGCCGTCACTCCCCCGACCCTCCCATCCACTCTCCCTTGCCGTCACTCCCCCCACCCACCCACCCTCCCTCGCCGTCACTCCCGCCACCCACCTCCGCCGTCACTCCACCCACCCACCCTCCCCCGCCGTCACTCCCCCCACCCACTCACCCACCCTCCCTCGCCGTCACTCCCCCCACCCACCCACCCACCCCCGCCGTCACTCCCCCCACCCACTCACCCACCCTCCCTCGCCATCACTCCCCTCACCCACCCACGCACCCTCCCTCGCCGTCACTCCCCCATCCACCCTTCATCCCTCCCTTGCCGTCACTCCCCCGCCGTCACTCGCCCCACCCTCCCCCCCACCTTCCACCCCACCATCCCCCCACCCTCCCATCCACCCTCCTTCGCCGTCACTCCCCCCACCCGCCAACCCACACCCGCCGTCACTCCCCCCACCCTTCCCCACCGTCACTTGCCCACCCTCCCTCGCCGTCACTCTCCCCACCCTCCCACCCACCCTCCCTCGCCATCACTCCCCCGACCCACCCACCCTGCCTCGCCGTCACTCCACCCACACACCTTCCCCCGCCGTCACTCCCCCCACCCACCCTCCCCCGCCGTCACTCCCCCCACCCACCCTCCCCCGCCGTCACTCCCCCCACCCACTCACCCACCCTCCCTCGCCGTCACTCCCCCCACCCACCCACCCACACTCCCTCCCCGTCACTCCCCCCACCCACCCTCTCTCGCTGTCACCCACCCACCCACTCACCCACCCTCCCTCGCCGTCACTCCCCCCACCCACCCTCTCTCGCTGACACCCACCCACCCACTCACACACCCTCCCTCGCCGTCACTCCCCCCACCCACCAACCCACCCTCCCTCACCGTCACTCCCCCCACCCACCCTCTCTCGCTGTCACCCACCCACCCACTCAACCACCCTCCCTCGCCGTCACTCCCCCCACCACTCACCCACCCTCCCTCGCCGTCACTCCCCCCACCCATCCACCCTCCCTCGCCGTCACTCCCCACTACCTCCCCCACCGTCACTCCCCCACCCTCCATCGCCATCACTCCCCCCACCCTCCCACCCAACCCCCCCGCCATCACTCCCCCCACCCACTCACCCACCCTCCCTCGCCGTCACTCCCCCCACCCACCCTCTCTCGCTGACACCCACCCACCCACTCACACACCCTCCCTCGCCGTCACTCCCCCCACCCACCAACCCACCCTCCCTCACCGTCACTCCCCCCACCCACCCTCTCTCGCTGTCACCCAGCCACCCACTCACCCATGCTCCCTCGCCGTCACTCCCCTACCCACCCACCCTCCCTCGGCGTCACTCCCCCACCCAACCACCCACCCTCCCTCGTCGTCACTACCCCACCCAACCACCCAACCTCCCTCGCCGTCACTCCACTCACCCACCCTCCCTCGCCGTCACTCCACCCACCCACACACCCTCCCTCACCGTCACTCCCCCACCCACCCACCCTCCCTCACCGTCACTTCACCCACCCACACTCGCAATCACTCCACCCACCCTCCCTACCAGTCTCTTCACTCACCCGCCCTCCCTTGCCGTCACTCCCCTACCCACCCACCCTCCCTCGCCATCGCTCCCCCACCCTCCCACCCACCCTCCCTCGGCATCACTCCCCCACCCGACCACCCACCCTCCCTCGTCGTCACTACCCCACCCAACCACCCAAACTCCCTTGCCGTCACTCCATGCACCCACCCTCCCTCACCGTCACTCCACCCACCCACCCACCCTCCCCCGCCGTCATTCCCCCCACCCACTCACCCACTCTCCCTCGCCGTCACTCCCCTCACCCACGCACCCTCCCTCGCCATCACTCCCCCCAACATTCCCCACCGTCACTCCCCCACCCTCCATCGCCATCACTTCCCCCACACTCCATCGTCGTCACTCCCCCCACACCCACCCACCCTCCCTCCCTGTCACTCCACCCACCCTCCCTGCCGTCACTCCACCCACACTCGCCGTCACTCCCGCCACCCACCCTCCCTGTCCCTCCACCCACCCTCGCCGTCACTCCCCCCACCCACTCTCCCTGTCCCTCCACCCTCCCTCTCCGTTACTCCCCCACCCTCCCCCCCCACCATCCTCCCACCCACCCTTCTTCGCCATCACTCCCCCCACCCACCCATCCACCCTCACCCTCATCCACCCACCCTCCCTCACCGTCACTTCCCCCATCCACCCTCTCTCGCTGTCACCCACCCACCCACTCACACACCCTCCCTCGCCGTCGCTCCCCCCACACACCCACCCACCCACGCTGTCACTCCCCCCATCCACCCACCCACCCACGCCGTCACTCCACCCACCCACCCTCCCTCGCCGTCACTCCACCCTCCCTCGCCGTCACTCCCCCACGCACCCACCCGCCCTCCCGCGCCGTCACTCCACCCACCCACCCTCGCCGTCACTCCACCCACCCTCCCTACCATTCACTTCACCCTCCCACCCACACTCACCGTCACTCCCCCAACCCACCCACCCTCCCTCGCTGTCACTCCCTCCACCCTCCCTCGTCGTCACTCCCCCCCACACCCACCCACCCTCTCTCCCTGTCACTCCACCCCCTCCCTGTCGTCACTCCACCCAAACTCGCCGTCACTCCCGCCACCCACCCTCCCTGTCCCTCCACCCCCCTCGCCATCACTCCCCCCACCCACCCTCCCTGTCCCTCCACCCTCCCTCTCCGTTACTCCCCCACCCTCCCCCCAACCTTCCCCCCCACCATCCCCCCACCCTCCCACCCAACCTACCCCGCCGTCACTCCCCCCACCCTCCCCCCCACCTTCCCCCCCAACATCCCCCCACCCTCCCACCCACCCTCCTTCGCCGTCACTCCCCCCACCCCCCAACCCTCCCTCGCCGTCACTCCCCCACCCACCCACCCAACCTCCCTCGCCGTCACTCCCCCACCCACCCACCCTCCCTCGCCGTCACTCCCCCACCCACCCACCCACCCAGCCTCGCCGTCACTCCCCCACCCACCCACCCTCCCTCGCAATCACTCCCCCACCCACCCACCCAACCTCCCTCGCCGTCACTCCCCCACCCACCCACCCTCCCTCGCCGACACTCCACCCACCCACCCTCCCTCACCGTCACTCCCCCACACAACCGCCCACCCTCTCTCGTCGTCACTTCCGCACCCAACCACCCAAGCTCCCTCGCCGTCAAACCCCCACCAACCCACCCTCCCTCGCCGTCACTCCCTCCACCCTTCCCCCACCGTCACTCCCCCACCATCCCTCACCGTCACTCCCCCCACCCTCCCACCCACCCACCATATCCTTCACTCCCCCCACCCTCCAATCCACCCTCCCCCGCTGTCACTCCCCCCACCCTCTCTGGCCGTCACACACCCACCCACTCACCCACCTTCCCTCGCCGTCACGCCCACCAACCACCCACCCAACCCCGCCGTCACCCCCCACCCACTCATCCACCCTCCCTCGCCGTCACTCTCCCCACCCACCCTCCCACCCTCCCTCGCCGTCACTCCCCCACCCACCCTCCCTCGCCGTCACTCCCCCACCCACCCACCCTCTCTCGCCGTCACTCCCCCCACCAACCCACCAACCCTCCCTCACCGTCATTCCGCCCACCCACACACCCACCCTTGCTGTTACTCCACCCACCAACCCACCCACCCTCACTCGCCGTTACTCCCCTCACCAACCCACCCACCCTCCCTCGCCGTCACTCCCCCCACCCTTCCCCCACCGTCACTCCCCCACCCTCCCTCACCGTTACTCCCCCCACCCTCCCACCCACCCTCCATATCCTTCAGTGCCGCCACCCTCCAATCCACCCTCCCCCGCTGTCACTCCCCCTACCCACCCACCCACCCTCTCTCGCCGTCACACACCCACCCACTCATTCACCCTCCCTCGCCGTCACTCCCCCCAACCACCCTCCCACCCTCCCTCGCCGTCACTCCCCCCCACCCTCCCTCGCTGTCACTCCCCCCACCCACCCACCCTCCCTCGCCGTCACTCCCCCCACCAACCAACCAACCCTCCCTCGCCGTCAATCCCCCCACCCACACACCCACCCTTGCTGTTACTCCACCCACCAACCCACCCACCCTCCCTCGCCGTCACTCCCCCACCCTCCCTCACCGTCACTCCCCCCACCCACCCTCCATATCCTTCACTCCCCCCACCCTCCAATCCACCCTCCCCCGCTGTCACTCCCCCCACCCACTCACCCACCCTCCCTCGCCGTCACACACCCACCCACTAACCCACCCAACCCCGCCGTCACCCCCCACCCACTCATCCACCCTCCCTCGCCGTCACTCCCCCCACCCGCCCAGCCTCGCCGTCACTCCCCCACCCTCGCCGTCACTCCACCCACCCACCCACCCTCCCTCGCCGTCACTCCCCCCACCCACCCAGCCTCGCCGTCACTCCCCCACCCACGCCGTCACTCCCCCCACCCTCCCCCCACCTTCCACCCCACCATCCCCCCACCCACCCACCCACCAACCCTCACTCGCCGTCACTCCCCCCACCCACCCATCCACCCTCCCTCGCCGTCAAACCCTCACCCACCAACCCACACCCCGCCGTCACTCCCCCCACCCTTCCCTACCGTCACTTGCCCACCCTCCCTCGCCGTCACTCTCCCCACCCTCCCTCGCCCTCACTCCCCCCACCCACCCACCCTGCCTCACCGTCACTCCCCCCACCCACCCTGCCTCGCCGTCACTCCCCCCACCCAACCACCCTCCCTCACCGTCACTCCCCCCACCCACCCTCTCTCGCTGTCACCCACGCACCCACTCACCCACCCTCCCTCGCCGTCACTCCCCCCACCCACCCACCCTCCCTCACCGTCACTCCCCCCACCCACCCTCTCTCGCTGTCACCCACCCACCCACTCACACACCCTCCCTCGCCGTCATTCCCCCCACCCACCAACCCACCCTCCCTCACCGTCACACCCCCCACCCACCCTCCCTCGCCGTCATTCCCCCCACCCACCCACCCACCCCCGCCGTCACTCCTCCCACCCACTCATCCACCCTCCCTCGCCGTCACTCCCCTCACCCACCCACCCTCCCTCGCCGTCACTCCCCCCAACCTTCCCCACCGTCATTCCCCCACCCTCCATCGCCATCACTCCCCCCACTCTCCCACCCACCCTACCCCGCCGTCACTCCCCCCACCCACTCACCCACCCTCCCTCGCCGTCACTCTCCCCCCACCCACGCCGTCACTCTACCCACCCACCCTCCCTCGCCGACACTCCACCCACCCACCCTCCCTCACCATCACTCCCCCACCCAACCGCCCACCCTCCCTCGTCGTCACTACCCCACCCAACCACCCAACCTCCCTCGCCGTCACTCCACGCACCCACCCTCCCTCGCCGTCACTCCCCCCAACCTTCCCCACCGTCATTCCCCCACCCTCCATCGCCATCACTCCCCCCACTCTCCCACCCACCCTACCCCGCCGTCACTCCCCCCACCCACTCACCCACCCTCCCTCGCCGTCACTCCCCCCACCCACGCCGTCACTCTACCCACCCACCCTCCCTCGCCGACACTCCACCCACCCACCCTCCCTCACCATCACTCCCCCACCCAACCGCCCACCCTCCCTCGTCGTCACTACCCCACCCAACCACCCAACCTCCCTCGCCGTCACTCCACGCACCCACCCTCCCTCGCCGTCACTCCACCCACCCACCCACCCTCCCTCGCCGTCACTCCCCCATCCACCCACCCGCCCTTTGCGTCACTCCACCACCCACCCACCCTCCCTCCCTCGCCGTCACTTCACCCACCCACACTCGCAATCACTCCACCCACCCTCCCTACCAGTCTCTTCACTCACCCACCCTCCCTCGCCGTCAGTCCCCCACCCAGCCACCCTCCCTTGCCGTCACTCCCCTACCCACCCACCCAGCCTCGTCGACACTCCAGCCACCCACCCTCCCTCGCTGTCACTCCCCCACCCACCCACCCACCCTCGCCATCACTCCCCCACCCAACCACCCACCCAGCCTCGCCGTCACTCCCCCACTCACCCACCCACACAGCCTCGCCGACACTCCACCCACCCACCCTCCCTCGCCGTCACTCACCCACCCTCGCCGTCACTCCAACCACCCACCCACCCACCTACCCTCGCCGTCACTCCACCCTCCCTCGCCGTCACTCCCCCACGCACCCACCCACTCTCCCTCGCCGTCACTCCACACAAACACCCTCCCTCACTGTCACTCCACCCACCCACCCAGCCTCCCTCGCCGTCACTCCCCCCCCACCCACCCACCCTCAGTGCCGTCAGTCTCCCCACCCACCCACCCTCCCTTGCCGTCACTCCACGCACCCACCCTCCCTCGCTGTCACTCCACCCCCCCAGCCACCCACCCTCCATCGGCGTTACTCCCCCACCCACCCACCCTCCCTCGCCGACACTCCAACCACCCACCCACCCTCCCTCGCCGTCACTCCCCCCACCCACCCAGCCTCGCCGTCACTCCCCCACCCACGCCGTCACTCCCCCCACCCTCCCCCCACCTTCCACCCCACCATCCCCCCACCCACCCACCCACCAACCCTCACTCGCCGTCACTCCCCCCACCCACCCATCCACCCTCCCTCGCCGTCAAACCCTCACCCACCAACCCACACCCGCCGTCACTCCCCCCACCCTTCCCTACCGTCACTTGCCCACCCTCCCTCGCCGTCACTCTCCCCACCCTCCCTCGCCCTCACTCCCCCCACCCACCCACCCTGCCTCACCGTCACTCCCCCCACCCACCCTGCCTCGCCCTCACTCCCCCCACCCAACCACCCTCCCTCACCGTCACTCCCCCCACCCACCCTCTCTCGCTGTCACCCACGCACCCACTCACCCACCCTCCCTCGCCGTCACTCCCCCCACCCACCCACCCTCCCTCACCGTCACTCCCCCCACCCACCCTCTCTCGCTGTCACCCACCCACCCCCGCCGTCACTCCCCCCACCCACTCATCCACCCTCCCTCGCCGTCACTCCCCTCACCCACCCACCCTCCCTCGCCGTCACTCCCCCCAACCTTCCCCACCGTCACTCCCCCACCCTCCATCGCCATCACTCCCCCCACTCTCCCACCCACCCTCCACCGCCGTCACTCCCCCCACCCACTCACCCACCCTCCCTCGCCGTCACTCCCCCCACCCACGCCGTCACTCTACCCACCCACCCTCCCTCGCCGACACTCCACCCACCCACCCTCCCTCACCATCACTCCCCCACCCAACCGCCCACCCTCCCTCGTCGTCACTACCCCACCCAACCACCCAACCTCCCTCGCCGTCACTCCACGCACCCACCCTCCCTCGCCGTCACTCCACCCACCCACCCACCCTCCCTCGCCGTCACTCCCCCATCCACCCACCCGCCCTTTGCGTCACTCCACCACCCACCCACCCTCCCTCCCTCGCCGTCACTTCACCCACCCACACTCGCAATCACTCCACCCACCCTCCCTACCAGTCTCTTCACTCACCCACCCTCCCTCGCCGTCAGTCCCCCACCCAGCCACCCTCCCTTGCCGTCACTCCCCTACCCACCCACCCAGCCTCGTCGACACTCCAGCCACCCACCCTCCCTCGCCGTCACTCCCCCACCCACCCACCCACCCTCGCCATCACTCCCCCACCCAACCACCCACCCAGCCTCGCCGTCACTCCCCCACTCACCCACCCACACAGCCTCGCCGACACTCCACCCACCCACCCTCCCTCGCCGTCACTCACCCACCCTCGCCGTCACTCCAACCACCCACCCACCCACCTACCCTCGCCGTCACTCCACCCTCCCTCGCCATCACTCCCCCACGCACCCACCCACTCTCCCTCGCCGTCACTCCACACAAACACCCTCCCTCACTGTCACTCCACCCACCCACCCAGCCTCCCTCGCCGTCACTCCCCCCCACCCACCCACCCTCAGTGCCGTCAGTCTCCCCACCCACCCACCCTCCCTTGCCGTCACTCCCCCACCCACCCACCCTCCCTCGCCGTCACTCCACGCACCCACCCTCCCTCGCTGTCACTCCACCCCCCCAGCCACCCACCCTCCATCGGCGTTACTCCCCCACCCACCCACCCTCCCTCGCCGACACTCCAACCACCCACCCACCCTCCCTCGCCGTCACTCCCCCACCCATCCACCCACCCTCCCTCGCCGTCACTCCACGCACCCACCCACACTCGCAATCACTCCACCCACCCTCCCTACCAGTCCCTTCTCTCACCCACCCTCCCTCGCCGTCACTCCCCCACCCATCCACCCACCCTCCCTCGCCGTCACTCCACGCACCCACACTCCCTCGCTGTCACTCCACCCACCCACCCAGCCTCCCTCGCCGTCACTCCCCCCCACCCACCCACCCTCCCTGCCGTCACTGCCCCCACCCAACCACCCCCCCTGCCGTCACTCCCCCCACCCACCCACCCTCTCTCGCCATCTCCCCCCCCCACCCACCCACCATCCCTCGACGTCACTACCCCCACCCACCCACCCTCCCTCGCTGTCACTCCCCCCACCCACCCTCCCTCGCTGTCACTCCCCCCACCCACCCACCCAGCCTCGCCGACACTCCACCCACCCACCCTCCCTAGCTGTCACTCCACCCACCCACCCACCCTCCCTCGCCGTCACTCCCCCCACCCACCCACCCTCCCTGCCGTCACTGCCCCCACACAACCACCCCCCCTGCCGTCACTCCCCCACCCATCCACCCACCCTCCCTCGCCGTCACTCCACGCACCCACACTCCCTCGCTGTCACTCCACCCACCCACCCAGCCTCCCTCGCCGTCACTCCCCCCCACCCACCCACCCTCCCTGCCGTCACTGCCCCCACCCAACCACCCCCCCTGCCGTCACTCCCCCCACCCACCCACCCTCCCTCGCCGACTCTCCCCCCACCCTCCCACCCACCATCCCACGACGTCACTCCCCCCACCCACCCACCCTCCCTCGCTGTCATTCCCCCCACCCACCCTTGCGGTCACTCCACCCTCTCTGCCATCACTCCCCCGTGCACCCACCCGCCCTCGCCCTCACTCCAACCACATACACACCCACACATCCTCGCCGTCACTCCACCCACCCACCCACCCACCCTCCCTCGCCAACACTCCACCCACCCACCCTACCTCGGCGTCACTCCCCCACCCACCCACCCTCCCTCGCCGTCACTCCACCCACCCACCCTCCCTCGCCGACACTCCACCCACCCACCCACCCTCCGTCGCCGTCACTCCACCCACCCACACTCGCAATCACTCCACCCACCCTCCCTACCAGTCTCTTCACTCACCCACCCTCCCTCGCCGACACACCCCCATCCACCCACCCTCCCTCGCCGTCACTCCCCCAGCCACCAACCCACCCTCCTTCGCCGACACTCCAGCCACCCACCCTCCCTCGCCGTCACTCCCCCACCCACCCACCCTCCCTCGCCGTCACTTCCCCACCCACCCACCCACACAGCCTCGCCGACACTCACCCACCCTCACCGTCACTCCCCCACCCATCCACCCACCCTCCCTCGCCGTCACATACCCACCCACTCACCCACCCTCCCTCACCGTCACTCCACCCACCCACACTCGCAATCACTCCACCCACCCTCCCTACCAGACTCTTCACTCAACCACCCTCCCTCGCCGACACTCCACTCACCCACCCACCCTCCGTCGCCGTCATTCCACCCACCTACACTCGCAATCACTCCACCCACCCTCCCTACCAGTCTCTTCACTCACCCACCCTACCTCGCCGTCACTCCCCCACCCACCCATCCTCCCTCGCCGTCACTTCCCCACCCACCCACCCAGCCTCGCCGACACTCCACCCATCCACCCTCCCTCGCTGTCACTCCACCCACCCACCCACCCTCCCTCGCCGTCACTCCCCCCACCCACCCACCCTCCCTGCCGTCACTGCCCCCACACAACCACCCCCCCTGCGGTCACACCCCCACCCACCCACCCTCCCTCGCTGTCATTCCCCCCACCCACCCTTGCGGTCACTCCACCCTCCCACCCACCCTCCCTACCGTCACTGCCCCCACCCACCCTCCCTCGTCGTCTCTCCCCCCACCCACCCACCCACACATCCTCGCCATCACTCCCCCACCAACTCACCAACCCTCCCTCGCCATCACTCCCCCACCAACTCACCAACCCTCCCTCGCTGTCACTCCCCCCACCCACACAGCCACCCTTGCTGTTACTCCACCCACCAACCCACCCACCCTCACTCGCTGTTACTCCCCCCACCCTCCCTCGCCGTCACTCCCCCCACCCACCCACCCACCCTCCCTCACCGTCAAACCCCCACCAACCCACCCTCCTTCGCCGTCACTCCCCCTACCCTTCCCCCACCGTCACTCCCCCACCCTCCCGCATCGTCACTCCCCCCACCCTCCCACCCCCCACCATATCCTTCACTCCCCCCACCCTCCAATCCACCCTCCCCCGCTGTCACTCCCCCCACCCACCCACCCTCTCTCGCCGTCACCCCCCCACCCACTCATCTACCCTCCCTCGTCATCACTCCCCCCACCCACCCTCCCACCCTCCCTCGCCGTCACTCCCCCCCACCCTCCCTCGCCGTCACTCCCCCACCCACCCACCCTCCCTCGCCATCACTCCCCCACCCACCCTCCCTCGCCATCACTCCCCCCACCAACCCACCAACCCTCCCTCGCCGTCACTCCCCCCACCCACACACCCACCCTTGCTGTTACTCCACTCACCAACCCACCCACCCTCACTCGCCGTTACTCCCCTCACCCACACACCCACCCTTCCCCCACCGTCACTCCCCCACCCTCCCTCACCGTTACTCCCCCCACTCTCCCACCCACCCTCCATATCCTTCACTCCCCCCACCCTCCAATCTACCCTCCCCCACTGTCACTCCCCCCACCCACCCACCCTCTCTCGCCGTCACACACCCACCCACTCACCCACCCTCCCTCGCCGTCACGCCCCCCACCCACCCACCCAACCCCGCCGTCACCCCCCACCCACTCATTCACCCTCCCTCGCCGTCACTCCCCCCACCCACCCTCCCACCCTCCCTCATCGTCACTCCCCCCCACCCTCCCTCGCTGTCACTCCCCCCACCCACCCTCCCTCGCCGTCACTCCCCCCACCAACCCACCAACCCTCCCTCGCCGTCAATCCCCCCACCCACACACCCACCCTTGCTGTTACTCCACCCACCAACCCACCCACCCTCCCTCACCGTCACTCCCCCCACCCTTCCCCCACCGTCACTCCCCCACTCTCCCTCACCGTCACTCCCCCCACCCTCCATATCCTTCACTCCCCCCACCCTCCAATCCACCCTCCCCACGCAGTCACTCCCCCCACCCACTCACCCACCCTCCCTCGCCGTCACACACTCACCCACTCACCCACCCAACCTCGCCGTCACTCCCCCCACCCACCCACCGTCCCTCGGCGTCACTCCCCCCACCCACCATTGTTGGAACTCCACCCTCCCTCGCCGTCACTCCCCCCACCCACCCTCCCACCCTCCCTCGCAGTCACGCCCCCCACCCACCCTCCCACCCTCCCTCGCAGTCACTCCCCCCACTCTCCCTCCCTCGCCGTCACTCCCCCCACCAACCCACCCACCCTCCCTCACCGTCACTCACCCACCCACACACCCACCCTTGCTGTTACTCCATCCACCAACCCACCCGCCTTCACTCGCCGTCACTCCCCCCACCCTTCCCCAATGTCACTCCCCCACCCTCCCTCACCGTCACTGCCCCCACCCGCCCACCCACCCTCCCTCGCTGTCACTCCCCCCACCCACCCACCCTCCCTCACCGTCACTCCCCCCACCCACCCACCCACCCTCCCTCACCGTCACTCCCCTCACCCAGCCAACCTCCCTCTCTCGCCGTCACCCACCCAACCACTAACACACCCTCCCTCGCCATCACTCCCCCCACCCACCCACCCAACCCCGCCTTCACTCCCCCCACCCACTCACCCACCCTCCCTCGCCATCTCTCCCCTCACTCCCCCACCCTACCTCGCCGTCACTCCCCCATCCACCCTTCATCCCTCCCTTGCCATCACTCCCCCACCCACCCACCCACCCAGCCTCGCCATCACTCTACCACCCTCGCCGTCACTTCAACCACCCACCCACCCACGACGTCACTCCCCCCACCCTCCCACCCACACTACCCCGCCGTCACTCGCCCCACCCTCCCCCCCACCTTCCACCCCACCATCCCCCCACCCTCCCACCCACCCTCCTTCGCCGTCACTCCCCCCACCCAGCAACCCTCCCCCGCCGTCACTCCCCCCACCCTCCCACCCACCCTCCCCCGCCGTCACTCCCCCCCACCCACCCACCCACCCTCGCCGTCACTCCCCCCACCCACACACCCACCCTCCCCCGCCGTCACTCCCCCCACCCTCCCACCCACCCACCCCGGCCGTCACTCCCCCCCACCCACCCACCCACCCTCGCCGTCACTCCCCCCACCCTTCCCCACCGTCACTCCCCCACCCTCCATCGCCATCACTCCCCCCACCCACCCACCCTCTCTCGCCGTCACCCACCCACCCACTCACCAACCCTCCCTCACTGTCACTCCCCCCACCCACCCACCCTCTCTCGCCGTCACCCACCCACCCACTCACACACCCTCCCTCGCCGTCACTCCCCCCACCCACTCACCCACCCTCCCTCGCCATCACTCCCCTCACCCACCCACGCACCCTCCCTCGCCATCACTCCCCTCACCCACCCACGCACCCTCCCTCGCCATCACTCCCCACACCCACCCACCCACCCAGCCTCGCCGTCACTCCAACCACCCACCCACCCTCCCTCGCCGACACTCCACGCACCCACCCTCCCTCGCCGTCACTCCCCCACCCACCCACCCACCCTCCCTCGCCGACACTCCACCCACCCACCCTCCCTCGGCGTCACTCCCACACCCACCCACCCTCCCTCGTTGTCACTCCATGCACCCATCCTCCCTCGCCGTCACTCCACCCACCCACCCACCCACCCTCCCTCGCCGACACTCCAGCCACCCGCCCTCCCTCGGCGTCACTCCCCCACCCACACTCGCAGTCACTCCACCCACCCTCCCTACCAGTCTCTTCACTCACCCACCCTCCCTTGCCGTCACTCCCCCACCCACCCACCCTCCCTCGCCGACACTCCAGCCACCCACCCTTGCCGTCACTCCACCAACCCACCCACCCTCTCTCACATCACTCCACCCACCCACACTTGCCGTCACTCCAGCCACCCACCCACCCATCCTCGCCGTCACTCCACCCACCCACACACCCTCCATCTCCTTCACTCCACCCACCCTCCCTACCATTCACTTCACTCCCCCCACCCACCCTCCATGTCCCTCAACCCACCCTCGCCGTCACACCCCCCCACCCTCCCTGTCCCTCCACCCTCCCTCGCCGTCACTCCCCCCACCCACCCTCCCTGTCCCTCCACCTTCCCTTGCCGTTACTCCCCCACCCACCCACCCACCCTCCCTCGCCTTCACTCCCCCACCCACCCACCCTCCATCGCTGTCACTCCACCCACCCATCCACCCTCCCTCACCGTCAGTCCACCCACCCACCCTCGCCGTCACTCCACCCACCCATCCACCCTCGCCCTCATCCACCCACCCTCCCTCGCCGTCACTCCCCCCATCTACCCACCCACTTTCTCTCGCCGTCACTCCCCCCACCCTCCCACCCACCTTCCCTCACTGTCACTCCCCCCACCCTCCCACCCACACTCCCCCGCCATCACTCCCCCCACCCTCCCCCCACCTTCCCCCCCACCATCCCCCCACCCTCCCACCCACCCTCCCTCGCCGTCATTCCCCCCACCCACCCACCCTCCCTTGCCGTCACTCCCCCCACCCTTCCCCACCGTCACTCCCGCACCCTGCCTCGCCGTCACTCCCCCCACCCACCCACCCTCCCTTGCCGTCACTCCCCCCACCCACCCACCCTCCCTCGCCGTCACTCCCCCCACCCACCCACCCTCCCTTGCCGTCACTCCCCCCACCCACTCACCCACCCTCCCCCGCCGTCACTCCCCCCACCCACTCACCCACCCTCCCTCGCCGTCACTCCCCCCACCCTTCCCCACCGTACTCCCACACCCTCCTTCGCCGTCACTCCCCCCACCCTCCCACCCACCCTCCCTCGCCGTCACTCCCCCCACCCTCCAACCCACCCTCCCCCGCCGTTACTCCCCCCACCCTCCAACCCACCCTCCCTCACCGACACTCCACCCACGCACTCACCCACCCTCCCTCGCCGTCACTCCCCCCACCCACCCTCCCTGTCCCTCCACCTTCCCTCGCCGTTACTCCCCCACCCACCCACCCACCCTCCCTCGCCTTCACTCCCCCACCCACCCACCCTCCATCGCTGTCACTCCACCCACCCATCCACCCTCCCTCACCGTCAGTCCACCCACCCACCCTTGCCGTCACTCCACCCACCCATCCACCCTCGCCCTCATCCACCCACCCTCCCTCGCCGTCACTCCCCCCATCTACCCACCCACTTTCTCTCGCCGTCACTCCCCCCACCCTCCCACCCACCTTCCCTCACCGTCACTCCCCCCACCCTCCCACCCACACTCCCCCGCCATCACTCCCCCCACCCACCCACCCTCCCTTGCCGTCACTCCCCCCACCCACCCACCCTCCCTCGCCGTCACTCCCCCCACCCACCCACCCTCCCTTGCCGTCACTCCCCCCACCCACTCACCCACCCTCCCCCGCCCGTCACTCCCCCCACCCACTCACCCACCCTCCCTCGCCGTCACTCCCCCCACCCTTCCCCACCGTACTCCCACACCCTCCTTCGCCGTCACTCCCCCCACCCTCCCACCCACCCTCCCTCGCCGTCACTCCCCCCACCCTCCAACCCACCCTCCCCCGCCGTTACTCCCCCCACCCTCCAACCCACCCTCCCTCACCGACACTCCACCCACCCACTCACCCACCCTCCCTCGCCGTCACTCCCCCCACCCTCCAACCCACCCTCCCTCACCGACACTCCACCCACCCTCCCTCCCTCGCCTTAAGAAATTCTCTCTTACAGAGTCATAGAGTCATACAGCACCGAAACAGGCCCTTTGGCCCATTAGCACTTCCTTGAGCTGTGGAGTGACTACGTCTAAAAATGTGCTATCCATGTAACCCTCAGCCTTGCGGATGCACCATTGTGTCTCCAGCTGATGCTCAAGCTCCAAAACCCGTTGCTCAAGCTGGTCAAGCTGGTGGCACTTCCTACACGTGGTCATCCAGACTCAAGGAGTGCCCAAGAATTCCCACATGCTGCAGGCCGTACAGCACACGGGACTGAGCTCCCTTGCCATACTTTTTGTTTGTTTTTAATTAACAAGCAGAAAACTATTTCGTTTTTGTTAAAAAGGAATGCTGAGACTCTTACCTTCTGTAATTTTGCTTTAAAGTGGAAAAAAGCATTTACCCACCACCCACCAATCAGCTCTCTTCTTTTTCCTGAAGTCACTCCTTTCGACTTCCAGTGCCGCCAGGTACCTGGGTGAGAACCGACTCCCTCACAGGTAAACTCTGCTTCCCGCCCTTTATACAGCCACTCCGCTCCCGCTCTTTATACAGCCACTCTGCTCTTGCTCTTTATACAGCCACTCTGCTTCCCGCTCTTTATACAGCCACTCTGCTTCCCGCTCTTTATACAGCCACTCTGCTCCTGCTCTTTATACAGCCACTCTGCTCTCGCTCTTTATACAGCCACTCTGCTCCTGCTCTTTATACAGCCACTCTGCTCCCGCTCTTTATACAGCCACTCTGCTTCCCGCCCTTTATACAGCCACTCTGCTCTCGCTCTTTATACAGCCACTCTGCTCCTGCTCTTTATACAGCCACTCTGCTCCTGCTCTTTTTCCAGCCACTCTGCTCCCGCTCTTTATACAGCCACTCTGCTCTCGCTCTTTATACAGCCACTCTGCTCTCGCTCTTTATACAGCCACTCTGCACCTGCTCTTTTTCCAGCCACTCTGCTCCCGCTCTTTATACAGCCACTCTGCTCTCGCTCTTTATACAGCCACTCCGCTCCCGCCCTTTATACAGCCACTCTGCTCTCGCTCTTTATACAGCCACTCTGCTTCCCGCCCTTTATACAGCCGCTCTGCTCTCGCTCTTTATACAGCCACTCTGCTCCCGCTCTTTATACAGCCACTCTGCTCTCACTCTTTATACAGCCACTCTGCTCTCGCTCTTTATACAGCCACTCCGCTCCCGCTCTTTATACAGCCACTCTGCTCTCACTCTTTATACAGCCACTCCGCTCTCGCTCTTTATACAGCCACTCTGCTCCTGCTCTTTATACAGCCACTCTGCTCCTGCTCTTTTTCCAGCCACTCTGCTCCCGCTCTTTATACAGCCACTCTGCTCTCGCTCTTTATACAGCCACTCTGCTCTCGCTCTTTATACAGCCACTCTGCTCCTGCTCTTTTTCCAGCCACTCTGCTCCCGCTCTTTATACAGCCACTCTGCTCTCGCTCTTTATACAGCCACTCTGCTCTCGCTCTTTATACAGCCACTCTGCTCCTGCTCTTTTTCCAGCCACTCTGCTCCTGCTCTTTATACAGCCACTCTGCTCCCGCTCTTTATACAGCCACTCTGCTTCCCGCCATTTATACAGCCACTCTGCTCCTGCTCTTTTTCCAGCCACTCTGCTCCTGCTCTTTATACAGCCACTCTGCTCCCGCTCTTTATACAGCCACTCTGCTCTTGCTCTTTATACAGCCACTCTGCTCTCGCTCTTTATACAGCCACTCTGCTTCCCGCCATTTATACAGCCACTCTGCTCCCGCTCTTTATACAGCCACTCTGCTCCCGCTCTTTATACAGCCACTCTGCTCTCGCTCTTTATACAGCCACTCTGCTCTCGCTCTTTATACAGCCACTCTGCTCCTGCTCTTTTTCCAGCCACTCTGCTCCCGCTCTTTATACAGCCACTCTGCTCTCGCTCTTTATACAGCCACTCTGCTCCTGCTCTTTTTCCAGCCACTCTGCTCCTGCTCTTTATACAGCCACTCTGCTCCCGCTCTTTATACAGCCACTCTGCTTCCCGCCATTTATACAGCCACTCTGCTCCCGCTCTTTATACAGCCACTCTGCTCCCGCTCTTTATACAGCCACTCTGCTTCCCGCCATTTATACAGCCACTCTGCTCCCGCTCTTTATACAGCCACTCTGCTCCCGCTCTTTATACAGCCACTCTGCTTCCCGCCATTTATACAGCCACTCTGCTCCCGCTCTTTATACAGCCACTCTGCTCTCGCTCTTTATACAGCCACTCTGCTCCTGCTCTTTATACGGCCACTCTGCTTCCCGCCCTTTATACAGCCACTCTGCTCCCGCTCTTTATACAGCCACTCTGCTCTCGCTCTTTATACAGCCACTCTGCTCCTGCTCTTTATACAGCCACTCTGCTCCCGCTCTTTATACAGCCACTCTGCTCCTGCTCTTTATACGGCCACTCTGCTTCCCGCCATTTATACAGCCACTCTGCTTCCTGCTCTTTATTCAGCCACTCTGCTTCCCGCCCTTTATACAGCCACTCTGCTCCCGCTCTTTATACAGCCACTCTGCTTCCCGCCCTTTATACAGCCACTCTGCTCCTGCCCTTTATACAGCCACTCTGCTCCTGCTCTTTATACAGCCACTCTGCTTCCCGCCCTTTATACAGCCACTCTGCTCCCGCTCTTTATACAGCCACTCTGCTCCTGCTCTTTATACAGCCACTCTGCTCCCGCTCTTTATACAGCCACTCTGCTCCTGCTCTTTATACAGCCACTCTGCTTCCTGCCCTTTATACCGCCACTCTGCTCCCGCTCTTTATACAGCCACTCTGCTCCTGCTCTTTATACAGCCACTCTGGTTCCTGCCCTTTATACAGCCACTCTGCTCTCGCTCTTTATACAGCCACTCTGCTCCTGCCCTTTATACAGCCACTCTGCTTCCCGCCCTTTATACAGCCACTCTGCTCCTGCTCTTTATACAGCCACTCTGCTCCCGCTCTTTATACAGCCACTCTGCTCCCGCTCTTTATACAGCCACTCTGCTCTCGCTCTTTATACAGCCACTCTGCTCCTGCTCTTTTTCCAGCCACTCTGCTCCCGCTCTTTATACAGCCACTCTGCTTCCCGCCCTTTATACAGCCACTCTGCTCCTGCTCTTTATACCGCCACTCTGCTTCCCGCCCTTTATACAGCCACTCTGCTCCCGCTCTTTATACAGCCACTCTGCTCTCGCTCTTTATACAGCCACTCTGCTCCCGCTCTTTATACAGCCACTCTGCTTCCTGCCCTTTATACAGCCACTCTGCTCCTGCTCTTTATACAGCCACTCTGCTTCCCGCCCTTTATACAGCCACTCTGCTCTCGCTCTTTATACAGCCACTCTGCTTCCCGCCCTTTATACAGCCACTCTGCTCTCGCTCTTTATACAGCCACTCTGCTCCCGCTCTTTATACAGCCACTCTGCTCCCGCTCTTTATACAGCCACTCTGCTTCCCGCCCTTTATACAGCCACTCTGCTCCTGCTCTTTATACAGCCACTCTGCTCCCGCTCTTTATACAGCCACTCTGCTCCTGCTCTTTATACAGCCACTCTGCTCCTGCTCTTTATACAGCCACTCTGCTTCCCGCCCTTTATACAACCACTCTGCTCTCGCTCTTTATACAGCCACTCTGCTCTCACTCTTTATACAGCCACTCTGCTCCTGCTCTTTATACAGCCACTCTGCTCCCGCTCTTTATACAGCCACTCTGCTTCCGCTCTTTATACGGCCACTCTGCTCCCGCTCTTTATACAGCCACTCTGCTCCCGCTCTTTATACAGCCACTCTGCTCCTGCTCTTTATACAGCCACTCTGCTCCTGCTCTTTTTCCAGCCACTCTGCTTCCCGCCATTTATACAGCCACTCTGCTCCCGCTCTTTTTCCAGCCACTCTGCTCCTGCTCCTTATACAGCCACTCTGCTTCCCGCCCTTTATACCGCCACTCTGCTTCCTGCTCTTTATACAGCCACTCTGCTCTCGTTCTTTATACAGCCACTCTGCTCCTGCTCTTTATACCGCCACTCTGCTTCCCGCCCTTTATACAGCCACTCTGCTCTCGCTCTTTATACAGCCACTCTGCTCCCGCTCTTTATACAGCCACTCTGCTCCCGCTCTTTATACAGCCACTCTGCTTCCCGCCCTTTATACAGCCACTCTGCTCTCGCTCTTTATACAGCCGCTCTGCTCCCGCTCTTTATACAGCCACTCTGCTCCCGCTCTTTATACAGCCACTCTGCTCCTGCTCTTTATACAGCCACTCTGCTCCTGCTCTTTATACAGCCACTCTGCTCCCGCTCTTTATACAGCCGCTCCACTCCCGCTGTGCTATCTTCCTGCAAAGCATTCAACTCTGTCACCCAACCTAAGATGGCCAGCACCAAATAAGGAACAAAGAATCTGTACACTACACTCTTGATTCTAATAAATACAGTCATGCAGCTTGTCTTCTGCCTGTGCCCACTGTACTTAACTGAATACTATTCCCATTCACGCAAAAGCACCGTGAGAATTTGTGTCATGTAACCTTCATATATGCAGTGTACCATCACAATTTGTCAACTTCAAAGTTTTCTCTCAAAATAAAATATGATCTTTTACATAATGTTCCAGTTGAATAGAATTTTTTTTTTAACTAGCAAGGCCTTGCTTTTGGCTCGGTAAAGCCCTTTCACACATTTGAGAAAGGTTCCAGAGGTGACCCTGAGCATATGTGGAGACACTAGTTAAGTATAAAAAACGTTAAAACAATGCTCTGAAAATCCTACCATGGCTTAATGAGAATATTGAACCATACAGAACAGGGAAGACACAGGCTTAATTTACACTCTGTGTTGAGATGGAGCATCTCAACTGGAGCAGCAGTAGGACTGATACAGTTAGTTGCAAAGCCTCTTGGTGTTATCTATCCAGTGACCTGTGCTGGAAAATGAATATCAGGCAAGGGCAGGAACAGCTTCGGGCATGATGCCCAGCCTTTGACAGTCACCATCATGTGTGAAGGCCACTTCCATGAGGACTGGGAGAGCTGCCAGGCAACATGCATGAAACTGTGTTCCAACATGAGTTAGCGCCATCCAGAGGGAAAGGAAATGGGAACAAAGCCACAATATAAAAAGGGTTCTGTGGTTGCATTGTTAAGCAATGGTATAAGAAACTTGATGACAACATCTATGTAAAAATAAGCAGGTCTGACGTGGACGATGCAGTGGTTTTCCTATGAGACTGTAATTTAGCTGCTGCATAGCAATTAGCAAACTGCTTGAAACTTAAACTTGATGATATGAACAATGCCCTTTTTTCCTGATATTTAACGTGCAGTAATTTAATGCAGTAAATTCACTGGCCTTTTTTTAAAGTGAAATGTTGTGATTCAGCTCCTTCGCTCCCCTTTCTCAGCTCATGAAATGGATTATCTACCTGGTTTGATCTATATTTCCTTCAAAATAAAATGCATCCACTGAGTTTCCTCATCAAAGTGTTCAAATCCAATTCAAATAAAAGGAAAGGCTTTCTATTTTTAAAATGTATATTTTTTAAACCAAAGCAGCCTGTCCCTTGAAAATCAGGTCAAGTGGTTTTCTGCCTCTCCCTCCCCCACCCTCATGCTGATGGTTAATTCCCACACTTTGATTTTTGGTCTCTAACCCCAATGTCCACTGTAGATTAAATGCCTGGGAAACAGGTTGGGGGATGGGGAGGAGAGGATGTGAAGGGATAATATGGTCCTCTGGAAAAATGAGCAGATGTGACCTATCTGTGCTTCATTCTGCAGTTCATCATGTCACTGTGAGTTCGCTATAGGCTGCATAGAGCATGTGCAAGGCTGTGACCTCGGGTGACTTTGTCCACCTGCAGTGACAGCTCGAATTTTTTACTGCACCCTGCCACAATGAGCTGCTGTCCTTTCAGCACTACACCAGCTCTGCATTTACATTTCTTCAATGAAACATATCTAGTATTTACCTCAATTCCTAAACTCATCTGCGTGCATGTTGTCCTGAAATTTAGGTAACAAACAACAAGTTTTGGGTAGCTGAAATGCAATAGAGATGTTAAAAAATAAATTATCTATTTTAAAAGTAGGAACTTATGTCTTAAGTCTTAAGTGTTGCCGCAAAATTCAGTAAAATGATTTGTACCACAATAACTTCCAGAGCAATTGTTTTAGAGAGAAAAACATTGAATAAATCTGGAAAATCAGCTGTTTATATATAAAGCTAGCCTGTTTCTGCTGTCTCTGAATGAAATGCTGGCCATGGCTCCCTAGACTGGTTGAATTGATCGATTAGTGCTGCAGAAATTCATATTTTAGCTCAATTAGTCAGTTTAGCCTGTGTAAATGCTTACTAGTCCAAAATCAAACTTCATTCGTTTACTAGAATAGGATAGTCAGTAAATGGATTTTTAACCACTGTTATTGGTCACTTGCCGTAATCATGCTGATAGGAAAAATAAAGCCAGCCCATCTGGATTGAACTTTCACCTTTCACCTCTTCAGTTCACAGACATGGCTAGCGTAGAAAATCAATACTGCAGAGCCAGGAGGGAAATATTTTTAGGTTCTAACTAGAAAATGCATTTTGACAAGGCCAGGCTAATCCGAGCAACAAAGAAAGAGGAAAAAGGAGGCTCATTCTTAAAGCTTGACACTTCAAGGTTTTATCATGGTAAGGATGGAGAAAGAGTCAATAAGTACAGACACTGGAGGTCAACTGTACAACAAAAGAATGTCAAAAATTCAGCAACTGCTCTGAGAAGCCGATTTTTCAATGTGATTTTTCTCAAGCACCTTATATACAATCCCCTTGGTCTTTTTTTAATGAATTCTTAACCTCACAATTATAATTTTTGATATTTTCTAGAACTGTCTCCCCCTTAATGATTCCACAATAATTGCCACTTGCTACTAACCAGAAAATCTCTCTTTTCTGTAACCTACTGTTTTGTAGATAATTACCCTATTTACTGGAACAACATGCTAGTATAATCATAGTTTTCAACTACAATATCAATGTCTTCAAACATGACAGTCCAGAATTTTTGCAGACTATATCAACTGATCGCTTATTTACAATTCAGTGGAGCAATAGAGTACAAAATAATTCATGATATGCTGTCAATAAAATATAGAAGGAAATATAATGGGAAAAGCCCACAATATCTTTATTATGCTCTTAAAGAAAAGGCTTTGTGAAATAATAATACTTGTAATGGGACATTCTGCCTGTCTCTGCTCTATTGGCACCTTTTGATCTCTGTGTCAACTGGTCTTGAACATGATGCTTGTAATGCAAGCTTCATGTTATGAATCTTTCTCCATCTTGTCAAATCTCAGTACTTAAGAAAATTATCGACTGAATTGGTGAATATTGCATTTGTAATTTGGACTGTCTGAAAAATCTGCCCTGGAAGATTTCCAATGTTTCCTTTCACAGCAAGAGAAAATAATGATTTATTGGAACATGAGATTGCATTTGGGATGCTTCTAGATGGATTCCTGGGCAAATAGACAAACATAACAATATTACAATTCAAAAGATAGAAGCTGCTTTCTACACCATGCTACTAAACATAACATTCTGGGAAAGTTAAGAAACATCTTTTTTATTATATAGCTTCATATTATTGACATATTAACAAACAAACACAAAGATTACAGGATGGATTTCTCTGTTACCCCCTCCCAGTCATCTTTTTTATTCTTCCATGGGATGTGGATGTTGCTGACCACGCCAGCATTTATTGCTCATTCCTAATTGGCCTTGAGAAGGTGTTAGTGAGCTGCCTTCTTGAACCGCTGCAGTCCACGTGGTGTAGGTACACACACACAGCTGTTAGGGAGAGAGTTCCAGGATTTTGAACCAGCGACAGTGAAGGAAAGGAGATATATTTCCAAGTCAGGATGGTGAGTGACTTGGAGGGTGCTTGCAGGTGGTGGTGTTCCCGTACAGCTGCTGCCCTTGTCCTTCTTGGTGATAGCGGTCATGACTTTAGAAGGTGCTGTTAAAAGGAGCATTAGTGAGTCACTGCAGTGCATCTTGTAGATGGTACACACTGCTGCTACTGTGCATCAGTGGTGGAGGGAATTAATGTTGAAGGTGTTGGATGAGGTGCCAGTCAAGCAGCTACTTTGTCCTGAATGGTGTGGAGCTTCTTAAGTGTTGTTGAAGCTGCACTCATCCAGGCAAGTGAGGAGTATTCCTGACTTGTGCCTTGTAGATGGTGGGCAGGCTTTGGGAAGTCAGGAGGTGAGTTACTCTCCGCAGAATTCCCGGCCTCTGACCTGCTTTTGTAACCAGAGTGACTGAGCTAGACCATATGGCTATTTCAGTTCAGTTTCTGGTCAATGGTAACCCCCCCCCAGGATAGAGATAATGTGGAATTCAGCAATAGTAATGCTATTGAATGTCAAGGGGAGATGGTTAGATTCTCTCTTGTTGGAGATGGTCATTGCCTGGCACTTGTGTGTTGTGAATGTTACTTGCCACTTGTCAGCCCAAGCCTGAATATTGTCCAGGTATTGTTGTGTATGGATACAGTCTGCTTCAGTATCTGAGGGGTCATGGATGGTAATGAACATTGTGCAATCATCAGTGAACGTCCCCACTTCTGACCTTATGATGGGGGGGAAGGTCATTGATGAAACAGCTGAAGATGGTTGGACACTACCTTGAGGAACTTCTGCAGTGATGGTCTGGGGCTGAGATGACTGACCTCCAATAACAATAACCAACTTCCTTTGTGATGGATATGGCTCCAACCAATGGAGAGTTTTCCCCCTGATTCCCATTGACAAAGTTTTGCTAGGGCTCCTTCATGCCACACTCTGTCAAATGCTGCCCTGATGTTAAGAGCTGTTACTCTCACCTCAGGAGTTCAGCTCTTTTGTCCATGTTTGAACGAAGGCTGTAATGAGATCAGGAGCTGAGTGGCCCTGGTGGAACCCAAACTAGACATCAGTGAGCAGGTTATTGCTGAGCAAGTGTCGCTAGCACTGTTGATGATCCCTTCCATTATTTTACTGGTGATCGAGAGTAGACTGATGGGGTTGTAATTGGCCAGGTTGCATTTGTCCTGCTTTTTGTGAACATGACATACCTGGGCAATTTTCCACATTGCCAGATAGGTGCCAGTGTTGTAGCTGGAACAGCTTGGCTAGGGGCATGGCTAGTTCTGGAGCACATGACGTCAGTCCTATTGCCGGAATATTGTCAGGGCGCAAAGCCTTTGCAGTAGCCAGTGCCTTCAGCCATTCTTGATATCACAGGGAGTGAATCAAAATGGCTGAAGACTGGCATCTGTAATGTTGGGGACCTGCAGAGGAGGTAAAGATAGATCATCCACGTGACACTTCTGGCTGAAGAATGTGGCAAATGTTTCAGCCTTATCTTTTGCAATGATGTGCTGGGCTCCCCCATCATTCTGGAAGGGGATATTTGTGGAGACTTCTCCTCTGGTTAGTTGTTTAATTGCCCATCACCATTCACGGCTGGATGTGCAGGACTGCAGCACTTAGATCTTATTCGTTGGTTGTGAAATCGCTTAGCCCTATCTATCGCTTGCTGATTATGCTGTTTGGCATGCAAGTAGTCCTGTGTTATAACTTCACCAGGTTGACACCTCATTTTAGGTATGCCTGGTGCTGCTCCTGGCATGCCCTCCTGCACTCTTCATTGAACCAGGGTTGATCCCCTGGCTTGATGGTAATGGGAGAGTGGTGGATATGCTGGGCCATGAGGTTACAGATTGTGTTCGAGGGCAATTCTGTTGCTGCTGATGGTCCACAGCACCTCATGGATGCTCAGCCTTGTGTCGCAAGATCTGTTCGAAATCTATCCGATTTAGCACAGTGGTAGTGCCACACAACACGATGGAGGGGATACCCAATGTGAAGCCGAGACTTCATCTCCACAATGACTGCGCAGTGGTCACTCCTGCCGATACTGTCATGGACAAGTGCATCTGTGGCAGGTAGGTTGGTGAGGATGAGGTCAAGCATGTTTCCACCTCTTGTTGGTTCCTTCACCACCTGCCACAGACCCAGTCTAGCAGCTATGTCCATTAGGACTCGGCTAACTCGGTCAGTGGTGGTGCTACAGACATTGAAGTCCCCCACCCAGAGAACATTCTGTGCCCTTGCCACTCTCAGTGCTTCCTCCAAGTGGTGTTCAACATGGAGGAGCACTGATTCATCAGCTGAAGGAGGGTGGTGGTTTCCTTGCCCATGTTTGACCTGATGCCATGAGACTTCATGGGGACTGGAGTCAATGTTAAGGACTCCCAGGGCAACTCTCTCCCCTCTGTATACCACTGTGCCACCACCTCTGCTGGGCCTGTCCTGCCGGTGGGACAGAACATACCCAGGGATGGTGATGGTGGTGCCTGGGACATTAGCTGTAAGGTAGGATTCCGTGAGGATGTCTATGTCAGGGCCAAGGGTGCCTGGCTGAGTCCTTGAGGAGAAGGGGAAGCTGGAGTGAGATTGAGCTGCCCTGCACCCCTCTCGTGTTGACACTGTTGGAGGCCAAGTATGACATCAGTGATGGAGTTCAGCTTGCACAGCAGTTCAGGAGCGATGTCTTGGGCCAAGGTCTTCATAATTGTTCCCATATTGTTGCGGCAGCTCCAACAACGACTGAGGACCGAGTCCAGAGGCTCATCATCTGACTCGGACTCAGTAGATCGCTTGCCTCCATTAGTCCTCTGAGTGCCGGCGACCTTGGGTGTTCCTGCCTCCGCCTGCTGTGGAACAGATTGTGTGCTGTGCTCACCAGATAGTGAACCCGAGCCTGCTGTATATGTAGATCCCACCAAGGTGTGTGTCACTGAACTGAGCTTGTGGAGGGTGTGAGTGAGCGCTGTGACAGATCATCGAGGGTGCTATCCTGAGAGTCCTCATGTGAGGTGCTGTTGGCACTGGAGTCGGAGTTGAGGTTGCCTGAGGGTGACAAGGCAGATGTGCCTATGAGAGAAAGTGGAGATATTACGGCAGAATATCTGCGGTACACAGCAGTGGACTCACAGTTGAATTGACGGAGTGCTGGTCTGGTGCATGATCCTCACATAGATGCTTGGCGCTGACCTCACCATCGCCGCAGGAACAGTCTTTGTCCTCTCCTGCCAGCTCTGACATGCAGTCTTTGAAGGGAGTGAGGATCTTGATGTCCAGCACTCCACTCCCTATCTCAGTCCTCTCCCTTTTAGAGTATGCGATCTTGTCCTGCAAAAAGACAGATGGACAGAGCAAGAGCAAGGCCCGTGCCCAGCCAAATGAGAAAGATGCCAGGCGTGTGTGTGTGCTGAGTGGAGCCATAGATGGGATGAGGAGGTGATCTCCAGAGGAGATGAGGCCAGATGGAGATCTGAGGGTGTGTGTGAAAGAGTGAGTGGTGATGTCCCTTGAGCTGACAGTGAGTGAGATGCCAGTGAATGTGTGATGGCTTGTGAGTGTGTGAGTTTAGAGTGATGAGATGGTTGACTTACCTGGCAGCATGGATGAGATAGTTTATCCTCCTTCTGTACTGGATGGCTGACATCTTCTCTGGGCAGTGTTGGCACTGACCATCGCTGCCACTGCTTCCCAAGCTGGATTGCTGGTGATGCTGCCCCTCTCCAGCCAGAGCAGGGGTAGAGGACATTATAGCAGGCCTCCACGGTATCTAAAAGGTGTTACAGGGACGCATCACTGAATTGGGGGCTGCAGTCTTCTTGCCTTTCAAGGCCATGTCTTCTGTGCTGCAGCCCTGGGCTGGAACCACTGAGAAGGCTGCACTTTAAATCTGGTGCCCGGCCTGAGGAAGCAGCGAGATGATGGGGTGGCGGGTGAGTCAGAGGCTGCCTGCCAGTGCAATGGCGTGTTTCCTGGCATTGGGACAACACGTCGTGAAAACCCATCATTGCGGCTAGTGGGTAAAATGTCCTTTTTCCCACCCGTTACCTCACTTAGTGCAAACCTGGGATGATTCTGCCCTAATTATTATTCTGGTAAATCTACACTGAGCTCCCTACAAAGCCAATAAATCCTCCCTAAGGTGTGGTACCCAGAACTGTTTACAGTACTCCAGGTGTTGTTTAACCAGGGCTTTGTATGGCTGTAACCATTACTTCTACTACTCAAGTCCTAGTCCTCTCAATATGATGGCTAACGGTTCATTAGCCTTTTTGATTATTCTCTGTATATGTTTTTTTTACTTCATTCATGGGATGTGGGTATTGATGACTAGGCCAGCATTCAGTGCTCATACCTGTTCATGACATATTAATGATCTAGGTACACGACTCCCAAATCTCTTGGGACCTCTGCTATATTTAGATTTTCACCATTTAGAAAGTACTCTGTTCTATCCTTTTTATGTTCAGATTGGCTGATCCCCAATTTGCAGACGCTGAAATCCATTTGCCACAGTTTAATGAACATACGTAAAAGGAAAAGGAGTTCACCATTCGGCCCCTCGAGCTTGCTTCACCATTTAATAAGATCATGGCTGATCTGATAGTAGCCTCAAATCTGCATCCCACCTACCCCTGATAACCTAACACCCCTTGTTTACCAAAAATCTATCCACCTCTGTCTTAAAAATGTTTGAAGACTTTGCTTCCACCACCTTTTCAGGAAGAGAATTCCATAGGCTCACAACCCTCTGAGAGAAAAAATTTTGTCTCATCTCCATTTTAAATGGATGACCCCTTATTTTTAAACAGTGACCCTTAGTTCTAGATTCTCCCTCAAGAGGAAGCATCTTTTCCACATCCACCCTGCTAAGCCCCCTCAGGATCTTATAGGTTTCAATTAAATTGCCCCTTACTCTTCTAAACTCCAACGGATACAAGCCTAGCCTGTCCAACCTTTCCTCATAAGACAACCATTTCAGGTATTAATCTGGTAAACCTTCTCTGAATTGCTTCCAATGCATTTACCTTCTTCCTTAAGTAAGGTGGTCAATACTGTACACAGTACTCCAGATGTGGTCTCACTAGTGCTCTGTATAACTGAGGCATAACCTCCCTACTTTTGTATTCAATTCCCCTCACAATAAATGATAACATTCTATTAGCTTTCCTAATTACTCGCTGTACCTGCCTACTAGCCTTTTGCAATTCATGCACTAAGACACCCAGATCTCTGCATTTCAGAGCTCTGCAATCTCTCACCATTTAGATAATGTGCTTTTCTTTTATCCTTCCTGCTAAAATGGACAATTTCACACAATCCCACATTATACTCCATTTGCCAGATCTTTGTCCACTCATTTAACCTATCTATAACTTTTTGTAGTCTCCTTATGTCCTCTTCACAACTTACTTTCCTACCAATCTTTGTGCCATCAGCAAATTTGGCAACCATCCCTTCATCCAAAACAAAAACAGAATTACCTGGAAAAACTCAGCAGGTCTGGCAGCATCGGCGGAGAAGAAAAGAGTTGACGTTTCGAGTCCTCATGACCCTTCGACAGAACTAGAACTTCATCCAAGTCAGTTATATAAATTGTAAACAGTTGAAGTCCCAGCACTGATCCCTGTGGCACACCAATCATTATATCTTGCCAATTTTAAAAAGACCCATTCATGCCTACTCTCTGCTTCCTGTTAGCCAGCCAATCTTCTATCCATGCCATTACGTTCTCCCAATACCACGAGCTTCTATTTTTCGCAATAACCTTTGATGTGGCACCTTATCAAATGCCTTCTGGAAATATAAGTACAGTACATCCAACGGGCTTTCTATGGAGTTTCAGAAAATCAAAACAAATGCATCAACTATCTGACTAGCCACTTATTTTACAGCTTTAGAATGAAGTTCAACAGGACCCGGGCACTTATCAGCCTGCAGCTCCAACAATTTACTCAGTACCACTTCCCTGGTGCTTGAATTTTCCTGAGTTCCTCCCTATCTTCCATTTCCTGATACATAGCTGCTTCTGGGATGTTACTTGTATCCTCTATAGTGAAGACTGATGCAAAATACCTGTTCAATCATCTGCCATTGCCTTGTTTTCCATTATCAATTCTCCAGATTCACTTTCTATAGGACCAATGCTCACTTTATTAACTTGTTTCTTTTTAAAATATTTATAGAAACTCTTACTATCTGTTTTTATATTTCTGGCTAGCTTTCTCTCGTACTCTAATTTTTCTCCCCTTATTAATCTTTTAGTCATCCTTTGCTGTTCCTTATATTCTATTCAACTTTCTGACCTTCCACCTGTCTTTGCACAATTATATACTTTTTCTTTAAGTTTGATACAATCCTTAACCTTTCTAGTTAACCATGGATGGTGTGTCCGTCCCTTGCACTTTTTCTTACTTGTTGGAATGTATCTTTTCTGTGTATTCTGAAATATCCCCTTACATATTTGCTACTACATCTCTATTGACCTATTCCTTAACCTAATTTGCCAATTCACTTTAGCCAGCTCTGCTTTCATCTCTATTCACTTAATTTATTAATATCTCTTTGTAAATGCATGCTTCCATCTACACTGCTTATAATAATGTCATCTATCTTTCTATCATCAGCAAACTTGGGTATGTGACTTTTGATCCTATCATCTAAGTCGTTAATAAATATAGAAAATAGTTGAGGACCTAACACATTGCAAGTCACCATGAATCACATCCTGTCAATTAAGGTACCTGCTCGTTATCCATACTCTCTGTCTCCTATTGTTCAGCCAATTTCCTAATCAGGTCAATAACTTGTCTTCAGTTCCATGAACTTCATCTTTAAGTAACCATCTCTTATGGATAACCTTATCAAATGCTTTCTCGAAGCCCATATAAATAACATCCATGCACATTCCTCTGTTCACTATCTTTGCCATTTCTTCAAAATATTCAATCAGATTTTTCAGGCACAAACTACACTTTACAAATCCATGCTGACTCTCTCTCTCTCTCTTCATTCTCAGTGGCTTTTATGTGGATAAGTCGCTTAGGCGATTTTGACTGTTTTCCTCCAGGCAGATAGAGTTAAAGTCAACCTCAGTGCGTGAATGTATGAGAAAACCCATGATTAATCTAAAATGGCCCAATGGGACTAGCTATTTAGGTTTGCCCCTGAAAAATTGCCTTGGCCAAGGTCCTGGAACTACACTTCAAGAAGGCGTGGAATCAAGGAAAATAAAAATAAGATTACAAAGAGAGAGACGAACAAGCTTCGAGCAGTCCTGGAAGCAGGTGAAAATGCTCATCCCAACCCATCTGACTGCATTTTCCTTATGCCATTTTGCAAGCTAATTATTAAAATTCAGGCAGCAGTTTGCTTCTAAGATGCCTGGAATATGAAGAGAAGTTAAAATAAAGGAAAGAACATAATACATTCTTGCGATCAGTAAAACATCTAGGGAAAAATGTCTCCATGAAATAAAATTAATGCCTTTTTTTAAAGCAGATCACTTGGCATCAATAGTAAAAGAGGGCTTAAGCTTCTGTATGTTATATAACCCGCTGAAATATTGTACCCAGTAACCAGCAAGCAAAGTGACAGGATAACTTAAGCTAACTCCAGGGACTGAATCTTTGGCTCGGCGAGCAGAGGCGGGGCCTGCTCGCCGAGGCATAAAATGACAAGCGGTGACGTCGGGTGTGTGTCCCAATATCACCGTGCGTCAGTTAGATTTTCAGTTCGGCAGCCAAACTATCAAAGCCATTAGGCAGCCACTATTAAGGCCATTAATAAACTAATTAAGCCTATTGAGAATGCTGCCCATCCATCCTTAAGGTCGGCAGGCAGGCAAAGAGCCCAGGCGGCCTTTGCATTTTTCATAGAACCTCATCCATTGGCGGGATGAGGTTTCATGAAGGGTTTATAAGTTAAATAAACTTTTTCATTAAAGTTCATTGACATGTCCCAGTTCATGTGACACTGTCACATGAGGGGACATGTCTTAAAGATATTTTTTTTCTTTATTAAAATTTTTGAAACTTAAATTAATCTCCCTGAGGCAGCTTTGCGCCTCAGAGAGATTTCTGCGCTCTTTTGTGTGTATGCGCAAAAGAGCGCGGGCCCCGACTCAGGGAACGCTTCCGGGTGCACGTCACGCTGGGCGGACCTTAATTGGCCCGCCCATGTAAAATGGCGTTGCGGACCAGATCGGGGGCAGTGGTCTGGTCCGCGCCCAACCCCCACCACCACCACCCCCCGCACAACACCCCCCTGGATTTGTATGGAAGTGCTTAAGATAATCACTCCACTTTCATGCAGTATTTATAAAATTCACAATATCATTTTGGGTTTTAGGTAATCGATGAGCCTCAGTAAAGATGCAGTTCATCAAAACAGTGGCAATTAAAATTATTTTTGTTTATCTTTTTTGACAAGATGCTGTAACCAACTCGGTTTATGATCTGTAAACCTTCATCCAAGAGAATTAATCATTGTGAAATGGTCATTTCAAGCTATGAGACCCTTAATTTTTTTCTTTCTTTGTTTCGTATAAAGCCACTAATAAACAAGACAACATGGGGCAGTGACACAGAGATGTAATGTGAACATGCAATAAACACACCAATGACAGCTGAAAGCCTGAAGCCCTAGAGAATCTGGGATGTAGCACCGAGTGTAAAGTCTGTGCCTTCCAATTGCTCCAAAGTCTTGGTTCAGCAAATGATGCTTAACCCTGTCTTGAAATATCTACACAAAGGACATAGTTCCAGATGGGCAAGAGTTCCAAAGGCAGGAGAATTGCTCTATAAAACTCTGTCACTAGCATTTCATCGTTGACAGGATGGTAATGGCTTGCGGATTTCCAGTGACAGGCAAGTAACCCAGGTCACTTAAATTATGAACCATTCGGTTTCCACCAGCAGGTCGGATCACCCTCAAAAAGAAGCTCTTGCATGTATTTAGCATCTTTCATGTAGATAAAATACCCGTGGCACTCCACATAAAAACATAGGGAAGAATTGTCCCAGATTTGCACTAAGTGCGGTAGCGGGTGTAAAAAAGGATGTTTTACCCGCTGACCGCAATGGTGGGTTTTCACGCCGTATCGTCTCCTTCCCAGTGTGTCCGGCCTCATTAATAGTGCATTTATAGGAAACATGCTGGATTGCTGGCAAGGCGGCCTCTGATTCGCCTGCCTCGCTGTCACCTCAGGCCTTCAGTCATCTAAGCGCCGTATTTAAAGAGCGCCCCTACACAGAACTGGCTCTCTCTAAGACAGTGAAAGCTGCTGGAAAGTCATGGCTGCCAAAGGGAGGAAACATGCTGCCCCCAAATTTAGCGATGCATCCCTCGGGTGCCGACTGGACGTAGTGGAGGCCCGCAATAAAGTCCTCCATCCAGGCTGTGGGCGAAGACCAGCAAGCAAGGTGACAAAGCCGGCATGTGAGGCAGTGGAGCGGTGGTCAGTGCAAACGACCTGCAAAGCTGTCAGCCACCCAGTGCTGAAAGAGGATGAATGATCTCTCCCATTCCGCCAGGCTAATTTACTTTTCTCATCACTCTCAACTCTTTCACTCACAAACTCATCCATAGGGCCCTCACTCACTGCCAGTTCAAGGGGCATCACCATTCATTCTCTCATGCACACCTTCATCTGCCCTGCATCATCCCATCCATGGCACCACTCACCACCCATACATGCCAGACATCCTTCTCATCGGGCCTGGCAAGCGTCCTGCTTACACTCTCTCCACCTATGTTCATGCAGGACAAGCTGGCACACAAGAAAAGGGAGAGGACTGGTGGAGGAGTGCCCAACATCAAGATCCTCACAGCCCTTGAAATTAGAGTCATCCAGCTGACCGGCGCTGATGGTGAAGTCAGCAGTGATCAACAAACTGAGGACCCAGCAGTGCAAAATCCATCAGACAACCATGCTGTGAGCGAGTTCCCCTGTTCCACAGTCCCCTGCCATGCACGCTCTCTTCTTGCTTTCGCAGGAACATCTGGGAAGCAGCCAAAGGGGCTCATGAGCCAAGTCCTTGACTCGTGCCCCGAAGACACCTCGGAAGAAGAATTTGATGACACCCTAATTGAAGTCCCATCACAGCGCTCACCCACACACTCCACCAGCGCAGAGGCACACACCTCGGAGTAGTATAGGGATCACAATCTGGTGAACACATCGCACTGTCTGATCCACAGCAGGCAGAGGCAGGGACTTCCCAGGTTTCCAGCACGCAGAGGATTGCTGGAGGCTAGAAACCTGCAACTGCAAAGGCAAGCTTGTGAACATCAGGGACGGATGCCCGCTGTGCTCCTCAAACTGCAAGGCACAGGGAGGAGTCTGTCTGCCTTCAATCTGAGGTGATAGCGCCGGCATGCCAATGCACCGAGGTCAACACTGGCAGATGACAGTTGCAATGGAGACCTTGGTCCAGGACCTGCATTGGTCCTGCATGAGCTGACCTCCATTGCTGATGCCTTAGTTGGCCACCAATAGTGTCAACATGAGAAGGGTTTAGGGCAGCTCGATCTCATTCCAGCCCCACCTTCTCCTCAAGGAGTTAGCCAGGGGCCATCGGGCACCCATAGGGAGGAGGAACAGCAGGTGCACACTCTGGACCCATCCACCCAAGTGACTCCGTGAGTGTCCAGCCCATCTGAATCACCCTTTCCTATGACCCCTGGAGCTCCACCTCCAGCTCCACAGGCTGAGGAGGGTGCCACACAGCAGAACCCTGAAAGCAGGCTGGGGCCCTCCTGGTCTCGGGCCTCCAGAGGATGCCCGCCATGGTCATCACAGACCGGGCGTAGCAGTCAGCAGGCTGCCTCGCCTCCACTGTGGATGTCGGGGGAGCACCAAGATGTCGTGGCAGGGTTAGGAAGGTCATGCACAATTTGGGCATAGGTATTAATCACTTGTACATAATGTTCACTATTGTAAATAAACTCTCAAGAATGTCTGCTTGCATATGGCTCCTTGTTATGGTGAGCAGTGTTCGTGTCATTCAGACGTGAAACTTTGGCTCCTGCGCAAGATAAAGGCAGGTGTGTTAGTCCAGGGCCTCTTCCCTGTGCAGTGTTTAACATTCAGACCAAAGTGATGGTCCGGATTCACACTCACTGGACACATTAGTGATGCCTGCATCTCGGTGGTGCTTGCAATTGCTGCCAGAATGTTGTGGGCGGGTGTCACAGTGTTCCATCATTCTCTCTGTGTGCTCTCAGCACCTTTAAGGTGGGACTGGCCCCCCATCTCTTCAGCATCTGTGACCGGTGACACTGTGCCCCTGAAGGGATCAGGCACTGAAGGCTAACAAAGGATCAGGTGCATTTAAAGTTTCACAGCTGGGTCTCCATGATATGACCCTAAGCACAGAGCACAAGTGAGCTGCCCTCGGCTAGACAGGGGTCAGATATTCACAGAGGCTATGTGAAGATCTATGGAGTGTCCTCACTGCATATCGTCATCATCCTCCTGGAATCTAGCGCTGCATCTCCATGACATATGCATGAGCATTGATGCTAAGTGCACTGCCATCAACCACACAGGAGTCAAACGTTCACAGATGCAAGTGAGGATGTCAGGATTGTCCTCACTGCACAAAGAAGGATGGTTGTGGTTGTTGGAGGTCAGTCATCTCAGTCCCAGGACATCACTGCAGGAGTTCCTAAGGGTAGTGTCCTTGGCCCAACCATCTTCAACTGCTTGATCAGTGACCTTCCTTCCATCATAAGGTCAGAAGTGGAGGTGTTCACTGATGATTGCACAATGTTCAGCACCATTTGCAACTCCTCAGATACTGAAGCATTCCATGTCTAAATGCAGCAAGACCTGAACAATATCCAGGCTTGGGCTGACAATTGGCAAGTAACATTCATGCCACACAAGTGCCAGGCACTGACGATCTCCAACAAGAGAGAATCTAACCATCCATCGCCCTTAACATTCAATGGCATTGCCATCAATAAATCCCTCAATATCAACATCCTGGGGGTTACCACTGACTAGAAATTGAACTGGACTAACCATATAAATACTGTTGCTACAAGAGCAGGTCAGAGGCTGGAATCCTGTGATGAGTAACTCACCTCCTCACTCGCAAAAGCCTGTCCACCATCTACAAGGCACAAGTCAGGGGTGTGATGGAATACTCCCCACTTGCCTGGATGAGTGCAGCTCCCACAACACTCAAGAAGCTTGACACCATCAAGAACAAAGCAGTCGGTTTGATTGGCACCACACCCACAAACATTCACTCCCTCCACCACCGACACACAGTAGCAGCAGAGTGTACCATCTACAAGATGTACTACAGGAATTCACCAAGGCTCCTTCGACAGCACCTTCCAAACCCATAACCATTACCATCTAGAAGGACAAGGGCTGCAGATAGATGGGAACACCACCACCTGGAAGTTCCCCTCCAAGTCACTCACCATCCTGACTAGGAAATATTTCGCTGTTCCTCCACTGTCTCTGGGTCAAAATCCTGGAACTCCTTCCCTCCCTCCCTGTCCCTACACCACATGGACTGCAGTGGTTCAAGAAGACAGCTCAGCACCACCTTCTCAAGGGCACCTAGGGATGGGCAATAAATGCTGGTCCAGCCAGCAAAGCCCACGTCCCATGAATGAATTTTTTAAAAAACCATCAACCTCCACGAATCTTACGGCTATGATGACCTCCCGAGCTCGCCTGCTTCATCTGGCCTGTGTGATATCCTCATCGCTGGCATCTTTGCCTTCAAGGACCTCCTCACCATCATCCCCGTCTGACCCGCACTGGACCACCATAATGAAAGCCAGTCGGGAAAAAGTGACTTGCCTGTGCCCCCCACCAAATGCATGGTGCCTCTTTTTTGTTGCCCTAGGGTGATGTTTGCGAGCGATGTGCAAGGATGTGCGCACTCATCTTCGAGTTTCTCTCGAAGTTCAACTCACCAGGTGCCCGCCTTTTAAAGGCAGTTGTGAAGCACACCGTTCTGAAGTTACGGAAACATGAGTGGTAACTTTGACGTGGGGAAATGATTCCGGTGAACAGGGCTTATAATGAGATGCTAAAGTATTGAAATTGGGTTCCCGATGTGCAGTGGTGGGAAACTTGGCCTGCCATTGAGGGGTGGAGCGGACGATCGCAAATGGGTTTCATGACGGCATAAACCCAATTTTGTGCCCCCCCCCACCTGCTATGACACCCGTCACCAATGGGACCGGACGATTCTGTCTGTTATCAGGTACAAGCAAAGAATGAGCAATAAGGAGGTATTAGGAGGCATAACTAAAGTCTTGGTCAAAGAGGTGAGTTTTAAAGAAGAGAAGGCAGTGGAGAGGCAGAGAGGTATAGGGAGGGAAATCCAGATCAAGGGACCTGGATTGCTCAAAGCATAGCCATCAATGGTGAGGTAAAGAAAGTAGGGGATGCACAAAAGCCCAGCGTTAAAGGAACTCAGAGTTCATGGAGCATTGGAGGGCTGGAGGAAGTTATAGAGATATAGAAGGGCGAGGCCAGGAAATGAACTGGGTACAGGAGCCAATTTAGGTCAGGGGGCAAAGGGGTGTGAGTGAATAGGTCTTGATTTGACTTAGCTTATGGGCAGCAGTTTTGGATGAGCTGAATTTAAAAAATATAGAGCATGTGAGCCAACCCAGGAGAACATTAGATTAGCTATGTCTGTTCACAGCAAAAGCATGTTAAGAGGGTTTCAGATGCAGAGGGGTTGAGGCAGAGCAATGTTAGGGAAGTGAACCTTCCTTGATGTCAGGAAAAGGTTTGTAAAGACCAGTCAGATGAAAATTTCTTTGCTGGCCTGTACTATTTTCAGAGTAGAATGGTAGACTCAGTGGAAAAAGGATACTTGTTGCAGCCATTGGTTTTGCCACTTACTTCATTTATTCCATGGGCCTCAAGCTTTTTCCTGCTTATGGGCCATGTACATTGTTGATGGAACAGTTATATCGTTTAGATATCAGTGACTTCTGGCTGGGGGTATTGTCATATTCTGTAATTTACTGAACATATTGTTACATTAACTCTGTTCCTAAGTTATTTTGATATCACCATCATCTTAACACCCAAGTACAACTGGTTGTCATTTTAGCAGCAGCCCTCAATGTTGACCAGCTTCTTCAAGGAAATCCTGAAAGGAGGTGCTTAGTTTGCAGGTTCCACATAAAAAGGGCCTTGGAAATGCATAGTTATGATTCCATATGGAAACTACAAATCACTGAATTCTTTCAGATCCATACAATTAAAGATTATTAGGCACTTTAAAAAGTATTTTATTCCCTGATGCAGATTGCAAGGTTGGCACTTATGAACAAAACAAAATCATTAAATATATTACCATAAATGGCTCTGAAGCAGCCTAGAAAATCATCATATGTTAGGGATTAGCACAGTAGACCAAGAATGAAATTATGAATGAGTTCTGTAATTTCCTGGTAAAGAAGATGTTGATGGATTGTAACTATTTCAGATCTGTGCAACTAGCTGCCATGCAATTACCGTGTAATTGGCTTTGAATGATCATGGGCTAAAAATTGCTCTGCCCATTTTCAGGCACATGGGTCACGATGCACGATCATCCCATGCCTGGTCTCATTAAGGCAGGCACGCAAACATTGCGCTGCCTCCTCGTTTGCCAGATTGTAGAATGCAGCATGACTTGGTTGTATGCTTAACAAGGGCACCGAACAGAGTATGAGGCGTGCACATACTCAAACAAGCCTCCAGTTCTTAAAAGCAGTTTCTCCCTGTTAAAAGTGTGCTGTACTCAGAGAAAGGAAACTGCTGCTGACTGCCTGTGCTGCAACTGGTTAGTGATTAGAAACAAAGGAAGTGGAGCACCAGGGCAGAGAGAAGACACACAAGCTCACGGATGTAGCCTTAGGCATAGTGGGTGACAGGAGGGTGGGGGCATCATTCTACGTGGGCGCCAGGAGGCTATAAAGGAATGACCTTCAAAGGGACTGGCACCAGGTCACAAGGGAAGTCAGTGGAAGGAATCTGCTGCCGAGGACATGGTAGCAGGGCTGAAAAAAGTTCAATGACCTCACTCAGATGGTCAAAGTCATTGAATGCATCCTATCCACCGCACCATCAACATCTCATACTTCTCAATGTACCACACCCCATCATTCACCCATCAGCGATCCCTAGCAGTCGGGACTCAGGCTTAACATTCTGATACTCCACCCAACTCTTACACACTCACCAATAATGCCAGCCTCACCCCCACCTCTCGCTGCCTCCATATACCTCTAACTATTCAGCTATGGCAGGCCTAGCACCCAAACATATTGCAACACAATCATTAATATTCTTCCCTTTCTCTTACAGGTGGTTTGAAATAGAAGGGAGAAGAGCAGAAGCAGCACACCCACATCTCCAGAGCTCTATGGAGGAGATGACACTCTACATCATGGCACCAGTTGTGACAGATCCCATAGCACCCAGTGAAACCAAGAACATTAAAGACAATACCATATCACTACCTTAAACCTTTGCTTCTGATTGTCTGCTTGCAGATATTCAAAAGCTGCTGCTAGCCTAGCCACAGTAGATTCAGGAGGAATAGAGAAAGCAGTGGCATACCACTGATGAAGAGGCCCCATCACATGATCATACAATCAAAGCCAGCAGCTCAGAGGCTAACACTGTGTGAACTTTAGAAACTAGTGGAATCATCACATGGTGAGTCAACAAACACAAATAGGCTGCAGCCAAGCCATGGGTGAAGGATAGAATGTGCACTTGCGAGGGCGAGTTCGCAGACAAATTCTGTTAAGGAGACACAGATGAGGGATTTGATGCACAACACTCAGGGGAACACCGATGAGGATGCTCAGGGCGTTGGAATGCCTGCCATACAGCTTCCTGTCACTGTCAAGGAACATGAAGGAGTCCAGAGGGCATTGTGCAAGGTTTGTAGCCCATCCTGTCCACCATGGAAGTGGTGACCAACTCCATGACAGCACTTGGGGACCCAGTCGTAATGCAGTATCTGGTGGCTGATGTATCAACTTCCACTGCAGCACAGGCAGAAGCCATCTGATCTCTGAGTGCTGCAGTGGAAGCTCAGATGGAGGTCATGAGATCCACACTTGCTGCCATGCAGGCTGAGACTGCTGCCATCATGGCTGTGGATCTGAGCACTCAAAGGGGCAAGCTGGCTCTCATGGCAGTCCATCAGTCTGTCCTCCACAGATTACTAGGATTGCTAAGTTGTTGCCCAGGTGAATGGCATTGGCATTGTGGAGCACAAACCTACTGTCTTCTCTCAGGATGACTGCATTCATGGTCCCACCACTCCCACACCAGTGGCCTGGACACAATGGTGGCCACTGCCCCTGGCCTCAATCAAAGAATTGCCTTTATAGCTGAGCACCACACTCACATGCAGCCAAGTGCTCTCCCACTCATAGTTAGCAGAGAAGTGCAGGTAGAAATAGGGAAGATGGAGAAATGAATGAGAAGAATGATTTTAATCTTCATATAGACTCAGACAATCAAATTGGCAAGAATGGTCCAGAAGATGAGCTTGGAGAATGTTTTCATGTCAGTTTCCTGGAGCAATACCTTGTGGAACTGATGAGGGATAAAGTTTTTTAGATCTAGCATTGTGTAATGAGGCAGGGTTAATTAGTAATATCATAGTAAAAGATCCACCAGGAAATAGTAATCATAATGCCATTGAATTCCAAGCTAAGTTTGAAAGGAACATAATCAAATTACAAACAAGAATTTTTAATTTATACAAAGCCAATTACATAGATATGTCATGATAATGTGATGTGCGCATATGTGATATTAATCCAAGCTGCTATAAACAAAGGAGGCTGGATGAAATCTGCTAAGAGACCAGTAACACCAACTCTTTCTCCCCCTCTCTCAAATTCATGACCCCATCTCTATTACAGTTTGAAGTCCTATCACAGAGATCGAGACTTTTCAAACAAAACGAGCATCAGGTGGAAAAATCATCGACTTTTGGAAAAGATGAATTATGTTTAAAAAGGAGACTGTCTCCAGAATTTACAATTTACCTCAGCTTCAACTCCACTGGACTTTCAAAGCCACTGTGGAAAATTTCTGCCTCAGCCATGGATACCAGCAGAGAATCCATGAATAGTGTACTCTCTATTTTTTGCCTTTTATCATTGAATTTTAATTTGGCCAGAAAGTAACCTCTAACTGTATAACCTGCTGTTTTTGCATGCTTGTGTATGTGCATGCATGTGTGTGTTGCAAAGATTGGGACATGGGTTTACCTTTTTAAATATCTGTATATCTTTACCTGGGTGGATTTTATTTAGCTTAATAAAAGCTAACCCCCTTGTGTTTTAAATTCAAGAAAGCCTCCCAGACTTGTTTCTTTGCAACCAGCACATGAATGGTTAAGCACAACGGGAATGAAGAAATGGCAGAGGCATTGAACAATGGGAAAATGTTGGAGTCTACTATAAAGGATGTAATAACAGAGCATTTAGAAGTGCATAATATATTCAAGCAAAGTGAGCATAGCTTCATGAAGGGGAAATCATGCCTGACAAATTTATTAGAGTTTTTTGAGGAGGTAACAAGCAGGGTAGATAAAGGGGAACTAGTAGATGTAATATATTTGGATTTCTAAAAGGCATTCGATAAAGTACTGCACATAGGGCTACTTAATAAGATAAGAGCCCTTGGTTTTGGGGGTACTGTATTAGCATGGATAGAGGATTGGCTAACTAAGAGAAAACAGAGTTGGGATAAGGGGGGCATTTTCAGGATGGCAACTTGTAACTAGTGGGGCGCCATAAGAATCAGCGCTGGTGCCACAATTATTTACAATATATATATTAATAACTTAGATGAGGGAAGTGAATGTACTATCGCCAAGTTTGTGGATGACACAAAAATAGATGGGAAAGCAAGTGGTGAGGATGGCAAAAAGAGCCTACAGAGGGACATAGACAGGTTAAGTGAGTGGGCAAAAACTTGGCAGATGGCATCTAATGTGGGAAAATGTGAGGTTATGCATTTTGGCAGGAAGAATAGAGGAGCTGAATGTTATTTAAATGGAGAAAGACTGCAGAAAGCTGCAGCACAGAGGGATTTAGCAGTCCTTGTGCATGAATCACAAAATGCTAGCATACAAGTTCAGCAGGTAATAGGAAAGGCAAATAGAATGTTGACCTTTCTTTCAAAGGGCATGGAGTATAAAAGTAGGGAAGTCTTGCTAAAAGTATAGAAGGCACTAATTAGACCACACCTAGAATACTGTGAACAGCTTTCGTCCCCTTATCTAAGGAAAGATATACTGGCATTGGAGGTAGTCCAGAGAAGTTTCAATAAGTTGCTCCCGGGTATGGAGGGATTTTCTTATGAGGAGAGGGTAAGTAGATTGGGCCTGTACTCATTGGAGTTTAGAAGAATAAGATTCTTAGGGGGCTTGACGGGGTAGTTGCTGAGAGATTGTTTCCCCTTGTGGGAGAGTCTAGGACCAGAGGGCATAATCTCAGAGTAAGAGATCACCCATTTAAAACAGGGGTGAGGAGGAATTTCTTCTCTCAGCGCGTGATGAATCTGTGGAATTTTTTTACCACAGAGGGCTGTAGAGGCTGGGTCGTTAAATATATTCAAGGCTGAAATAGACAGATTTTTAATCAGTGAGGAAATCAAAGGTTATAGAGAAAAGGCAGGAATATAGGATTGAGGATCATCAGACCAGCCATGATCTCATTGAATGGCGGAGCAGACTCGGTGGGCTGAATGGTCTCCTTCTGCTCCTTTATCTTATGGCCTTATTGGCTTAATTAATGTCTGGCTTCCCAGTAGATGACAAAAGTTGCATGCTAGAAGTAAAGCTAAAAGGGGCTGAAAAGAATGAGGAAGTTAATATCGGCAGAGAAAAAGTATTGGAGAAACCTAACCGACCAAAATCTGATAACTCTCTGATAAAGACCTGATGGCCTATAGCCTAGTGTTCTAAAAGAGACAGCTGCAGAGTTAGTGGATTCGCTAGCTATGATTTTCCAAAATTCCTTAGATTTGGGAATGGTGCCATCAGATTGGAAGTTGGCAAACGTCACACCATGTTTTGAGAAAGAAGGGAGAGGGAAAAAGGAGATCTACAGGCTAGCTAGCTTGACATCAGTTGTTGGGAAAAAGCTGAAATCTATTAGTAAAGAAGTCTTACCAATGCATTTTGAAAAATACAGTATGATGAAAACAACTCAACATGGTATCACAAATGAGAAATCTAGTTATTAGAGTTTTTTGAGGATTTAAGTCATAAAGTAGATATAGGGGAAATCAGTAGATGTAGTATATTTGGATTTCCAAAAGGCATTTGATAATGTTCTACACAAAAAGTTAATAATACACAAGATAAGGGCTTGCTGCATGGCGCAGGCCTCCCTTGGCTGCTGGCAAAATACCATAAAATCTCAGACAGGTTGTGGGCAGGCAAGTAGGCAGCAGGTGAATTTTATATACCCCACCACCTTCAAACCCACTGGCTGGGGATTGGCAGCACTGATCCGCATGGCACTCCACTAGTCATAGCCTGCCAACTTAAAAATGCTCCACTTATGTCTACTCCGTGCTTCCTGTCAGTTAGCCAATCCTCTATCCATGCTAATATATTACCCCCAACTCCATGACCTGGTGACTTATCAGCCTTTAGTTCTAATGATTTTCTCAGTATCCTTTCTCTCGTGATTGTAATTGTTTTAAGTTTCTCCCCCGTCTTTCACCTTCTGGATTTACAATTTTTGGGGTGCTACTTGTGTCTTCTACAGTGAAGACAGACACAAATTATTTATTCAATCCATCCATCATTTCCTTGTTTCCCATTGTTAACTCCCCAGACTCAATTTCTAGAGGGCTCACACTCACTCTAGTTACTCTTTTCCTTTTTAAATACTTGTAGAAACTCTTACTGTTTGTTTTTATATTTCTAGCTAGCTTTCTCTCACACTCTAATTTCTTCCTTTTTTTGAGTCATTCTTTGCTCATTTTTGTATTTGGTCCAACCTTCTGACCTGTCACTAATCTTTGTGGAATTATATGCTTTTTTTTCAATTTGATACCACCTTTAACCTCCTTAGTTCGTCACAAATGATGTATGCTTGTCCTACAGCCTTTCTTTCTCACTGGAATGTATCTTTGCTGAGTGTTATGAAATGTCTCCTTAAATGTCCTCCACTGCATCTCTACTGACTTATCCCTTAATCTAATTTCCCAGTTCACTTCAGCCAGCTCTGTACCTCATACCCTCATCATTTCCTTTATTTAAGTTTAAAATACTAGTCTTACTAGACTCAATCTCCTCTTCCTCAAACTGAAGTTTTTAAATTTGCTTACGAGATGTGGGCTTCACTGGCTAGGCCAGCATTTATTGTCCTTCCTTAGTTGCCCTTGAGAATGTGGTGGTGAGCTGCTTTATTGAACCACTGCAGTCCAATAGCTTTGTAGCGGTTTGATACAACTGAGTCGCTTGCTAGGCCATTTGGAGTCACATGTAAGCCAAATCAGGTAAGGACAGCAGGTTTCCTCCCCTAAAGGACATTAGTGAACCAGATGGGTTTTTACAAAAAAAACCTACCAATGGTGGGATTTGAACCCAGTTCCCCAGAGAATTACCCTAGGTTGCTAGCTTACCAGTCTAGTGACTATACCATTATGCCATCACCTCCCTATGCTGGGAACTTCCAGAGGAGGCCAAGATGAATCATTCACTTGGCATTTCTGGCTGAAGATTATTACAAATGCTTCAGCCTTATCTTTTTCACTGACATGCTGGGCTCCTCCATTGAGGATGGGGATGTTTGTGAAGCCTCCTTCTCCAGTAAGTTGTTTAATAGTCCAGCGCCATTCATAACCGGATGTGGCAGGACTGCAGAACTTAGACCTGATCTGCTGTTTGTGAAACTCAATCATAATCATTGCTACCTAGTGATGGTTATGCTACCTTGCTCTCTTGCATTCTTCTCTCACTTTAAGTTATCACATATTCCCTCAATTGATCCCTTGCCCCAACTATTTAGTTTAAAGCCTTCTCTACCCCCTTAGTTATACGACTCACCAGAACAATAATCCCAGCATGGTTCAGGTGAAGACTATCCCAGTGACTCAGCTCCCACTTTCCCCAGTCCTGGTGCCAATGCCCCATGAATTAAAACCCAAATCTCCCACATCAATTGTTGAGCCATGCATTGAACTCTCTGGTCTTATTTACGCTATGTCAATTTGCTTGTGGTTCTGCTTTTTAATTGAGCCCCATTTTGCTCAAACTCCATAAGCAAAACCTCTTTCCAATTACTATCTCTGTCGTTGGTACCCATGTGGACCACAACAACTGGAACTTCCCCCTCTCACTGCAAGTTCCTCTCCAGTCTACAGCAGATGTCCTGTATCCTGGCACCAGGCAGGCAACGCTGCCTTCTGGACCTTTGCTCTCAGCTCAGAGAACTCTGTCTAGCTCCCTGACTATACTATCCCTTACAACCACTAAATTCCTTTTTACTCCCACTGCTTGAATGGTTTCCAGTACCATAGTACCTTGGTCAGCTTGCTCATCTAAACTGCAGCCCCGCTTTCATCCATATAAGCTGCATGTACATCGAACCTGTTGGACAATTGCAAGGGCTGAGGTTCCTCCACTTCTACCTTCTTGATGCCTGTACATGCCTCACTTGCAGTCACACCCTCCTGTCCCTGACCATGGACCAAATCAGATGACCCTAGCCTAAGCGGTGTGACTGCATTTTGGAACAGTGCCTCTGGTGCGACAGGTAACTTTTCCCTTCCCTTGACCACAGCTCGGCCCCCAAAGTTTCTCGAGCCACAGACACTGCAGATGTGGCTGCCTTGGATAATACTAGTGCCCACGAGCTCCCACATACTGACTGCAGCTGCAACATATCATCTGTCCAGCCATCTTTATTGTATTTTAATTAACCAATTAATTCTTTTACTAATTAGATTTTAATTAATGCCCCTAGTCCTGTTTGTGCTTATATATTTTTATTTCAATTTATGTTCTACTTACCCGATTGAAATTCCCTAATTTAGGCACGATAAATAGAAAATACTCACTAAGTAACTACTTACCTGCTTCCCTTCGATGTCACACTTTGATTTTACTTTCCGAATGGTTTCTGACTTGCTCCTGGCAGCAGCGGCTAGCTCCGCTCAACTCCTGAACTCTTGCGCTCTCCTCGCTCGTTGTTACTGGCTCCGCTCAGCTCTCAAAGTCTCGCGCTCTCCTCACTGTGCACATTCCTCAGTGTGGCATTGGAAAACTTTGGTACCTGCTCCTCCATATTCAACCATTCATCTGTCTTTCCCTGGTCAGAGTCAAGGGACTCCAAGCACCTGTCCCAGCCACAATGCAGAGGTGCAGGCTAGCTACAAGCAGTCCAGGACAGCTTTAAGTCATGTTAGGCAGTATTAAATTTGGCTGGTATGTGCAGCTAATGAACAGCATATTGAGCATTGGCTGCATGCAGAATTCATGTAAATGAGCAGGCAGCATGAAAATACTCTGCCTGCATTATATCTGGCAGGCGTGTGTTAACGTGCATCACAAACCACATACCCATTTTCAGAGGTATCCAATTGAACCACTGCAGGATTTCTGCTGCATTTCTTGTGAAGTTATGTTGGTGGAAAGGGAGCAGACCTGAGAGAATTCCTGGCATGTGTTTTAGGGAGATATCCTTAGACTCAACATCTGTGTATTAGAAATTGTGACAGGATCTTGAAAATATTTCCTCAGAGACAAAAAGTATGGTTTAGTTTTAGAAGCATTGCTACAAACTGAGAACATTTCAAAAACTATAGAAGATCCACTTACAAAAGAACTATTTTAGGACATCAAAATAAGGTCAATACCCCATGAACCATGATAGTAAAATAAATCATTTCATTCAGCTGACTCCTCCATTGCTACAGCAGTCTCCTAGGAATCCACTTTCCTCTTTGAAGCCAAACTATAACAATACTTCAAATAGATTCCCTTCAACAACCCTTTTAAAACCCAAGTTCCAAGTCTTAAATGCTATTCACATGAAGAGTTCTCTATAACACCTCTGTCATAATCCTGATTGTGATCTCAAACCTCATTCTCCCTTTTGTAATATTATTGTCCTTGGAGGTTTCTTCTCTGGCTCCTTCTAAGCTCTAAATCTGCCTTCCTCTAGGGATATACTCCTCCCTACATTCTCCCTATATTAAAATCAAGACTCATCATAAAATCTTCCACTCAAATCCTTTCTTTCCCACACCTGAAAATTGTCAGATGTGAGAAGCGAGTTTCTGGGTTTGAGTTGGTGCTTCCATCAACAGTCATGATGATAAGCTAATTAAAACAAATTGAAGTGTGGTGTACTTAATTAGTAACTGTGTGCACACATGTTGTAAGCCACCAACAGGTTTTAAGTGCATGTTGCAGACTATGATCTGAAAGTCGTTTTTTTTGCATAGGCTGTAGCCTGATTCCATATATCTAAAATTTAAAGAAAGTGATTTTTGTTTTAAAGTCAGGTATAGTTCTATTTCCAAATGTGCAACTGAGTAAGTGACGACAGTTCTAAAATATAGAACATTTTTCTGCTTTGCGCTCAGTCACACAATCAAGTGCTTTTAGGTCAGATAAGGCCAGAGATCAGATGCAATTCACGCCTCCCTTTACATTGTCCAGACAATGTGGCTTTAGCTCAGTGTCCTGCTGCACCACCATGTCACTTTCACCCTCGAGGTCTCAAAGAGCAAGGACGCCAAATTTGTGACAACTTTCTGCAGTTCTGTGTTGTGCAGTCATCCACTACAAAGCAGTTGACTTCTGACCTTTTCTGTGGAGCTGTACTTAAATCTGGACTCCAAAGTTGAAAGAACATTGCTTCCGAATGATGTTCCAACACATTGTGTCGCCCAGTTCTTTGAGTGTGCTTACTGCTGTTGCAACATGAAAAGAAACTAGTGTATGGATTTAATTCCTTTTCTTTTGGAAACAGTAGTGAACTACTGACCCATGTAGACCTTCAGAAGAAACACTGTCACTTTTAAAGGACGCTGGGCAACTTCTTTTAGTGATCCCGTGATGCACCAGAAGGCTGACAAAGCCACTTTTACGGTCACAATCAGTGTCCAGTAGGAGAGGCCAGCTGTAGATTACATCTCAAGGTGATAGCCACCTCTGACCTTTATGCAGTCCTGGTGCTCACTGCCCATCCATCATATGGTCACTTGACAGCAACCTCTTTAACCATTTTACAGTCAGCGAACATTATCTATTGATTTCATTGATTGTTGTCTACATCTGCTAGGGACTCGAGGAGCCTATCTCTGTTCCCCAGCATTCCTGACATGGATTTTCTTTTTTTCTTGTTAGCAGAGCTCTGGCTTGTCAGGAACATGGAGCAGAGCCCAGGGAAACCTGGGAGAGACCCAGCAGATGGTGAAATAGCCAGCTGAAAACTACTGTCTCTCTCGGTCAATGCTGAGGATATTTTTTGAAAGTAGAAGATAGACCCCTATGATTACTTATTGGGAAAACGATTTTCTTCAATGTCTCAAAGCTGTTTCTTGTCAAATCTCTTTCTAGGAAGCAAATTTCACAATCAACCATGAAAAATGCAATACTTTGCCCCTCGTCTGCTTAAAAAGCTGACACTAAGTTCCTGCTTCATAAGTACTGAGCACCCTTCACTACCGCGTCCAAATGGTCATTCTTCATCAATAAGTCTGGACAGTGACTAATGGCAGGCTATTTGGCTATGATGGCATCATAGGTGAGTCTAATCTTGTGTTCTGAATTTTACTCACGTGCTTTCCGCCAGAGGTCATTGGAAAATTATCAGCAGTGGAAGCCTATCTGAGACCAATTGTAATAACATTAGTGCTGCCCTGCTGAGATTAATTCCTTCCACATAGAGACGGATTTGAACCAAGAACCTTCCTGGCTTTTGTATTAATTTTATAAAACTTTTCAATCATTCAATATTAGATCAGAAATATCAACTCAGTTGACTCAAAATCATTTTGACAGTTTGTTTATTATTTCTCCCTCTGCCCTTTTCCATATTTAGCTTTCACTGCTTCACACCCACTTCTGACACAGAAGGCTGCTGACAGTTAATTCCTGCATTGATCCCAATGTCATTATTAAAGACTCCAGCCCTAGTTAGATTGCATGTCTGCCATCTTTACTTTTCACTCTGTTCTCATAGAGGGACAGTTATAATTTTCCAAGATATTGGGCATCTGGCCTTGTACCTCCCAATGATGGGACAATCAGCGGAAAAACTTTCACTGGGGAAAATTGGCATTAACAGGGTACTAAGCCACTAAAAGTGAGGTATATAGCCTTAAGCAACTGCAATAGGACTGATGATTGTCTCCCTGTGGTTGCTCAAAGGCCGACCACTGGGAAGCCAAAATGCTTGCATGAAACAAGCGCCCTTTCTATTCAAATTCAGGCTTCAATGATCTAGTTAGGACTTCAATTGCAATTGTAATATAAGTGTGGGCGGAGCTTGCAATGTGAACATTCTGCCTACATGCATTTCGATCAGGAAACGAAGGCAAAACTTCTTCTACGCCCCATATCTCCCCTTCCCCCAACGTCTCTGAGCACCTGCTTATGGACCTCTGCTTACTTCCCAGCTAGTTGACTTTCCTGAGGCTGGATGGCAGCAAACTCCACCAAGAACCTTGTGTGGCACCAGCTGCATACCTCCCAAACTCAAATGAGGTTGGGCCACAAATTCAAGGCTGCCTTTTGGTCGCTATCTGGCGTCAGAGTTGCCTCATAAGGATTGGGTAGGTGGGGGGAATCAGGGGCAAACCAACATGAGGCAATTTTCACTTGGGAAGATTGGCATTAACTGGGCAGTAAGGGCCAAAAATAGTGCCGCTAGTATTGCCACTCCTGTTCACTCCAGTGCATTTCAGCAGGTGAACAGTCAAAACTGAACCCCTAGAGTAATAGTTTATATGTTAACACTTGATCACACAAAATACTAGTAAAATAGCTTCTCTCTGCACTTTTGTGCAGCCTCTCTCGTCAATCTCATGTAGTTTCCCCTGTCTCAAATAATTTCAATGATCAGTCTCATGTGACCTCTCTGATCAGTTTCATTTACCCTCTCCCGTCAGTTTCATACAATCTCTCTTGTTAGTCTTGCAGTATTTTCACCAGTATCACACAGTCTGCCTCTCTTCATCACACTTTGCGCTTTCTCCCCAATCCATGCCCTCACTCCCCAAGTAAAACACTATTTCTGCCCATTCTCATGCCTATAATCTCCCTTATCAAACTTATGCAGACATTCCCTGCTGTCTCATGGAGCCTCTCTTATCAGAGGACTAGAGGACAGAAGAACAAAGCTCACAACTCTTGAGTAAAGATGGAAATTAGAGAAAACTTTCTTTATATATACGGTATCAGCCATTTGGAACAGATGCCCAGAGAAGTAACTAATTCAGAGTCATTGACTCCGTTATTGGGGAGCTGGATTACTTGATATTGGGGATTGAGGTTAAATAAATACTAATAGCACAGGTCTCATTTCAGGCCTGAATTGGCAAATTGGAGCTTATGACATGTAAGCTCTGTTATGATTTTCAGCGCTTAAGCAGCCTAACCAGTAGACCATTAAGCCAGGCTGGGCAAACGCAGGCTGCTGTCAGCTTGCCCTTACACTGATGTTCCTCCATTCCCCCACCCCTCTGATCACTTCCCTTCTTTCCTTCCTCCCAGACTTACTTCTGGGCCTCACCACAGGACAAAATTAGCAGGCGAGCTGCGTCAGCAGACCTGATTGGTGCCCACAGCTCACTTGGTTCATTCTTATGAAGCCTGAAGATGGTTTAACTTGGCACTCAAGCCTCTTCACGTCACTGGAATTGCACCTGATTTGGGAAGTTAAAGGAATTAAACCCAAATATTCCTTAAAGTGGCAAAGGTGGGGCAAAGAATGCATGATAGAGTGACCATTAATGGCCTAGGGCAGGGTGAGGCTTGATGGACCAGATGAACTTTCTTTTCTTTCTGAACTTAAATTGTTTTCTTACACCTTTCTTCTCCTTTACCACTTCTCTTCAGATGAGAATATGAATGAACTATGAATGGTGAATAGCATATCACAGATGAACATATTTTGTTACGTAGTGTAAGTCTAGAAAAAAATCTAAGCTTAATTATAACATATGGTGATCAATAGCCAATTTTCAGCCCCTATTGTGAAAGACATAAATCCTGTCAAGCAGTTTAAATGTGATGGTTTATAATGGCAATAAACTGAGCTAAGGTTACTGTCTGAGTAGGTCTCATAAACCTTCCTGTACATTTTAATTAACAATTTTCTTAAGTGGAGAAAACGTCTTAGATTTAGTTACTCTTTGCACCATCTCATAGAAGATCTATAACCAGGTACATTTCCATATGCAATCACTCATCACTGGTACCTTCTTAAAAAAAAATGATATCCCTCCTCAGCCAATTTAAACTATTCTCCTTCCACCCCGTCCCAAATCACCATGCATCCGCACCCCACCCCCCACCCCCAGTCTCTGTTCTACAAATTGTTTCCACACCAAGCAGGTTTACTGATGCCACTTTCTGCCAATGCTAGTTTTGAACCAGTTGCTGGAAGTTGTGTATGAGCAGTTTTAATTGACCTCTGATGTTGCTTAATCCGGAGCTTTCCATTTAGATAGCCTTTTCAGCAAATCAGTTTCAATTACAATAAAGTAATGTGCTGTGGAACTGCAACTTTCTCCACTTCAATGTTTGAGTCAACCAGTTCTCTTCTTCTCTTTCTGTCTGGAAGTGCCAGCTTCTTTTCCCAGTGGTGCATCCAAGAAGGGAACTTCCTGCATGTTACAGACCGGAAGAGGTGGTGGGATAACTTTACCCTTTTCTCCTCACCTGTCAATTGGCTGCAACAAGATGTCTTTTGAGTGTTGTGATTTTCAGTCATAAACACAAAGCAGGTTTTCGGGTATGCTTAAATCAAAAGAAAGGATAATGTTTATTCACACAACACTCCAAAGTGTAAATGTGACAAAACACATTCACTCCCTCATGCACAAAGACATACACGCAAGTAAAGCTGGATTCTAGAGACAAAGCATGCATTTAAGTTATTAGCAAAATAAAGTACAACAAGTAAATCATGTGTCCAAATGCATGTGGAGCAGGCTTGGATGGTCTTGTTTCTTTGGATGAATGGAAGCTGGAAGCCTCTGGGTTTCCAGGCAAAGGCATGGCCAAGATTTGTGGAAGCGAAACTTTGCAGGTGAAAATGAATTAGTCCCTCGCTCTCACTGTCTGGGTTAACTGGTTGTTAGACAGGGCTCTGTCCTTCTTGCTGGAGGATAGTCCCTTTGTCCTGCTGGTTTTCAGGCTGCTGTGTCCCTGCCTGGTTCCGGCAGTAAAAGAATTTGTGATCTGAAATCAGTTTTGGCCATGTGACACCCCCACCACCCCGCCCCCCCCCAACCCCCCCCCCCCCCCCCCCCCCGACCCATGATCAATATATTCATTATCCACATAACTAATTTGAAGTTAGAAGCCACTGCTACACAATGATGTTTTAATGGTAGCTGTTCACATCTGCTTGTGATGAATTGGTTTCTCTATACCTTTCTTCCTGGTATCTTTCTTTGTTAAGGGGTGGGTTCACAGTCCCTGGGAGGGCTTTGATTGGGTTTTGGTAAATATCCAGCCAATAGGAGGTATAAATTCACAAATGATTTCACTGACCATCTTGGGTCAAGGTAAATATTGCAAATGTCATGTTGTTTTTTATTTTAAAGTAAAAAAACACCCATTGTCTTAATACACTCGCAGGCATATGATGTGGCGTGACAATGGTGAATCATGCATTAAGCCCTGTCCTATCTTTCCATGTTATAGTGTATTCAAGCTCCAGTGTGCTCTGTAACCCAGAATTGTGTCTGCATTAATTTTCCTTTTCTAATTTACATCTCTTGCCCTTCAAAATAAGTATAAATGCTAAGGCATGATGCCACAGACAGTGCCTCACACAAACGGCCATTAATCATGTGAACAGTGAGGGTCAGCAGCAAAGTAAACATCATGGATATCACAGACTATCCTGAGTGCTTCTGTACTTGCACTTCCAGCAGAGTTCTTTGAATAGAGTTCAGGGGTGAAGAAATTCAACAGCTTCCAGTTGGAAATGGGCAGCATGATGTCAAAATGCATCCTAAGATTTCACCCTGATGCCTGATTGAAATTGTGCCTCTGGTGTCATTTACATTGAATCAGTGAGCTATCCAACACCTAGTCAGCCCATAGGTAGCTCCTGGGGAAGGAATGAAGTGGAAGTGGGCAGGCCCCTCCACTTCAGTTGGGCATCAAGGGTGCATTTTGAAATCATGCTGCCTATTTCAAGCTGGAAACTGTTGAATTTCTTTGCCCCTGGGTCTTCATGTGACTGAACAGGCCGATTCTCAACCCACAGATCTTTGGACTCATGGAGCAGAATGTTCCACAATGTAGTGGAACCCAGAGTGCAGGATTTGTTGCTTTTTCTTTTCTCCTGTGCCGCCGCTCTGCGTCATCATTAAGATGTTGTGGCTCAAAGCTTAATGCAGCTTGAGGGATAAGCTATCGCCATTTTGAACGATTGGTAGCAAGCTTCTCACAATCATTAGTGTCAATGCTGCCGTGCTTTGAAGAGAACTTCAGAGTGTCTTTGAAGTGCCTCCTTTGCCCTCCCCTGGAACGCTGGCTATTTGAGAGTCGGGAAAACAGAACCTGGTGGGGGAGACATTTTTGGGCCATCCAGACACAGTGTCCAGTCCATCACAGTTGACTTTGCTGGAGTTTTGCCTGAATACTTGTGGAGCTGGGTTCAAGAGGGACACTAGTGCTTGGTTGACAGTCCTTCCATTGAATCCAGAGGATGTGGCGGAATTGCTTATGGAATTTCTTCAGCATTCTTATGTGTCGCTGATACACAGCCCAAGACTCACTGCAGTACAAAGTATGGTGATGACAACTGCTCTGTACATTAGGAATTCTGTTGACTTGCAAAGGTATTTGTTGAAAGGCATAATATAAAGTTAAATATTATTTATTAACTAAGTATTAAGTGCTATTATTTACTCTTAACTGTCCTCTGAAATGGCCTAGAAAGCCATTCAGTTGTATCAAACCCCTACAGCAAAATCGAATAAGAATACAAATTGATGGACTACCCAGCAATGATCTAGGCACCCGGAACAAGAAAGGCACGTGCTGCCCAGTCAACCCTGCAAAGGCCTCTTTATTAACATCTGCAGACTTGTGCCAAATTTGGGAGAGCTGCCCCACAGACTAGTCAAGCCTGACATAGTCGTCCTCACGAACCATATCTTACAACTCCATCACTATCCTTAGGTGTATCCTGACCCACTGGCAGGGCAGATCCATCGGGGGTGGCAGTACAGTGCTTTCAGTCAGGAGAGAGTAGCTGTAGGAGTTCACATTGACTCCGGACCCCATGAAGCCTCATGGCATCAGGTCAATATGGACAAGGAAACCTTCTGCTGATTACCACACTCTGCACCCTCCTGCCCCGCCGCGCACCACACCACCACCACCCGCCCCCCCCAACCCACCCTACCCTCAGCTGACAAATTAATACTCCTCGTTGAACATTACTTCGAAGAAGCACTGAGGATAACAAAGGCACATAATGTACTGTGGATGGGGGACTTCAAAGTCCATCACTAAGATTGGCTCAGTAACACCACTACTGACCAAGCTGACTGAGACCTGAAAATCATATCTGCCAGACTGGACCTGCAGCAGGTGACAAGAGAACAAAGCAGAGGAAAAAACCTGTATAACCTCATTCTCACCAATCTGCCTGTCACAGAAGCATCTGTCCATGACAATATTGCAGGAGTGACCACCACATGTCGAGAAGAAGTCACACCTTCAGACTGAGGATATCATCCATTGTTGATCACTGCCATGCTAAATGGAATACTATGAGAACAGATCTGGTAGTTCAAAACTGGACACTCTATGAGGCACAGTGGGCCACCATCAGCAGCAGACTTGTATTCAAACACAATCTGTAACCTCAGGGCCTCGCATATCCCTTAGTCTACCATTACATCAAGGTAGGAGGCCAATCCAGGCACTTCATTGAGGAGTGCAGAAGAGCATGCTAGGAGCAGCAACATCACAGGACTACAAGCATGCCAAACAGCATGTATAGGTGAGGTATCCCAAAACCACTGAATCAAATTTAAGCTCTGAAATCCTGCCATATCCTGACATGAATGGTAGTGGATAATTAAACAACTAACATCTCCATTCTCAATGATTGGTGTGTTTAGCACTGTCAGTGCAAAAGACAAGGCTGAAGTATTTGCAACCATCTTCAGCCAAAAGTGCTGGGTGGATGTTCCATTTAGGCCTCCTCCTGAGGTCCCCAGCATCTGAAACTGGACGGACAACTCAGCATCGACTTAAGCACCAGAAACAACAATGGCAAACTCAGCCCTATTGACCCTGCAAATCTCCCCTCACTAACATCTGGGGGCTAGTGCCAGAATTTGGATAGCTGTCTCACAGACTAGTCAAGCAACAGCCTGACATAGTCATTCTCATGTAGTCATACCTTACTCAAGACTGGGCATTCATGAGGCGCTGTGGGCCATCAGCAGCAGCAGAATTGCACTCGAACACAATCTGCAGCATCATGGATCAGCATATCTCCCACTCTACCATTATCACCAAGCCAGGGGATCAACCCTGGTTCAATGAAGAGAGTATGAGGGCATGCCAGGAGCAGCACCAGGCATATCTAAAAATAAAGTGTCAACCAGTTAAAGCTATAACTCAGGATTTCTTGCGTGCCAAACAGCAAAAGCAGCAGTGGTAAACAGAGCTAAGCTATCCCAAATCCAACGGCTCAGATCTAAGCTCTGCAGTCCTGCTACATCCAATCGTGCATGGTGGTGGACAATTAAACAACTCACTGGAGGAGGAGGCTCCACAAATATCCCCATCCTCAATGCAAAAGATAAGCTGAAGCATTTGCAACATTCTTCAGCTAGAAGTGGTGAGTGGCTGATCCATCTCAGCCTCCTCCAGAGGTCCCCAAGATCAGATTTGACAGTCTTTAGCCAATTCGATTCATTTCATGTGATATCAAGAAATGGCTGAATGCAAAGGATAGTGCAAAGGCTATGGGCCTTAACAATATTCCAGCAATAGTGCCGAAGACTTGTGTTCCAGAACTTCCCATGTCCCTAGTCAAGTTGTTCCAGTACAGCTACAGGACTGGCATCTACCTGGCTATGTGGGAAACTGTGGAAGGCAACGGCGTAGTGGTATTGTCACTGGACAAGTAATCCAGAGATCCAGCATCATGCTCTGGGCATCCAGAATTTGAATTTGATAAAAATCTGGAATTAAAAGTCTGATGATGACCATGAAACCATTGTCAATTGTTGTAAAAACCCATCTGGTTCAATAATGTCCTTTAGGGAAGGAAATCTGCTGTTGTTACCTGGTCTGGCCTACATGTGACTCTAGACCCACAGCAATGTGGTTGGCTCGCAAATGCCCTCTGAGCAAGGGCAATTAGGGATCGGCAATAAATACTGGCCTAGCCAGCAACGCCCACATCCCATGAATATCTTTAAAAAATTGCCCAGGTTATCCCACCAACAAGCAGGACAAATCCAACCCAGCCAATTACTGCTCCATCTACTTTCAATCAACAGTAAAGTGATGGAAAGGGTCATAAACAGTGCTATCAAGCGGCACTTGCTTAGAAATAACCTGCTCACTGATGATGCTCAGTTTGGGTTCCACCAGACCACTCAGCTCCTGACCTCATTACAGCCTTGGTTCAAACATGGACAAAAGAGCTGAACTCCTGAGGTGAGGTGTGAGTGACTGCCCTTGACATCAAGGCAGCATTTGACAGAGTGTGGCATCATGGAACCCTAGCAAAACTGAGTCAATGGGAATCAGGGGACAAAGGAAGATGGTTCTGGTCATTGGAGGTCAATCATCTCAGTCCCAGGACATCACTGCAGGGGTTCCTCAGGGTAGTGTCCTCGGCCCAACTATCTTCAGCTGCTTCATCAATGACCTTCCTGCCATCAGAAGGGCAAAAGTGAGGATGTTTGCTGATGATTGTACAATGTTCAGCACCATTCGCGACTCCTTGGATACTGAAGCAAATGCAGCAAGACCTGGACAATTTCCAGGCTTGGGCTGACAAATGGCAAGTAATATTTGTGCCACACAAGTGCCAGGTAATGACCATCTCCAACAAGAGGGAACCATCCCTTGACATTCAATGGCATTACCATCACTGAATCCCCCACCATCAACATCCTGGGGGGTTACCATTGACAAGAAACTGAACTAGACTAGCCATATAAATACTGTGGCTACAAGAGCAGGTCAGACGCTAGGAATCCTGTGGTGAGTGACTCACCTCATGACTCTCAAAGGCAGACCACTATCTACAAGGCACAAGTCAGGAGTGTGATGAAATACTCTGCACTTGCCTGGATGAATGCAGCTCCAACAACATTCAGGAAGGTTGACATCATCCAGGACAAAGCAGCCCCCTTGATTAGCACCACATCCACAAATATTCACTCACTCCACCCTCAATGCACAGTAGCAGCAGTGTGTACCATCTACAAGATGCACTGCAGGAATTCACCAAGGCTCCTTAAACAGCACCTTCCGACCACTTGACCGCTACCATCTAGAAGGACAAGGGCAGTAGATAGATGGGAACACCACCACCTGGGAGTTCCCCTCCAAGCCCACACACCATCCTGACTTGGAAATATATCACCGTTCCTTCACTGTCGCTGGGTCAAAATCCTGGAACTCCCTTCCTAATAGCACAGTGGGTGTACCTACAGCACATGGACTATAGTGGGTTCAAGAAGGCAGCTCACCACCATCTTCTCAAGGGCTCTGAGTGCAGATGGCACTTTATGGACACTAACAGCAGAATAACTGAATAAATTAGTCAGACCCCTGGAAATTCATAGCAGCTCCTTGAGGCTGCTGAACAATGATTGTCAGCCTTCAGGGAGATCCATTTAAACTTGCACCTGCACCCTTAACTGTCCCGGCACCTGCCCTCTTCCCGCAACCCGCCAGCGCACTGAGCCTGTCTCAGCACGTGTTTCATGCTGGCCAGCAGTTAATTAGCCAGCCAGCACGAAATTGATGTTGGAAGCTGATCATGGGTGGGTGAGGATTTCATATCCGCATCCAGTCCCTCCACTCACACTCCCTCACCAGGCCTCAAATTCAGGCACATGTCTTCTGCCTTCACACACAAGTTACCATTTTGTTATCTAATTAGCCCTACTTATTCCTTGGCTATCCTCTTGCTCTATTTATTTACAAAATATCTTCCGGTTTTTTTATTTTACTTGCCAATATTTTTTCATTCCTTTCTTTATTTTCTTAATTTCCTTTCTAATTTCACCCCTGCATTTTCTACACTTCTCTGAGCTTACCTCAGTGATGAGTTCTTGGCATCTGTTGTAAGCTTTATTTTTGCCTTTAACTACTGTCTATGTTCTTTGACATTCAGGATCTAAGTATATGAGTACCAACTTTTTTTTGCGGAAACATGTTCATTCTGAACCCTCTTTATCTCCTCCTCAAATGCCTCCCACTACTCTGACACTGATATACCTTTAACTATCAGCTTCCAATTCACTTTTGTCAAAACATGCCTCAACTTAGTAAAATTGGCCTTTCTAAATTAATCTTGGTCTATCTTTATAATTGTCCACAATTAATCTAAATCTAACTGAATTATGGTCCATCACTAAAGTGCTCTCTCACTGATACCCCTGCCACCTGCCTTGATTCATTCCCTATGACTAAGTCCAGAACTGTCTCTTCTCTTGTTGGGCTTGCTACATACTGGCTAAAAAATTACTCCTGAGTACATTTTAAGAAGTTTGCACTCTCTGCACATTTTATATTGAATTTATCCCAATTAATATTAGAGTAGTTGAAATCCCCTACTATTATTGCCCTTCTATACTTTTCAGCAATTGGACTACATCTCCCTCTGACTGTTTGGGGTTTTAGAGTATATTCCGAACAGTGTGATTGACCCTTTTGGTTCCTCAGTCCGACCCATATGGCTTCATTTGATGCTGCTTCTAGCATATTATCCCTGCTCCCAGCTGTGATTGGTTCTTTAACCAATATTATGACCACCCCTGTTCTTTATCCCCTCCAGTCTGAATACCCTGTAACCAGCAATGTTGAGCTGCCATTCCTGCCCCTTCTTTAAGCACATTTCAGTGATAGCTGATATGATATCATACTTTCAAGTACCTACTTTTGCCCTCAGTTGATCTGCCTCATTCACTAGATGCCACTAACAACAACACTCTGTTGTTGTCTACCCTCGAGTCTTTGTTTCCTCCAACTCCTACACTCGCTTACTAATCTTCTGCCTTTTATTCCAGTTTTGCTTTTCTTCCTTCTTAATCTGCATTTAGGCTCCCATTGCTCTGCTAAGCTCATTTAAACCTTTCTGAACAGCACTAGCAAACCTTCCTCACCAAGATATTGGTCTTGGCTTTGTTAAGGTGCATCCCATTCAGCTTATACAGGCCTCATCCAACTCAAAACTGCTCCCAATGACCTAGAAATCTAAAGCCCTCCCTCCTGCACCATCTCTTCAGTCACACATTCAGCTGCACTATTGTCCTATTTCTGTAATTATAGCGCATGTCAGCAGGAATGATCTGGAGATTACTACCTTTAAAGTTTAACTTAATTCCTTTCCTAGTTCTCCGAAATCTGTCTGTAGGACCTCATTCCACTTTCTACCTGTGTCATTGGACCAGTATGGGTCAGGACCATTGGCTGTTAACTCTCCCCTCTCAGAATGTTCCATAGCCAATTAGTGACATCCTTGACACTGGCAGCAGGGTGCTGGGAGTGGGGGCAACATATCATCCTGGAACCCAATATATGGTTGCAGAAGCACATGTATGCACCCCTAGCCATTGAGTCCCTATCAGTATCACTTTCCTGAGTTTTCTTCTCTCTCCCTACACAGTTCAGTCACCCACGGTACCATGCAATTGCATCTGGTTGTATTCCTCATTGGAACCATCACCGGTATTCAGAAGTCAATACTGGTTGGAGATTGAGGTGCACTCAGAGGACCCCTGTGCCACCTGCATGATCTTGACTGTCTAACAACAACCCAATCTATCCCTGCCTGCGCACCCTTAAGCTAATGGATGACCACATCCCGAAACAAGCGAACCATATAGTTTTCACCCTTGCAGGTGCTCTGTAGTGATGCCAGTTGTTGCTCGAGCTCAAGCTATTCCAGCTGATGCCACTTACTCCATATGTGGATGTCCAGGACACAAGAAGCATCCTTGAGTTCCTACATAGAACAGGATGCCCATTCCACAGGACTGAAGCATCTTGCCATGCCTCTATTTATTAGGCTATTAATTAACATTACAGAAATAAACTTTTAAAAAGCACTTACCAGTTATAATAAACTCCATTTGAAGATGAGGGAGTAATTAAAGTGTCAAGATAAATAAATATTATAAAAGATTGTGCTATTTTAAACTGGGTTGCGTTTGCTCTATATGTAAGTTTGGATTTGTTTTCTGCCCTACATACATACCAAAGATTTTCATTGTACTTATTAGCTTGCCTGAGAATTGTTTTGAACAGGGGTTGATGGCAGTTCAGCCAATGCTCCTCATTATGTATCTGTAGCAATATAATCAATGACAGTGGTTGATCACGTTATGTGTTTATTTGTAACTGTACTAACTCTTACCTTGTAGATGACCAGTTCTTGAGAACTGAATGTCCTTCACAGGTTTCAAAATACAGACTCATTTTAATGATTTGTTTATTTTGATTTTATATTTTCTCTAATTTTGTTATCAGGACCCACCCAATGCTAAGCACTGCATACAAAGTAAATGGGGGATGGGACTCCAATCAGTGTTCCTCTATAACTGGCTGCTGGAAGGTGTTTGTGACAGTTGTCAGGGTGACTTGTCCTGAGATTTTATTTCTCTCTTTTTACTAGTCGAATTGTATGTGCTAGGCAACAGCCACTGAGGACACAGTGAAATTTCATGAGAATTCATGGCATGAGTGTTTGTCAAATAGAATGCAATACTGCTCTTTTGCTGACTGCTTCTGTTAAAAAGCACAAACAGAAGAGGATTTTCTGTGCATTCATAATTCCGATTGCTGTAGCACAAAATTAGAAAATTAGATCTGATGAGAGGCTATAAGAGTGACACATGGATATATGGAAGAGTTGAAAGTGACCCAGGAAATGAAACACAAGTGAGTTTTAGGATCCGCTATGGCTAAAGTTCTGGAAACCCTTGTAAGAGATAAGATCAAGGGGCATCTAGACACAATTAAAATCATAAAAGATAGTCGCTATGAGCTCATATGGGAGGTCTTGCCAATCAAATTTACTGGTTTTCTTTGAGGATTTGACAAAGATGCTTGAGCAGGACTACCCAGTGGGTGTGGTGTACTTGGAATTCAGTAAGACCTTTGGCCCAGTTCCTTGAAAAGGCTGTTACTGAAAACAAAGAAAATAAATAGTCATTTGGTAATCCAGAACTTGAGTATTGCTGAAAAAAGAGACATGTCGAAGCTTTTCGTCTTGCACTCATCAAGACACTTCGCCAGAATACCAATATAAGGGGAAAACAATTTATACTGTATGAGAAGAGAGTGCAGATTGGTTGGCAAGTGGACTCTGATTGGTAGAGGCATTGCCATGGAGAATGCACCAGTGATGGTGACTGACAGTTAACTGCCAAGCATTATTTGATATTTAAACAAGGCAGCTTGACACCAATTGATCAAGGCATTGCCCTGAGGAATGAGTCAGCGAAAGGCTGTTACTTACTTTGTTTAGATGAAACAGGGACAATGTCTGTACATGTTCTTTCTGCCTGCAAAGAACAGGGTCCTGTGTATCAATATATGTGGCTTCCAGTACATGTAAATGCACCACACTGCAAACCCAACTGATAATTAGTTTTCAGCATAATTCTTGGCACACTGAGGATTATTTAGCAAATGTTGTTCAATCGCGGAATCACATCTAATGTTGGACACTATGTTTTGAGCTTTGCAAGCGGGGGCTGGTTGGGTACGGCAATAATGCCAGTTCACAGTGGGTAGAAGAAATCAGATGTTGGGATGTATTAAAAGGTCAACATTGAGCCAAAATAGAGAGATAATCCTGCTACTTTATAAATCATTTATGCAACCACACTTAGAATACTGTGTACAGTTCTGATCCTTGTCATACAAAATGCTATTGCAACTATTTTGAGGACACAGAAGAGGGTAAGCAGAATGATTGAGGGTATGGATGAATTGAATTATGAGGAGCATTTATGTAAATTGGAACCGTTCTCACTAGAAAAGAGAAAGTTGAAAAATTATATGATTGCTGTTTGTGTGATTCTAAAGGGACTAGATACTGTAGACCATGACCAGCTGTTTCATCTTGTCCAAAAGAATAGAGCCAGAAGACATGCTCTACAATTGAAGAGGAATAAATTCAAAACTCATCTGTGGAAACATTCCCACATATACAGGATCTGAGTCTGGGCATGGCCTCAGTGCATCCACCTGAGAATGTGGGACACCCTCCTAATTGGCCACCACCATGTTCATTGTCCAATTAAGTGCGGTGGCTGACCAGAGAAGCAGGAGGCCTAACATGAAGGCCTGTAACAATGTCTGGATGACAGGTCCTCTGGGAGAGGTCAGCACTGCTGGAGAAGAGGGAGACCCAGAAGTTGCATCAAAATGGAGCCGTTCATGAAGGCCTCGATCACCAGAAGAGTGCCTGCGCCTGCAACCGCTCCTAAATTCCTGAGCATTGGGGCTCATCGCTTGCTGACCTCCTGGCAAAAGGCTGCCTCTGCAGTGCTACAAGGCTCCTGTCACAGTGGTGGGCCTGTGTGATGGCAGGAAAGTTGCAGAGCTAGGGGGAAACAACTATTTATTGGATGGCGCCAAGTGATGCATTCTGGACTGGGCTGCCAAGTGCAATTGATTGCCCACAGGGATGAAGGGTGGGATCACTTTCTTCCACTTATGCGTAGACACCAGCAATCCATTATGAAGTTGTATAGGCAGAGGCTTGGCGCAAGGCTACTGGCCTATCCTCTGATAGGAATGATGTTTGGCGCATGGGAGTCTAAAAAGTGAAGAGAAATAACTGAAGAAATAAAAATAAATCTTACTTCAAAATTCAGACAATATAAAGCTCAAAAAGCATAGAATAGTTTGAAACCTTTCAATAAACTATATCATAAACTTGTTAGATTTTGAAGTGACTTTAGTGTAAGCAGCAAAACTTATATTTAACAAGCAGTCTCAGTGGTTTGTTGTGTGAAATCTTAAACTAATTTGATTTAATAAAGAAATAGGCTGCCAGTTTCAAACCTGACAACTCTGATGGTCGATGCTATACATTGTTTGGTTCTTAAAGTAGGAGCAGATCCATAGTCGTGAGGGTGAGAACCAGGTCAGGGGTCAGGGCATTGGAGGTCAGAGGTTAGTGCCATAAGGGAAAGGGGTCAGTTGACAAGTATCCTATCTTCATGAAGCTGAAGCTTTTTGATTAATTAATTTGAGGTTCAACAAAATGTCATGGAGACAGAAACTGTTCTAATAAATGTTATTCTTTCAAAACATAAAATCAGTTCATCCCCACAAGACCTCACCTATTGTTTATATATGAGGACAGCAGCAAAATTGCGACCTCATTAGTCTCATCTTAATAGTTGGGAGAGGAAATGGTCAGAGTTTGTATTTTGGTACACATTGTATTAGAAAATAGTGCATTTGGATTACCATGAATCCGAATTTAGATTTCAAATTGGACCTTTCTGCAGACTTCCAAAATTTGAAATTCTAAAATGTGACATCATCACCAAATTCCTGCTGCAGGGTTTTAAAGGGGCAGTACCAAACCAATCTTACAGCTGCCGGCATGTGCTGGCCCTGTGATCCCAGCTGCCCCAAGCTAGGCAGTTTCTGGCAAAAATAGACAGAAACAGTTGAAATTGTACAGAAGGTTGCTCAGTGTCTGAATCAAAAGGGCAGAATCTTCCGCGCCCGCTGGTGTCGGCATGAGCGGATAATATGGTGTTGAAGGCCAAAAATCGGCTTCATGATGTTGTGAATTCGGTTTGCAATCATCCTCTCTGCCCGTTGATGGCGGGCTCTGTTTCCCGCTGTCGGGCATCGAGAACCTCATTGTAATACATCTGCAACTCATTATAAGCCCAGCCCACCGGAATCATGACCCCGCCGCTGGATCATCCGAGCACGTCGGTGGGTAAACACACTGGTACAGAACACATCTTGACAGGTGTGATGTGCAGAAGTCGGGACTTACCCGCCAGGGCTTTGCTCACATCACGGACATCCGAGGAGCAGAAGACGCTGGAACCCGACACCAACAGCACACTGGAGGAACGTCCATGGCATGCTGGGTGGATTCTCATGGACATGGCTCTGCTGCGAAGAAGCTCATGGAAGATGGAAAGTCACCATTGATGGGCTGCTCACAATGGATGATTGTTGAGGAGGTGGAGGGGAAGGTCCAGCTGTGTTTGGGAGAGGAAGATGTACTGGGGGGTGGGAGAGGAAGGTCTAGGATCGACTGGTAGAAGAAGCTGTATTGTCAGGGGTTTGAGGTTTGGAGGGGGAATGAAAGTGCTGCGGGGGTGAGGTTGGGTGAGGTTGGGTGAGGGGAATGAAGGTTTCGGTGGGGGGTTGAGGTTGGGAGGGGTGGAGGGAGTACGGGGGGTAGGAGGGGTAACAGGGGAGAAGACGGCAGACTTCCAAAGGGGGGAGGAAGGTGTAAGGGAAGGAGTTTTGAGGGGGGAGGGAGTCCAGGGGGAGTATGGAGTCCAGATAGGGGAAGGAGTAAGGGTGGAGGAAGGAGTCAGGAAGGGGGAAGGACTAAGTGAGGGGGGAGGGGCGGAAATCCGAGGGGGGGAAGAAGTTCCAAGAGGGGAAGGAGTTCCAAGGGGGGAAGGAGTCCTGAGGGGGTGATGTCCAAGTGAACATGCAAGGGAGGGCTCTGTTGAATCCATGACTGCCTTCTGGGGAGTGAACTGAGGGTGGGCGTGATACAAGGGAATGGTGAGAATGACCGAGAACACAGAGAAGCTGCAGGTTGGGAGGGTGAGGGTGCAAGGGTATCGGTAGAAGGGATGGTGAGGGTAGTTGGTGGAGATGCGGAGGCAGACATGGACCCTGGGAGCGGGAAGGAGGAGGTCGGGGAAGTTAATGTGGATGGGGGTGGGATTTTCAGGAAGGAAGAGAATGTATACATTCACCTGGAGATCCCTGAAAGAAAAGGGTTGTGGCTGGTAGGTGATGGTGGGGAGTGGAAGGTGATGCCAGGAGAATTGACAGTGATTTGGGAAAGGAAATGGGTGGCTGGGGGAGGGGAAAGGACAGGGGACCTGAAGAAAAATGTTAGATGCACCATTCTTGCTTGTGAGAGTTGAAGGTGATGAGAAGAATAACTTACCCTGGTGGAATGGATGAGATCATTCATCCTCTTGCGGCACTGGGTGGCTGTCCTCTTTTGCAGGGCATTGGTGCTGACCACTGCTGCCACTGCCTCCCATGCTGGATTGGTGACCTTGCTTGCTGGTCTTCGCTCAGAGCAGGGGTAGAGGACATCGCACCAGGCTTCCGCTTCATTCAAAAGGCTCTTAAGGGACACGCCACTAAACAGGAATGTGGGCAGTGGGGGGTGGGGGAGGTGGCTGCAGTCTCCTTGCCTTTTGGGGTCATGTCTTCCGTGCGGTGGTCCTGGGTTGGAAGCACTGAGAGGTGCGTGCAGCGCCCGGCGTGATGAAGTGGCGAGGTGATGGCGTGGCGAGTGGACGAGAGCCCGCCTGGCATCAAAACAATGTGCTTCCTGGGAATACATAATTAATGAGTCAGGGTTTGGCTGATACGGTGTGAAAAGCCACCATTGCGGTCGGTAGGTAAAATGTCCTTTTTCCTGCCTGCTACCTCACTTAGTGCAAATCTGGGATGATCCCACCCTTAGAGTTTTACAGCACAAGAGGAGCATTCAGTCTGTTGTGTCTGTACCGGCTCTCTTCCCCTTCCTTTTCCAGCAGCCCTCCACCTTCTTTCTCTTCAGGTAATTATCTGGTTCTATTTTGAAAGCTATGATTGGATCTGCCTCCACCACACTACAGGCACTGCATTCCAGACTCTGTGACACTTACTGTGTCAAAACATTTTCTTATATGTCCCCTTTGGTTTTTTTGCCTTGCACCTTAAATCAGAGTCCTCTAGTTCTTGACCCTTCTGCCTCAGAATCTGAGAACAGATTCTCACTATCTACTCTGTCCAGGCCCCTCATAATTTTGAATACCTCAATCAATTCTCCTATCAATCATCTCTTCTCTAGGGGGTACAGCACCAGCTTCTCCAATGTATCCACGTGACTGAAGTCTCTCATTCCTGAAGCCATTCTCGCAAATTTTTTCTACACCCTCTCTAATGGCTTCACCTCCTTCCTAAGGTGTGTTGCCCAGAATTGAACGCAATACTCCAGTTGAGGCCAAACTAGGGTTTTATAAAGGTTTATCATAACCTCCATGCATTTGTAGTCTAGACCACCATTTATAAAGCCTACGATCCTGTTTACCTTACTAACCAATTTCTTAACCTGCTCTGCTACTTAGAATGATTTGTGCATAACCCCAAGTCCCTCTGCTCCTGCACCATCTTTAGAATTGTATACTTTACTTCATACTGTCTCTATTTGTTCTTCCTAACAAAATGTATCACTTCATCCTTCTCTGCATTAAACTTCATCTGCCACATATCTGCCCATTTCAACAACATATCTTTGTCCTCTTAAAGTCTATCACTATCCACCTCACAGTTCACAATACTTCCAAGTTTTCTGTCAACAGCAAATTAGCTGTGCCCTGTACACCCAAGCGGTCGTTCATATAGATCAAGGAAAACAATTGTCCTAATACTAACCCCTGGGGAGCCCATTATACACTTTCCTCCAGTCTGAACAATAGCCATTCAACACTACTCTCTGTTTCCTGTCATTCAGTCAACTTCATGTCCATGCTGTAACTGTCCCTTTCATTCCATGGGCTTTAACTTGCTGACAAGTGTGTTATGTGGCACTTCACAGAATCAGAGAATTGTTACAGTGCAGAAGGAGGTCATTTGGCCCATCGTGTTTGCCCTGGCTGTCCGAATGAGCTTTATGACTCAGTGCTATTCTTCTGCTTTTTTTCCCGTCCCTTGTACATTGTTTCTATTCAAATAATCATCTATTGTCCTCTTGAATGCCTCAATTGACCCTGCCTCCACCACACTTCCAGGCAGTGCACTCCTGACCTAAACCACTTGCTGTGTGAAAAAGATTTTTTCTCCTATCACAATAGCTTCTTTTGCATATCACTTTAAATCATTCCTTTTTTGTTTACTATCATCAGGATATTGGTCTCTAATTTTTGTTCAAAATCCATTCATAAAATTTCTTCCTGTATAATGAGAGTGCTGTTTCAAGATGCAAGAGTATAAAATTTGTGATTACAGGATCTATTATAAAGTTAAATTATCACTTATGTGTTATTTCCTGTAATACACTTGAAATATAATCCAATAAGCTTTTGTATGAATTAAAATAATGTACCATGCCCTGACTGCTGCCTGTGTTATGTGAGTTAATCATATGGTCCTGCCTCAAACATTGTGCACATATGAATTGGATCATTGTAAAATATTACTTCTAAATGTATTAGAAATGAGTGTGCATTCAGGAAGTGTGAATCCCAATTTGATTTGAAATTGTGTACTTTTGCTAGTGATTCCTGATATAATCTTAGCTAGTTAGGTACAGGTTGTGTGATCAAAGCAGCATGCTGTGGCATACATAGATGGAGAGGAGAAGTACAGATGGGATCAGTCCCCAATCAACTTGGTGTAGCGTTGCTTGTGTCATGCTCTGACAATCTTCTGTTTAAACAAGGAAATGGAGGCAGCAGTGAGGAATTTATATAGATCACACAGACATATAAAGTGTCTATAGATGGCAAATATAATTTTTTTTAATAGAAGCATGATTGTGATTAAATGATAAAAGAAGTGCAATCAGCCCACACACTGATATCTATTTTAAAAACAACAGCCTCAGGGTCCCTGGACCACAAAGAAGGAGTGTCTGTAAATGTTCCTGCTCCTGATTATCACCCGGTGAAATGTAGATGTGAATGTTAGATGAAACAGCTTCTGACTTGGATGTGCTGCTGTAATTACCTGCTGATACGCACCTTACTGCATAGTCTCATACATGAAAAATTACTACTTGGGAAAAGTATGTGTGCGTGCTTCAAATTAATCTATGCTGAGTTAACAAGGGGTTAAAGGAAATAATTCCATTGTCAAATGAACAAGATTGTACTATATTCCAAGCTCCATGAACCATCTGCTTAACCATTGAAGAGGTCAATAGCAATGACAGATAGAAGTGAATTTAATCAAATCTAAACAAGCTGAAATAATTCTGCACAGTTCTCAGTCATTTTTTGCTTTTGTTTGATCTATTTCCACCTTTGTTACATTTCTGGTATTTCTAGAGGATGTGAAGTTTAAAAGCTGTGCTAACAGACATGCTCCATGCTCGTGGGAGTGAGATGGTGCCATGGAAACAAGGTTAGCACAGGTTTTGGGTAATTCCATCCCCTGGAGAGTGACAGGCATTTCAGTGCATGACTCCAGAAAGCCACTGCGGAAGAAATCAACTGAGTCCATCCCAGAGGGAAAAGGGATGTCTGAAAAGGAGTGTAGGAGACTGCTAGTCCTTCACCAAAATCAGCTAGGGTTGATATTGATCAGGATTGTCATGATTTTGTCTTCATTAAAATTCGCTTAACTTTGGTGGTGGGGCAACTTGTAGAAACAATAGTTGGAAACAAAATGAATAGCCACATGCATAAATGTGGGTTAATTAAAGAAAGCCAGTGTGGATTTCTTAAAGGAAAATTATGTTCAACTAACTTGCTGGAGTTTTTGAAGAGGTAACAGAGAGGGTTAATGGGGCAATGCCATTGATGTAGTGTACATGGACTTCCAAAAGGATACAGTGCCATACAACAGACTTGTGAGCAAAGTTACAGCTCATGGAATAAAAGGGACAGTAGCAAGATGGATATGAAATTTACTGAGTGACAGGAAACAGAGAGTTGTGGATAAAGGATGTTTTTCAGGCAAGTGGAAGGTTTTTAGTGGAGTTTCTCAGGGGTCAGTGTTGGGACCCTTGCTTTTCCTGATTCATACTAATGACCTAGACATGGCGTACAGGGCACAATTTCAAAGTTTGCAGATGATACGAAACTTGGAAGAATTGTGAGGAGGGTGCTGCAGAGCTTCAAAAGGACAGAGGCAATTTGGTGGAATGGGTGGAAAGATAGCAGATAAAGTTCAACGCAGAGAAGTGTGAAGTGATTCATTTTGATAAGAGGAATACGGAGAGACCAGAAAAAATAAAGGGCACAATTCTAAAGGGGGAGCAGGAGCAGTGGGACCGATGTGTACATGTGCATGAGTCATTGAAGGTGGCAGGACTGGTTGAGAGCACGGTTAATAAAGCATACAGTATCTTAATAGGAGAATAGGGTACAAGAGCAAGGAGATTGTGTTGAACTTGTACAGAACGCTACTTCAGCCTCAGCTGGAGTATTGCATCCAGGTCTGGGTGCCTCACTTTAGGAGGGATGTGAATGCACTGGAGAAAGTGCAGAAAAGATTCACCAGAATGGTTCCAGAAATGAGGAACTTCAGTTATGAAGGCAGGTTGGAGAAGTTAGGACTGTTTTCCTTGGTGAAAAGAGGGCTGAGAGGAGGCTTGTTGGAGGTATTCAAAATCATGAGAGGTCGGGACAGAGTAATAGGGAGTAACTGTCCTCACTTGGGAAAGGATCGAGAACAAGAGGGCACAGATTTAAAGTAATTGGTAAAAGAAGCAAAAGCAACATGAGGAAAGTCTTTGTCGTGCAGCAGTTGGTTAAGGTCTGGAATGCACTGCCTGAGAGTCTGGTGGAGGCAGGTACAATTGAAGCATTGAAAAGGGGATTAGGCTGTTATCTGAAAAGGAAGAATGTGCAGGGTTATGGGGAGAAAGCTGGGGAACGGCACAAAGTGAGTTGCTCGTTTGGAAAGCTGGTGCTGACATGATGGGCCAAATGACCTCCTTCTGCACTGTAATAATTCTTGTTTCTTTGATTCCATGATTCAATAGCATTTTTAATGAAAGACAGGCAAAATGCCCCCTTATCAGGTGGGTCCTACCGAGCACCTACCCTTAAAGATGGCTCAGCTAGCAAATGTGCAACTCAGTATGCAGCAATAATAGCTGCCTTATAACTGGGCTAAGGAAGGGAAAACAAGCTCGAGTTCTAGCTGTTGACTGAAATCCAGTAAAGCTTACTCGAAAGGTTAAGTGTGAGAGCAGAATCAGGATTTTCCACGATTCCTGGAGAATATTGTGTTGGCTCACAGATGAAGATTGAAGAAAGTACTGGAGGATGATTAGTGCCTGTGGAAAAATATCCCACAATGAATCAGCACTTTCAGGGAGGGAAGGAATAGAATTGAAGGAATAAAATGGTTCATCAAAATTTATAAAACCTTCTGTTACAAGCTTGGTAATAATACTTAGTGAAGTTTTTCAGATTACAAACACTGGTTGGGGGATTAATTTTGTTCTTTGGTAATAGTGTGTAACATGCGATTTTGGATAAATCACATGTACATCGCTTCTGCTTTTCATTTCTTTGAAGTCAAGTATAAAGGAAAAATGAGATATATAGTGAGCTGCTAATCTGATACAATCCCCTAATGTCAAAATTATCCACAAACGTTTGTTGTCATTAAAATGTGCTGTCCCTGAAGTAAATAAAATGATTATTAAGGTATTTTAATGTCTTCTCCGACTGTTCTTACACAGCTAATTCCTCAAAATTGCTCCAGAATCTTGGAAAAGGGGAATAAAGGTGACAGAAATGATAGTGAGATAATCAGGTAATGGTTAAAACAGCTAAAGGAAGATGAAGGTGCATATTTTCAGCTTGCCGCCTTTGTCTAAACCTGCTGTTGGTGATGATCCTTCCATGACAGATTTCCACATGAATAAAAATAGGGCTGTTCCTATATCAGGCAGCCAATCCTCAATATCATTCACAGACAGCAAGTTAAGGTGCTGACTGTGCTGCCAAGTCACAGCAAGACTTTCCATTTAGAATACAGTACATACGAACATACAAAAAAGGAGCAGAAATAGGCTGCTCATCCCCTTGAACCTGCACGATCATTCAATAAGATCATGGCTGATTTGTTGGCTTTTCGAATTACACATTTCCATCTACCCCCGATTCCCTTGCCTCACAAATATCTATCTACCCTGCCTTAAAAATATTCAGTGACTCCGCCCGCATCGCGTTCTGAGGAAGAGAGTTCCTCTGAGAGAAAAAATTTCGCCTTATGTCTGTTGTAAAAGGGAAACCCCTAATATGAAAATAGTGCCCCCTAGTTCTGGACTCACCCAATAGAGGAAACATCCTTTCCACGGCCACCTTGTCGAGGTCATTCAGGATCTTATACTCTTCCATCAAGCCTCACTCTTCTAAACTCCAGCGGAAACAAGCCCAGTCTGTCCAACCTTTCCTCATTGCAGCTATCAGTCTAGTAAACCTCCTCTGAACTGCTTCCAAAGCATTTACATCCTTCCTTAATTAAGAAGACCAATCTGCACACAGTATTCGAGATGTGGTCTCACCAATGCCCTGTATAATTGAAGCATAACATCTTTACCTTTATGTTCAATTCCTCTCATAATAAAGACAGAATTCCATTAGCCTTCTTAATTACATGCTGTACCTGCATACTAACTTTTTCTGCCAGCCAGCCAATCATCTGTCCATGCTAAGATGTTATAACCTATAACATGGGCTTTTATTTTCTGCAATAACCTTTGCCACACCTTTGATGTGACACCTTATCAAATACTTTTTGGAAATCTAAGTACAGTAAGTCCACAGGGCCCCCTTTATCCACAGCGCATGTTACTTCTTCAAAAAGCTCCAATAAATTGGACAAATATGATTTCCCTTTTGCAAAACCAAGCTGACTCTTCCTAATTACCTTGAGTTTCTCCAAGTGCCCATCTATAGCCTCCTTAATGATTGATTCTAACACCTTCCCCATGACATATGTCAAGCTAACTAGCTAACAGCTTCCTGTTTCTGTCTCCCTGCCATCCTGAATTTTTTATTTTTTATTTTTAATTCATTAACAGGATGTGGGCTTCACTGGCTGGGCCAGCATTTATTGCCCATCCCTAGTTGCCCTTGAGAAGGTGGTGGTTAGCTGTGGTACACCCACGTTGCTGTTAGGAAGGGAGTTCCAGGATTTTGACCCAGTGACAATGAAGGAATGGTGATATATTTCCAAGTCAGGATGGTGAGTGACTTGGAGGGGAACTTCCAGGTGATGATGTTCCCATCTATCTGCTGCCCTTGTCCTTCCAGATGATAATGGTCGTGGGTTTGAAAGGTGCTGTCGAAGGAGCCTTGGTGAATTCCTGCAGTGCATCTTGTAGATGGTACACACTGCTGATACTGTGTTGGTGATGGAGGGAGTGAATGTTTGTGGATGTGGTGCCAATCAAGCAGGCTGCTTTTTCCTGGATGATGTCAAGTTTCTTAAGTGTTGTTAGAGCTGCACTCATCCAGACAAGTGGGGAGTATTCCATCACACTCCTGACTTGTGCCTTGTAGATGGTGGACAAGCTCTGGGGAGTCAGGAGGTGAGTTACTCGTCACAGTATTCCTAGACTCTGACCTGCTCTTGTAGCCACAGTATTTATATGGCTATTCCAGTTCAGCTTGCTGGTCAATGGTAACCCCAAGGATGTTAATAGTGGGGGATTCAGTGATGCTATTGCAATTGAACATTAAGGAGTGATGGTTGGATTCTCTCTTGTTGGAGATGGTCATTGCCTGACAATTGTGTGGCGTGAATGTTACTTGCTGCTAATAGAGTCATAGAAGTCTACAGCCTAGAAAAGGCCCTTCGGCCCATCAAGTCTGTGCTGGTCAAACAAGTACCTAACTATTTTAACCCCATTTTCCAGCACTAGGCCCATAGCCTTGTATGTCATGGCATCGCAAGTGCACATCCAAATACTAGTCAACCCAAGCCTGGATATTGAACAGGTCTTGCTGACTTTGGACATGCATTGCTTCAGTATTTGAGGAGTTGCAAATGGTGCTGAACATCGTGCAATCATCAGCAAACATCCCCACTTCTGACCTTATGATGGGAGGAAGGTCACTGATGAAGCAGTTGAAGATGGTTGGACCGAGGACTCTAACCTGAGGAACTCCTACAGTAATGTCCTGGAGCTGAGATGACTGACCTCCAACAACCACAGCCATCTTCCTTTGTTCTAGTTATGACTCCAACCAGTGGAGGGTTTTCCCCCTGATTCCCACTGACTCCAGTTTTGCTAGGGCTCCTTGATGCCACAATAAGTCACATGTGGCCTTGATGTCAAGGGCAGCCATTCTCACCTCGCCTCAGGAGTTCAGCTCTTTTGTCCATGTTTGAACCAAGGCTATAATGAGGTCAGGAGCTGAGTGGTCCTGGCAGAATTAGAGGGGTTATATTTGCTACTTTCCTGTCTGATGGAACCTTTCCAGAATCTAGGGAATTTTTGAAAATTAACACCAATGCATCGACTACCTCATTAGCCACCTCTTTTAAGGTTCTAAGATGAGGTCCATCAGGACCCAAAGGCTTGTCAGCCCGCAGCTCCATCAGTTTGCTCAGTACCTCTTCTCCAGTGATTGTAATTTCACCACATTCCCCTCTCCCTTCCATCTCCCGATTTACGGCTATCACTGGAATGTTTTTGTATCCTCTAGAGTGAAGACAGAAGCAAAATGTGTGTTCATTTCATCAGCCATTTCCTTATTATCTACTATTAACTCCCCATTGCCACTCTCTCGAGGACCAACACTCATTTTATTGACCCTTTTCCTTTATAAATACCTGTAGAAACTTTTGCTATCCAATTTTACATTTCTAGCTAGCTTCCTCTCATACTCTAATTTCTCCCTCCTGATTAACCTTTTTGTCATTCTCTGCCATTCTTTATATTCTGACCAATCATCTAACCTGCCGCTCATCTTTGCACAGTTGTATGATTTTTCCTTAAGTTTGATGCTTTCCTTACCTTCTTTAGTTAACCACAGATGGTAGGTCCTCCCCCCTCAAAATTTTTTTAATAGTAGGAATGTTCTCATTCTGAATATTCTGAAATACCTCCTCAAACGTTTGCCACTGCTTCTCCATTGATCTACCCCCTAGCCTAGTATCCCAGTTCACTTCAGCTATCTCAGCTTTCATGCCCACATAGTTGCCCTTATTTAAGCTTAAGACCCATTCTTCTCCCTTTCAAACTGGATGTAAAATTCAATCATATTGTGGTTGCTGCTACCTAGGGGTGACTTTACTCTGAGGTCATTAATTAATCCTGTCACATTACACAATACCAAATCAAATATAACTGCTCTCAGGTTAGTTCCAGAATGTGCTGCTCCAAGAATCTATCTCGAAAGAATTCTATGAACTCCTCATCCAGGCTAATACTGCCAATCTGATCTTTCCAGTTTATATGTAGATTAAAATCACCCATGATTATTGCTGTCCCTTTATCACACACACACAGCCAATATTTCTTCTTGTATACTTTGTCCTACATTGTGGTCACAGTTAAGGGACCTGTAGACCACTCCCATGACTTCTTCTTTAATGAATTTGTTAACCCGTGTTAAAGTCCTTGCACACACGATTGCCCATTGCGGCCATAAATCTTTACCTAGCTGCAATTTAAACCTTAAAAGTTGGTACCTGAACATTTACTGGTCCTGGAGTAAAGAAAAATCGGCATTTAGAAGATAGAGAAACCAAGATTTTCATGGTATAACTGCAGGTAGGTTGCTGTGATTTACAGATACAATAACTTCTGACCAGTATTTTACAGTGCAGGTACAGTACAGCATTTTAATAAAAATGAGTGATTCAGAGACAAGCAGAAAACATCCCGGGAAAGTGTTTTCTTGCTTTGTTAAATAATTTCTCCAGTAAAATTGACTTGAATTTACTCAAAAAGATAGTTTTTTTTGCTTCTGTGCCTTTAACAAGTCACATGTTGGGATGACTGGAACCTATCTAATTCATTCCCATTATAAAGTATGTTTGCCCTTCACGATTTTGTCCTTTGTGAGAATTCATGGGAACGTAACAACATGCAAACGGCGGGAATTTTACGGTAATGTAATAATGCACTTGTTGGATTAACAACAATGTTGGAAAAAATAACAACCTGGAACACGTATGATGAATTTGGAGAGGGTAGAGGAACTAATGACCTGGTCCTAACTCCTGGAATGGAAGCATTTAAATATTTGGGCTAGAGCGCCGGTACTTGCAGTGGTGCCACACAGATACCTGCCCTGCAGATGAGGCTAATCAGATTGGCATCTCACCTCTCCAAAGGGATAATTTGGTCCAAAGCAAGGATTTAAATTGTCCCAATTCCCTTCAGAAGAGCAGAGGGGCAGCCTTGTTATATCTCTTCATGGGGCCTTAGGAAATCCAGTTTTCGGCAGGCTGTGGACCCATCAAGGGAAAGTTGCAAGAGCTTTTAGGAAAGCGCCAGGCACAGCTAAAACAGAGCCCACCCCTAAATCCAATTTCTCAAAGCAGATTCCATGGGACAGAAAACCAGTGGATTTGGAATTTCCAAATTATAGCTCTCCGGCCAGAAATTAGCCCCTGTTTTGCTCCTGAGCTGTGCCATTTCTATCCTACTCAACCTTACTTTATGGCTCATCAGTAACATTTAAACAGTTATTTCACATCTAAACTTTTTCCAGATATACAAAACTGACAATTAAAGTATTGCATGGTAATGCAACTTGCTCCAGTTGTCAATTGCTCTATTGGCATGAGACATTTAAATGTCAGAATTTGGAGTGTTATTTAAGTCAGCTGGGATCCAACCAGTCATAACTGGTTTAACTGGCGTTTTTAAATCGCTGTATTAATCTGGAACTAAGGCATAAAGACTACTCAAAGTTTCCTTAACACCAACATCATAAACCTCTGCCTGACTACTCGAATGTAGAATTAACAATAATTAATGATGGTCCAAGTACCTGTTCTCCCCCCACCACCCCCACACCTCAGTAACCTCGAACAGCAACTTTAGATTAAGAGGCACTCCCTCTCCCAAGTCCACACCGATAGGTTGCTTAAGAGCATACTGAATTAAAGCTCCTAATGACTGTAGTCCAATATGCTGCAGTAGGTTAAGCAGTGGTCACTAAAACTATTCATAAAAATATCTCTTAATCAGAATTGATGCTAATCTAGCAAAAGGCTGGCTAAATAATATACCCACAAAGCAGTAATTTAATCTAAATGGCTCCCGTAAAGCAGCAGCTTTAATTTATTGCTTTTGGAAAATTAAATTTTATCAAGTAAATCTTTTTTCCCCAGAATGTCCTCCTCCCCTTTCTGCCTTTTGCTGAGGTAGGATTTCACATATATCGGCAAGTCCTCCAGTACCACAAAAATAGTCAGTGTTCAAACGTGAGCCAGATAATGTATTTCAACATAATATTCAGCAAGTATTTCTTTTTCAAACAAATATTCAAATTAAGTGAGTTAACTGGCATTTGCTCAATTTACATGCTTCTACTTTTTTCACTCTTACTGTTTATTTTCATGGGAAATTATTATTGTGCAGCCATCTCTCATCAGAACACATGATATGCTGTTTAATAACTTCCAAGATCAATTTTCTAGTTTGCTCAAACCAAGTAAAGCAGGAACTTCCATTGAGATCCCATTTTGAGAGGATTGAGAATTCCAGATAGAGCTTGGTTTTGTCATTGTATGATTCAATTTAAATTAGTGTGGTTTAGAAGGTTCTATACAAAAAGCACTCATGAGTCTAAGTTATTGCTGGCTGAAGATCACAAGGTGTGCTGTGCATAGATAATTATTTCGGGCAGCTATCTGGCCAATTCAGCTTTTGTAGTATCCTCCTCCAATGCCTCTCCACCATTGTCCAGCTGGTTAGGACTGCTCTCACCTGCTTCCATTCTTACCTATCAAACCAGGGCCAAGGAATCGCCTGAAAGACTTCTCCTCCCATTCCCGCAGTTACTTCTGGTGTTTCCCCAGGGATCTATGCTTGGTCCCCACCAGTCTCTCATCTACATGCTGCCTCTTGGTGACATCACTCAAAAACACAACTTTAGTTTCCACATGTACTCTGACAACACCCAGCTCTACCTCGCTAGTACCCCTCTTAACTCCACCACTGTCTCTAAATTGTCAGACTCTCCAATGCTTGATGAGCAGAAATTTCGTCCAGTTAAATATTGAGAAGTCCAAAACTGTTGTCTACAGTCCCAGCCATAAACTCTGCTCCCTAGCCTGTGACTCCATCCCTCTCCCTGGTAACTCGGAGGCTGAACCAAATCGTTTGCCACCTTGGTGTCATATTTGACATCGTAAGTTGCTACCAACCACATGTCCATGCTCTTACTAAGACCAACTATTTCTAGCTCTGTAAAATCACCCAACTTGGCCCCTACCGCAGCTCATCTGCTACTAAAACTCTCATCCCTTCCTTGGTTACCTCTAGAATTGACGATTCTAATGCACTCCTGACCAGTCCCCATATTCCTCTGTAAACTTGGCATCATCCAAAACTATGCTGCCCTTGTCCTAACTCAGACCAGGTCACTTTTCCCCTATTTCCCCTGTGTTCGCTGACTTATATTGACTCCGGGTTAAGCGATGCTTCGATTTTAAAATTCTCATTCTTATTTTCAAATCCTTCCATGGGTTCCCTTCTCCCTATCTCTGTAAAATTCTCCAGCCCCACAATCCTCCGAAACATCTGTGCTCCTCTACTTCTGACCTCTTGAACATTCCAAATTTTAATCTCTCCACGCTGTTGCCCATGCCTATAGCTACCTGGATTATAAGTTCTGGAATTCCCTCCCTGACCTTTCTGCCTCACTTTCTTCCTTTTAAGCAGCTCCTTAAGGTCAGCATGGTTCAGTTAGTTGCACTAGCATCTCTGAGTCAGGAGGTTGTGTATTTGAGCCCCACTCCAGCACTTCAGTACACAACTCAAGGCTTTGCAGTACTGAGTGAGTGCTGCATTGTCAGAGGTGCTTTCTTTTGAATAAAATGTGAAACAGAGGCTTGTCTGTCCTCTCAGATGGATATAAAAGATCCCATGGCACCATTTCAAAACATGGGGAGTTACCCTAGTCTCCCAGCCAACTTTTTTTCCGTCAGTCAGCAACACAAAAACTGATTACCTGATCATCACTGCATTGCTGTTTGTGGGAGCTTGCTGTGTGCAAATTGGTGGTCGCATTTTTGCCATTACAACAGTGACTACACTTCAGAAGTACCACATTGGCTGTGATGCACTTCAGGACATTCTGTGGCCCTGAAAGGCATTATTTATTTAATGCAAGGCTTTCTCTATTTTTTTGCAATATAAATTGCCCTCTATAATTCGCTTTGGGACTATATAAATATAAATTGTCGTTGTGGTAAAGTATGAAAGTGAAATAATCTTATACAAATGATTTTGTTACATAAATCATTACTGGATTTTACGGAGCCTGTTCCCCCACCCTGGGCAAAAAAGTTGAAGTGAGCCTGCCCCAGCTCTGGCGGCTCACTGTATGGGCATTTAACTCTTGAAGGGGTTTAAGGCAAGTCCTCTGCCCCCATTTATTCAGGAAGTCCCGCCTCTGAGAGCTTCTGGCCAATCAAATGGCCAGCAGCTCTCCAGTCCCAGCAGTGCCACCAGGAGTGGTGGCCACTGGCTGGGACTGCAGCAGTCTCCATCTACGAGGAGTTGGATCGAAAGGTGCAGAGGATATCGCTAGGCCCTGGTTGAAAGGTCAGAATGAGTGGGGTAGGAGGCCGGAGTAGACAGGCCAGGGGTGAAAGGGAACTGGTGGTGGGGGGAGGCCCAGGGTGGGGGGAGGTGCCTTGGATGGGCCCTAAGGAGCTACCTCCCACCTTTCCTGTGCGGGGAAATCTGTGCTTGGTGTGGGTTTCTTCCAAAGCAGCAGAATGAAGCCCTTAAGTGGGCATTAACTGGCCACTTAAAGGCCTCAATTGGTCCACAGGTGGTTGGGCTGCCCAACACCTCGCCCACCACTGAAATTGCAGTGGGGCAGTGGCGAGTGAGTAGGCAGAGGGCATGGCACCTACATGACATTTTACAAGTCCCTGGTTGGTTGGCTGTAAAACCCAGCCCATTGTCTTTCGGCTTTGTCAACAAAGGTCTTTAAGCATCACCTTCATGAAAATACATGCTTGAGGTCTAAAATCCAGAAGAGTGGTAAATCATTACTCTAATGTTGCTTCTCAAATGGTGATTTATCCATCAACAGCAAAATTGACACCTGAAAGGTTTGGGATGGATCTTCCGCACACCACTGTGACCTTAGTAGTATTGCAGCCCACTTTCCTAGTTTGGGGTGAACTAAGTATTCAAAACAGACTCCCAGTAGTATAACCATTGTTCCTTGGGAGCCTGTACTGCAGGGGAGAGAAATGATATGCTGCCATGCGTTTCATAAATGTCAAAGCCAAAATTTAAAGTGGAAGGAATTTATAAATGATGAAATGGCACCATCCTGACTAAATCCCGTGGTAGCTGGAAGAGTGGGAAGACATGGAAATGAACAGGATGATCAAAGCATTCTGATAGGACGGCCTTTAATTGTCAGTGGAGTTGAGGAAACAGTCCAGCTCCTCTAGCTTCGCAGGAGCATTTTAAAATCTTCAAAACCTATTTTAAGTTGTCAGCTGTTGGGGCAAATGAAGATCCCTGTGTGGGATGCGCCCAACATCTACATTGCATATCAGGGAGGATGTTCTAAAATGAGTCCTCCACTGGCTTAGGCCTCTTATTTACATAATAAGCGGTCTAACAACTGGCTTAGGCCTTCCTAATTTTCTTTAGTTTAGTATCCAGTTTCCTGATACTTCTGTCGAGAACGTTAGGTTACTTTTTTGTAAAATATTGTAGGTGCTATAGAAATGCAAGATGGTTGTTAATATGTTCAATATGTTCCCATATTCTTGCATATACTAATACTGCAGACTAAGTTGACTTATCAGTAACAGTAGAGTTTATTACACTGCGATCTGCAAGAGGACTGGGTACCTTGTGCTAAGCGGCAAACACCATCTGCAAAATAAGACAAAGTGTTATGTTAGGCTACGACTGAAAATATTGATTTAACAGAGTTTATTTTGTACTAGAACCCTTTGAAATCAATGTATTGATAGAATAATATATCACTACAGCTATAAAACCTTGCATCTTTGCTATGGTTAACCACTATAGCAGCTATATAAGGAATGCTCTTAGTCTGCTATCAGTGAAATTGGTGTGTCTGTTGAATCGCATTCAATTTAGTCTGTAAACTTTTAAGTAACGTACTCTGAGAGTATTTTACACACTTTCCAAATGTCAATTTCTTTTAGTTCATGGAACAGTTGGCATTAATAGGTTTTAAAGGTGATTTGCTTTCAAATTTTCAAATGATAGAATTATTAATTCAATAATTCTATTGTTAATATTATGCTAAATTTAAGTTAATTAATTTTACACCTCCTACGATTGGATTAACTAATCAAAAGTAGGGTAGCTTCCCGTTTTCTGTCTGACACTGTCTCCTGCATGGACTGTTGGCACTGACTCAACGTCACATCTTCAGCCTCATTCTGTATCCTACATGGACTGATGGCACTGACTCAACGTCACACCTTCAGTCTGACTCAGTCTCCTACATAGATTGATGGCACTGACTCAACGTCACATCTTCAGTCTGACTCAGTCTCCTACATGGACTGATGGCATTGACTCAACGTTACATCTTCAGTCTGACTCTGTGTCCTACAAGGACTGATGGCACTGACTCATCGTCACATCTGTCATATTTTTTAGGAACATAAGTGATGGTGCAGCTCCCATTTTGCAGGTCCCCTTCAAGTTGGGCGGGAAGCGGGGGTTGGACCCCTCCATCAGAAGCCCCTTTCTGAGGTTGGGCGACACCACCTTAAGCCAGTGGCCTCCAGGCCTCCCTTTACCCCCATCCCACCCTGGCTAACCCCCAGCCTCTCCCCTGAGATCCTGATCGGCCCCTTTGCATCCCCCCGCCGCTCCCCTCCACTGTTTCCACTGATCGGGGAATCTAAAATGCGATGGCACAGTCTTAGGATAAAGGGCCAATCATTTAGGACTGAGATGAGGAGAAATTTCTTCACTCAAAGGGCTGTGAATCTTTGGAATTCTCTCCCCCAGGGGGTTGTGGATGCTCCATCACTGAATACATTTAAGGCTAGGATAGACAGATTTTTGGTTTCTCAGGGAATTAAGGGATATGGGGAGTGAGCAAGAAAATGGAGTTGAAGCTCAAGATCAGCAATGAGATCGTACTGAATGGTGGATCAGGCTCAGTGGGTCATGTGGTCTACTCTCCCCCTATTTCTTGTGTTCTTATGCCCATTGCTCTTGAACATATGTGGGCAGTGATTTCTGCTCTAACTTACCCACTGATGCCAATCTCTGAACTAGTGCTTACAAGGATCAGGTAGTGTGATGCTACATCTATAGGAAGGTACTGGAACAAGGTCCTTGACATTTGCAGCACTGAAAATGAAAGAGAAGGACAAGGGTTGGCTTTTACTATTAAAAAAAGAGTAAAGAGAGATGAATGGCCATTGGTCATACAGAATGAAAAAAATGAGATAGAAGTAAGATGGAAAGTACTGCATAGAGATCCTCCAGTGTTGTTACTTACCACAACGGTGACTTCTTCCCCCACCTGGGTGATCTCCAGCATGTGGGGAGAGGGAGAGCAGGCTGCTTCTGGTTTCTTCAGTCCCTATCTGCTACTCATGTTGTGTATGTCCTTTTATGAAAGAAAGAAGGGGATGTGTTGTGAGCTATTTTGAGAATATGGCCGGGATGCTGAGGACTTGGAGGTCTCACCTACTGGTTGGAGAACTAGCGGGGAACACCCCCTCCCTCCACAATTCTTTGGAGGAGGCCCAACAAAATCAAATGCCATTCAATCAATTGCTCACTGACCTCAGGCTTAAATGCATAAAGAGGCTTGGCTGAGAGCCCAGAAATCTATTAGAGTACTGAAACACTTGAGTCCCAGGGAAAACATTGATTTGTTGACAGCTCTAACTCTCTGATCTCTTCTGTCAATTACACAATGTTTATTTACACAAGATGAAGAGGTTTCGAGAATTTTCAGTTTCAGCTATGCAGCTTTAAAAGTTCTGGATGATTGACACTTTTATTGGTCTGTAGTAAAAGGAATTTTTTGAATCAAATTTATAAATGAATGACCTTTACTTAAAGCTTTTTTGCATAACTATTGTCACAATGGGTTCTATACAGTGTATAGTGTGCGAATAAGCATAGAAGTACAATAGGTTGGAATGGGGGGCATGAGAGATCATAATGGGTGTGTGGGGGGCATACCTTGGCATGGGGGGCATGAGAGGCCATAGAGAGTGGGTGAGGTGCATGAGGTGCCAGGGATGGGGCATGGGGAGTATGTGGGAGGTGAGGAGGTGTGAGGGGTGAGAGCTAGAGGGCCTTACATTTTTTTCATTATGCCTGGGACAAAGTCCTACAGTACTGAGGTGGACCTTTTAAAGTGCCCGCCTCAGCAACCGATAGGCTCTGTGGCCACCTCCGAGCTCCTTCCCAGGTCGGCTGGCCAGTGAGCAGCCCGCGTCCGTGCCCGCAGAATGAAAATCCCAACTTTCTTGGCACTTTCTCCCGAGGTGGGCGGGCCAAGCCGGGAGTTTTCCCAACTTGCACTACCTGCCTTAAGGATGAAATCCAGCCCTAAATGTGGGACCTCCATTGACTGTATGGCTCAGTTAACAGGATTCCTCACTGACTTCAACTCAAGAGTCATAAATGTATACCCGCCATAAGACAATACCATTTGCTTATTTCGAATATTCGGACATATAACCTATAAAAATACCAGCATAAGTTTAAACCTTCAAGTTATTATTTTTATTGCCCATAGGCAACAGTTCAGTATGTCTGAATTCTTTCTGAAATGCTCCCCTGGCTTCACTGTATTCCTGAAGGTTTAGCTTCCCCCTGTTTAGAACCCTCCCAATCGCCTCTCCTATAGCCCCCCACTCCCATCCCTGATCACCTTCACCCTGCCTTCCAGGGCCTACTTCCTAAACTGAGTTACTAACATTTGTTTTCACAAGATACTTGACTAAGGATGGGTTGTAGATCAAAAACTGAAGCCCTGTACCAGGCACCCAAGTACCAAAAAAATGAGTTAGGAACTTGGCCTCACAAAGCCAAATCCCAGCAGTTCTGGGCTCCATGGCCTAGAAATTTGTTGATGCCACATTTGTTGCCCAGTGCCAGGTCTGCTACATTTGGCTTAACTAGCTGTCCTTGGACAACTAGCTGTCCTTAGATAACCAGCTGTCCTTAGACAACTAGCTGTCCTTAGACAACTAGCTGACCTTAGAGGGGCCGTTGAACGTCACCGCCAGAAAGGTGCATTTTTTAAAAAAATTATCTGTAAGTAGGAGCAAAGCTCCTTGTGACTCTACAGCACTCATGAAGGTCATTGCTGGCACTCACAATTACCTCTCCTCCCACCCTCCAGAATACCTTCCTCCCTGCCTTGCAGCGTCTACCTGAGGGCCACTACTGGGAGGTAGCAGCCCAACTCCATCATTAGCTGTTTCGCTAAGCCTGATCGGCCCCTGCAGATCGCTGGTTATATGTGAATGAGGATTCTGGCTCATGATCACATTACATCACTGAAAACGGGCCAAAATCAATTTCCACTGCTTATCTTTCCATGCTATACTTTATGTCATTTCCAATCTTGTGCTCAATTAGCATCATCAGAAACTAGAACATTCAGTAACAGTTGAATGTTCAAAACCAGTGTGGGTGCCTAAAACTGTAGATGACAGTTGCCTAACCAATGTTTCATATAAAATTATCATTAGTCTTCTTAGTTACTCACACTCTGTACTGATATCTATAAATTCCAAAATGTTTTGGCCCTTTTTATGGCCTTTATATACCTGCACTCCCACCTTTGCCTTTCTATTAATTTCACCTTACTTTCTATTAACTATGGATCCCTAGGTCTTTCTGTTTATATTCATCAGTGTTTTCCCTTTAAATGTATGCTCCCATTCCTTGATTATTCTTCCCAAAATGCGTGAGAGGGACTGTCTATCAGAAACTGAGGAGAGATTAAGACAGTTGGATTAGCTATAAATTAATCGAATGAAAAGCCAAAAGGCCTCATTCCATTCTCTAAACCTGTTATAATGCAGTGGTTTCCAGAAATTGAATTCAAATTTTGGATGTTCTTGAGCTTTTTCAAGCCTTCTCATTCAGTCCTGCTTTGTATCCACTATTACACATGTAAATCCTCTGAACCCTCTGCCTTTTAGTGATTCCTTTCTATCCTTTGTTCTATATATAAACAATCTTAATTCCTAGACTATATTAGTGACTGGATTCACTCCAAGCTATTACTTCATAGTCATTTTGTTTTGCTGATAGAGTAATTAAAACTGTCCTTACATAAATTAACTAACAAATTTGAATTTCTAAGATTTTTCTGACTCTGTTCACAGGAAAATGCTGTGCAGCCCTGTTTGACTCTCCCAGGATTCTCTCCTGTATTTATTCAACGTGTTTGTTGAAGTACCTGCTCACAGTACCTTCCACAGAATTCCACCTACCCAGTGCCTATCAGTGAGATATTCTTCAATCAGTTTGTCTGCTGTGTTTGAGTAACTGGCCTCAATGTAAACCCAGTTATATTGATAAGGATAAGCAGAATGATCAAAGAAATAAGCAGAGCCAGTTGTCCCCTCATGTTACATATTTTTAAATACAGTTTTAAGCCCCATTCCTGCCACTGCAGTACATCCCTAAGATTGAATCTTTGCCCAAAATGACTGTCACTGTTCAATTCTGAGGAGTGTTTTCCTGTTAATGCACTTAGATTAGCATCATGCCCTGAAGTTGGCATTTTCATAAACAGAGCCAAAAACTATCAGTTTGTTCATTTTTGCACCACAGGTCGTTCAATGGTGAGCATCAAATGCAACTTTAAATGGGGTATGAAGCAGACATTAATTCAGAGCAGGAATCTGAGGGGCAGGGGTTGGGGGGAGTATCAAATCCACCCACACACCCCCCACCACCTCACCCTGGCAGAACGAAGCCTGGTCAATTTTAACTCTAGGGTCTCATCCATGTCCCCTGTCAATTGCATGCCCGAACCTGACAGGAGGCTGCCAGCAGGGACTGCAGGAACGGATCCTGGCACCCCCACCACATCACAGAGAGGGGATTTTAGGAGGGTCCCATGATTAGGAAGGGTGGGCCTGGGGCTACTCACTTCTCCCGGTGGGAAAGCCACAGGAGCTTCACCATTCAGATATCAATCAAGCCCCAATGACATCATTGGAGCTCAATCGGCATACGTAACAGGCTCTAATTGGTTTATGACAGGTGTTCTTCCCACCGGCTCAGGAAGCAATTTAAAATTTAAAAAATTAAATTCGAAACGGAGCGGTATGACTGACATGTTAGTTTCCCAGGGGATTTTTGCCTGCCCACCCACCCAGTTTCCATTGGGCAGGCAAGATTAAAATCACCCTTTAATGTAGTGGCAATTTCAGTACCAACTACTTACTCCATATGGTTTTCAAAAAATCTATCTCCTTTTGTATGTCATTTTATATATTTTTTATATAAGTCTTACTGAGTGAGGAGAACTTACAAATGGTATTGATCACTGGCATCCTATAAGAAACCCATCTCAGAACTCAGTACCAAAAAAGACATTGAATGAGAATCAATTAACTTGCTGTAGAAAAGCAAAATATTGCAGATGCTGAAAATCTAAAATGAAAACAGAAAATGCTGAAACTACTCAGCAGGTCAGGCAGTACCTGTGGAGTGAAACGGAGTTAATGTTTCAGGTTTCATGCCCTCCTCCTCTGTAAGGCTCAGAACGGTGGGGGTTAACTTGATTAGCACCTGAAAATGGGTGAAAGGGATACGATTAACGTGGGCCCCTTGAGTGAAATGCAGGCAAAATGCCAACTTTGTGCTGTCTGCTCATCATAATGATTTCTACCTGTAGCCTGCATTAACAGCACTGTTCATTGGCTGTGCACATCAGCAAGGAGCCCAAAATTGTAACTTCCAAGTGCTCGGAGTCATTCTACCAGTAAATCTGACTTAGGAAAGAGTGAAGGATGACTGACCATGGGAGAGCCCAGGCACCCACTTTTTCAGATGCAACATTGGAGATCTTGGTGGGAAAGCTAGAAAAGGAGGAGGGTAGCCTTGCAACTTCAGTGGGAAAAGAGGCCCTACGGACAAATGATGAGGTGGGGAAACAACAGATTGCAGTGCAGGTGAATGACAAGAGTATAACCTCTAGGACATGGATGCAATGCCATAAGAAGTTTAATGATCTCACACGGACAGTCAGGTCAGTGAATGTATATTTCAATCCCATATTCTGCTGACCGCACCACTGCTCGATTCACCACACTCTCATCAGTCATCTACCCATAATGTCTATCATATCAAACATTCATATGCTTCATTACACACACACACACACACACACACAAGCACACACACTTAGCTAACACTTTTTTGCATAGATTGTACACACTGGCAACTATTCATCACCCAAACAGATTGCACCGCACTCCGTCTCACTTCCCTGTCTCTTGTAGGAGAAAGTGGCTCACAACCAGAGGCAACAGGAGCTAACTGTGGGGTGTCACAATTGTCCTCATCGTAAATAAACCAGCGTCAACACTCACCATATGGACACAAGTGTAAGAATGACCACTTGAATGATGTGCCAGATGTGACCAACGGGTGGAAGGATATCCTAGCAATGTCATCAGAAGAGGAGGAGGGGGAAAACTGGCAGAAAGTTAGATACAATGAAATAACACACTGTTTGTGTTTCATTGTTGAAATGTTTTCTAAAAATTAGAACAAAAGGTGAAGGTGAGCCACAGCAATGGAGCACATTCAGATATTTATTAAGAAGACATGTGAGCAGAGACACTGCTCCAATGCTCAAATGTCCCCAAATGAGAGCAAATCAGTCATGGTAAGACATTGGTGACATTTGAGAATAAAGGGCAGGAGAAATTCCTTAAGAAAATGGGTATCTGTTTGAGTGGAAATTTTTTTATAAAGATAACTCAAGAAATTTACTGAACAAACTAACAGAAGTATAATTTAGTACAGTTTGGCCACCATGTGCTGCATTATTGTAGAGCCTCACCGATTTCCCAGAATGACTTAACCAGACATAGTCATCCCATTTAACATAATCTTGGTTTGTAGTTGGTGATTGTGGAGCCTAGATAGGTGAAGCTATCAACAACCTGCAGCATCACATTGTCAATGCTAATGGATGGTGGTATGGCAACATCCTGGACCATGATTTGTCTTCCTGTTGCTGATGGTCAAACCAACATCTTTACGAGTATGAGAAAGCCTGTCCATCTGCTGCTACAGGTGTTCCTCAGTATAGAATGCTAGTGTGGCATCGTCAGCATAGAACAGCTCTCTGAAGAGGACTTGGCACACCTTTGTCTTGGATCTCAGGTGAGCAAGATTGAAGAGCTTTCAGCCAGATCTGCAGTCTGACAAGGGCAACACGGGCAAATATTTTTTTTCACAATGCTCAGCAGGGAGATGCCTTATAGTTGTTGCAGTTGCTGCTGTCACCTTTGTTCTTGTATAGGATCACAATCTTTGCATCACGCAAAGGCTGGGGCACTGTTCCCTCCCTCCAGCAGAGACAGAGAAGTTCATGCAGCTGCTGCACAAGTGCTGGTTTCCCATGCTTGATAAGTTCAGGCAGTATAGCGTCAGCACCTAGAGCTTTGCCCATGGCAAGCAAGGAGCTTTGCTAAGCTCCTCCACAGTGGGATCAATATCCAGCTGTGCCATGATGGACAAGCTTTCTGTGATGTTTAGAGCTTCCTTGGTGACTGTGTTCTCCCTAGAGTACAACTCAAGGCAATGTTCCACTGTCCAGTGTGGTCGGTGATGACCTTCCGTGTCTTTGTTTTCAATAAAGCCGTTTTCTTTGCTGGTTGACTGCTCGCCTTTTCGATCCCTTCATCCCTGACATGCTCGGTGTCGAAGGACATCTGGATATTCTGGCAGAGTTGTAACTGGTAGTCATTGGTGCACTGCCTAGCAGTCTGTTGGCCTTTACTTCTTAGTGCACTCAGAGTCTTCTCGCACAGATCTCTGTTGTAACTAATGAGAGCAGACTGCTTAGCTTCAATGATAGGTTCTATCACAGCGATGTTAACTTTTCCTGCTCTTGCTTCCCATATGTGGTATTGTAGATAGTGTCTTGAATTATATTCCGTTTTGCTTCTGCACTCTGGGCAGAATTGTCCCAGATTGCACTAAGTGTGATAGTTGGCAGAAAAAAACGACGTTTTACTCGCCGGCCACAATGGCGGCTTCTCACGCTGTATCATCCTAATCTCGCGGCGTAATTATGCATTCCTGGGAAACACACCATTCCCATGGCAGGCAGGCTCTCATTCGCCCACCACGCCATCACCTCGCTGCTTCATTTCGCATATGTCTCAGTGCTTCCAGCCCACAACTGCTGCACGGAAGACATGGCCCTAAAAGGCAAGAAGACTTGCCCCCAGGTTTAATGACGCATCCCTCGACCGTCTTTTTAAAGCCATGGAGGCACCCACACATGGCAGACTTACTTATCATCTGGCCTGGCAGGTGTCCTGCTTACACTTTTTTTATCTTTATTCATGCAAGACAAGCTGGCACACAATAAGAGATAGAGGTCGGAGACTGGTGGAGGAATGCTTGAAATCAAGGTCCACATGGACTATGAAAACAGGGCCATCCAGCTGGCTGGTGAGGAGCTGGACTGTTCCTGTGTTGATAGTGAGGTCGGTGGTGCTCTATCAAGTGAGGGTTCAACAGTGCAACATCCATCAGACAACCATGCTGTGAGTGATGTGTCCTCAGGCCACGTCCATGCACTGATTATCTCTCCTTGCTTTCACAGGCATATCTGCCAAAAAGCTGACAGAGTCCAAGACCCAGGGCCTCCAATCAAGCCCTGAAGAAACCTCTGAAGAGGAATCTGAAGGCACCTTCACTGAAGTCCCATCACAGCACTCATCCCCACCCTCCACCAGCGCAGTGACACATACCTCAGTGGGATCTAGTTTTAGGGTACCCTTGGAATCAAAATCTGAGCACCTTGCATTGTCTGATCCACAGCAGGCGGCGGCAAGGACTTCCCAGGTTTCCGGCCCTCAGTCGACTGCTGGAAACCAAAAATCTGTTGAGTCCGAGTCAGGTGACTGAGGACTCACTCGTACCTCAGTTGCTGAAGCTGCAAAGGCAAGCTCGGGAACATCAGGAAGGGATATCCACTGCACTCCTCAGATTGCAGGGCATGATGGAGGAAACTTGTCTGCCTTCAGGCTGAGGTGATAGCACCGGCATGTCAATACACCGAGGTCAAAACTGGTAGGATGGCAGCCCTCATGGAGATCTTGGTCCAAGACATCGCTCCTGCACTGCTGCATGGGCTGAACACCATTGCTGATATCATAGTTGGGCACCAACAGTGTCAACACAAGAGAAGTGCGGGGCAGCTCGATCTCACTCCAACTTCTCCTTCTCCTCAAGGAGTCAGCCAGGGGTCCTCAGGCACCCATAGGGAGGAGATCAGCAGGTGCACACCCTGGGGCCATCCACCCAGGTGACTCCAGGAATGTCTGGCCCATACGAATCCGCTCTTCCTGTGACCCCAGCAACTCCAGATTCGTAGACCATAGAGGGTGCCACTGCCACACAGCAGGCTGGGGCCCTCCAGCGCTCAGCCCTGTCATCACAGACAAGGCATAGCAGTCAGCAGGCTGCCTCCACCTCCACCATGGATGTTCGGGGAGCACCAAGACATAGCGGCAGAGTTAGGAAGGTTAAGAAGATGTAACTCTTTCGAGTACAAACCCGTTTCCATCTGTTTCAGATGAAGTTATATTGTTTCATAGTTTGCCATTGTGAGATTTGAACTCTTGATCTTGGGGATACAAACCGAGTACCATAACCACTTGGCTATTTAGGCCAAATTGCACAGCCTGGGCACGGGTGTTAATCACTTGTACATAATGTTCACTATTGTAAATAAACTCCCAAGAGTGTCCCCCTGTCTGTGGATCCTTGTGCTGATGAGCAGTGTTCATGTCACTCAGATGTGAAACCTTGGTTTCTGCACAAGATACAGGCAGGTGTCTCAGTCCTGTTCCCTGTGCTCTGCGCAGCCTTCAGACCAAAGTGATAGTCCGGCCTCACACTCACTGGACACATTATTGATGCCTGCACCTCGACAATGCTTTTCATTGCTGCCAGAATGTAGTGGACAGGCGTCACAGAGTTCCATCATTCTCTCTGTGTGCTCTCAGCACCTTTAAGGTGGGGCTGGCCTCCATCTTGTCAGCATCTCTGACCAGGGACACTGTGCTCCTGAAGGGGTCAGGAGCTGAAGGCTTACAAAGGATCAGATGCATTTAAACTTTCAAGGCTGCATCTCCATGGTATGACCCTGATCACAGAGCGCAAGCGAGCTGCCCTTGGCCAAACAGGAGTCAAATATTCTCAGAGGCTATGTGAAGATCTATGGAGTGTCCTCACTGCATCTTGTTATCATCCTCCTGGAATTGAGCGACTATTAGGGCCTCCACCGCATCTCCATGACAGGAGCCTTATCACAAAAGGTATTGGCGCTGGAGTCAAACGTTCACAGATGCAATGTGAGGATCTGTGGTGTCTCTTCACTGCATGTCGTCATCATCCTCCACAAATCTAGCAGCTATGAGGGCCTCCTGAGCACACCTGCCTCGTCTGGTCAGTGCGAGGGCCTCACTGCCATCATCGTCAACTTTGAGGACCTCCTCACCCTCATCCCCACCAACGTCCTCCTCATCGGAGGACATCTCCAGCTCCTTCGTTTCATCCTCAGCCAGCTCCTCTCCCTGTTGCAGCGCCAGGTTGTAAAGGGCGCAGCTGACCACAAAAACGCGTAACACCTTCTGTGGCCTATACTGCAGGGCTCCAATAGACCAGCCCAGGCACCAGAACTTCATTTTCAGCATCCCAATGATCTGCTCCACCAAGGTGTGAGTTGCAGTATGCGTTTTGTTATACCGTCGCTCTGCTGCAGTCTGAGGCCGCCACACATGTGTCATCAGCCACACCCTCTGCGGGTAGCCCTTGTCTCCGAGGAGGGCCCACCCTGCAGCCTCTGTGGACCCTGGAAGATGTCAGGGATCTGTGACTGACTGAGAATATGGGAGTCATGGACAGTCCCTAAACTGTGCGCAGACCTGCAGGATGCGTTTGCAGTGGTCGCACACCAACTGCACATACAGCGAATGGAAGCCCTTGCAGTTGGCATCATTGACTACTTGTTGCCATGGAGATCTGAGTGTCATGTGAGTGCAGTTGATGGCACCCTGCACCTGTGGGAAACCTGAGATCTGGGCAAATCCAATCGCTCTTGTATCCTGGCTCTCCTAGTCCCAGGCAAAATATGCAAAGTTGTGTGCCCTTGCAAAGATGGCATCCGTGACATCATGGATGCATTTGTGGGTGAAGGCTTGTGATATCCAACAGAGGTCACCTGTGGAGCCCTGAGTAACAATTGAGTGCCACTGTCACTTTCATGGCCAGTGGCAGTGGACACCCTCTGCATCCACGTGGCACCAAATCCTGCAGCAGATGGCAGACGTGACCGATCAGTTCCCTAGACACGTGCAAACTTCAGCGAAACTGGTTCTTGGCCATCTGCAGGAATGAAAGGCAATGTCTATAGACCCTGGGTGTAGCTAGGCTCCGACCAGCGACAGCTCGCTGTGGCTCTTCAGCGATGTGTGCGGGAGCCCAACCGCCCCTTCTTTCGGATGGTGCTGCTCCCCACTTGGCACAGCCAGGTGCCTCTGTCGCTCTCTTCTCCGTCCTCTCCACTCTCTGTACACCATGAGGCATACAGCTAGCTCACCAGACTCCATGCTCCTGATGTACTCCTCCTGCAGGATGAAAGATAGTGATGCGTGGGTTAGCTTGGGTGTACGAAGACCCTCTCTTGTTAAGTCTGAAGGCCCCTTAATGCACCGCAGAGCCCCTTAACCATCCAACACTTGGATGGCCAGAGTTTAATGAGCTGCATGGCTGCCCGAAACCCTACCCACCCCCGCCCCACTCTGCCTGACTGATTGGCAGCAGCTTTGCCCATTGGCCTGCATGCTGTTCTCTCAGCTCAGGTGCAGGCATTCTCCTAACCCATGTTGCAAGGCTGCACAGTTAGCTTGAATCATGGGAGAGATTGGTCCAAACCAGAGTTATGACATTACAAGGGGCTGTGAGCACCTCCACAAGTGACTGCTCCAAGGCTGACTTTAACAAGGAGATAGAACAATGTGCCCAGTTGTCCAACTGTTCTGCAGTCCACTAAAACTCCCATTAGTTTGCAGTCTGTGCCCAAGGGGTAAAAAGATCTGGAGCACTTGGTGGCACTTTCATACCTCTGCGTTGCTTGAGTGGGCAGATAAGCTAGAGGCCCGACTCCAATTGTGTCAATGTAGCTGTGTCTGAACTGTCTCAGCTGTGGAGGAATGGTCACTTTATACAAGGTTTCCCTGATGCGTGGCCAATTCCCACCCTCCAGCCGGCAGGTTCTTGTGCATAACCTTCAGCCGCAGGGCAGCCCTTGCCACACCCCCAACAACTCGCCTCAACTGCAGGGCAGCCCTTGCCCCCACCCAACTCACCTCAACCTTGATGTCCAACAGGCAACCCTTGTGAGCGCTACGCAACGTTACTGTGCACTCACCTCTGAGTTCCCCTCAAAGTGTAACCCAGCCAAGTGCACATCTTATGTATGCTGTTGTGAAACACGTCAGTGTGCTTGGACAATCCAGCGGGGGAGGGAATGATTCCGGTGAGCTGGCCTTATAATGATATGCAGATGTATTACAATGAGGTTCCCGACATCCAACGGGCAAAGCAGACGATGGCAAACTGGCTTCATAATGTCATGAAACCAATTTTTGGCCTCCTCGCCATATTGTCTGCCCATGCCACCAAACATGCCTGACCCCAGCAGGCACGGAAAATTCCACCCTCTGTGTTGGAATGCCGGAGAGCGCTTGTTCAAACAAGCCACAAAACTGTTGGTTTTTGTCTGGGTAGGCAGTATGGTTGATGTTGTTTTGAGGATGGCATTTCTGGTTCGAAAGAAAAGGCTTCAGATGTTGCACCCTCATCCTTGTGCACTTCAAGGAGTGATCTGTATCACAGTCAGTCATGTGGCAGCTGTGTGTGTCGGGAATGCTGTTCGGAGAGTCACCTCTGGTGATATTCAGATCCAGCTAGAGCCAGTGTCCTGTCTCCAGTACACCTTGTGGCATGGCTTTTCCTAAAAGAAGGTGTTAGTCACACAAAGCTTGTGGTAACAGCAAAGCTCAAGTAATCTTATAACCTTGTTCACCAGCATTATCACTACAGAACTGTGACCTAGAGAGGAAGCTATTTTCAGTTGTACCCCTTCTAGGCTTCAAAGACTAACATTAATAAAGTATAGGAACCACAAAAGATTTATACACCAATTTATTCCATTTCTGCTACGTATTCCTCAACCATACCAAAGTTTGGAGGTTGGGTTTGTACTTGAGGGATAAGAACTGTATTCAGAGAAACTGGAAAATAGGCTGATTTTATTTTGTTCAGTGGCACTCTTTAATGTTGGGATGTTGTGATTAAAAATGAGAGAGTTGTGAGTTATGTCCTGCCAATATAATGACGTAATCAATAGACATTGATAAAATACAGCACCCGTGGAATATAATCATTTTTGGGCTACATTCTCTAAGTTTTTTTTAAGTAGTTCTCATTGTATTACAAATAAATAATATTTTAACTGCTCATCTTATGATGCTGTTAATTTGATTTTCACTTTGATTTTATTTTCAAGACAGCATCCAACACCTGGCTTCAGACTCAGGTTAGATTAATTCAGACAGTTGAAAGTTCACGTTTGTTCAATTGTTTATTTATGTCAAGCTGAACATTGAATCATCACTCCGTTTATTTGTTGTTGCCAGTGAAGCGTCAGGAGTCAAGGGCTGAATGTATTGCCTTTGTTATTTATGGCCCTGTTATTCTGCAGGTACTAGTTTGCTTTAGAACAATGTGAACTAGGAACAGAGAATTTTATTGCTACAAAATGAAGCCCTGAGTACAAGTGATTACATAATAACAATTTGCTCCTTGTGTAGAGGAAAATACCTGAGCGCTTAATAAGGTAGAATGGTAGACCCTGAGCAGAAACAAAAGGAAAATGTAACAGGGACTGAAGAGTAGGGTTTTGAGGAGACCTTTGAAGTACAAAGTGAAGAGGCTTTGAGAGAGTTTTAGTGGCTAAAAGATTGGCTTCTGGTACTTGAGCAGAGTGATTGAGGAACAAGCAGTAATCCTGTGTCAGACAGGCTGAGTGGTGGGTGGATGTATGACTGGATAAGCTCAAAAAGGATGGAACAAAGCCATGTAGCCTTTTGACGTTGAAGTTGTCCCAAAGGAGTCATCTCGGTTGCAGACAAGGCCATCTCTAATCATTACTTTGTATGCCTCACCATTCACTTCCCAATCCTCCCTGCAAGCCCCATTTCCTTCTATGTTTTCACCCCTTAAGAAAGTCACCCATAAGTTATTTACAATGGCACTTTCAGATTCACATCTGTCTAGCTGTTGACCTGCCATTCAATGTAACAGTTTTATAGCCGGCACACTGCACGATCACTCCTTCACCTCCATCCTTGTTCTCCTAACCACCCTCCCATCCTCCATCAACTTCAGTTTAGCTGAAGCTCTGCTGCCTGTATCCTAGTACAAACCATGTTCCAGACACCCACCACCTATCCGCTGATTGACGTCCCCAAAAGCCTGAAATTTAGAATTCCCATTCTTCATTGCCTTGCTCTTCCTGAGCTCTGCAACCTCCTCCAGCCCCACAATTTTCAAAGAATTCTGCATTCCTCCAACAGTGGCCTCTTATGCATCATTCACTCCCTTCACCTCACTATCAGCAGCCATGCCTCAGCCATTGAATCCCTAAGGTCGGGAATTCCCTCCCTAAGCTTTGCTATTCCAATTCCTCATGTCCTTTAAGACTTTCTTTAAACTTTACTGGGGTTGTGGCTGAATAATTTAGACACTAATTAGGTAATGAGGTGCCCAATATGGGGCCTTGACCTGCAATGTTGGTTTAGTCCACAATTAACACAAGATGCCACCTTGGTAAAAGAGTTAAAGTCATCGTTATAAGGGGATGATTGAGAATTAATTGCCAGCTAGTGATCATTAAAAAGGCTGCATGCAATTTTGGTGGATAAAACTTTATTTAATGACTGCTCTTCATAGTGGCTGTCTGAATAGGAGTAAACAATTAAGTCATTGCTGAGAACTTTGAGTGCCACTGAAAGGTATATCACATTTTATGGTTCATTTGCTGTTGGAGGTTTGAGGAGAACTTTTGAAACATATCAGAAGACTTTTTAGGATACTTTGTCAAGATTTCATACCATCAGCATCTATTCTGGAAATTTTTTTGAGGACTTCATTTAAAAAGAGTGAGTGCTGTGCTACCCTATTGGATATCTTATAGGAGTTGTCAAGGAAAGATAATTTTTTTCCCCTAAGATTACTGTGGGATACTTTAAAGCATGCATGCTTATGGGGACTGTGTGTGCATCCAGTTTAATTAAACTGCAGACAGTTAGACTGCAAGGTTTGAATCATCAAAAGGAATTAGGTGTAAAACAAGCATTTGAAATGGAGATGGGTAAGCTAGGATGAAGTCTCAGCAGATACAATGTGAATGGAATTTGCATTTTTAGATAGGTTGAGAGATTGTTTGATTTTTCAAAGAGGCATGAAAAGATGTTTACAACTGGCAAGATAAATAAGGCAAAGTTATTAAGTTTATTTTTCTTGAAGTGTTGTCCATAATGACAACATGAAAGGTTTTTATTTTGGGAAAAGTAACTTCCAAAGAAAGATTGAACCAATGGAACTTACAGATAAAATGGGAGGAAATATATTTAAAGAAAGATGGAAAGCTGTGTGGGAAGTGGCTGTGTGAGATCTTGAAAGGCACACTGTGTAAAACAGACTTGTGGGAAAAGCCTCAAGCCACCCTGGAGAAGTTTGTGTTCCAGTAACCAAAATTGTGTTAAAAGCCTTTGGAGTTCCATTGACAAGGGAGAGAGAAGCTGTGAAATACTTCCCTTATAGCAACAGTGGGTGCATATGTAATATTGCTGGTTGTTTTATAGATTAAGAATCTCCTTGGACTGTTCCCTGGAAGGGGTGTGTAGTTGGAAGTCTAGTTAAGTAGAAATCTTGAGTACTGTTATAAAATTAAATGTAAATGTGTAACCATAGTTTTGTGTGTTTAAGTTTTCTTTTTGTTAATAAATGTTTTAATATGACCTTTAAAATCTCAAAGTTGGTAGTGGACTCATTACTTCTGACTTCAGAGCACAAACCTCCTCGTAATAAATACAAATTGCCAAATTGTTATAATAGCGTGGCCAAGTTCTTCTTTGGGTTTTGGTCAGCCTGGCAAATATCATCTGCCATATCATAACAGAGTCACCAGGAGAAAGAAAATGCTTAGTCACTGGCACCTTTGCTAGGGGATCTCCCACCATCTTCAGGTGGAATATCTGGAGGGGATAAGGCAAGTCAGAGCAGTACCAGCTGCTGCAGGAGGGGAGGGACAGGATAGCAAGGTGGATTGCTTCTCCACCAGCAACACCCCACCTCTAGATACAGGGTATCACCCCTCCTCTAGACTTCCTCCAGCAGGATCTCAAGTGCCACATGCAGGAACCTGTGCACTCTCTCACTTGGTCCCTGAGCCATCTTGAAACCTGTTGTTGTATATCAGGCAGCCCACTCCAGCAGTGATGGAATTCACATATACAGTTTAAAGAAAGTTGTCTAATCAGCATTTGAGTGCTAAACCTGCTGGTTTCTGTTTTAGCACCTCCAGGCAAGTTCAAATTATGGTAATCAGAAAATGGGACCAAAATTGCTAAAACCAGACTTTCAGGCATGGCTTATTGGACTAATGCACATTTAGTGTACTTCACCAAAAAAACCCTGACCTCTTTGACCAAGCTTTTGGTCCTGAATAATATCTGCTTTGCCTCAGTGTTCAATTTTATTTGATTACACTTCTGTGAAGTGCCTTTTGTTGTTTTTTTTTTCTACGTTATCGCTTTATATAGCTGTTGATGTCTGGAATCAGCAGCATGATTGGAATCAAAACTCATATGTATGAGGCTTGAACAAGGATAACCATGGCCTGGTTTAAAAATGAGTCTCAAATAATTTTCATTAATATTCTTCTGTCCTTCTCTATGGTGTTTTGTAATAATATTCTTGCTTAAATGATGATTAAAGGTGTCATCAGTCTGGAGGATTTCCTTAGACCAATGGTTACAGAGGATTCATGTCACACACATGGTTGGAGCTGAACTAGTGTCACTATCTTTGCTGATTTAATTTGGTCTCTGAAACTCCGCTTGGCTCCATGGGTTTAAAAAATACTTTATACAATAGAAAAAAAGCAAGGTTAAAGCGAAAGATAATTATTTCTAATCACTTGATTTTTAAAAAGCATTGTGATGATAAAATTCATTCATTGAGATTCTGCTCAATTCTCTCCAATACCTGTTTATAAAATTACAAGGCAATTAAACTTCTACAGGGGCGAGATGAGGCTTATCCACAAATGTCCCCTGGTATGTAGGACGCAAAGATAATCATGTCAAAGGTGAACAAAGATCAGAATTTTCACCTTCCTATTTCCACAGGAGATTGAATTTCATTTTGGAACAACATATCCAAAGTGAATTCTATCTCCCTCGGCAGTCAGAACGTTCTCCGTGGAGCAGAACATGTGTTGGACGGTTTCAAATTACTTTGCCGCTACCATGTTGCACAGTGAGCTGTAAAACATGGTGAGGAATTAGGCTGGACCGGTCTCAACAGAACCTGATCCCGCGATTATAGTAAGGCCATAGTTTTGATGCCAACAGCATGGGTTCAACCCCTATACCAGCTGTGGTAATTCATGGAGGCCTGCCTCCTTGCCTTGTCCCACACTTGATCTGGAGTGATGCCCCTCAAGCCATATTACTAATTGTGTCTCTCTAATGGAGAGAGATGCCTATAGACCTTTGTGGACTATAGCTAATTACCAACTACCATTACCAGTTTCATAAAAGAGCTACAGAATAATTAACATTGTAAACTGAGAAAAATAAATGTTATGACATCTACAACAATATTACCATCTTGAGCAAAATTATTTTACACTGAACTAGTTTATCATACATGATGTACAATTATGCCTTCAGAATAGTGCATTGCTGCTTGTTTGCCTATCACTGAGAGTACAGCTTCTTTCAGTCTTTTAGTTTTTTCTTCATTGACTATAAAGCACTTTGAGATCCGTCCTGAAATTATGAAAAACTGGATATAAATCTAAGTCCCTGGGTGGAATCTTCCCGAGATTGAAACAAATTGAGCTTCTGGACCATTCCTGGCCCTGATCCCACTGGTGTCTGCCATCTGCATTGTCATGATCCTACAGAAGGCTGCCAATTACCAGGCTCCCATCCAAGTAAGGATGGTGGGTGGGACTGTAATGCAGGAGGCCTATTCAGAGGGCCTGCAGCATTGGATTGCTGGTAGCCCAACCAAGAGAGGCGGATGCTGCTGAGGGAGGTAGTAAAGTATGAGAATGGAGCAACATGGAGGCGCTCTCGGATGGTAGCTGAACTTCTTTAAAAATAGAAGGCCCATATGTGCTAGATGGAACCCCTCCATAGGAATGGGCTGTTGTCATTTCAGCCTTGTGAATCCACCATTGGAGGTTTGAGAAGAGGGTCTGATAGTCCTGCAACCTGCTGCCTCCACGTAATTGCCAGGCTCTGGACTCGCCTGCTGGGAAGGCTCCATTGGTGCAGCACAATGTCCTTTGGTCTTAATTGAAGCAATTGTGTCCCATGGAGCAGATTGTAGATTTGTGTATCAGCCTACCCTGGGGAAACTCACCCAGACAACATTGGGGTGCCATCCTGGCCAAGTTTTGCAATACTTTCATGGCCCCTGCCTCCAAAGCTGCCTCCAAGGGGCTGGAATAACTCCTGTCTTTGTCTTTGTCAATCTATTGTTTCAACAATAGGATGTTTTTAAGATTTTAAGACATTTAATTAAAAGCTTGGTAAAAGAAGTGGGTTTTAAGGAAGGCCTTAAAAGAGAGATGAAGAGGTTTGAGGAGAGAATTCCAGAGATTTGGGCCTAGGCAGCTGAATCTACAACCACCACTGGTTGGGTGGAAGGAGTGGGCGTTGCACTAAAATAACTTGCATTTATATAGCACCTTTTTAATGTAGTAAAATGTGGCACTTTACATGAGTGTATTCAGACAAAAATAGGCACTAAGTCAAAGAAGGGAACCTGAAGTCGGTGACTCTTAGATCCTGGATGGCTGTCAATAGAGGGCAAAGGAAGTGGGGGTTGCACAAGAGGCCAGAGTTGGAGAAACGCAGGGTGCGATTTTGCAGCCCTGCCTGCCATCAGGATCATCCATTCCCGCCGAAAGTCAATGGGCTTTTGGTTGGGCCGCCAAATCTCCCGCAACGGGTCCCGCCACGACATGGCCAGAAAATCCCGGCCGCGGTTTTCAGAAGATTGTAGGGCTGGAGGAGCTCGGAGAAAGGAAGAGGGTCAGTCATGGAGCAATTTGTACACAAGGAAGAGAATTTTAAAACTTGAGGTTGTGATGGATTGGGATCAAATGTAAGTCAGCAAACACTGGTGGTAGGTGACTGGAACTTCATGTGAGATACAGGCAGCAGAGTTTTGGAGGTTGGTCAAGAGACCAATAAAATAGACAAGACTGGATGTAACAAAAGCATGGATGAGGGTTTCAGTAACAGATGGGCTGAGGCAAGGTGGAGATTTGGGCCCTGATATTAGGGTTCAAAATTGATAAGGGGGAAGTGTTGAATAGACTGTCAGTACTTAAAGTTGAGCGGAGGAGATGCATCTAAGGATATTGAAGGAAGTGAGGGTAGAAATTGCAGGAGCGCTGGCTATAATCTTTCAGTCTTCCCTAGACTCGGGAGGTGCCAGAGGCCTGGAGAATTGCAAACATTATGCCCTTGTTCAAAAAAGGTTGTAAGGATAAGGTCAGCAATTACAGACCAGTCAGTTTAACTTCAGTGGTGGCAAGATTTTAGAAACAATTATTCGGGATAGAATTGGTAGTCCCATGGAAATATATGGGTTGATAAGGAAGAGCCAGCATGGATTCCTAAAGGGGAAATTGTGTTTAACTAACTTGCAGAAGTATTTTGAAGAGGTAACAGAGCAGGTCAATGAGGGTAATGCTGCTGATGTGGTACACATGGACTTTCAAAAGGCAAATGCTGCACAACAGTCTTGTAAGATAAGTTATTGCTCATGGAATAAAAGGGACAGTAGCAACGTGGATACAAATTGGCTGAAAAATAGGAAGCAGAGAGTAATGTTCAATGGATATTTTTTGGGCTGGAGGGGGGTTTGTAGTGGAGTTCCCCAGGGATTGTTTTTGGGACCCTTGCTTTTCCTGATGCATATTAATGATCTGGATCTTGGTGTACATGGGACAATTTCCAGGTTTACAGATGATATGAAGCTTGTGAGTGTTGCAAACTGTGAAAAGGACAGTTTAGAACTTCAGAAGGGCGCAGATAAGTTGGTGGAGTGGGCAGATAGCTGGCAGGCAATGGCTTAGTGGTATTGTCGCTGGACTAGTAACCCAGGGGAATGGCGTGGGGACCCAGGTTTGAACCCAACCACAGTTGGTGCCATTTGAATTCAATAAACTTTCAATTCCAGATCTTTATTGATGACAATGAAACCATTGTCGATTGTCATAAAAACCCATCTCGTTCACTAATATCCTTTAGGGAAGGAAATCTGCCATTCTTACCTTTTTTATTTATTCATGGATTGTGGGCTTGGCTGGCTGGGTCAGAATTTACTGTCCATCCCTAATTGCCCTGGAGAAAGTGGTGGTGAGATGCCTTCTTTGAACTGCTGCAGTCCATGTGGTGTAGGTACACCCACAGTGCTGTTAGGGAGGGAGTTCCAGGATCTTGACCCAGCGACAGTGAAGGAACGACAACATATTTCTAAGTCAGGATGGTGAGTGGCTTGGAGGGGACCTTCCAGGTGGTGGTGTTCCCATCTACTTGCTGCCCTTGTCCTTCCAGATGGTAGTGGTCATGGGTTTGGAAGGTGCTGTCTAAGGAGGCCTGGTGAAGGAGGCCTGGTGAATTCCTGCAGTGCATCTTGTAGATAGTACACACTACTGCTACTGTGTGTCAATGGTGGAGGAGGTGAATGTTTACGGATGTGGTGCCAATCAAGCGGGCTGCTTTGTCCTGGATGGTGTCAAGCTTCTGAGTGTTGTGGGAGCTGCACCCATCCAGGCAAGTGAGGAGTATTCCATCACATTCCTGACTTGTGCCTTGTAGATGATGGACGTTTTGGGGAGGCAGGAGGTGGGTTACGCGTCGCATGAGTCTTAGCCTCTGACCTGCTCTTGTAGCTACAGTATTTATATGGCTAGTCCAGTTCAGTATCTAGTTAATGGTAACCCCCAGGATGTTGTTAGTGATGGTAATGCCATTGAATGTCAAGGGGCGATGGCTGGATTCTCTTGTTGGAGATGGTCATCACCTGACACTAGTGTGGTGTGAATGTTACTTGCCACTTGTCAGCCCAAGCATGGATATTGCACAGGTTTTGCTGCATTTGGACATGGACTGCTTCAGTATCGGAGGAGTCGCAAATGGTGCTGAACATTGTGCAATCATCAGAGAACATCCTTATTATGGAAGAAAGGTCATTGATGAAGCTCCTGAAGATGTTGGGCCTAGGACAATACCCTGAGGGGCTCCTGCAGTGATGTCCTGGAGCTGCGATGACTGACCTCCAACAGCCACAACCATCTTCCTTTTGTGCTAGGTATGAGAGTTTTCCCCCTGACTCTGTCAAATGTGGCCTTGATGTCAAGGGCAGTCACTCTCATCTCACCTCTGGAGTTCAGCTCTTTTGTCAATGTTTGAACCAAGGCTGTAATGAGGTCAGGAGTTGAGTGGCCCTGGTGGAATCCAAACTGGGTGCCAGTGAGCAGGTTATTGCTAAGCAAGTTTTTTTTTCCTTTATTTGTTTCTGGGATGTGGGTCACTGACTAGGCCAGCATTTATTGCCCATCTCTTATTGACCTTGTTCAGACCAGGTAAGGAAGGCAGATGTCCTTCCCTAAAGGGCATTAATGAAGTAGATAGGTTTTTACAACAATTGGCAATGCTTTCGTGGTGATCACCAGACTTGTAATTCCAGGTTTTTATTGAATTCAAATTTCACCTTTTGCTGTGGTGGAATTTGAACCTGGCTCCCCAGAGCATTACACTGGGTCTCTGGAATACTAGTCCAGTGACAATACCACTATGCCATCGCCTCCCCCAATAGCACTGTTGATAACCCCTTCCATTACTTTACTGATGATGGAGAGTAGATCGATGTGGTGGTGGTAACTGGCCAGGTTGCATTTGTGCTGCATTTTGTGTACAGGATATACCTGGGCAATTTTTCACATTGCTGGGTAGTTGCCAATGTTGTAGCTGTACTGGAACAGCTTGGCTAGGGGCATGGCAAGTCCCAGAGCACAAGTCATCAGGGCAATTGCTAGAATATAGTCAGGGTCCATAGCCTTTGCAGTATCCAGTGTCTTCAGCCTTTTCTTGATATCAGTGGATATCATTGTGGAGTGAACTGAATTGGTTGAAAACTGGCATCTGTGATGCTGGGGACCTCTGGAGGAGGCCGAAATTGCATCATCTGCTCAGCACTTCTGGCTGAAGATTGTAGCAAATGCTTCAGCCTTATCTTTTGCTCTGATGTGCTGGGCTCCTCCATCATTGAGGATGGGGATATGTGTGGAGCCACCTCCTCCAGTGAGTTGTTTAGTTGTCCACCACCATTCATGACTGGGTGTGGCAGGACTGCAGAGCCTAGATCTGACCCGTTGGTTGTGGGATCACTTAGCCCTGCATATCACTTGCTACTTATGCTGTTTGGCACACAGGTTGCAGCTTCACCAGGTTGACGCCTCATTTTTAGGGTTGCCTAGTGCTGCTCCTGGCATGCCCTCCTGCACTCTTCGTTGAACCAGGGTTAATCTCCTGGCTTGATGGTAATGGTAGAGTGGGGGATATGCCAGGCCATGAGGTTACAGATTGTGTTTGCGTACAATTCTGCTGCTGATGGCCCACAGCACCTCATGGATGCCCAGTCTTGAGTTGCTAGATCTGTCTGAAATCTATCTCATTTTGCATGGTGGTAGTGCCACATAACATGAGGGAGGGGATCCTCAATGTGAAGCCGGGACCTCGTCTCCACAACGACTGTGCAGTGGTTACTCCTACCGATACTGTCATGGACAGATGCTTCTGCGGTAGGCTGGTTGGTGAAGATGAGGTAAAGTATGTTTTTCCCTCTTGGTTCCCTCACCACCTACTGCAGACCCATTCTAGCAGCTATGTCATTTAGGACTCGGCAGCTTGGTCAATATGAGCTACTGAGCCACTCTTGGTGATGGACTTTGAGCTCCCCCACCCAGAGTACATTCTGGCCCCTTGCCACCCTCAGTGCTTCATCCAAGTGGTGTTTGACATGGAGGAGCACTGATTCATCAGCTGAGGGAAGGGGGAATGTGATAATCAGGAGGTATCATTGCCATTTTTGACCTGATGCCATGACACTTCATGTGGTCCAAAATCGATGTTGAGGACTCCCAGGGCAACTCTCTCCTGACTGGTTACCACTGTGCAACTGCCTCTGCTGGGTCTGACCTGCAGTGAGACAGGACATACCCATGGATGGTGATGGTGGTGTCTGGGACATTATGATTCCATGAAGATGGTGATGGTGGTGTCTGGGACATTATGATTCCATGAAGATGACTGTCAAGTTGCTGCTTGAATAGCCTGTGAGACAGCTCTCCCAATTTTGGCACTAGCCCCCAGATGTTAGTAAGGAGGACTTTGTGGGGTTGACAGGGCTGAGATTGCCTTTGTCGTTTCCGGTGCCTAGGTCAATGCCAGGTGGTCCGTCCAGTTTCATTCTGGTCTGGCCTACATTTGACTCCAGACCCACAGCAATGTGGTTGACTTTTTAAAAGAAAATGGGATGGGCAATAATTGCTGGCCTAGCCAGCAATGCCCACATCCCATGAATGAATAATACAAAAAGATGAAGTTCAACACTGTGAAGTATGAAGTGATGTGTTTTGATAGGAAGAACATGGAGAAACAATATAAAATAAAGGGTGAAATTTTGAAGGAGTGCAGGAGCAGAAAGATCTGAGTGTATATTCGCATAGGTCATTTAAGGTGGCAGGACAGGTGGAGAGAGCAGTTAATAATGCATAACCCGGGCTTTATTAATATGGGCTGAGTACAAGAGCAAGGAGGTTGTATAAGACACTTGTTAGACCTCAGCTAGAGTATTGTGTACAGTTCATTATAGGAAACAGTGCAGAAGAGGTTTACAAGAATGGTTCCAGAGATGAAAAACCTCACTTACAAAGATAGATTGGAGAGGATTGGACTCTTCTCCTTGAAGAGAAGAAGGCGAAGAGGAGATTTGATAGAGATGTACAAAACTATGAAGGGGCTGGACAGAGTAGATAGGGAGAAGTAGTTCCTGCTCAAAAGGATCAAGAACGAGAGGGCACAGATTTAAAGTAATTTGCAAAAGAAGCAAATGTGACGTGAGAGAAATCGTTTTCACACTGAGTGTTTCGGGTCTGGAATGCACTGCCTGGAAGTGTGGTGGAGGCAGGTTCAATTGAAGCATTCAAGAGGGCATTAGATGATTATTTCTATTCAAATGCAGAGGTGCGAGAAAAAGGCAGGGCTATGGCTTTAGGCCATACTGCTCATTTGGAGAACCGGTGCAGCCCCCTGTGCTGTTAAGATTCTTTGATAATAACACAGGCAAGGGTATGAGCAGAGGTGCAGTTTAGCAGCAGTTTAAACTGGAAGAATGTTTCCCTCAGGTCCTGCTAAATATAACAGCATGATCTGATTCGCATTTTTGGAATCTGTTTCCAGGTCACACTGAGCCAAGTTGGGAAGCTGGCAGTTTGGTAGATGGTGGCTGTGAGTGGAGGGGGGAACATCTTGGAAGGGGCCAGGAGAGATCGGGGGAGGAGGGTCAGGAGGTGAGAGGAGAAGGGGATAAGATCACAGAGGGCCCATGCAAATCTTGGTGGCATGGGTTGTAGAAACAGGAATGTAATATAAAGGTAATAGCAAAATATTGCAGATGCTGGAAATCTGAAATAAAAACAGAAAATGTTGGAAAAACTTTGAGTCTGTATGACTCTTCTTCAATGTTAACCCTGTTTCTCTCTCCACAGATGCTGCCAGACCTGCTGAGTTTTCCCAGCATTTTTCAAGTGTATATAACTAATTTTGTTTTTGGAAGTTATTGAATCTGCTTCCATCACATCACCACCTCCCCTGCCCCCCCGCTCCCCTGTTCTGACAGTGCATTTCAGATCATAGCAACCCATTTGGTAAAAAAAATATTCTCTTCTCCCCTCTGGTTGTTCTGTCAGGTAGTTGACCTTAGTTGAGATGGCCAAAAGAGTGTAATAAACTACCAATATTCCCCCGGGGTAAAGAGGAGAAAATTCAATCTCGGTTCTGACTTAAGTTTGCTTTCCAGTGACTTCCACAGCAACCACATATTTGTGGATGTCAGGTGGAAAGTGGAAAGCAACCACAGCTGAATACTCTGACAATCAATGTCCCAGCTCACATATGAATAATGGACACTTGAGCAAGGCTTTGTAATGCAGTTGGCTCACATGATAACAACTGAGTCAGCTGCCTTAGGAGACGGGAGAAGATTGAGGTGCATAGAATATTTTTAAAGTGTACCTGAGGTCATGGTACATTGAGGAATGTTAGAATCACTGACCGTGGTACATATCAAGCCCAGGATTCTGATCTACAAAGACAGAGGATTATTGCAAAGTTTACACATAGTTATATTCCCATGTTGTAGCTGATCATTTGTTATCTACCCTTCCAGTTTTTAGGTCTAATTGGCATTTCAAAATTAGTGTTGCTGAAATCAAGATACTTTTTGCTGGCTTATCAGGGAGCAGTTGACTTGATTGATTTATAGTTTTATTTTAATAATACAAAAGTAAATGATCAATAAATTCTGCTTATCTCCAGTTTGTCTAAGAGCTTGGGAGGAGTCAGTAATCATCGCACTACACTTGGTTGCACACATTGATAAGGGTCTCCTGATTGACTTCTGTCAATTCTGTTTGAGTGGTTTTAGATACAATCTGTCCACGTAATGGTACTATCCACTGTGTAAAACGTGTCAGTGCGTAAACTGAAGAACTGGGAACAGTGCAATGATTGACTGGCTGGATTAAGTCCAAGATACATGCAGGCTTATAACCTCCTCTTTCCCCACTCATCACCACATTTCCTTTCCTTGACTACTACAGGTTTAAGACTACAGATTTAAAGTAATTGGCAAAAGAAGCAAAAGCAATATGATTAAAATGTTTTTATCGCAGCGAGTGGTTAAGATCTGTAATGTACTGCCTGAGTGTGTGACAGTGGAGGCAGGTACAATCGAAGCATGCAAAAGGGAATTAGACTGTTGCCTGAAGAGGAAGAATGCAGCATTCCGAGAAGAAGGTGGGAGAATGGCACTAAGTATATGCTCATTCGGAGAGCTGGTGCAGACAAAATGGGCTGAAAGGCCTCCTCCTTCTGCACTATAACAATTCTGCGATTCTGTGGCTTCCTGATTCAGAGTTTTTACCTGCAAGTATGTCGCTGGGCAAGCAAACTGTCCATTTCCTCTTTGAACATAAAATATACATCAGTCCAGGCTACCAAAACGTGAATATGCTGCTAAATAATACGTTGGAATAAAAGCAAAAGGTGCTAAAAATACCTGCAAGTCACTTTTTAATATATATCCTCGGGATAGGAGTGCCACTAGAAAGGCCAGCATTTATTTCTCATCTCTAGTTGCCTCTGGGAGATGGTGGTGGTGACTCATCTTTTTGAGCAGCAACAGTCCTTTTATTTTTTTATGGGATGTGGGTGTTACTTGCTAAGCCAGCATTTGCTTCCTATCCCTAATTGCCCTTGAACTTAGTAGCTTCTTAGGTCATTTGAGAGGGCAGTTAAGGGTCAACCATATTTCTGTTGGTCTGGAGTCACATGTAGGCCAAACCTAAGGATGGCAGATTTCCTTCCCTAAAGGATATGAGTAGCCAGATGGGTTTTTACAACAATCGGTGATAGTTTCATGGTCACCATTACTGAAACTAGCTTTCAGTTCCAGATTTATTAACTGAATTCAAATTCCACCAGCTGCCATGGTAGGAATTGATCCCACGTCACCAGAGCATTAGCCTGGGTCTCTGGATTACTAGTCCAGTGGCATTAGCACCAAACCATCATCTCCCCTTCTCACCATCTTCACCCTTCTGGTGGGGGTATACCTGCAGTTCTGTTGGGTAGGGAGTTTAAGGACTTGAACCCTTTAATTGTGGAAGGAATGTTGATATATGCCCAAGTGGGGTGGTGTGTGGACCGGAATCTTCTGTTCTGGAGTCTAAGTTTGGTGGTAGGAGCGGAAGTGAGGGTGGTTCCCACTGGGTTGGCGGGGGGAGCGGTGGGATGGCTGGCTATATGCAATCTTGGATATTTAGCTCATTACATATGCAACACTGAGGAAATCAGTGAATCTTGTGGTTGGGGAGGGCAGGAGGTCGCCGCCCCTGGCGTTGCCTGGTGGTGTTGAAGATCCGGGAACCATATTTAAAGGGCATCTGGGCAGCCATTCGCTCACCGCTGGCCAGGAGCTCCGGATTCACTTCACATCACAATCACTGCATCCCAGAACAGACAAAATGTAGTCCCACTGCTCAGCACAGTTTCCCTGCAGGTTCTCCTCCAGGCCATCCAGGAAAGGTGAGAGTGGATGTTTCCCAGAGATGGCAACATGAGGCCTTCCTGTCTGACCACAGCAGCCTGGGTGGAGGTCGCAGTGGAGGTTAGCACCTGTGGGACCCACTGGAGAACTGCACAGCAGTACAGGAAAAGGATGTATGATCTGTTGTGCTTCACCAGGGTAAGTGGCACCATCTACTCACTGCAAAGTGACACTCATAACAGCATTAGGCAGTGTAAGTGTGTGAGTGCATAGGGATGGCAGACATGAGTTTGAGTTGCAGGACTCAGCGGCAAAAGACGTGTGCACTGAATGTGTGCAAGGTGCTCTATCAATTGCAGGACATCCTGCTTGTTAATCACTTACTGTGGAGGGCTCAGGATCTACCATAGGCATGCACACGCCTAAAGTGTTCATGCACCCTTTAGGATGACACTCAATCCTTCTGTCCACCCGCAGGACAAGAACACGCATAACAGGAGGGAACGGGCCAAGACTGGAGGTGGCCTGTCCAGCATCAGAATCCTCACCCATTTCAAGGAGGAGGCCGCCGAGCTAGCCGGGGAGGGGCAGGACCATGCCTGTGCTGAAGGCGAGATATGGCTACCCTAGCAAGCCAGTGAGGATGCCTCCAGTCTGCAGTTGTCAGATGCGTTGACTTCGTGAGTCGATTTAATAAGGGAGCCTGCTTAGGCACCCACTAAATCTTTCTTTTCTCCATTCCAGGTACCAGTAAGAAAAGCAGGGGGCTGACCAGGGAGACCAGCCACATAATCAGCCCCAACCCCACCTTTGAGGATGATGCCTCAGAGGATGCACAATTACCTGCATCCTCCACCAGTGCAGATACATGCATCTCAGTGGGTGCACTTTCTAGAATAAGCCTGGGTCACAACCTGGTAAGCACCTCTCAGAGAGACGTCCACAGCTTACAGAGGAAGTCACAGCTGAGGACTGTTGGAGACTAGGCCACTGCTCAGCCCCATGCAGATGATGAGCCTCCTGGACTTTGCCTTGAGAGACCTGTTGGAAATGTGGAGACAGGTAGGGGGACATCACGCAGAGTTACCAGATGCCACGAGCAGACTGGATCTAAGGCTGGAGGAGTCCATTCACATTCTGTCTGCTGTCATGGCTGTGCAACGTGAGTGTTTAGCTGCCTCCGTGGAAAGGATGGTGGCTACCTTCGAGATCCAGGTCCAGCAGAACCCGCAGTGGCTGCTTTGATATGCACTTGGATTTGCACTCAGTCATTCTAGCCATGGGTGCAGCAGTGGCTAGGCGAGAGGGGGAATAGACACATTGACCTGTCTCCAGCTGCCTCTTCTCAAGGTGCCACTGGCACCCCAAGGAGGTGTGCCAGACAGGCACCCTGGGGGCTTCATCCCAGGACACTCTCAGGGTGCCCTGCCACAGCACCTCCCCCCTCTCAGTGATCCCATCATCTCCAGTAGGTCAGGCCGAGGAGGATGCACCTGTACCTAAGCAGGTGACCCTTAATAGGGCGGGGTCCTCTAGACCTTGGACCACCAGAGGACACCAGCCAAAGTCATCACAGTCAACAGGGCATTGCAGTCAGCAGGCTGCCTCCACCTCAGCTGTGGATATAGCTGTGGATGTAGTAATAGGAAAAGAAACATCAAGGAGTTTAGAAGGCACATGGGTATGCAAGCATTGTAAATACTTTTGGCAATTGTAAATATTTGTTCACTTGCATTATATGGAAGTATCTCCTGGATTCCATCTTGCTGCTAGTTGCTTCAATGATCACTGGCTTTTAAGGATGGGGAATTTGGGCCCCATCAGTGTCCAAGAATTAACCCTTATAGGTTCACTTCTCTCACATTATCAATGTAGTGATTACTCAATAATCCCACATATGCATCATAGAGAACTGGGCACCATTTGTGAGTGTGCGGCCTGGGCATGCATCATGCAATCCATTACTTGTAGCTCACCATGTTCTGAGCTCTGAAAATGATGCCTATGCAGGTTATCCAGTGAGGTCATTGTATCTCCTGCTACTGTTATCCTGATGAGATGTGGGTGGATGCTGGAAGGACTCAAGGAGAGTTAACACTATAGATGCAGTTTCAGGGTTAAGAGTGAAGTTCCCCACTGCTGTCTTGACAATAGAAAACCAGAGGCTTCCCTACATGCTTGGAGAAAGCTGTGTTGGGCGTGTCCATTTGTTAATGGCTGTTCTTGGTGATTTTTCACTTTAAGCTAACATGCAGGTGAAGGCTGTAAGTAAGGAGGCAACGGGCAAATTAGGCTTCACTGCAATAGGGATTGAGTGTTGGATTAAAGCTTCAGTTGACTGAAGCTTTCGTGAGACCTCAGATAGAGATTTGTTTGGCCTGCTCGTCTCCTTATCAAGGGTTGCAATAGACCTCGCAAGTGCACCGGAACTCATTGAAAGATTGGGGTCTTAGCCCATGAGGTGAGAGAGTAGAATGGGCCTGTGTGCTGGACTGTGATGAGGACTAAGAGGCAATCCTTGTGAAGCATCAGCAGCTTTAACAGGACACTGCAGGTTGATGCAGGAGAGGTGTTTAGCTTGACTGGGTATCCACAATGATGGATCAGTCTTGCACTAATGCTAAGGCCATCTAAGACTTGTAGGAGCTTCTGCAATTGGAGGGTCCAGAGTGGTTGCTACTCAACAACCCATAGCACAGGTGACACACTCTCAGTAAAGTGGACACCAAAGTAACTTTCAAGTTTTTTGGTATGATAAAGGTGTCAGGGGATATGGGTTTATTATGGGCAAGTGACGGCGGGGTGGGGGGGGGTGCGGGGTGCAGGAACGCAATGTTCCCTGATCAATCTACGTGGGGGAACGATCTCGAGGGGCCAAATGGTGCTCCTCCCTGTGCACCCATATATCTGGTTCTGCCTGTAAGAGCTCTCTGGAAGGCCTGCCCCCACCATTGGGAGCAGGTGTGAGTGTGACATGAGTGCATCCCTGCCAAGGTAAAATTTCATGCTACTTCCAAGTTGCCATGCATACGGACTTTGTGAGGGCGTGAGAAAAATCTCATTTCTACTTACAGGTGCCCAAGGTCATGCGATAACAGAGTGCTTTGCAACAAAAGCAAAAATTGTTGGAAAAACTCAGGTCTGACAGCATCTGTGGAGAGAAAGACAGAGTTAACGTTTCGAGTCCGTCTGGCTCTTCTTCAGAACTAAAAAGAAGTAAAAATGTAGTGAAATGTATATTGTTTAAGGGGGGTGCGACAGGTGAAGCTGGATAGAAGGCCAGTGATAGGTGGAGGCAAAGGAGAGATTGCAAAAGATGTCATAAACAAAAGTCGAAGGGGTGTTGATGGTGATGATACTGGCTAAAGGAGGTGCTAATGGTGACATAAAGAGTAGAAAGCAGGATAAGCAAGTGATAGATGGCCCAGGTGGGGTGGGAGGAAGGGACGGTGTGGGGAAAAAAGACCAAAATAGGCTAAAAGGTGGGGATAAAACAATGAATGGAAATACAATTTTAAAATAATAATAATAGAAATAGCTGGGAAAAAAATATAAATAAAAATTAAAAAAATAAATATTTGTAAAAGGGGATCAAAAATGGGTGAGGATGGAGGAGAGAGTTCATGATCTGAAGTTGTTGAACTCAATGTTAAGTCCAGAAGACTATAAAGTGCCTAATTGGATGATGAGGTGCTGTTCCTCCAGTTTGCGTTGAGCTTCACTGAGTGCTTTGTAAGTTCTAATGTACGCATTTAGCACCAGGGCTCTGTATTTCAGCACAGTTTGGCTCATGCAAAGGATCAATCCACCTATATGGCAGACGTGCAGTGCAACTTAATTCAATTATCATAAATCAAGTTTCAATAGAGCAAAGTATAACATCTGTGAGCAAAATGGAGCTGCAGCTTGCCAGCCAGCAGAGGATAGAAAACCAAATAGGGAAGGAAATGTCTTGGCAGCTTAGTCTGCCTGGAATCTTCACAGGCCTCACTGACACTTCATACACTCGCAATGGCCTATGCACGTGCCTCCATGATATCCTGCTACTTGTTATCACTAGCCCTTCACCATTCTCATTATCAGAGGAGACATCTCAGTCCTCCGTGCCTCTCTCAGCCAAGACATCCTCCCCAGTCCCCAAACTTTGTAGCGCAAGGTTGTGCAGGGTCACAGCAGACAAGAATAACCCTGGACACTCTGTGTGGTGAGTATTGGAGAGCCCTGCCTGAGTGGTCCAAACACTTGAACCTCATCTTTAGGAGGCCTATTGCCTGTTCAGTCATGTACCTTATGGAGCCATGTGTGACATTGTAACTCTAACCAGCGGACAATGAACGGGTGTCATCAGCCAGGTCTTCCTGGTAATTTCCCAGCAATCACTGGGGTCCTTCAAAAAATCATAAAACCTGATTGGGTCAGAATGTAAGTGTCATGAAAGCTCCCTGGGAACTGAGCACAAACATACAAGATTTGTCTTGTGTGATAACATATCATTCTATTTATGAATGTGACTGGCTGATGCCAGGGAGCTCTCAAGGCTACATGTGCAATCAATAGGCCCTTGCGGGAAACTGGTTGTAAAACTCAATGCTGTCACAGCTTGACTTTTGGGATCCAGGCGGAATTGGACAAATTGGTGCATTCTCCTCAACAGGGCACCTGTCACCTTCTGGATACAGTTGTCTATCGCTGACTGGGAGATGTTGCACAGGTCCATAGGGGAGCACTGGAAGAAGCCACAGGCAAAGAAGTTTAGGGCAGCGGTGACCTTTTAATGCCACCAGCAAGGGATTGCATCCAAGTCCTTGCGGACACAGTTCCTCATGGCATGTTATGGCATGGCAGATGGATCAAAACCATGAGGGAAACTTGGTCACACTATCACAATGTTTCGCAATTTGCATTTATTTCGAGATGCATGCACTGAATTCAGAAGTCTTACATCCACCAATACTTCTGGATATTTTTTAAAAATTAAATGTTTTAATTTAACAAGAGCTAATAGAAAGGTAGGGTTGCCTGAAGTCTGCATCATCTAGGCCTTAGTGGACCTGTGAATGAGATGCACTAACCTATCTAGTGAGCATATTCTTTATAGATTAACCTCCATCTCTGAGGCTGAAAACCAGTGCTAAGCCCTAGCCTGCCTTCCGTCTAGACATGGCAGCCCCACCACGCCCCTTCCAGATGGAGGACCTGAGATGAGTATTCCTCCCATTCATGCTTCATACATAACTGTACATGGAGACACTATGCATTGATGGGGATGGTACAGCCATGTGTGAGAACCCTCCTTCAGACACTTTTCAGCTTGCCTACATTACCCTCAAGAGTCTATTGAAAGATCATTGCCTTGGCATCATAGAAATACCACATAAGCCCTCGTCAGCCATGACCATTTACCCAGGAGGATGGAGGTTTGGAATCGGGAGTTTGCTGTCGTCCACCAGCCAGTCACCTTGGGGTCATTCAGCTCCCTCCCTCCCTTCACCCCTGCCTCTGACTTCAGATGGCAAATCACACAGGATGAACGGCAGCTCAACATCTTGATGATGTCTTGCTGGAATTCGATCCATTAGTCATGGAGCAAAGCTGGTTTATTGGGCATTGGACACTTGAAAGCAGAAATCGGCTGAGCCTGGTTCTCCATGGAGCAGATTAATAATTAATAGGAAGCCCCTTGGTCCGAAAGACGAAGCATCAACTCTTCCCATCCGTTATCAGACCCCTCCCATCTTGAATGCTTGAGCAGTTTTATGAACTGCGCACCAACCTTGAGAGCATCAACATGGTGTGTGTGAGGTTTGCCAGTGCATCAAGCACCTTCTACCCTCCCCCTGTTATTACCAAGTTTCCGCCCCTCTCCTCCTACACAATCACTGCCTCTCACTCCCCTCCCTCCTGTAACCATTCAGCCTCCTTCCCTGCACCACCACACCACCGCGACCCCCACCACCATCCCCACCACCGCGCCCCCACTCCCCCCCCCTCCCACCCCCCTGGACCTAATCATTTATGTTGACATTTCTGCTCTCCCTCCATTCCCTTCACTCTTGACGTGCCCATGCCCATCCTGACCCTGACCTCTCATGTTCTTGAGGCTAGCTGTACCCTTACTTTCCATGACCACCCCTCCCATGAGACCATCCACCATCCTCCCCCACCAACATAGGAACAGGTGTAGGTCATTCAACCAATCAACCCTGCTCTATAATTCAATTAGATCATGGCTGATCATCTACACCCACACCACTTTCCTGCACTATCCCCATATCCTTTTATGTTCATTAGCCTCCAGAAATCTGCCAATTTCTGTCTTGAACATGCTCAATGATTGAGCTTCCACTGCCCTCTGGGGTAGTAGAGAATTCCAAAGATTCACCACCCTCTGAAGAAATTCCTCCTCATCTCAGTATTAAATAGTTTGCCCCTTATCCTGAGATTATGTCCCTTGTTTTTAGACTAACCAGCCAGGGAAAACATCTCATCTACATCCACCCTGTCATGCCCTGTTTAAAAAAAACAAAGAGGTCACCCCTCATTCTTCGAAACCCTAGGGAATACAGACCCAGTCTCCCCAATCTCTCCTCATAAGACAATCCTGCCATCCCAGGGATTAATCTGGTGAACCTCAATTACACTCCCTCTATGGCAAGTATATCCCTCCTTAGGTCAGGAGACCAAAACTGTGCACAATACTCCAGGTGCCGTCTCACCAAGGGTCTATTCAACTGCAACAAGACATCTTTAATCCGTACTTACCCCTTGTGGTGAAGGCCAACAAACCATTTGCCTTCTTAATTGCTTATTGCAACTTCATGTTAACTTTTAGTAACTCATGAACAAGGACAGCCAGGATGCTTTGGATACCCGCACTTCTCAATTTCTCACCATTTAAGAAATATTCTGTCTTTCTGTTTTTTTTTAACCAAGTGAGTAACTTCACATTATCTTCCATCTGCCATGTTCTTGCCCATTCACTTAGCATGTCCAAGTGCTCTTGAAGCCTCCCTGCATCCTTCTCACAACTTACATTCCCACCCAGTTTGGTGTAATCAGCGAATTTGGAAATATTACAATTGGTCCCCACATCCAAATCATTTTTATAGATTGTGAATAGTTATAGACCTAGCACTGATCCTCGTGGTATACCACTAGTATCAGCCTGCCATCCTGAGGATGATCCATTTATTCCTACACCCTGCTTTCTGTCTCTTAACCAATTCTCAATCCATACCATATTTTCCCCCATGTGCCCTAATTTTATTTACTAACCTCCTTTGTGGGACCTTATCAAAACCCTTCTGAAAATCCAAATACACTATAATCTTCTGTTTCTCTCTTATCAATGCTACAAGTAATATCCTCAAAATAACAAGTTTGTCAAACAGGATTTCCCTTTCATAAATCCATGTTGACTCTGCCTAAACTTACCATTCTTTTCAAAGTGTCCAGTTATCACATCCTTTATAATAGAGTCTAACATTTTCCTTACTACCGCCATCAAACTGACAGGTGTGTAGTTCTCCATCTCTTCTTCCTCTCTTCTTAAATAGTGGGGTTACGTTTGCTACTTTTCAGTCTGCATGAACCTTTCCAGAATCTATAAGAATTTTGAAAGATAAACACCCATGCGTCCACTATCTCTTTAGCCACCTCCTTCAACACTCTGGGATGAAGCTCATCTGGTCCATGGGATCTATCAACCTTCAATCCAGTTAACTTTTGAATAACTACCTCTTTACTAATTTCTTTTAGTGCCTCAGTTTCACAAGCCCCTTGTATTGCTTGCCTTGTATTTCTGGGAGATTTTCTGTCTTCTTAATAAGAAATAGGAACAAGAGTAGACTTTTTGGCCCCTCAAGTCTGCTCCGGCATTCAATAAGATCATGGCTGATCTTCTTGAGTGTTGATTTCCACATCCCCATCTAACCCCGATAACCTTTGATTCCCTTATCTAACAAGAATCTGTCTACCTCTGCCTTAAAAATATTCAATGACTCCACCTCCACCACCTTCTGAGGAAGAGAGTTCTTCTGTGAAGACAAACACAAAGTAACTGTTTAGTTCTTCCACTATTTCCCCGAACTCTCCACTATAAATTCTCATGTCTTCACCTGTAATGGGCCCATATTTGTCCTAGCTAATCTTTTCCTGTTCGCATAACTAAAGAAGCTTTTACAGTCTGCCTTTATGTTCCCCACTAGTTTGCATTTGAACTCGGCTCTAACTGCACTCCTCTGAGGATCAACCAGTATCCAAAACAGAAAATCAATTAGTGAGCAGGACCTCAGGGGACTCCAGCACTACCTGCCTCGTTCTCTTGGATTGCCTAGTTGCTATCCATTCCCTTTCTGCCTCCATGCTTCTAGCCTGTGGTGTGACAATCTCTCTGTGCATGCTATTCACATAGCTCTCAACCTTGTGGATACACCACAGTGATTCCAGCTGTCAGTCACTCCAAAACCTGGAGCTCTGCACATGTGGTTGCCTAGGTCACTGGTAGTGTCCATGACTTCCCAAGTACTACAGAACACACATTCCACATGACCGAGCTGCTCTGCCATACTGTAACTTTAAGTTAATGCCAAGTAAAATAAACTTTAAAACTATTGACAAACCTTACTAGTACTGATATACCTGACTAATACTTAACATCATTTACTAGGTGCCATAAACCTTACCTCAAGCACCTCTTTCCCCTGTTCAGAGTTCCCACGTGAACCTAATTCACTATTCACTTGGCCTCCTGACTGTGTGCACCTTACTGAATGTGCGCTTTGAAAAGCCTGTTTCTTTTACAGAGCCTCTGATGAGCCATTAACTGGTTTAGCTTCCTGCAACGGTAATTAACATCATAAATCTAGAGCTACCTAATCTAACTCCCTCCTCTGAATGTGACTGAACCCTCAGAGTCCCAGTACCCTCCTTCAAACCCCTAGGACGAATTTCAAGAATGCACAGACCACACCCTTTTGGACGTATCTGTCTGTGATGCTCACTGCCTGAAGAGGCCTTCCACCATCCTTCAACAGGACCAAGACATGTGATAAGCCTACCCTTCTAACATGTCCTGGACAGTTTGGCTTCCTGCCCAGGACAGCCTCCCACCCTTCCCTGCTGGTCCTCTCGCTCCTGTCCAGCCTCCACTCCATTATTCCCTGCTGGTCCACCTTCCTGTGCCCAGCCTTTACACAGCTTGGCACCCAATATCATTTGTGAGAGGTCCCCGAGAAGGCCAAAGCAGCGGCTACTCACTTCAAAGTTGTGGAAGAAATCAAGCTCGACACTTGCATGCAGTCGTAAATGTGAACTGGCAAGGAACATAATTTGGCAGGGGATCTTAATTCTGGTGAGCTGGCCTTCCAATGAGCATGCATGACATGGTAATTCATGCACAAGGGCTTTCCAAACATTGTTTGTCGGGAAGCCCAACCTGCCTTTAAAGTCCCAAGCACTTGATTGAAAAAGTTCATGTCGCCATTAGGAAGCTGATTTTTGGCCTCATGCCAAATTAAGTTTCCCTCCCTGCCAAGCTTCCTGCTGTTGGTGAGCCCAGAAGATTCTGCCCATGATCTGGAGGGAACTGTTTATAGGTGGAAGAGAAAAATAACATGTCAGGTAGGACCCATCATCAGAACACCGATTCTATCTTGAATGTTGATTTACTTTCACAATATTGCTAATCTATTCTTTATTTCAGATTGTCAGTCTTTTGCTTTTAACCCCTTTAATGCTACATTTATACTCTAGCTGCCGATTTAAAATGGGGAGCTACAGTATTGGATCCAGACAGGCAGTAGCCTGTTTACGCTGCCTGGCCAGTGCTTCAAGTCTCATTCCCAGGAGGGAACTCTGCACGTGCATGGCTATACACAGATCGCCCAGAAGTTTAAATTTAAATGTTTAGAGAGTGTAGGCAGAAACATTTGTATTCTATAAACATTTAAATCAAACCTGTGTACGTTTAAATAGTATTCATGGAGGTCTAAAAGACCCCTGAGCACTTTGTAAACCCAATTTAACATCACAGTGCAGTCCAACTTCTTGGAGTGTCAAAATCAAATTCGCTTTGAAAAGTTTGCTGAAGTGAGGTCAGATTCTGTTTATGGATCTATACCACAGCTGTTGTGTTGTTTCAAACGGCTTCTGTTTCACAGCGAAAGTGAAGTTGTAGTGTAAACATTCATTAAATGTTGGATGCTTTGTCAACTATTTATACCATACCAGCATTCTCTCTGTCAAATCCAATTTTCACAGCACACTTCAATGTATAATGAATGTATTACATAGAGAATGTTGTTTATCGTTTTGTGAACAAGTTACTTTTAAAAATGTATTCTTGGAATATGAGTATCACTAGAAAAGCCAGTATTTGTTTCCTATCCTTAATTGCCTTTGGGAAGCTGGTGGTGACTCATCTTTTTGAGCAGCAAAGCATATGAAAAGCCTTGGAGTAGCATTATGGAATCCAAATGCAACACTTAGCTCATATAGATAAATTACATATTAAAGGTGATGTGCAATGTTTGGAGATTTAGATATGATTAAATGTAGTGGATTTATGACAGAGGATTGAGATTGTGGAATGGACTACTAGAGTTGGTCTCTGTTTCAAACACTGTTAATGTTTAAAAACATGTCAGGCGATTGAAGGAGGAAAGGGCAGTAAAAAGACCTGGGAACAAGGCAGAGGCATGCAATGATAATTACTCCCTTTATGGAGCATAGCCACCAACATGCATTTGGTGAGCCAGTGCAATTCTATGCAAGATAATACAATTGGAAGCATTACTTTTGAGTTAGGATTTTGAGTCAATTAATTAATGCTGAAAAGAGAGCTGTTTGACAAAGTTTTTTGTCTTGCATTGATCAGGACAAATGCAAGAATTTTTAATCGATCACAATTTCTACTACAGGAGAAAGGGGCACTGATTGGTTGGTAAGTTGACTCTGGCCGAGGTGTTGCCATAGAGAAAGCAACAGGGAATTATAGGCTCTCCATGTTTCCAGGAAATTTAAGAGAAAATGCTCAGGTCTTGCGCTTTCTGTTTGCAGAGAAAGGGTCCCTGTGTATAAATATATATCGCTTCTAGCAAGCGTAAATGAGCCATATTACGGGCTTGACTGATTTATTTTCAATTGGTTGTTAGTGTAACTCTTCGTGCACTTAGGATTTTTCGGCAGAACTGCCCAGTTGTGGAATTGCACCTAACAGCAGGCATTTTGCTTTGGATTTTGCAAGCGTGGGCTGGTTGAGTACTGTCTGCACTCTGCCTATTATGAAGAACCAGAGGATCATCTTGTTTGATTTGATCAGCCAATTACCAGGACCCACAGCTTATGTACCTGCATTGCACCAGCACTGAAATGTATACATGATGTTGTTCAGTTGTGTGGTAGGTACAAACATACGAACAAACAAATTAAATGCAGAAGTAGGCCATTCAGCCCCTCGAGTCTGCTTCGCCATTCAACAAGATCGTGGTTGATCTGTTTGCGTTTTGAATTCCACATTCCTATTGACCTCAATTAACCTTTGATTCCCTTGCCTAACAAGAACCTATCCATCTCCGCCTTAGAAACATTCAGAGACCCCGCCTCCACCGCTTTTGAGGCAGTTCTAAAGTCTCGTGATCCTATGAGAGAAATAATTTCTCCCCATCTCTGTCCTAAAAGGGCGACCCCTAATTTTAAAACAATGCCCCCTAGTTCTGGACTCACCCACCAGAGGAAACATCATTTCCATGTCCAACTTGTTAATACTGTTCAGGATCTTGTATACTTCAATCAAATCAGCCCTCACTCTTCTAAACTCCAGTGGAAACAAGCCCAGTCTGTCCAACCTTTGCTCATAAAACAACCTGGCCATTTCAGGTGTCAATCTAGTAAACCTCCTCCAACACATTTATACCCTTCCTTAAATAAGGAGGCCAAAACTGCACACCAATGCCCTGTATAACTGAAGCATAACATCCTTAGTTTATGTTCAATTCCTCTTGTAATAAACATTCTATTAACTTTCTTAATTGCTTGCTGTACCTGCAAACTAATGTAACTCATGCACTAGAACACCTAGATCTCTCTGCACCTTAGAATGCTGCAGCTGTTCTCCATTTAAATAACACTCTGCTTACAACTTCATACTCTTCTGCATTATACCTAGATTTTTGCCCACTCACTCAACCTAACTATATCCATATGCAACCTCCTTATGTCCTCTTTACAACATGCTTTCCTACCTATCTTTGTATCATTTGCAAATTTAGCTATCATGCCTTCGCTCCCATCTAAGTCATTGATTAAAAACCAGCACCAACCCCTGTGGGACTCCACTCATCACAGCCAATCAAAAAAAGGCCTATTTATGCATACTCTGTTTTCTGCCAGCCAGCCAATCTTCTATCCATGTGTTACCCCCTACACCATGAGCTTTTATTTTCCACAATAACCTTTGATGTGGCACCTTATCAAATGCCTTCTAGAAATCGAATCAAAGAGGAATTGAACATAAACTAAGGATGTTATGCTTCAGTTATACAGGGCATTGGTGTGCAGTTTTGGCCTCCTTATTTAAGGAAGGGTATAAATGTGTTGGAGGAGGTTTACTAGATTGACACCTGAAATGGCCAGGTTGTTTTATGAGCAAAGGTTGGACAGAAGTGCATGTTACTACTTCAAAGAACTCCAATAAATTGTACAAGTAAATGTACAAGATTGAGGGGCATGGACAGGCTAGGTAGGGAGCAGCTGTTCCCCTTAGTTCATGGGTCAGTCACAAGGGGACATAAGTTCAAGGTGAGGGGCAGGAGGTTTAGGGGGGATGTGAGGAAAAACCTTTTTACCCAGAGGGTGGTGACGGTCTGGAATGCAGTGCTTGGGATGGTGGTGGAGGTGGGTTGCCTCACATCCTTTAAAAAGGACCTGGATGAGCACTTGGCACGTCATAACATTCAAGGTTATGGGCCAAGTGCTGGTAAATGGGATTAGGTAGGTAGGTCAGGCGTTTCTCACGTGTCGGTGCAGACTCGATGGGCCGAAGGGCCTCTTTGGCACTGTGCGATTCTGTGATTCTGTGAAATTGGTTAAGCACGATTTCTCTTTCACAAAATCAGGCTGATTCTTCCTGATTACCTTGAGTTTCTCAAAGTGCCCAGCTATAACCTCCTTAATGATTTGATTCTAACATTTTGCCCATAACAGAAATTAAGCTAACTGGCCTATAGTTTTCCTGTTTTTCTGCCTCCCTCCCTTCTTGAATAGAGGGTTTGTATTTACTATTTTCCAGTCTGAAGGAACCTTTCCAGAAACTAGCAAATTTTGGAGAATTAACACTAGCGCATCTACCCCATTAGCCACCTCTTTTAAGACCCTAGGATGAAATCCATTAGGACCCGGAGACTTGTCAGCCCGCAGTTCCATCAGTTTGTTCAGTACCGCTTCCCTCGTGATTTTAATTTCACCAAGTTCCTCTCTCCCTTCCACCTCCTGATTTGCAGCTATTACTGGAACATTTTTTGTATCCTCTATACTGAACACAGAAGCAAAATATTTGTACATTTCCTCCGCCATTCCCTTATTATCTATTATTAACTCCCCATCCTCACACTCTGGAGGACCAACACTCACTTTACTTACTCTTTTCCTGTTTAAATATATGTAGAAACTCTTGCTGTCCGTTATTACATTTCTAGCTAGCTTCCTTTGTACTCTAATTTCTTTCTCCTGAGCAATCTTTTCGTCATTCTCTGCCATTTTTGATATTCTGACCAATCATCTGACTTGCCACTCATCTTTGTGCAGTTATATGCTTTTTCCTTAAGTTTGATGCTTTCCTTAACTTTAGCTAACCATGGATGGTGGGTCCTCCAATTAGAAATTTTTCTTTATAGTAGAAATATACTTATTCCGAGTATAAATGTTTGCCACTGCTTCTCTATTGATCTACCCCCTAGCCTAGTACTTCAGCTAGCTCAGCTTTCATGCCCACACAGTTGCCCTTATTTAAGTTTAGAATATCATGTCTTAGACCCACTCTTCTCCCTTTCAAACCAGATGTAAAATCCAATCATATTGTGGTTGCTGCTACCTAGGGGTGCCTTCACTCTCAGGTCATTAATTAACCCTCTCTTATTACACAATACCAAGTATAATATAAACTACTCTTTGTTTGTTTCCAGAACATGCTGCTCTAAGAAACTGTCTCAAAAGCATTCTTTGAACTCTTCATCCAGGCTACTACCAAACTGATTTTTTCAGTTTATACGTTGATTAAAATCACCCATGATTATTGCCATTCCTTTATCACAAGCACACAATGTTTCTCCTTGAATACTTTGTCCTATGTTGTGGTTACTGTTCAGGGGCCTGTAGACCACTCCCACTAGTGACTTGTTTCCCCTAATATTCCTCATCTTCACCCAAACTGATTCTACATCCTGAGCTCCTGAACCAAGGTCATCTCTAACTATTGCACCAATGCCATCCTTGATCAACCTTTACTTAGCTTCTTATACTTCCTGAATATCATAACACCCCTCAATATTCAGAACCCAATCCTTGTCACCCTGCAGCCATATCTCTGTAATAGCTATCAGATCATATATTTATTTACTTCGATGTGCACTATCAGTTCATTTACTTTATGAATGTGATGTGCAATAAGATACAGAGCCTTTTGTTTTGCCTTTTAGTTATCTTTGTAACATCTAGCATTCACTATTGTTGTATTCTTAGGATTTATTTCTGTCCACTCCTGCTATTCTATGAGCCTCATTTCCCATGTTACTATTATGGCCTCCTGCCTTGAATCTACCCCTGGATTTTTCACATCTACCCAAGTTTGATCCCTCACCTCCCATCTTATTTAGTTTAAAGTACTGTCTATTTCCCTAGTTATGTGATTTTCAAGAACACTCATCCCAGCACGGTTCAGGTGTAGATCATCCCAAAAGTACAGTCCCCACTTTCCCCAGTACTGGTGCCAGTGTCCAAAGAATCAGAACCCACTTCTCCCCCACCAGCCTTTGAGCCACACATTCATCTCTCTAATCTTATTTGCCCTATGCCAATTGGCACGTGGCTCAGGTAATCCAGAGATTATTACCTATGAGGTTCTGCTTAATTTGGTACCTGGCTCCTGATACTGACTATGCAAAATCTCCTTCCTTATTCTATCTATGCTGATGGTACCTACGTTGTCTATGACAACTGGATCCTCCCCCCCCCCCACTACTGCAAGTTCATTTCCAGCCCTGAGCAGATGACCTGAACCCTGACACTGGGCAGGCAATCAGCCTTCTGGACTCTCGCTCTTTGCTGCAGAGAGCAGTGTCATTCCTCCTTACTATACTGTCCCTGTCTACCACTACATCCCTGTTTGCTCCCCCTGCTTGAACAGCTTCCTGTACCATGCTGCCATGGCCAGTCTGCTCATCCACCTTGTAGGCCTCGCTTTCATCCACACAAGTTGTGAGCACCTCAAACAGGATGTTCCCAGGGATGAAACATTTAAGTTATGAAAAGAGGTTGGATAGACTTGGGTTGTTTTCATTGGAGCAGAGAAGACTGAGGGGCGACCTGATTGAGGTGTACAAGATTATGAGGGCATGGACAGGGTGGATAGGGAGCAGCTGTTCCCCTTAGTTGAAGGGTCAGTCACGAGGGGACATAAGTTCAAGGTGAGGGGCAGGAGGTTTAGGGGGGATGAGAGGAAAAACCTTTTTACCCAGAGGGTGGTGACGGTCTGGAATGTGCTGCCAGGGAGGGTGGTGGAGGCGGGTTGCCTCACATCCTTTAAAAAGTACCTGGATGAGTACTTGGCACGTCATAACATTCAAGGCTATGGACCAAGTGCTGGTAAATGGGATTAGGTAGGTAGGTCAGGTGTTTCTCATGTGTCGGTGCAGACTCGATGGGCTGAAGGGCCTCTTCTGCACTGTATGATTCTGTGATTTGACATTTGAAAAATCTGAGGCTCCTCCACTACTGTCTGCTTGGTTCCATTACCTGCTTCAATCACGTCATATCCTTCTGCCCCTCACTGCTGACCAAAACAGACAACCCTATTCTAAGAGGCGTGATCATCTTCTGCAATAAAGGGCAGAATTTTATGTCCTATGGCACGCCCGACCCAATGAGGTGTAAAACAGCACATGATGACATCTGGTGAGCATCCCAGCATCATTGCACACTCTCATGACGTTTCATCAGGCGAGCGTGAGAGTTGACTGTGTGCCTGCTGGCGATTAAAAGGCCTATTAAGGCCATTAAAGTTTCAATTAGCGGAGATTTTACGCTGCCTGTCCAACGTTGCAATTGGCGGATGGGAAAATTGGCCTAGCGGCCTTTGAATTTTTGAGGAAACCTCATCCAAGGGCAGGGTGAGGTTTCTGATGTCAATTTTTTAAAAAAAAATGTTTGGGCAGGATTTTTATTATCTCCATGTTCAGGTGAGTGAGTCCGATGTGTGGACATTTGTTTCTGCCTTTTTACATCCTTATTTCTTGGTTTTAAATTCTTCAGCTCCCTGAGGCAGCTTTCATTGCGTGCTCCCCTGCACCCACACTGTCAGCTCTTCCCCTCTGCCTGGCCCCACCCCTGCAACGGTGAGCTTTTCAGCACACCTTTCACACTGGCTGGCTGTTAATTGGCCAGCCAGCATGAAATCACATTCGAGGGCCGAATGTGGTCGGCGGGCCGTTTTCTGGCCGCTCCTGGGCCTGCCTACCGCACCCGCCCAACAATCCAAATATCCTGCCCAAGTGTGCAGGTATTTCTCCCCTCCCTTATGTTGCACAGCGTCTGCAGTCCAGCTTCCTGTTCTGGAATCCGGAATTCCTCTTGCTGCTTACACTCTCTGCAGACGTGTTTGTCTTGGCATCCAAAAGTGCCCACATTCCATAGCTGCAACATGACATCTGTCCTGCCATTGTTACTTATGCTATTTCGTTAACTTAAGTTAATTATTCACTTAATTGACTTCAAATAATTCCTATGTATGTCACACTTTCCCTTGTGCAGCGAATTCTCATGATGAACCTAATTTGCTACTCACACTGTCTCCGTCCCGTCCCACTCCTCATCATGCACTCCTTATTGGCCATGTGATTTGAAAAGCCTGCCTTTTTTTATGGACCCTCTGAGTCACTAGCTAGTTTAGATTCCTGCTACAGTAATTAACACCACTTGAACCAATTGATTTCAAGTGATTGCCGGTTAACTGCCACTCCATGCAGTTCTGTTTAACAAGCTAACCTAACTTACTTGAAGGTTAGTATTGTCAGATTCTTGATTCTTAATCTGTAGTTAAAACATGAAAAGGATTTACTGGAATTTACCAAGTGAACCTAATTCGCTACTCACTCAGTCTCTGTCTCACTCCGGCACAGTTGCTTGTCTCTGTGCGTGCTTCTCACTGCCCATAGGTAGAAAGTCTTTTTGGACTGGTGGCATCACCCTGTTACTGGAGAATACCACCCGCATGGCCACTGCAGAGTAGTACCGCGAAACAGCTTGCTCAACCTGCTGTTCAAATTTTTGTCTTTCAACAGTAATTTCAAGTAGGCTGGACACTTTTCGGGTCAGAAGGTGCCAGCCCTTGGCCCATTTGCAAGTTTGCACAATACTTGGTGAAAAATGATCTGATCAGGATAGCTATTTTCCTGCAGGGCAAAAGGCCCGCTGTCACAGATTGAACAGGAAACCTTGAAATAAAATGATAAGCTGGCTGCGCTTGAAAAGCCACTGGCAGGTAAGTTTAAAATGCTTCCAGGTTTCCCATGCCGTATTGAACGCCTCTTCCTTTCACCACTATCAGCATGTCTGCAAGATTGCGAACTTTGGCTGCTTCTACCAGTAAATTTTAGAAAAAAACACATCTACACTGAAAATTTAAAGCAGGTATATTTTCTCAGCTTAACAATGCTATCCCAATTCTGTATCGAAAAGCCTTAAAAAAACCCATCATGTAATTCTAAAAAAAAAATAGTTTTTGTCTTATTCAAAATCAGACAAATAGGTAAACCAGCTGTTTGGAAAACAGCCTCATACTTTTTTTAAAATCATTAGGTTTTTGATATAAGCGTGAATCTCAGCAACCAGAACCTTTACTGTGATTGCTGGTTGTCAAGGAAACTGGAGCTAGCCAATCAGAAAATATATTGATCGCACGTTCTTTCATCAGCATTAAATTGATGTACTATTGATGTACACTTGCTGTAATATTGTATTATGGTTGACTGTATTGCCTATTATGGTAAATATTTTTAATGCTGTATTCACTCTCCAGCATGAGCCCAGTGCAGTTCAATTGCTTTCTGGACATGAACCTGAGGTATATAAGGTTGATGTGTACACATCAGTGGGGGTTAAGAATCTTATTGAAAACTCATAGGCCCAGATTTTGCAGTTGTAATGACGCTGAAGCTGTCAGCACTGCCATCATTACAATGGTGAAACTGACAGCAACCACACATGCGCAGTTAAATGTAGAAGTTCCCAAGTTGCTGTCAGTGATTCCCTGCTCCACCACATGGTGTGCTCTTGAAGTCATGGCCTGCAGAAGGCAATCTTTAAAAATCACTTGAACTGATGTGAATTTCCTCTTTAATGCCGTATTATCATTGTAAAACCCATCTGAAAAGGCTACGCCCTCTTGAAATGAGATATAACTGGGTTTTTAACAGAGTATTAAGCCATTGCTACCGCTGAACAACCTTTTTTTTTAAACTTTTTTCTTCTCAGGTCGCAGGTGCCACATGTGAGGCCAGAGTCTATTGACCTTGAGAAGGTGGTGGTGAGCCACCTCCTTGAATACAAGTGAGTGGCATCCTAGGTCATTTCTGGGGGCAGTTAAAAGTCCACCACATTGCTGTGGGCCTGGAATTGCATATAGGCCAGACTGGGCAAGTCAGGCAAAATTGCTTCCCTCAGGGCTTTGGTGAACCAAGTGTTTTATTTTTGCAACAATCCAGCCTATGCAAGGTCACAATCACTGACACTCGCATTCTACTCCACATTTATTGATTAACAGGATTTGGATTCGCCAACAGCCAATGTGGGAGTTAAACACTCATGTCTGCTTTATTAACCCAGGTACCTTAAGGTTGGATGGGCAGCCCTGGCAATTGCTTTAATTTGTTCACGAATGGCCTTAACAGGCCTTTGACAGTTTGGCGGATGCACAGCTGACTCCGGTGTGTGCCCGCCAAATGGAAGATCAGAATGACGTGCGGTGACGTCGGGGCACACGCCCAGTGTCACCGCGCTTCATTTTACATGTTAGTGTGCAGGACCCGCATGCCGAACAGAAGATTCTGCCCACTGTTTGTGTGATATTTTGCATTTCTCATACACCACTCTATGGTGTCTCTGAGTGAAACTGCCAAGTTAGTGTCAATTATTGTCCACTCAGAACAGAATTAAGGTTTTCTACTTATACCCAACAAATAATATAGACTTTCACCACATCAACTCGGGATAGTTTTGAAAACATCCTAAAAGTAAAAGCTTACTGCATCATTCATGTTATAGACAAAGCACCTGAAATGTCTTGTGCATTTAATATTGAATGTAGTAGCCATGCTGTGCCATATTTCATACAATAAAAAAAAACTTTCTGTTTAATTCTTCATGTTAAAATTGTGACTGTGTGAATATTGCAATTTTCACAATGTAGTCTGATACGTATATCAGCATACCTCTCCCATCAGCTTGAGCTAACATTGAAGCTTATCATCATCCTTTATCTCTCTGCAGATTTCAATATGGTCAATCATGTCATCCTCCTCTACTGGAATCTTTATTTCCATGGCACTGACCCAACTTCGTTCTACCTACCCAATGTGATCAGTATATATTTCCCATTTACTACTAATCTCACCTCCGCATCGTTGTCTCAAGCTTGCCATCTCCATTTCCAGATCAACAATAGTGACAAATTGCATGTGCATAACACCTTTAATGTTGAAAAGTGTCCTAAAGCACTTCACCATGCACCAAGACATCTGACCTTAGAGATATTAAGAAGAAGAAGCAAAGATTTGGTCAAAGAAGTGGGCTTTAAGATGAGTTTTAAAAGAGGCAAGGGAAATAGAGAGGCAGTGAGGCTTAGGGAAAGAGGCCTAGGCAGCTGAAATTATAGCCAATCATGATGTGATGAAGGAAAGGAAGGTTGCACAAGATGTTGAAGTCAGATTAATAGTTTTGTAGTGCTGGGTGAAGTTACAGGTAAAAAATGGGAGGCAGAGTTTTGGAAAGTGCTGAAGCTTATGGTGAGTAGAGGAAATGAGGCTAGCCAGGAGAGCATTGGAATAGTTGAAGCTGGAAATGACAAAGGCATGAATGAGGGTTTCAGCAGCAGATGGGCTGAGGTTGGAGGAAAGCAGATGATGTTATAGAGAAAGAAGTGAGCAGTCTTTATGATCAAGTGGATATGGGATTGGAAGCTCAGTTCAGGGTTGGCTAGCATGCTAACCAGTCTCATTCAGCCACTAACAATGGATGAGAAGGGGTATAAAGTTTGTGGTGAGAACCTTGGTCTTCCCAATGGTTAGCTGAAAGAAAACGCAATTCTGTACATCCAAGACTGGTTTTTTGTACAAGTAATGTTACAGCAGAGAGAGAGTGCAGGGATCCATAATGTGATTGAGAGGTAAAGCTGGGTATGGTCAATGTATATATGGAAGCTGCCCCCATGTCTATGGATGATGTCCCTAAGAGGTAGCCTGCAGATCAGGAAAGGGAGTGGTTAAGGATGGATTCTTGGGGCACTCCTGAAGTAATAGTGAGGGGTAGGAAGAAAAACTAGGAATGTTCTGGCTATAGTCAATAAGATGAGAGTGGAATCAAGTAAGCATGGCGCACAAAGTTGGGGTACAGAGATGCGCTGAAGGACAGTGGTGTAGTCAACTGTGTCAAAGGCTACAGAGTCAAAGGGGGACAATGAGGAAAAATGCACCATGTTCAGTCATGGAGAATGTTGTTCATGAGTTTGGTTAAGACTGTTTCAGTGATGTAGGGGGAATTGTCATGAAACTATTAATGTATATAATTTTATTGGAAAGTATTTTGCTTTTAAAATAGTGGTTTAGTCTGTAGGTGTGTCTTAATTGGATTAAAGCCAACTAGTCTGGGTGCTTTGGGTACTAGTTTTGAGATGTAAGAAAGGCAGAGCGTACTTGCATTTTTTTGAATAGAGCATTCAAGAAGTGGGATGAATTCTGGCACCTAGCTAGCAGAGACCAAGCAAAATGTTTATAGTACTAGGTTGGTACCATGAAAGAGGTTTTATTGTCATAAGAGGTGGAGTTCAAAGAGGCTAGTAATACAATGAGAATTTATATTCAGTGAGATATGCTAGGTATATCAGAGGGCAGTTGCTGTGTGTAGGGCAGAGACAATGTAAAATCAAAATAGCTGGAAGCCTACAACTGTCTGTACAGGAACCAAAGTGAGAGGAACCTCATTTTGAATTCGTAAGGTGCAAATGCTTTGCCTGGTGTCTGGTTAAGTCTGTGTTGCTGTTGCTTTAATGGAGATTAGTTTGAGAATTTGGTAAAAGTTTAGTTTGAGAATTTGGTAAAAGTTATGATAGTAGTAATTTGTAGCCATGTAAATTAATAAAATGCTTCATTTAGTTTAATATAAAACCTCTCAACTGGTGGCCTGATTCCTGAATTTAGAGTTGCATCTCAGACATACCACTTAAAAATATAGAATATGACAATTGTTTAAAGTTTCCCTCTGGGATTTTTAAATAGCTTTACCAAAAGGCTCTCTCATAACAGAATGGAAACCAGTGAAAGGGATTCATGCAGGGAGTTGTGGGAGAGGTGGACACAAATCTGGGAAGGCTAGGCAAGAAAAGAAAGTTGAAGATGAGGTGATAGTCTACAAGGTATGAGGAAAGGCGCTATGCCTGGGAGCGTACAGGAAACTTGGACATTTGAGTTTTCCCTGCATGCCATGCTTTTTACTCCAGGCTCCTGTCCAGGCGTTAGCCTGATTGACAGGCTTGGCTTACAGTCAGAGACAGAAAACTGGAAAAGAGGCTGCAGAACCAAGCACCTGCAATCCCAAGGGGCATTCTGATCCCAGAAGGGTCTGATTCAAGACCCCTGGAGGGGGGTGGTGAGGGGGCACTCTGATTCCTGACCCTGGGTGTGTCTGATCAGGGGGTCCAATTCATGATCCTGGATGCGGGGGTCCAATCCCAGGGTTTGAGTGATAGCGTGTTTCAACCCTGAACTCGGAGGGGCTTTGAGTCCGAGATTGGGGGTGAGGGCATCTGGGTTTTGAGGCCCAGTGGGAAATTCGATTTTGGGGCTGGCGAAGGGTCTGACCCAGGAAAGGGGTGTTTGTATTGGATTGTTCTGATGGCAGGGAGGGGCCAGGAGTTCTGGGAGGAAACACTCTTGCTTGTCCTATTTCCGAAAGAGGGCTCCCGAGTCTGTTCTCTCCACTGCAGCTGTCGGTTTCCCAAGGCCTGGGATAGCCTACCGGCCATAGTGAGTCCTGCAAAACCGGTAAATCTGAGGCTTCCGGTGTTGACATTATATTTAGCATGCTAACCACCCTCCTGAGAGCGGACTGGAGCCAGCTTCTTAACGTGCTTCCATTTTGATGCCTTCTACTAACCCCCACAGCCCCCACCACCCACCCCCCCAACCCCAAACTACATCAAGACCCATTGATTCCTGTGTTAAAATTCCCATTTTTCCAATTTATCCAGCAATCTGTAGTCTAGAGCCTGTAGTCTTCTTACACCCCTCCAGTTTGCCACCTGTTCCCCTGCTTATAACAGCTTCCTTAACCCTCTTTGGATCACACCTTTCACCACTTCCCATAACTCCCCACTCCCAGTTCTTAGACCTGTAATGCGCTGGGGGGTTTGTTATAAGCAAAGTGCTAGATAAAAGTATGCGATTTTTGCTGCTGCTACTCTAATCTGTTCACAGTATAAGTTCTGAATAGTGATCAATTAAAACTGCCAGGGATGCAGTGCTTGTTTCATCAGGGGACTGGGTGCCTTAGCACCAAATCATCGTTTCACATCTAGCATCGGATTCTAATGCAACAAGAATGATGGGATGAAAGTCCCTCTTTGATGATGTAAAAAGTCCAATATAAAAGGAGTGTTTATTGGATATGGTCCCACAGTGCAAAACTGTCCTGAATTTAGTATTGAATTGGCAATATTACTCAAAGGTTAAGGACTTCTGGTTTAAGAAATAAAACTGTTAGTGCAAGGAAGAGAGAGAGAGTCACTGGCATTTGAGAAGTGCCTTTCATCTCTGTCGTCCATCTTTTAGGTGTTTCTAAGCCAGCCCTGGATAATGGGATGAACATTCTTCAGCGATGTATGGAGTTTAAGTATAATTAATAAGAGGCAGTATCAATTCATTTCATGGCAAACAGCAACCCAAAGTGCAATAATAGCCATAATTCAGCACTAAGTGGCAATCTCATTGCGACAGGCATTATCAGTGGATTGTGCTGAAAATGAAAACATCACACTGATGCAGAGCTGGATTCAGAATTCTTAGGGCACTGGGCATCAAGAACATCCAGGGTCCCCTACACAAACACCACACCCACCCATACCACTGGCCACAAGATCAATTGAAGTGACAAACGTGCAGTAAAATGTACACAACAATTTTGCTTTATTATTAATATAAACAAACCTGCCCCTGGTTTGGGGTCTTGTATTTGGCTGGGACCATTGAGCATGCAGCCTGTTTAAATATACTTATTACTGGAAATACACTAATTTTAATTTTATAGGGTAAAATTGGTTTTAATCCACTCGTATTCTTTAAAAAGTGTAGCAAAGATGCAGGGAGTGGTTTCTCGATTGGAACTGTCTCTATAACAACTGGTGAAAGACATCTTAAATTTGTTTTGTTATACCTCCATATCCATATTCAAAACTGCTTCCATGTCCTATTGACTTCAAAGGATGCAATTGAGTAAAAATGAGCTTGTCAGGCCCTTTTGGCCACCAGTCAGCACAGATCACATTTACATTAACTCCATGCAATAATATTCAGTGAAAACATTAAAAACTCAATTTGAGGTACCATTATTCCTCTTGTAACTCCCGTTATGGATCCATGTTGGAGTTTATCACATGAAAGTACTTTATCCTTGTATGAATTGCAGTAATTGTACTATCTCAAATATATTTTTCTTGTATAAGCTATTCAAATTTTACTGCCAAAATCTATACTGATGATCTGGCATTTAAATTAGCATGACTCATAAAGGTCACTGGTCACTTTCAGGAACTGACAAGTTGATTAGAAAAGGGATACTGTCTGCAACTATAAATCCTGGGTTCTGAATGGGAAGCATAAGCACAGTGTTCCGTGTTAATTGAGGGACACAATTCAATTCAGTTTCTCCCTTTCTATCTCTCCTGCAGACTCCCTGATGAGGCATTTCTAACAGTAGCCAGCTCGAACCAGTATCAGTCCTATATGTTCCACCCAAAGCTGTCCATTACACTTTGTCTTTCACAGCCTTTAGCTGGTTCTCATCAGAGTGCAGCCCTTTCATTTATGCACACACAAATGAAGGAGCCGCCTTTGCCTGTTGATAGCTGTCACTGGGCATTGCTGATAGCAAGCAAATGGTATTATGAGGTACTGGAGACGATGGGTTTGAAAATCAGATGTATGGTTGCTACTTTTTTGCCCTCATTTGGAGGAGGCAGTGGGGCTGAGGGAGAATAGGTTTTCTATACTTAAAAAATATGTTTGGGGTGGGGGAGGGGGCTGTTCCACATCACAAAGGGATAGCACTTTTCTGGATAAGCATTTATAAACAACTGATATTTAACTTTACAGATGTTCCCGTACTTATTGCAATCTTATTTAAACGTCCATCATTCATGATGAATTAAGATGGCGAATTCAACATGATTTCAATAATTATACTGTCTTAGGAATGAGGTCATTGACACACCTGCTGCAACCCCCTGACCATTGTACGGCATCACCAATTATTGAAGGGATGAAAAATTACTACCTTCTCCAAGAGAATAAGGAAACTTTGGCATAAATACAGAAAATATTTGCAATCAGAACCAACACTTCCATTGACAGAGCACATCACAAAGTATAGGGGAGTTTACTGAATAGCTAAGTGCTATCTCACATAGTGTCCTCAAACCAACCATCTTCAGCTGCTTCATCAATAACCTTCCTTCCATCATAAGGTCAGAAGTGGGGTGTTTGCTGATGATTGCACAATGTTCAGCATTATTCGCGACTCCTCAGATATTGAAGCAGTCCATGTCCAAATGCTGCAAGACCTGGACAATAATCAGGCTTGGGCTAACAAGTGGCAAATAACATTTATGCCATGCAAGTGCCAGGCAATGACCATCTCCAACAAGGGAGAATCTAACCATCACCTCTTGATGTTCAATGGCATTACCATCACTGAATTCCCCACCATCAACATCCTGGGGGTTACCATTGACAAGAAACTGAACTGGACTAGCCATACAAATACTGTGGCTACAAGAGCAGGTCAGAGGCTAGGAATCCTGCAATGAGTAACTCACCTCCTGACTCCCCAAAGCCTGTCCACAAGGCAAAAGTCAGGAGTGTGATGGAATACTCCCCAGATGCCTGGTTGAGTGCAGCTCCCATGACACTTAAGAAACTTGACACCATTCAGGGCAAAGCAGCCCGCTTGATTGGCACCACATCCACAAACCTTCACTCCCTCCACCACCAATGCACAGTATTAGCAGTGTGTACCATTTACAAGATGCACTGCAGGAATTCACCAAGGCTCCTTCGACAGCACCTTCCAAACCCACGACCATTACCATCTGGAAGGACAAGGGCAGCAGACAGATGGGAACACCACCAGCTGAAAGTTCCCCTCCAAGTCACTTACCTCTGTGACTTGAAAATATATCACCGTTCCTTCACTGTCGCTGGATCAAAATCCTGAAATTCTCTTTCTAACAGCACTGTGGCTGTACACACACCACATGGACTGCTAAGGTTCAAGAAGGCAGCTCACCACCTCCTTCTCAAGGGCCACTAGGGATGGGCAATAAATGCTGGCCTAGCCAGCGAAACCCGTATCCCTGAATGAATGAAAAAAAATACACATCTAACCTGCTTGAAGGACTGAGCTAATACATTGCTCTACCTCTTGAACCCAGATAAAATCCAGCTCAGATGTTTGGGATGAATGACTCGTCTGTCTATCAACTTTTTACACCTATGGGTAGCATCAATCTAGCCTTCAGTAAACATTATGTGGCAGCACAAAACTGCCCTCTACATTGGCACTAAATTTTCAATCTCACTCAAAGAAGGCGCAGAAAGATTGGTGTGGAAAATGGAAAATGCGATCCTGGAGTAATGAGGATAATGTGCTGAGGTTAAGGCTGAACTACGTTGTTCGAGCAGAGTAAGGAAACAAAAATAACCATGTCCTGTCTGATTTTGATTATGCTGATCAGATAATTTCTCACGGTGTATTGTGCAAACTCACCAACGGGCCAAAGACTGTCACTTTCTGATCTAAAAAGTACTCTATCTACCACAAGTTACCCTGAAAGAGCAAAGTATCTTAAAAATTTGAACATCAGGTTAAGCAAGTTGCTTCACACTGCTCCTATGCAATGGCTACATGAGTGGTATTTTCCACTATCAGGATGCTGCTGTCAGTCCAAAATGACATCTGCCTATCTCACAATTGAGCATCGTCGTATATGAATCTCAGTGCTGGTGCAATTTCAAGTACTGGCTGATTGAATCAGACAACACATTCCTTTGGTTGTTCATAATAGGCAGAGTACAGACCATACGCCACCAATGCAAAACAAAATGTCTATTGCTAGATGTGTTTCTGCAATTGAGTAGCACTGGCTGATCAATCCTGAGTGCGCTAATAGCTACACTTACAACCAATTCAAGATAATCAGTCAAGCTCGTAATAAGGCTCATTCACACTTGCTAGATGTGACAAACATTCAGATGCAAGGACCTATAGACCCTATTGCTTTCTCCATGGCAATGCCTAAGCCACTCAGAGTTGATTTGCCAACCTTTTCCCCTGTAGTATAAATTGTTGTGATTGTTTGAAATTTGGCATTCTTACATTTGTCCTGATGAGTGCAAGGCAAAAAGCTTCAGCAACATGTCTCTTTTCATAGTAGAAATATTGAGCAGGCAGGTATTCTAATTGGAAGGATGTGACTAGTATGAATTAAGGTGTTGAATTCAAAAGTCTGTATTGGGATCTCAGCACCTCATTCTGTTCAGTAACAACTCAGAAACTACAGTAGACAGTCACAAATCCAAATTTGCTGGTGACACAATGATAAATTGCATTGGAAGCAATGTAGATGGAAGCATGGAGTTACAAAGAAATTTTAATATCCTAAGTGAATGAACAAAACTGTGGCAAATGTATTTAAATACAGGCAAGCATGAGTTCATCCACTTTGGACCTAAATGGATAAATCAGAATTAATCCTAAATAGTGGAAGGCTTGAAACGGTGGCAGTCCAGAGACTTGGGAGTTCCTATGTGTAGATCATTAAAGTTTCATGGACAAGTACAGAAAATAATTAAAAATGCTAAAGAAATGCTGAATTTTATATCTGGAGGAACAGAATATAAGAGGGTAGAAGTCATACTTCAGCGATACAAAGCCCTAATAGATCACACCTGGAATACCATGTTCAATTCCAGGCACCAAACCTTAGACCAATATACCCTTTCTAAGGCAGTGCAGCATAGATATATCATGATGATACTGGGGCAGAAATTTCATCTCTGGTTTGAGAAATATGGCCAGGATTTCGTCACCAGCATGTCAATCCTGACATCATAACCAGAACTGAGCGTGACTTCCGCTTTCTCACTTTTTGCCTTTTTTCCATGTGATTATAATTAAAATCCTAAGTGTCAATGGTGTGCAAGCAAAACACATGCAATTTCATGGTGGTGCAAGCTTTTCACTGGTGAAACCTACTGTCTGCTGACAATGCAGCATCCACGAGTGGCCGATTACCTGTTCAAGCAGGTAGGCGGTGTATTACTGCCAGGGCACGCCACCACTGGCTGAGAGTAGCACAATCTTCGCAGAAATGTCTGACTGGTGCAGCAGACCAGCTGCACAGTTCAACAATTCCTCCCTGTATATTCTCCTCCAGGCTGTCAGGGATAGGCGGGAGGTGCTCTTTCCTAAAGATGGCATCAGAAAGCCCTCCCACGGACTAAATACTGTGGCTACAAGAGAAGGTCAGAGCCTGGGAATTCTGTGACCTGTACCATCTAGAAGGACAAGGGCAGCAGATGCATGGGAACACCTGGAAGTTCCCCTCCAAGCCAGACATCATCCTGACTTGGAACGATATTGCTGTTCCTTCACTATCGCTGGGTCAGTATCCTGGAACTCCCTCCCTAACAGCACTGTGGGTGTACATACACCACATGGACTGCAGCAGTTCAAGAAGGCAGCTCACTATCACCTTCTCAAGGGCAATTAGGGAGGGCAATAAATGCTGACCCCGCTAATGATGCCAACATCCCGAGATGTATATGTTGTGACAGCTCCCTGAGAAATTAGCGCAGACCTGAATTATTCTTCTCCTGTGATCACACACCAGTTGTACGTTCATGGAATGAAACCCTTCATAATTTACAAATGCAGCTAGTTGTTCCCAGGGAGCTTTTATGGCCACATGACTTCAGTTGATGATAATTTGCATTCAAGGTAACCCAGCGATAATGATGAATGTGGCTGATCTTGCAGCCTGGCTGTCTTCATTGGTGGCGAAGTGGATAAAATCATTGGTATGATTAAGCAGGGCATCAATCACCTCCTTTGTGCACCTATGTGTGGCAGGTTGTGAGATGTCACATATGTCACCCTGTTCAGCCCTGGAAAACTCCGCTGGCATAGAAATTGACCGCCACTGTAACCTTGAAGTTCGGCCAAATCCATATGGCTGTACATGTTGATGATCAATATGAATATGACATAACTCAGTGACGATTTCCTGGGAAATCCTCAGAGGTCTGTGGCAGCACCTCTCAGACATCTGGAAGTACTATATCCTTGACGCGCCTTTGTTATTGGACAGCAAGAGCTCTTATTGGCATTCTCTCCGCCTGCTCCTGAGGTTTCAGAAACATTGGGTGAGTGAGAGCCATGGTTATGGCAGTAATGGCACTACGTGAAGAAGGCAGACATACATGTGAGACCTTGCTCATTCATGTTTCTCATACATTTAATTAATTATTAAGTAGTTCCTTTCATTGGCCAACATGAATCCACCCACCCAAAATGACTCTCCTCCCGCTTTGACCTGTGATCTTTGCAACTGAACATGCGTTTTCAGTGAGCCACAGCCAATGGTACGTATAATATTTTAAACATGATCCTGTACCTTCTTCCCTCTCTCTTCTATACCTTCTACACTCATGTTTCCCCCTTCACACTTGATCAACCCAACGTAACTTTCCTTCTCCCCTCTGTTACCCAGCTTATCTTAATCCTTTCCCTGCATATGCCATCCCTCCCCTGTATGCCTACACCTATGATCATCCCAATGCCCACCCTGATCCTGAACTCCTCCATGCTTTTTGTTTGCTCCCATGAACCACCCAAGAGACCTTTCAATACCTGACCATAGCTCTGAAATTGCCCCCATACCAAGTTCCCCTTTGATTGTGACTGTTCCCTCCTCCACCCAGCGCCCTCAAATGAACCCTGAGGACTGCACCATTGATAGTACCAACCTTGCCCTTTTCAATCCCTGCTTGACCTGCTCACCTCCAACCCCCTTCCTTAACAGGACCACCACACGTAGCGCGCAAGGTCCTTCACTCCACTGCATCTCTCTGCATCTGAACACCACCCTCGATCCACCCTCCCTTCCCTCCACGGCACTTCCCTGTACCCAAACACCAACCTTTCAGCACCCATTGCATTGTGCCATGGAAACCCGCATATCTTAGTCACAACTGGAAGCCACATTCAAACAATTGTGAACCGGGAGACACGAGGTTCTCATGAATAATGCGCTGCTGACTTTATTTCAAGAGTAGGATTTTATTAAAACTATTTCACGTTTCATGGCATGCAAAGGTCTTATAAGTACGAGCCCGCCACAGGCTGGTGTAATTTTCGACATGGTATAAACACGCTGCTGACTTTACGCTGCATCTCAACCCACCATCACGGAATCTAAATTTCACATCCTGGGGAAGCATTTAACACTTACCTGTCAGAATGTTCCTGACTTCTCAGCGGGCTTCCCCCTATTTCCTGAACTCTTTAACTCGGGTCGTTTTCCAGAGGCTTCGTAAACCCGCCAACCTGATGAAAATACTGTGGGAGATGAAATACAAATTTCTCCTAGGCATCTCAATAGCGACCCTGACACCACAAGGTGTACATGCAGGTACACAACCCGATCCTAACCCAAACCCCTTCCTGCCTATAGGAAGTTTGTGTGGGGCTCTTTGAGGGAGAAATTCAACTTTCTGGTCTTGAGGCCTCAATTTTTCCTATTCCTGCATCTATTCCCAACATTTTGGTGACACTAAAATCCAGCCCCTTGTCTCCAAAGGTTAAATTATAAGAAGTTTGACAAACTAGAGTTGCATTGTTGGAATTTGCAAGGTTAAGGTGTTATTTGATCAAAATTTTTATGATATTAAGGGAAAGTGATAAGGGAGATAGAGAAAAACTATTTCCTCTGATTGGGAAGTCTAGGACCAGGAATTGTAAAAAAATAGGCCAAAAGTGAAATTAAAAAAAACACTTTCACACAAGTGGTGGTAGAAGTTTCAAACTTTCTTCCACAAATGGCAATTAATGCTACATTAGATTATTAATTGGAAATCTGAGATTTACAGATTTTTATTAACCAAAGGCATGAGGGGGTATGGCATAAAGGTGGGTATATGGAGTTAGGTTACATGTTAGCCGTCATCTCATTGAATAATGCAGCAAGCTTGAGCAGCCAAATTGATTATCCTTGTTCCTCTATTCCTGATCAAGTATAGGGAAGAACGCTAAGCTCATAGGTTGGATTCTCTTTTGCTGAGTATTTCCAGCATTTTCTGTTTTTAAATCTTCAGATTGGTTGGAATTTGTGACTATCCATGTGCTTGCTGCTAACTTTTTCCTCAAGCCCCTCTCATTATGTAGGCTTGTGGGGGTTACTCCTCCTTGGTGCTTTGGACAAGGGTAAACAGGGCATCTGGGACCTGGGTAAACAAAGAAAGCAACTGCATATCTGTTTAACCAATCAGATTGAAAGTGTGAAGTTATCCACTTAGGCAGAAAAAAACAGAATGGCAGAGTATTATTTAATGGTGATGGATTGAGAAGTGTTGATGTAGAAAGGAACTTGGGTGTCCTTGCACACCAATCATTGAAAGCAAGCATGCACGTGCAGCAAGCAGTTAAGAAGGCTAATGGTATGTTGACCTTCATTGCGAGAGGACTTGAGTACAGGAGCAAGGAAACTGCAGCTGTACAGGGCCTTGATGAGACCACAGCTGGATTATTGTGTACAGGTTTGGTCTCCTTACCTAAGAAATATTTGCCACAGAGGGAGTGCAGCTAAGGTTCACCAGACTGACTCCTGGGCTGGTAGGATTATCAAACGAGGAGAGATTGGGCCGACTAGGCCTGTATTCACTGGAGTCTAGAAGAATGAGAAGGGATCTCATTGAGATGTATAAAATTCTGACAGGGCTGGACAGACTGGATGCAGGGATGATGTTTCCCCTGGCTGGGGCGTGGTCTAGACCAAAGGTCCACAGTCTCAGGATACGGGATAAGCCATTTAGGACTGAGGTGAGGAGAAACTTCTTCACTCAAGAGGGTGGTGAACCTATGTAATTCTCCACCACAGAAGGCTGTGGAGGCCAAATCATTGAATATATTTTAAAAAGAAATAGTAGATTTCTGGACTCTAAAGGCATCAAGGGGTATGTGGAGAGAGCAGGAGTATGGTGTTGAGATAGAGATCAGCCATGATCATATTGAATGGCAGAGCAGGCTCAAAGGACCTAATAACCTACTCCTGCTCATATTTTCTATGTTTCTATGAAGTAAACAATGCAAGGACTGAGAAGCAAGTTTAAACTAGAATGGGTGAATTCAATGTCAAATCAGGTACAGGAAGAAAAATAAACAAAGAAAGAAAGATTGGGCTGTGAAAGAGAAAAAAAAGAGGAAAAGTTAAAAAATGCTTTAATTATGAAATTTGACATTTTAAAAATGTCCAATGTTACAACCCCAGCTGATGTTATCATTGGCAAGCCTGATCCTAGGATGGAACCCAGCATGATAGATCCTAACTTTTCAGATGCGTGGAAAGCAGCTACTGAACAGAGTCCGAGAAGTCAGCTGATGAACTTTTAACAAAAGCATAAAACATTTATTTAACAAGAAAAGATGAACAAAATTACAATACTCCCTCGCCCACAACTATATCTTTTACAGATATATACAGATTTTTAAGGATAAAGCATGTAATAAAAACTATCTTATACTCTAATGTTCACAGTAAGCACACAGTCCATTTGAACCTATAGGTGACCTGTGGTCAGACACACCACACTGTCACAGTATGACAGATGCAACCCCAGCCAGATGCTATGGATCTCCCATCAATTGCCCCTAGATGCTTGTCACACTGTGAGCCAACTGGTTTCACTGAACTCTATCTTTCACACAGGGGTTTCTAATCTCCAATCTCCAAGAACTCACTTTGGAACCTTCTCCCAAACTGATGCTTTCTCTCAGACGCCTTCTGCAAGGGTCCACCTGTAGAGTTTTGAACACTCCTTCCAATGTTGCTTTCCCCTCATCACCACATGCATTCAAGATTTCTTCCACGCACTCTCTTTTAACACACAAATACCGAAATGCAAATCAAACTTAAACTTTAAAGCTAAAACTCATTCCCAACACACAAATAAAAATGTATCTATTTCCTAATACCACCTACAATTAAAACCTGAAGGCATGAGACTCCACATTTACAATTGTTAATTTTCTGTGCCAGAGAGGTTGATGGGCAATGATTAACATTTATTGCCTTGTTTAAAAGGTTGAAATGAGCAAGACTTAAATTTCTATAGTAAGCTTAGTTTGTAAGTCCTGCACAAATGCAGCAACTTACTGCTGTTCAATTCATTTGAATGATTAAGTAAACTGCAAGGTATTGTTTTTGTAAAACTAACTGTGGAGGGATGCACATAGATCACAGCTTTTGGATATTTGTGAATAACTACTCATCTGCTCTCACTGGAAATTTCTGTAGCATTTGTGCATAAATAACAGTGAGTGGCATTAGCCTCACTGTCATTTTGGCAGAAAATAATGAGTGATAAGTTTGACAGGGGGTTAAATGTTACATAGCATGATACAGACTCAAGCTAAGAAGAAAAGTTGAAGACCTTGTCATGCCCCAGTACATTGTGAATTTCAAACTATTTTTTAGGCAAAGGAAACATGTAAACCTGGTCTGTGACAAACTAATTTAGATGTAGCTATTCTAAATGAAATATAAATGTTAGCACGCAAGTGAAAATGGATAGTTTGGAAAAATTGAAAAGAGAAGTTGATAGATATTTTATAGAGAAAAAGAAATGAGGGGTATGAAAGGCAATGTAGTGAATATTAATTTTTGATCTATTAGATGGCCTGATTTGGGGAAAATTGACCAAAAAAAAACTCAAATGAATTACATGGTGTTAAGTAATGTTGCAAACCAAACGTAAATAATCTGAACCGCTTGTTAGGATTCACAGAATCGCAAAATCACAGTGCAGAAGAGGCCCTTCGGTCCATCGAGTCTGCACTGACATGTGAGAAACACCTGACCTACCTACCTAATCCCATTTACCAGCACTTGGCCCATTGCCTTGAATGTTATGATGTGCCAAGTAATCATCCAGGTACTTTTTAAAGGATGTGTGGCAACCCGCCTCCATCACCCTCCGAGGCAGTGCATTCCAGACTGTCACCACCCTCTGGGTAAAAAAGTTTTTCCTCACATCCCCCCTAAACCTCCTGCACCTCACCTTGAACTTATGCCCCCTTGTGACTGACCTTTCAACTAAGGGGAACAGCTGCTCCCTATCCACCCTGTCCATGCCCCTCATAATCTTGTACACCTCGATCAGGTCACCCCTCCATCTTCTCTACTCCAACGAAAACAACCCAAGTCTATCCAATCTCTCTTCATAACTTAAATGTTTCACCCCAGACAATATCCTGGTGAATCTCCTCTGCACCCCCTCCAGTGCAATCACATCCTTCCTGTAATGTGGTGACCAGAATAGCACACAGTACTCCAGCTGTAGCCTCACCAAGGTTCTATAACCTCCAACATGACCTCCCTACATTTGTAATCTATGCCTTTTCAGGGTTAAATTCCATCTGCCACTTATCTGCCCATTTGACCATCCTGTCTATATCTTCCTGTAGCCCAAGACACTCAACCTCACTGTTAACCACCTGGCCAATCTTTGTACATACAAAAAGATTGCACACTTGGAGTGTCTCTGTGTCCAATGGTATCTGTCGCAGAGGCAGTCAGCTGGTTTTGCATTCCCCACCCATAGGAAGAGCGTGGTTGCTAAGATTTTATTTTGTTCACAGGGAGTTTCAGATGTCAAATTTGTTTTTCAGGTGCTGGGTAACCTGGTGCATTTTCATTATTACCTTGTTTCTCTTTGGTATTTCTACCCATAAAGTTTGAAATACCAAAAGGTAGATTTTCTGCTTTGGACATAATTGGCAAAAACGGCACAAACTGCACATAAAATTGCTCCCCTTTTGAAAAGTACCTTCCTTTTCCAGTTTCCGCTCAAACTGCTTTGTGTATCACCAAATGCAAAATCTGCCATGAACCAATGCCAGTGTGTTGCATTTTAAAATGTTTTAATTAAAACGATTGCCTTTAAAAATACAGTTAACGGTGGTAACTGAGTTCAGTTTGATTAATACAGATGAAAATGGCACAAAAGGATGCATTGTACAGCACAGTGACAACCTACTCACTGTGAGTAACACAATTACTCACAATTAAACTACTAAAACTGATTTTGAAAAAAATGTACAGGAACATTTCCTATTTAGATTGGGGTAAATTAGGCCATTTCTGAGTAAATTACAAAAAAATTACATTCAACACATTTTAAAACATTCCTATTAGTGCCCTTGAACCCAAAAGAAAAAAATAATTTTGGATAAAAGCAAAATGCTGCAGATGTTTGGAGAAGAGTCATATGGACTTGAAACATTAACTCTGCTTCTCTCTCCACAGATGCTGCCAGACCTGCTGAGTTTTTCCAGAATTTTCTGTTTTTATTTCAACTTAATTTTAGAGCCTTCTCAGTAACCTGCAAATTAGTTGAAACTCTCAATCATGCTTATTTCATTCTTGGGACGTAACCATGAGCAGGGCCTGCATCCATATCTGTTGTTTTAAACTAATGCAAAGGATCACTGAACCTCAAATTGCATTGAAAATAACTTACACTTACAATTCCATAAGCTTTTGCGCAAGTTACACCAATTACGCCGAGAAAAACAGTGCCAAAGTTCCCAGCTCTGATATCCCAGCATGCAAAGGTGATACCAGGTTAAAACATTTTCAAGTCAATTAAGTTCCATTGTGGAATAATGTGGGGTAAAAGTACCACATTTTTCCTAAGACATCCTATTTATTCAATCTGCCCAGTCACGGGGCTATAATCTTATTTGCCACCTCTGTAAAAATGCTTCGGCCATCAGCTCCTGCAAACATTAGATCCCATGACTGATAGTACATCTCTCCTTCCAATCTTTGGGAATCAATAGACAATTAATTACCATAATCAAGTGGGGAAGCTGTACGTACAAAAAGATTGCACACTTGGAATGTCTCTGTGTCCAATGGTATCTGTTCCAGAGGCAGTCAGCTGGCTTTGCATTCCCCAGTTGTAGGAAGAGCATGGTTGCTAAGATTTTTTAATTCCCCAAGTTTGCTGTAAGTTGACTAGGTCACATGCCAGCTCATGACAGTATTATCATGGTTTGAATTTATATAAATGATCATTAAGTTATGAATCTCATACTACCCCACATGTCATTTTCCTTCTGCAATAGAAATAAGACAAAGCTTTCAGTATTACAGTAGCAAGGCAATTGTCAGAAGAGAGCGAGACCATTAAAGGATGAAAATGCTCTTGAAACTGACAATAAGTGCAAGTAAATATTCTGAAAGAATGGTTCCCCACTGCCTTCACAAAAGAAGACTTAATTATCGCAAAAAAGACTAGCAAGGCACATTTCAAGACATCAATGTAAATGACATGCAAGTCCCAGACAAGCTGAAGCTGCTTAAAACAAATAAATCCTAGAATGTTGAGGGGGACTAGCAAGGAGATTTGTGAGACACCACAGCATTTATGAGCAAGTCAATGGATGCCAGAGAAGAAATGCAGATTGGAAAATGGTGAATGTGGTAGCTATTTTCAAAAAGGCAGGCAAAAAGGAAACAAGCAACTATTGCCAGGTTTGTCTTACTTTAATTCCATGTAATATAATGGAATTGATTATCAATAGCTAACTCCATGAATGATATGTGCAACATCAGCACAACTTGCCATGCAAAACAAATTTAAAATCTAAACTTATAGGGGTAAGTCTGCAATTGCCCTGCTGCTGCAAATTCTGGCTCTTTATGTGGTTCAGTTTATCTGCGCTCCTTTAAACAAGGTTGTGAAACTTGCATCATAAAAACAGAAAATGCTGGAAAAACTCAGCAGGTCTCATAGCATCTGTGCAGACAGAAACAGAGCTAACGTTTCAAGTCCGTATTATCATGGTTCTTCAGAACTCTGAAAAAGAGTCATATGGATTCAAAACGTTAACTCTGTTTCTCTCTCCACAGGTGCTGCCAGACATGCTGAGTTTTTCCAGCATTTTCTGTTTTTATTTCAGATTTCCAGAATCCACAGAATTTTGTTTTTATCTTAGTATGAAACCTGTATAACTTTCATATTTAAGTATCGGGAACCTGAAATTTGTGCACAGCATTTTTATAATTCTACAGTTTAATTGGTGAATAAATCCTGCTTTAGAACACCAACGTTTGAATTTTACCAGGGGGTGTACTGCTCAATGCTCGCTCCCACTGCCCTTACCCCCTATTCTCTCCGCACCGCCGCCCCGCCCCCCCCCACCCCGTCCCCCACTCCCACCCCCGATCCCCCGACCGGAAATATGTCGGTGCCACATTGACTGATGTTCAAAAAGGCCACCCTGGGCGGACTTGAGGCAGTAAGGGTCAGACTTCTACACCTCAGTGGGAGGAAGTCCTGCCCTTGAGAGCTGCCGACCAATCTGATTGGCCAGAAGCTCTAGAAGTCCCAGCAGCGCTAGAACTGAGCAGTGGACACTGCTGGGATTGCAAGTAGGCCCTGGGATGATCCTAGAGAGTGATAAGTTCGGGATATTGGATGGGGAGGGATTGGGGAGCCTAGGAAGGGGGAAGAGGGGGTGAGGCAGATGGGTTTTGGAGCCAGACAGGGAAGGACAAAGTGGAGGTAACATCTTTGAGGGCACCTACCCACCTCCCCCCCAACCACCTCCCATGTGTACAGTGCATCCCCTGAAGGACTACCCAACGGCCCCCCCCCCACACCCCTCACTTCTTTCCTGCCTTTTAACCACGTGTTTACGAAGTGGCCTGCCCACTCCCACCTGCCTGCCCACGCCAACCATATTATGGCATGGGCAGCATAATATTTGGGCCAATTCCCTTGTTAATAAGCTCAATTGCGCATTAATTACTTTTTAAATATGGTGGTCTGCCGATTTTGGTGCCGGTCTGCCTATTGTTTTATGGGGATTGGGTCGGCAGTGGAAGCCAAGGCAGTGGGCTTGCCACTCATCATATTTTACGTGCTCCCCACCCTCAATAGAAACATGCCCAGCAGTGGGCCGTGAACCCCAGCCCCAAGACATAACTACAGCAGCAATTCAAGATTTATATAAATTAATGGGAATGTGAGTTCAAACTCTGTGGGCACCCAAAAGTTTGGACAACTGACTTACTGGCAGGAGAGAGAGGCAACCTGAACTTCTTCATCCTTTCACTGTCTGTTTTTAAGCAGAGGTGTTTTTGAATTTTATTTAAAGTAGGCTGTGGCATGTTTCCCCAAACCCTCAGTTTGTGTGGTCTAATGTTATAAGTAACACACAGCAAACTCTCTTTATGATTAATTCAGAAGGTTAATTTATTTCATATTCAAACCGAGGGTGGGAAGGGGATGGGGGATGATGTTTGCAACCTCACATGCGCACACACATATAGAGATACATTAAGAGGGATAGAAAAGAGGGAGTTTTTACAACAATAGACAATAACAGTAAAAGAACCAAGAGGAGGAGTCAGTTCAGATGTATCCTTGGTTGGAGACAGCAGCATGAAAGTCCTTGAAAGCAAATGGCGATGCAGTAAGATGTGATTTATATGCCTGGACTGCTTGGCAGATGGCGGTCATATGCTTTTGAAATAAAGCAGGCTTCAAGCAGTTGAGAGATGGTGGCCAGCTGCTTGGTCAGCTGGGAGCCCTGCTGTTGTTCTTTTCAGGTTGGAAGTAATCAGCAGACTAACCTGTGAGGCTAGAAATGTAATATTAAAACTGTCCAAGAAGCTAGAAGCATGGTGCCATGTGATGTGGCTCTCTAATGAGCAGTTTCTCTGCCTCTGGCCAAAATCTATTGTTTCCCTTAAGAGTGAAATGGTGGCTATTAACACCTCTCAGGTATAGTGAGTGTTGATGTCTCTGTCTTTGTTACCACCCGAGCTGGGAGCCAATTCATCTGTTAGCCTTCTAGTTTCATGATTATAATGTGGCCTTACAATGGGAAGTGAGATTCCTCAAGGATGAAAGTGGAACTCCTTTGTTCTTGTAATCTCTATTAGTAACTTACAGAACAGATGGGCAATTGTGTAAGTCATGTGACCTGCAGCAGCCATCCTTTGGTTCAGAAAGAGTCAATTTAAAAATAGCCAAAAAAATGGGCCAGAAGTTTACGTTAAACATGCAAGCACTCGCTTGACCCTGAATTGCATGAAATCACATGACAGATTTTTAATCAGTAAGGGAATCAAGGGTTATGGGGAAAAGGCAGAAAAGTGGGGTTGAGGATTATCAGATCCACCGTGATCTCATTGAATGGCTGAGCAGACTCAATGGGCCAAACGGCCTACTTCTGCCCCTATGTCAGATGGTAAGACATCGTGTGTGTGTCCAGATGTCATCGCGCTCGTGCGCAACATTACAGTCAGTGAGTGTTTGGGAGTTGGAAGCGCTCCCACAGACAACCAAGCAGGCAATTAAGCCCATTAAGGAGCCAATTGTCAGTGATCTTCCATGGCCCGTCCACTTTTATGGATAGTGGACAGGCCAATCAGCCAGGCAGCCTTCGACTTTTCACTACCAGCTCCATCCTGCATGGGATAAAATGTCTGGGATTAAATAAAATAAAGAAAGATGTTTGAGGCATGGGGTGTTATGTAGCCTGCTGTCAGGCGCTTGAATTAGCAGTATTGGCACAGTTTGCAGCAGTTTATTGACCTCATTTCATTATTACAGTGCTGCAGCTCCCTGAGGCAGCTCCACAGCAGCTGCCTGCCTTCAGGGAGCGCCCGCCCACACCCTCACTTTTCTCGGCTCCTGCCCACTTCCTGCACTCCCTGACAGAGCAGATCCTTTCTCAGTGTGCGTTTCACACTGGCTGCCAATTAATTGGCCAACCAGCATGAATTCGCGGTTGGGGGCGGATCACGGCCGGAAGCACATATTGTGTCCACTTCCTGGCCTGCCGATCACACGCGCCTGACAAGTGCAAGATCCAGGCCACAGTTTTGATGTACACAGTTTTGATTTCTTTTCATGTCTTATTGGCACGACATCTGCCTTAGAATCTTGAATCCCTCCTCAGATTCTCTGACCTCCCTTCCCATCAGTGTAAACTTCTTGAATTTCAGTGATCAAGAGGAAAGTACAGATTTATTCTTTTAGAAGGGATGTTCAGTAGTCCCCTCAGGAATCTAGTTGCGTTTGGCAGAATTCATTTTAGGCCAAATTTTGCATGAACTGTAGATGGAACGGACCTTATTGTTGCAAGAGACTTTTTCACTCTATGGGCAAAATTTTACAGGTCCCCATCTGTAGTAGTGGTCAGGTGGGGGTCCTGTAAAATTCCTCAAGTGGCATTTCCACCGTTTACCTGCCTCCCCTCGGCGTGTCTAAAACTTTACAGAGGATGGGTGAGGCCTGGGGTGTCCTGCCTGCCTTTGCCTCAATTGAGACTCAATTGATGATGGCCACTTGTGGACCACTGCCCTCCCAGTTGCAAATTTGAAGACAGCGGGAGGAGGTCAGGTACAGGGGTGGGGAAGCCCAGCAGGTTACCCTGCTCAGTTCTCGAGTGGGAAAGAGGGGGTCGCTTCCCTCATGGGCTCCCTTTCTCGATTGGGCCCCCCTCATGGTGATCTTCCTCCAAGGCGTTTCTCCCCCATTTGCCTTTCCAATCTGACTCCCATTTAAAAAAAAAACGTTTGCAGTTTATGAGCGATATTAACAATTAGTGTCAGAAGTCAGTCTAACTGACTCTTAACTTTTTCTTCTTCCTAATCTACATGTTGCTCCTTGGAGCTATCACCCAAAGACATGCGTCAACTTCCATATGTAGGCTGTCTACATCTACCTCTCCACTTCTCTCAACTCCTTCATTTTGCCTGTGTTGTGAGATTGTTTGGCCAACTTTCATTTGGATGAACTTCAACATCCTCTACTGAAGAAATGGACTGAAGCCATCATCTGTGGTCCCACCATATACCTTGTAGCATGCCAGCAAATCTACCCCGCCCCCCCAGCCCACCAGTCTCAGGTTGAACCATCACAAAGAGTATTTATTTCCACCAGTGTGACATCACCACTTCCACCCTCTTTTTTTATTCATTCACAGGATGTGGGCTTTCCTGGCTGAGCCAGCATTTATTGCCCATCCCTAGTTGCCCTTGAGAAGGTGGTGTTGAGCTGCCTTCTTGAACTGCTGCAGTCCGTGTGGTGTAGGTACACCCACAGTGCTGTTAGGAAGGGAGTTCCAGGATTTTGACCCAGCGACAGTGAAGGAATGACAGTATATTTCCAAGTCAGGATGGTGAGTGACTTGGAAGGGAACTTTCAGGTGGTGACGTTGCCATCTATCCGCTGCCCTTGTCGTTCTAGGTAGTAGTGGTCGTGGGTTTGGAAGGTGCAGACTAAAGAACCATGGTGAATTCCTGCAGTGCATCTTGCAGATTGTACACACTGCTGCTACTGTGGAGGAGGGAGTGAATGTTTGTGGATGTGGTGCCAATCAAGTGGGCTGCTTTGCCCTGGACAATGTTGAGCTTCTTCAGTGTTGTGGGAGCTGCACTCATCCAGGCAAGTGGGGAGTATTCCATCACACTCCTGACTTGTGCCTTGTAGATGGTGGACAGGCTTTGGGGAGTCAGGAGGGAGTTACTCGTCACCCGATTCCTAGCCTCTGACCTGCTCTTGTAGCCACAGTATTTATATGGCTAGTCCAGTTCAGTTTCTGGTCAATGGTAGCCTCCAGGATGTTGACAGTGGAGAATTCAGTGATGCTAATGCCATTGAACATCAAGGGGCGATGGTTGGATTTTCCCTTGTTGGAGATGGTCATTGCCTGATGCTTGTGTCTTGCGAACGTTACTTGCCACTTGTCAGCCCAACCCTTGATATGGTCCAGGTCTTTCTGCATTTGGACATAGACTGCTTCAGTATCTGAGGAGCCATGAATGGTGCTGAACATTGTGCAATCATCAGCGAACATTCCCACTTCCGACCTTACGATGGAAGGATGGTCATTGATGAAGCAGCTGAAAATGGTTGGGCTGAGGACACTACCCTGAGGAACACCTGCAATGATGTCCTGGAGCTGAGATGATTGACCAACAACCACAATATCTTCCTTTGTGCTAGGTATGACTCCAACCAGCAGAGAGTTTTCCCCCTGATTGTCACTTTTTGGAGATGCTCATTGCCTGGAACTTGCGCTAGGGCTCCTTGGTGCCACACTCGGTCAAATGCGACCTTGATGTCAAGGGCACTCAATCTCACCTCATCTCGGGAGTTCAGCTCTTTTGCCCATGTTTGAAACAAGTCTGTAATGAGGTCAAGAGCTGAGTGGCACTGGCAGAACCCACCTGGGTGTCAGTGACCAGCTTATTGCTAAGCAAGTGCCGCTTGATAGCACTGTTGATGACCCCTTCCATTACTTCACTGATGATCAAGAGTAGACTGATGGGGTGGTAATTGGCTGGGTTGGATTTGTCCTGCTTTTTGTGTAGAGGACGTACCTGGGCAATTTTCCACACAGCTGGGTGCCAGTGTTATAGCTGTACTGGAACAGCTTGGCTAGGGGCATGGCAAGTTGTGGAGCACAAGTCTTCAGTACTATTGCCTAACCGTTGTCAGGACCCATAGCCTTTACAGTATCCAGTGCCTTCAGCCATTTCTTGATATCACGTGGAGTGAATCGAATTGGCTGAAGACTGGCATTTGTGATGCTGGGGACCTCTGGAGGAGGCCGAGATGGATCATCGACTTGGCATTCCTGGCTGAAGATTATTGCGAATGCTTCAGCCTTATCTTTCACGATGCTGTGCTGGGCTCCTCCATCATTGAGGATGGGGGTATTTGTGCAGGCGCCTCCAGTGAGTTGTTTAATTGTCCACCACCATTCATGACTGGATGTGACAGGTCTGCAGAGCTTTGATATGATCCGTTGGTTGTGGGATTACTTAGCTCTGTCTATCACTTGCTGCTTATGCTGTTTGGCAGGCAAGTAGTCCTGCTTTGGGTTTTGGAGCCAGGCAGGGAAGAACAAAATGGAGATAACAACTTTGGGGGCACCTACCTTCACAGGTTGACAACTCATTTTTAGGTGTGCCTGGTGCTGCTCCTGGCATGCCCACCTGCACTCTTGATTGAACCAAGGTTGATCCTCTGGCTTGATGGTAATGGTAGAGTGGGGGATATACAGGGCCATGAGGTTACAGATTGTGTTTGAATACAATTTTGCAGCTGCTGATGGCCCACAGTGCCTCATGGATGCCCAGTCTTGAGTTACTGGATCTGTTCGAAATCTGACCCATTTAGCACAGTGGTAGTGCCACACAACACGATGGAGGGTATCCCCAATGTGAAAGCAGGATTTCATCTCCACAAAGACTGTGCGGTGGTGACTCCTACCAATACTGTCTTACATAAAACTATAAAAGTATAAATAAAAGCAGGAGTAGCCACGTTGGCCCCTTGAGCCTGCTCCTCCATTCAATAAGATCATGGCTGACCTGATTGTGGTCTTAACTCCATTTTGCTGCCTGCCCCCCCCCATAACCCTTGACTCCCTTGGCCATCTGGTACTGAAATCCTCATCCATGCCTTTGTCACCTCCAGACTGTGGACTATTCCAAACTTTCCTGGCTGGCTTCTCATCTTGCATCGGCTCGTCCAATACTCAGCTGCGTCAATCACATGTCACATTCTGCCATTCACCCATCATCCCTGTTCTCGCTACATTGGCTCCCAACACCTCAGATTTAAAATTCTCATCCTTGTTTTTAAATCTCGTTATAATCCCACCCCTCTCTATCTCTGCCACCTCGTCCATTCCGCTTTTGACAACACTCATGTGAACTGCCTTGGGATGTTTTACTATTCTAAAGTTGATATGCAAGCACAAGTTACTGTTGTTTTATTGGTCATTGTTAGAAAAGGCCAGAGGATGAATGATTGCAATGTTATAAACAAACTTTTCTTTATTTCAGTTTTGTTATCAACCTTTTAAGTTTTCTCATTCCAAACACCTTCCCTCTTCAGCCATAGGGCAGACAGGTAACTTAGCTATGTCACTCGGTAAGTAACCTCTAAAAATAAGAACTTGCAGTTACATTGTTTATTATCACATCCCTCAAAGGCATTTCAAGACACTTTACATGCAATGAATTTCCCTAAGCTGCCTTTGCTGTTGTGTAGGTAAGCACAATGGTCATTTTGTGAATAGCAATGTTCCACAAACTGCATTCCTGCAACGAGGTTGAAATCTACAATGTTTTGAATCAGACACTCAAAAATTGGTAACTTGCTTGTTCCTCTTGACCTTGGATGAGTGGGGTGGCAGAATTGTGGACGAATCAGCTGGAATGAGTCTGCAAAAGGAGGACACACACATTTTGGCGGTTTTCCATTTCCAGGGCAGTCTGTGTAATACTTGTTTTGACAGGCAGGTGTTCCATTGCTGTTTTACCGCTACCATCATTTCAGCTCGAAGATGACCTGTTCAGTTACTTAACACTCTCATCTCCTGGTATACATCTATAAAATCTTATATTTATAGTGACATATCCTGATATAAAAACTCAGGATAAAATATTACACACACTTGAGGTTTAATATAACTGCAGGCAATGGTGCTAAGTGGGCTACATCAAATTAATTGCCCATTATACAGCAGCACTGACCTTCCTCTCCATTGTCTAACTTGTCCGCCCTATACCATCGCCTAAAGTTACAATTACCCAAATGACATTCTGTTAGCGTTGCTGCCAGTAGGGCAGATATTTTGCTCACAGCAATATCCCATAAACAATCTTAAGATGAATGACCTGATAATTCTTTTTTTGGTGATATTGGTTGAGGAAAGGTTATTCGTTCAGAACAGTGGAGCTCCCTACAGTGCTTCAAATCATGCCATAGGATCTTTAGCATCTATCTGAATGGTCCAGTGTTTGTGATAATTCACCAATACTCTGGCATAGGGCTCCAATCTACAATCTCATAACTTTACGAGTTCAGTCAAGACCAGTAACTTTAAAAAAAAAAGAAATCTGAAATCCCAGTTACTTACTGAAAGAATGAAGCCACAAGATCCCACAGTTTAAAACTGAAGAATTTTTATTATATAAAAGTCAACCAAAGCAAACACTAAATACTATCTTGGGTAACTACCTATACTCTGAAACACAGAATTAACAAAAGTTAAACATGAATTAGCTGGCACATTGTGGTCAATTGTAAGTTATGAATTACACATTAAATGGCAAATGCAACTAAGACAGATGTTACGAATTGGCTCAACAGTCCATTTAGCATATGGGTCATCAATCTCAATCACAAAGTCCTTCAAAACTCTGTCTTCCTCATGAAGAATTTTAGCTCCTCTCCTTCTAGGATCTAGTCTGGTCCTCAGCCAACAACAGCACTTAACTAACCCGAGTTCCACGGGCGTGGCCTTCACCAAAAAATGCACACATAAGCAGAACCTGCTTAACTCAGTCTGATGGCGTAGATCCACCAATGTTATCTTAAAGTAACAGAAACAGCTGCAACAATTGTATTTTTTTATTTTTAGCTTCTGGCTCTAGCCTGTCTTTTTCAGGCTGCCTGTGCTGCACCAACGGACTCATCGACCTCCACTGAGCTCTGAGGGCTCTCTGTGCCCTTTTATATGGTTTAAACCAGGTTCAGTCTCCCCGGAGGTTTTGGAAACAGGGAGGGTCAGTTTCCTTTCCCAGTTTCCCTTTTTGTTTCCGTTTTTAATTAGGGTCTGTCTCAAAAAATACAAACTTTTGTATTCTTTTCTGTATTCCATTACAAGAGGCAAAAGTGCTGCTAACTGTGTCAGCTGATCTTACCTGAGGCAATAGTAGAGGCTTGACAATTAGACTCAGCATCAGTGGTCCTACAAAGGGTCAGGTTCCCAGCTCTTGATTGATACCCAAATAAGCCTGCAGCAAAATGCATGCAGGGCAAAGAAAGGATTAGACTTGAATGTGATGGCTGCTACAGTTAAATAGTCCATGAAGATAATCTGCTAAATTTCACAGATGAAAAATGGCTACTTGGACAAGGCAATAGAGGAAGGCTCGGCCATAGAGAAACCCATCAACAAGTCTTCTTAATACTATCAGGAGAGAAAATTGAGAGCAGGAAAATGAAGGAAAAGCAGATAGCTGTATCTGACTAAAATCTATCAGCGTGCAGATATTCATCTGAACTCCCTGCCAAAAAATCCATACTTTTCAAATTTTAACTTAAAAGTAGACCGTTATTAGATGGAATAACAAGAGGAGGTTGGGGGGTGTTGTGGGGGGGGGGCATGGGGGGGGTGGGGCATGGGGGGGGGTGGGGGCATAGGGTGAGGGGCAGGGATGTGCTAGCATGCATTTGTGTAATGGTTACAACAAAGAACTGCCAAAAGCAACAATGGGCAGTTTTCTATCTCCCATTTGAATAATATTTTCACTTGCAGCATGTGGCTGCAGGAGGTTTCCTATTGGGGATTAAACTTGTACTGAAGTAATTAGGGATGTCAGTCAAAACATCTGAAAACCTTATTCTAGAGAAAAGACTGGAAGGGGAAAAACTTCCATTATATTCCAGTCCCTCAAGACCCAGAAGTAGCCACTATTTCCCCCTAAATATGATGACCACAGCCCAACAAACTGCCAGTGGCTGTCCTTTACAGGGACCACAGATTTGAGGAAGGAAATTGCTCTCAATCCTCTCTTCATTTCATTTTTAACTAACAGTCTACAAAATTAATTAATAGTTGTGGCACCAGATATAACAAACAATGACTTTCTTTAGGGTTATTTAAGTGAAATATATGAGGAAATTTAGTGTTCATTATTATTGGGTTTGAATCAGATTATTTAGGTTTGAATCTAGTTTTGATTCGGATTATTTTAACATGTAGTATTTCTTCACCCTTTTCCCCCTGATATTTTTTCCACTTCACTCCAGAATATCTGGTAAATCACAGACTGTACCAGTAGCACCAGGAGGAGGACAGGGTGTGTTCAGCTGTAGAAAATCTGCAGCAGATTACTGTATAGAATGTGCTGTGAAATGATCATGTATAACCCCAGCATTTAGCTTTTCTTACTAACGAGAATTGTTTTGTGACTCTGTGCACAATTCTCATCTGGCTGATGTTTATTTCTATTGTATTAAGCGTGTTATTTTAACAAAAGGTTATGCTACACAGGGCTTTTATCTTACAGCTAGGAACTAAATTAAAAAGCAGAACCACAAAGGTAATAACCTCTGGATTACTACCTGAGCCATGAGCAAATTGGCATAGGGTATATAAGATCAGAGTGTTGAAAGCGATGGTTTGGGAGAAATGGGTTTTGATTCACAGGGCACCAGCACTAATACTGTGGAAAGAGGGAGCTGCTCCATTGGGATGTGTTTCGCTACAGCTGCGCTGGGACCACTGCCCTGGTGAATCAAATAACCAGGGCTGTAGAGAAGGCTGTAAATTAAATAATAGGGGTCGGGGGGTGGAGGGGGTGTGGTGTGGTGGGGTGGGAGACCTCAGGTGAGGGTGTTATGACATGGCAGATGATGTGTGCCAGGTGGATCAAATCCACAAGGGAAACTTGATCATGCTATCTTAATTTTGCAATTTGTATTTATTTCGAGCTGCATGCACTGAATTCAGAAGTAATAAGTCTACCAAGGCTTTTAGATATTTTTTAAAAAACTAAATTAAAATATTTATTAACGAAAGAAAATATTTCATGCACATACATAGGACTACAAATTACTACCATAATAACTCCAAAAATTCCTAATTAACCTCACTCCCAGTTACACCCCCTTTAAGGCAACAGTCCAAAAATAGATTTTAGATTTTAAACAGATCCAGCAAATTAACACAACACCCTGGATGGTGGAATTCAAAATGGCTTTCTCTAGCCTCAGTTTCTGTAGGCAACATGTTTATGCACAACTGCTAGAGATTTTGTTAAGGCTATGTCACACATTTTGTTAGATCTCACAATGCCTTCTCCTGACACACAGCCTCATTCTCTTTTATATATGTTTATTTCTTCTTAATATGCAAATTCTATTGTTTTATAAGTCTTTGAAACTATCTCCCTCATAACATAAAACTTTCATGTTGTCACTATATATTGTCAGTAACTCTTGGGAAAAATAAGGACATTCCTTAGCTTGCTTGTCTGGCTATTTGTAAACAGACTGAGATCTCTTTGAAATCCAAATCCCCCTTCATATATCTAAAAATGCAAATTACCATCACACTTTACATGCTAAGGTAGCAACCATGTTTACTCATTAGCATGTCAAGCATCTAGCTTCTTTTGATGAGTCAAAGCCTGCAGTCTATTTGACTCCAAATGTAATTAAAACATACAAAAGGGTAATGCTGCTGATGTGGTGTAGATGGACTTTTGTAAGGCATTTGACACAGTGCTGCACAACAGACTTATGAGAAAAGTTATTGTTCATGGAATAAAAGGGACAGTAGCAATGTAGATACAAAACTGGCTGAAAAATAGGAAGCAGAAAGTAATGGTCAATGGATATTTTTTGGGCTGGAGGAAGATTTGTAGTGGAGTTCCCCAGGGGTCAGTATTTGGACCCTTGCTTTCATTGTTTATATTAATCATCTAGATCTTGGTGTGCAGGGGATAAGTTCAAAGTTTACGGATGATGCAAAGCTTGGGATGCTCTTGGCTCGGATGATTAAGATGTATAATCAATTTGGGTAGCAATAAGAAATAGCAAGAGAGAGAAATGACTGATGGGATTAGTCTTTGGGGGCCACTAATAGTAGCTTTACTGTAGGACACTGTATGAATCAAAAAAAAGTGGGGGCTTATAAGGAATCTACAGCAACAAAAGTGGGCAACTTTAATCTTCAGAAGGATTGGACATATCAAATTGGCAAAAGTAGCCTTGAGGACAAATTCATAGTGTATTTGAAACTGTCTCCATGATCAATGCATTTGGAACCAAACAGAAAACAGATTAATTTAGACCTAGTAATGTGCAACGAGACAGAATTAATTAATGATCTCATAGTAAAGGATCCTTTTGGTAAGAATGATCATAATATGATAAAGTTTCACATTCAGTTTGAGGGTGAAAAACCTGAGTATAAAACTAGTGTCTTAAACTTAAATAAAGGAAATCACAAAGGTATGAAGACAGAGTTGGCTGAAGTGGACTGGGAAAATAGATTAAACTGTAAGAAGATGGATAAACAGTAGCAGATATTTAACAAAATATTTCATAATTCTCAACAATGTTGTATTTCATTGGGAAAGAAGGACTCCATGAGAGAGATGAACCATCAATGACTAAGGAATTTAAGAATAGAATCACATTGAAAGAAAAGGTGTACAATGTGGCAAAGATTAGTGGTAGGGCAGAATATTGGGAACATTTTAGAAACCAACAAAGGATGACTAAATAAAAAAGAGGGAGAAAATAGATTATGAGAGAAAAATAGCAAGAAATATAAAACAGACAGTAAGAGGTTTTACACGTATGCATAAAGGAAGGGAGTAGCTAAAGTAAATGTGAGTCCCTTAGAGGATTAGGCTGGGAAATTAAAAATGGGAAACAAGGAAATAGCAGAGACTTCAAGCAAATATTTTGCATCTGTCTTCATAATAGAAGACACTAAAAGTATTCCAGTAACAGTCAATAATCAATGGGCAAAAGAGAGGAAGGAACTTAAAACAATTACTATCATAGAGTCATAAATGGCACAGAAGGAGGTCATTTGGCCCATCGAGTCCATGCCAGCTCCATGCGGAGCAATCCAATCAGCCTCTCTCGTCCTCATAGGACCATTTTTAAAAATCATGTTAGCCAATTCATTTGAGAAGTAAGAGTCAAGGGCAGAGGGCAGGTTTATAAGCGTGAAAGGGAGTTGCTAGGCACATAACAGATAAGTTGCATCCAGGATTGTTACCTGTGGCACAGCAAAATGATTTATTTCATGTAAAGGAGAACATTACGCGAAACAAAGACTGAGCTGTCAATTTAGATCCAACTCATAAAACTCCAGTGGAAACATTGCATTTACACAGATACAAAATACCAGGCAAAATGTTGAGATTAAAGGCTGACAAGTCCGTGGACCTTATGGCCTGCATCCTTAAAAGAGTGTGTTGCCCCACCACACCCCCTCACTTCCAACCCTGAAATGGAAGACTAGTACATCAATCACTGAATTCCAGGCGAGCAAACTACCAGACGCTCACCAAATTCCACAAAGTACGATTAAGCACACCCTCACAGGATTACTGCGCACTTCCTGGCACTCCAACCCCTGCTTCTTGTGGGTCAAAAAATTTTAACTCCCCCAAACATTTCCACTTGTGGGGACACCAAAACTAAGATATTATCATTAGATCAAACAGGGAACTCAGGAGAAACATCTTTCTGTTGGCATCGTTGTGGGCCTTAGATGAGGTTGCCCTTGCTCAGGATTGATAGTGACTGCCGGAGGCAAGGCTGTTGGTAAACTTTACCTTTTATTGAACATTCTACTAACAGTGTACAGTACAGGGCTTAGCACAAAGTTTTCATAGAACTATCGCCACCAGCTCACCACTGCTGTCCAGGAGACATGGCCAGCAAAGGCAAAAAAGGCTGCAGCCCCCCCCTCCGCTTCAATGACAGGTCCCTCGAGTGACTGCTGGCTGCCATGGAGGCCCAATGGGATTTGCTCTACCCCCACTCTGGCCGCAGGATGGGTAGCATTGTCACCAAACTGGCTTGGGAGGTGGTGGCAGCGGTGGTCAGCGCGAAAGCCCTGCAGAGGAGGACAGCCACCCAGTGCTGCAAAAGGATGAATGATCTTCTCCGTTCCGCCAGGGTAAGTCACTCTTTTCATCATCACTCCCAATTCTCACACTCACAAACCCATCACATATCCACAGGGCCCTCACTCACAGCCAGTGCAAGGAACATCACACTCACCGTCATTGTCCTCATCCCATCCATGGGACCACTCACCACCCACACAGGCCAGGCATACTTATCATCTGGTATGGCAGGAGTACACTCTCCCCATCTCTATCCATGCAGGACAAACTGGCTCACAACAGGAGGGAAAGGTCGCAGGCAGGTGGAGGGATGCTGGAAATCAAAGTTCTCACAAAATTTGAAAACTGAGCCATCCAGCTGGCCGGCAATGACTGGGACCGGTTCTGTGCTGATGGTGAGGTCGGCGCTGCTCTACCAAGGGAGGATCCAGCAGTACACCATCCATCAGACAACCGTGCCATGAGTGATGTGTCCTCTTTCACAGGCCACTGCCATGCACTAATTATCTCCCCTTGTTTCTGCAGGCACATCTGCCAAACAGTCCATGACCCAGGGCCTTCAATCAAGCTCCGAAGAAACTTCAGAAGAGTAACCTGGAGGCATCCTCCTTGAAGTCCCATCACAGTGCGAACACACACCCTCCACCAGCACAGAGACACACACCTCGGTGGGACCTAGCTTTAGAGTAGCTTCGAGATCACAATCTGGTGAGCACATCACACTTTCTGATCCACAGCTGGCAGAGGCAGTGACTTTCTGGGTCACTGGCACTCAGAGGATTGCTGGAGGCTAGAACGTTGCTGAATCTGAGTCAGATGGTGAGCCTCTGGACTTGGTCATGTCACAGTTGCAAAGGCAAGCTAGGAAACAACAGGAAAGAATGTCTGCTGCACTCCTCAGATTGTAAGGCATGATGGAGGAGTCCATCTATCTTCAGGCTGAGGTGATAGTGCTGGCATTGCAATGCACTAAAGTCAACACAGGCAGGATGGTGGTCGCCATGGAGACCTTGGTCCAGGACTTTGCTCCTGCACTGCTGTGCTGGCTTAACTCCATCGCTGATACCATAGTTGGCCTGCAACAGTCTGTATGTAGGAGAGGTGCTGGGCATCTCGATCTCACTCCAGCTACCTCTTCCGCTCATGGAGATAGCCAGTGGCCCTTGGGCACCCATTGGGAGGAGGATCAGCAGGTGCACACTCAGGGGTCATCCACCCAGGTGATTCTGGGTGACCTGAGTGGATGGTGACTGACCAGCTCACCTCCGCAGCTGCACTTTCACAGGCTGAGGAGGGTGCCACTGCCAAACAGCAGGATCCCGAAAGAAGGCTGGGGCCCTCCAAGTCTCAGCCTTCCAGAGGACATCCACCAAAGTCATCACAGACAGGGTGTCACAGTCAGCAGGCTGCCTCCACCTCTGCTGTAGATGTCCGGGGAGCACCAAGACGTAGCAGCAGGGTTAGGAAAATTACGGAGAATTAGCTGCACAGCCTGGGCATGGGTGTTAACTGCTTGTACATACTGTTCAGCATTGTCAATAAACTCCTAAGAATGTTTCCCTGCCTGTGGCTCCTTGTTCTGATGAGCAGTGTTCTTGTCACTCAGATGTGAAACTTTTCTGCTCAAGATACAAGGCAGGTGTCTCAGTCCAGGGCCTTTTCCTCGTGCTCTGTGCAACCTTCAGACCAAAGTGATGGTCCAGTCTCACACTCTCTGGAAACATTACTGATGCCTGCACCTCAGTGGGGCTTGTCCTTGCTGCCAGAAAGTAGTGGGCAGATGCCACAGAGTTCTCTCATACTCTCTGTGTGCTCTCAGCACCTTTAGGGTGGGGCTGGCCCCCATCACACCAGCATCTGCGACCAGTAATGCTGCGCACTAGATCCTAAAGGGCTGAGGTGCTGAAGGCGGACACAGCATCAGATGTGTCTAAAGTTTCATGGCTGCGTCTCTGAGATGGCCACAATCAGGGAGTGTAAGCGAGCTGCCATCGGCCAAACAGGAGTCAGACATTCTCAGAGGCTATGTGAAGATCTATGGAGTGCCTTCACTGCATGTCATCATTATCCTCCATCGATCGAGCAACTATTAGGGCTTCCACTGCATCTCCATGATAGGAGCATTCTCACAGAGGATATTCGCACTGCCATAAACCAGATTGAAGTCAAACTTTCACAGCTGCGATGTGAGGATCTATGGGGTCACCACACTGCATGCCGTCATCATCCTCCACAAATCTAGCAGTTACGAGGGCCTCCCGAATGCACCTGCCTCATCTAGCCAGTGTGAGGGCCTCAACCTCATCATCGTCACCACCAAGGACCTCCTCACCTTCATCCCCATCGGTGTCTTCCTCATCGGAGGAGATATGCAGCTCTTCCATCTCCTTCCCAGCCAGGTCTTCTCCCTGTTGCAGCGCCAGGTTGTAAAGGGGGCAACAAGCGACAACGATGCTTGACACCCTCTTTGGACTGAATTGCAGGGCTCCACCAGACCGGTCCAGGCACTGGAACCGCATCTTCCGCATCCCGATGGTCCGCTCCACCAAGTTGCAAGCTGCTGCATGATACTCATCATAGCGTCGCTCTGCTGCAGTCTGAGGCCGCCACAAGAGCATCATCAGCCACAGCCTCTGTGGGTAGTCCTTGTCCCCAAGGAGCCAACCCTGCAGCCTCTCTGGACCCTGGAAGACTGCAGGGATCTGCGAGCAGCTCAGGATGTAGGTATCATGCACACTCCCTGGAAACCGTGTGCATACCTGCAGGTTGCTTTTCTAGTGGTCACATACCAGCTGCACGTTCAGTGAGTGGAAGCCCTTGTGGTTGATGAAGCCCACTGGGTGTAGTGACAGAAGCTTGAGCGCCACATGGGTGCTGTCAATCGCACCCTGCACCTGTGGGAATCCTGAGATCAGATCGAATCCAATGGCTCTTGCATCCTGGCTGTCCCGGTCCCGAATGAAATGCACAAAGTTGTGTGCCATGGAGAAGATGGCATCGGTGATCTCATGGATGTATTTGTGGGTGGCGGATTGTGAAATCCCACAGAGGTCATTTGTGGAGCCCTGAAAGGAGCCACATAGAAATTGGCATGGAAATTGAGCACCGCATTCCCTTTCACAGCCACTGGCAGTGGATGCCCTTCATGTCCCCTTGATGCCAAGTCTTGCAGTAAGTGGCAGATGTGAGCCACCAGGTCCCTAGTCATGCGTAGTCATCGGCGACACTGGTTCTCAGTCATCTGCGGGAATGGCAGGCAGCATCTATAGACCCTGGGTGTTGCTAGGCGCCAATCAGCCACGGCTCGTTGCTCCTGAATAGTGTGTGCGGGAGCCTCTACTGCCCCTTCTTCATGCGGTTGCTGCTCCTGCCTTTGTGTGGTCAGGAGCCTCAGTCACTCTCTCCTCAGTCTTCGACGGTCTCTGTAGGCCATCAGGCATACAGCTAGGTCACCAGGATCCATGTTCCTGACATGGTCCTCCTGCGGCATGAAAGAGTGAGAGAAACGTGGTTACCATGGCTGCACTTAGCACTTTTCCTGATCCTGTGTGACCACCCCTTAATGCTTCCCGGAGAGTGCTGGTCATCCCTTGGATGGCCAGGGATGAGCGCGCTGCATGGCTGCCCTGTCAACCTGCGACATGGGGCACACTGGTCCAAACCAGGATGCTGAGATTTCAAGCGGCTATGAGGGCCTCCAGCAGTGACTGCTACATGGTCAGAGTTAGCGAGGAGATTGTACACCTTGTGCAGTCCAACTGCTCCACAGTCAAAAAAGGTGGTGCTGGGGGGGTTGAGGTACATCAGAGGGGATGGAAATAAGGTGGGTGGAGGGGTGAGGTATGGAGTGCTTTGTGGCCCTTTGGTGCCTCTGCGTTGCATGCACGGGTGGGCAGGTTAGGAGCCTGACTCCAATCGTATCACTGTGGCTGCGCCTGATGTCACAGTTGCAGAGGCATGGTCAGTTTGTACAGGTGGCCCTAATGTGTGGCCACTTCCCTTGTTTACCCTGCCCCCCACCCCGATTGCCTGTGCGCAGGATGCAGTACCAGGGAAGCACTTGACTCCCCCCCGCCCGCCGACCCCAGCTCCCTTCAGCAGTCCCTTTCAAGGCTGGCCAGCACTTGCCCCTGGACACACGCCCCCCACCCCCACTCAGCAGTCACCTCTGACACGGACCAGCAATTGCCCATGGACACCTTCCCCCCTGCCTCCACTCAGCAGTCGCCTCCAGGGCCAGCCATCAGTTGCCCCAGCCCCCCAGCACCCCTGGGGCCTGTAAACAATAGGCAAGCTGTGGAGAACGCTGCTGCTCACTCACCTCATATCCCCTAAAGTGAAGGCCGCCAAGTGCACATAGTCTATGTGCTGCTGTGAAACATTGTGGCGTGCTTTCCCACCGACATGGACAGAAGATACTGCGGGGTTCCAAGAGCCTGGACGGATGGTCTGTTAATTATATGCTAATGTATTATAATTAGCTCCCTGCCGATCAACGGCGGGAAAGGCGGCCCGCTGTCAGTGCGCTGAGCGGACGATTGCGATCCTGCCTTCACGCCATTGTGAAGCAGGTCCCGCCATATTTTTTGCGCATGACACCTATCACGCCCACCACCAGTGGGCTCAGAAAATTCCGCCCTCTGACTCTGTTCGATATATTATTTACATTATCCTACATCTCCCCCGAAGTCTCTGCCTTCATCTTTCGGTTCATAGAGGTAACCATTGTGGTGGCTTCACCAGTCTCCCTGACCTTTTTTCTTGGCTCTCTGAGGATGTATAGGATTTAAGGTCTCCATGTTCTCTCTTGAACTCTATATGTGAATCATCAGAGACTACCGGCTCTCAGTTCCGGAAGTCTTCCTGGCGGTCTGGCTACTTGATCCAATCCATTGATGGTCTTCTTCTTGTAGATATAAATGTGCCACCGTTTCTTCTCACTATTCGACAAGATAAGATCACAGGTGTAGTATAATTTCCAAAATTTGGCTTTCACGATTCTGATCATGAACCTATACAGATTCATCTGGCTGGAGTTCTGATAAATCGGGCACTCTATAGCATTGATTTTAGTCTCAGGTTTGATTTGCACAATACTTATCTTTCTTCTCCCTCATTTTTTCTATATCTGCCACTTTGAGACATGGCATAAGTGTGTGTGGAAAAAGAGGAAGTTGAGTACACAGTCGTCTTCCCATTAGAAGTTCTGACGGAGTCCATCCATTCTGAAGTGGTTGGAATGGTAGCTCAACATTGCTAGTTTGAGATAAAAACAAAAAACTGCGGATGCTGGAAATCCAAAACAAAAACAGAATTACCTGGAAAAACTCAGCAGGTCTGGCAGCATCGGCGGAGAAGAAAAGAGTTGATGTTTCGAGTCCTCATGACCCTTCAACAGAACTGAGTGAATATTAGGAGAGGGGTGAAATATAAGCTAGTTTAAGGTGGGTGGCAGGGGAGGGGGGGGTGGAGGTGGGGGCGCGGTGGTGTGGTTGTAGGGAGACAGTAACTGAGAAAGGAGATATGGCTGTGAAAGCGGGTTTTAGTAAACACCTTGTCAAACACCAGGAGAGAAATGGAAAGCAATGAAGGTGAACAAGGCAAAAGAGAGATACAGAAATCTTGTCACAGAGAGGAGCAAAACTTCTTAAAGGTAGGCATTTCTTGAAGAGGAGTGGCAGTCAATTAAACACAGAGATAAAAACAAAACATTGCGGATGCTGGAAATCCAAAACAAAAACAGAATTACCTGGAAAAACTCAGCAGGTCTGGCAGCATCCCCCCTCGCACCCCCCCAACCACCACCCCCCCCCCCCCCCCCCCACCCCCCACCTTAAACCAGCTTATTTTTCACCCCTCTCCTAGTATTCACTCAGTTCTGTTGAAGGGTCATGAGGACTCGAAACGTCAACTCTTTTCTTCTCCGCCGATGCTGCCAGACCTGCTGAGTTGTTCCAGTTAATTCTGTTTTTGTATTGCTAAGTTGATATTGTCATTTTTCTTCAACAAAGTCTTTATCATGCTTCATCGTCTTTCGGCCTCTTCATTAGCTTGTGGGTGTCTGGCTGAACTAGTCATGTGGACAAATCCATAGGCTGCTGTGAACTGCTTGAAACATTCATATACAAACTGTGGGCATAAGATTGTCTGAAATTACTATATCTGGAATGCCATGCATGGCAAAAATTTACTTTCGTAATTAATGAAGGCTTCTGAGGTGGTACCATGAAAATGTTTAACCTCAATCTATCTGCAGTAATAGTCAACAACTATGAGGAATATCTTCACTTTGAGCTCAAGAAATCCATTCTGAGAAGTTCCCACAATCTGAATGGAAATGAGGATACCATCAGTGTTCTCTTTGCTCCTGATGATGGATCTCACAGGTGATGCACTTTGAAATAATTTCCTCTAATGGTTTTGAAATCCTTGACAACCACGAGACTAGCACGAGACTCTGTAATGCCCAGGTGTCTCTGATGTATTCTCTGAAAGATCTCAAGTCTGAGGACTCTAGGTATGACCAATCTCTCATCATAAATCAAAAGTCATCCACAATACTGAGATGTCTTCATTGCTCAAAGTATTGTTTCGGGATGCGATTATTTGGAACATATTCTGGCCGTCCTTTTATGCAGTATTCCCGAATTATAGGACATTCATCTGTTTTTTGTGCCTTTTGAAGTTCATTTAGCCTCTGTACTGTTGCTGGTAGAAATGTTATAGTCAATGAAATATAGGACTCCACATTTTTGACTAAAATTATGTCCTCTTGTTCACATATTGCAAGAGGAATGTGTGACAATGTGCCTGCTGTCATTTGTTGGTTTCCTTGCACATATCCAGTTGTGGCATTGAATCATATGAGTCTTAATCGAAATCTCTGGAGTTTTGGGCTGCATCTTTGCAAATTCTTTAGCATTTAATAATGCAACCAATGGCTTGTGGTCTGTCTCAATGGTAAAGTTTGGGCCTAAGGCATTGTCTTGTGGCTGCCAACACCTCTTTTTCAATTACAGCGTATCTTTATTCTGTTTCAGTCAATGATTGAGATGTATAGTATACTGGTTTGTGTTTGTCGTCTCTTTGAATTTAAAAGAGTACTGCTCCTAGTCCAATGGATGATTCATCTGCTGCAACTATCTTGAGCAGTTTTGGATCATAGTGAGCCAATATATCTGGTGAAATGAGTATCTTTTATCTTTTGGAGTGAAATTTGTTGATGTTCTTCCCAACACCATGCTTGGTCTTGCCTAAGCAATTGTCGCAGTGGTTCATTTGCATGTGCCAGATTAGGTAAGAAGTTTCCTACTTGATTGACCATTTCCATGAAGCTCTGTAATGTTGCGAGGTGGTGGAAGATCTTTGATTGCTTTGGTCTTTTGGGGGTCAGCCGTACTGCCTGATGCATGAATGATGTCTCCCAGAAATTTAATGGTTGGTTGTGAGAACACACATTTATTATTAAGAGTTAGTACTGTTTCTTGCAAGCGTTGCAACACTGCTCTCACTCTTGCATCAAGCTCCGATCAAGCAGCAGACATGTGGATCAGGATGTCATCCATGTGGCAGATGACCCCTTCTAATCCTACTAAAATACCTGTCATCATACTTTGAAAAATCTCTGGTACAATCCAGAACTAATTTGTTTTTCAGGGCTCCATATTTGCTAGTCGATATAAACCACTAATGAAGAAATCTAGGCTCTCTCCTGGTCTTTGAGTACGTCTCTCGAAATTCAGCCTTCCTATGATGGGGTTTCTTCTAAGGCTGAAATATGTACCAAAGACTTTTATAATCTCTTTATATATCACCATCTCTTTGTTTACTTTTTTCTATCTGACCATAATGTTGTCTGCACTGCTGCCTATGGCATAGAGAAGGGTATTGACCTGTTCCTTGCTAGGCTTCTCTGCTGGTCCTGTACCTGGTAAACTTACAACACCAGTTCTGCCACTTCTTGGCTTGATCTGGGCCTTCCACATGATCAAAGCACTCTGGTGAGGGTAAGATTTTCTCCATAGTTTTTTTTCACTCTACCCTTTCTTTGAGTTCTGTTGGTGTTTTCCTGCACTGTCCTTATCCTGCTGTCATTTCTCTTGCTGCTTTTTCCAGTCACTGGGCTCTTTACTTCGTGCTTTTTCCACCCTGTTTTCCACTGTCACCATCTATCATCATCGTTGTGGGTTTTAGATGAGGTTGTCCTTGCTCAGGATTGATAGAAACTGCAGGAGGCAAGGCTTTTGGTAAACTTTACCTTTTAATTAACATTCTACTAACTATGTACAGTACAGGGCTTAGCACAAGGTTTTCATAGAGCTATCCCTCAGCAGGATCTGTCGTCATGTCATCTTACATCAGTGTAGACTGTCTATTTACAAATTTAACATTAACTCTTTACACTACAACCTTTACTTAGAGTGGTTAGAAGATGGAAATTGTTATCACAAGGAATATTTGAGGCAACTATCATAGATATATTTAAGGAGAAGCTAGATAAACACATGTGGGGGAAAGGAATAAATGGATATGTTGATGGGGTTAGATGAAGTAAGGTAGGAGGTGGAGCATAAATATTGTTGTGGACTTGAGCTGAATGGCTTGTCTCTGTGTTATAAATACTTTGTAATGATATAATATGTAAAATGAATACATTGCCAGTTTGCATGCAATGTCTGGATAGAAACAAGTTAGTGGAAAACAGAAATTGGCATGCTGGGGACTGCTAAAAAGAGACCAAGAGGGAGTGATATTTTAGAGACCTAAAATGGACTCACTCGGGACTATTTTAATTTTTATGTGGGGTATATAGGTCGGCTATCAATTCCAGCGGTGAAGAATCTCCCTGTAATTTTAAGGCCCTGACCTCGTTTAATTTTGGCAGGTGAGTAGTTGGATACCAAATAGACGTTCTGAGCATCTCACCAGATTGAAGCCTCAAAACTGGACTGGAGTGGCTGCTAACAAGGTAAAATTGCTGGAGGGTGGAGATTACAATCACAGAGAATGGGGCTCTCAGAACAACAGTTGCCTGAATTATTTTTGCGCCCCATGAAGGAGTATTCCTGCTCCTTCATGGCACAGGCTTAATTAAACAATTACCTAAAGTGGATCTCTTTCACCCATAATCCATGAAACTGGCTTGAAACTGCACTGTGCAGGGCTGATCAATTCCAACCAAAAATAACAATTGGGGTCACATTTTCTCTTTTATGGGATGTGGGTGTCACTGGAAAGGCCAGCATTTGTTGCCCATCCCTAAATGCCCTTGAACTGAGTGGCTTGCTAGGCCATTTCAAGGGGCAGTTAAGAGCCAACCACATTGCTGTAAGCCTGGAGTAACATGTAGGCCAGACCAGGTAAGGATGGCAGATTCCCCTCCCCAAGGGACATTAGTGAAGCTGGTGGGTTTTTACAGTGTAATTGTTGCTAGTTGTCATGGTCACCATTACTGAGGCTACCTTTCAATTCCAGATTTTATTAATTGAATTGACTTTAACCCATGGTCCCAGAGGATTAGCCTGGGCCTCTGGATTACTAGTCCAGTGATAGTACCACTACACCATTCTAGTGGTGTAATCAGAGCACCAGTTAGAACACTGATTTCCATAATTAAAAAGTGCCTATCGCTTGAAACAGGTAAGTGGCTTGGATACTTGACAGAGGCCCGGATTCAAAATGGAGTATGTCGCATTGTTGGTTTTAACACAGACTAAGTCTACCCTTGCCATTACTGCCCCCTTATCAAAAGACAAAGATGGCTAAAATTAATGCAACTTCCATAAATTCTCGGGCGGGATATTAAAACCCCCTCTGCAAGAAACAGAGAAGTTAAACAAAAATGCACAATAAACTAATTGGCGGTAAATCTGTTATCACATAACCATATCAGATAAATCATACCATAAAGGCACTAAATCCGTCTACCATTAAAGATTGCAGTATAATCAGTGTATATATATTTCTCTTTAAATGGTACAGGCCACAATGCATTAAGCTCTATATTGCTCTTTGAGAATTTCTTTAAATTTAATCTATGTTCTAATCGGTGTCATACATTTCCATTGAAGTATTTTTTCTCTTTTGGTTCCCCTTAAAGCTGTGCAGGAATAAAAGATATTCCTTTGAGCCCACACACTGTTCTGGCATTTTAGAGAGCATCAAAGAACAGATAAATATTAACAGTGGGAGAGCAGCACAATGATGACTTTTTCCTGCAGAAATGGAATTAGATGTCACTTCTTTTGATGATAATTAATTACCGTTCTTTTTTTTCTTTTTGACTTAGACTCCTGAGTGCCTATCAAGCTGATGATACCCCGGGGAGTCTTTGTTCTGAATGGGCACAACCTAACATGGGGAAAGAAGAAAAAGAGAAAGAGGATTCCGGTCCAATCAATTCATCCTAACAACTCTATTGATTAGCAGCAGAAACATTTTTCATTTATTAATTATGAGGAAATTTTTCACAGTTTCCCCTCCCCCCTCACCTTGAAACCTCAGCTGCAGTCAACCTTTGTGTGACAGTATGTACGTGAGTCTACGTACGTTTGTGAATGAATCATGCAATGATGCAAGGCATATTAGGATTGAGGACTGCATTTATTTCAACAGTTTATCAATATACAAATATACATTTTTAAATTATTCCAGTCAAAGGGAAAGGGTTCTCACATTGGATAATCCCCAGAAAAGAAAATAATTTGCAAGGCTAAGGAAAAAAGGGCAGGGGATTGGGACTAGCTGAGTTGGTCTTGCAGAGACAGCATGGACACGGTGCCTCCTTCAGTGCTATGGCCTTTCTGTGACTCTATGGGCAGGATTTTTCAGTCGGCATGCAAGGATGGGCCTGACACGCCGGCGTGTAAAATGACGTGCGATGACATTGGTCATGTGTCCCGATGTCATCGCATCTCGCAATGTTTCCTTTGGTGGACGCGCTCCGGAATCAGCTGCGCACCCGCTGTTAATTGAAAGGCCTACTAAGGCCATTAACTTGGTAATTAGTTTCAAGTTTACACTGCTCATCCAACCTTACGGTTGGTGGGCAGGTGAAAAGGCCAAGCAGCCTTTACATTTTTTAGGAAACCTCATCCACAAGAGGGATGAGGTTTCCTAAAGCTTTTACGAAAGAAATAAAAAGTTTTTCAGGAAAAATAAAAACATGTCCCATCTCATGTGAGGTTATTTGGGGTTATTTTCCTTTGAACAAAGAGGGCTGAGAGGTGACTTGATTAAGGTGTACAAAATTATAAGGGGAATAGATAGAGTGGACAGGATAAAATTGTTTCCCTTGGTGGAGAATTTTAGAACCAGGGGACCTAGATTCAAGATAAGTGGCAGAAGGTGTAGGGGGGACATGTTTCAATAAATTTTTATTACATTTATTTATGTTTTTAAAATGCGCTTAAACCTCCCTGAGGGAGCTCCCTGCCGCAGGAAGATTGAAGCAATCTTTTGCGCACATGTGCAAAAGAGCACTGGCCCCGAATCACCCTCCTCCCCCCCGCCCACACTCGCTTCTTACACTGGGTGGGCCTTAATTGGCCCGCCCGTGTAAAATGGTGGCACGGAGCTGATCACGGCCCCCACCCACTCCCGCGGATCCCGACCGACGCAGGAAAAATTCTGGCTAATGAGCCCTTGGATTTGGGGTAGAGTGGCGTACATCATTAGATTAGTAATCCAGAGGTTTGAACTAATAATCCAAAGGATATGAGTTAAAATCTTACATGGATGTTGAGGATTTTAACTCAGTTTTTCTTTAAATCTGGAAATAAAAATCTGATATCAGTAATAGTGACGACAAAGTGGCTGATTGACATTAAAACTTAACTGGCTCATTATTGACCTTTAGGGAAGCAAGCCTGCCATCTGTACCCCCAGACTGGTCATAAGTGACTCCAGTCCCATAGATAGAACCATAGAAAGGTTACAGCACAGAAGGAAGCCATTCAGCCCATCTTGTCCATGACAGCCCGAGGACACCCTTACGGTTGGTGGGCAGGTGAAAAGGCCAAGCAGCCTTTACATTTTTTAGGAAACCTAATCCCACCTTCCTGCACCTGGCCCATAGCCCTGCAGTTTACAGCACTTAAGGTGCAGATCCATGTACTTTTTAAAAGTGTTTAGAGTTTCTGCCTCTACCACCAACTTGGGCAGCGAATTCCAGACACCCACTACCCTCTTCCTCATGTCCCCCCTATACCTTCTGCCACTTATATTGAATCAATGTCCCCGGTTCTAGAATTCTCCACCAAGGTAAACAATTTTATCCTGTCCACTCTATTCCCCTCATAATTTTGTACACCTCAATCAAGTCACCTCTCAGCCCTCTTTGTTCTAAGGAAAATAACCCCAACCTATCCAATCTCTCCTCGTAGCTACCCTTTTCTAACCCTGGCAACATTCTTGTAAGCCTCCTCTGCACTGTCTCCAGAGCTATTACATCCTTCTTGTAATGTGGCAACCAGAACTGCACACAATACTCCAGTTGTGGTCTCGCCAGTGTTTTATACAATTCTAGCATTATATCCTTACTTTTATATTCTATACATCTACTAATGAAGGAGAGCATTCCAAATGCCTTCTTTACAACCATGTCTACTTGAACTGCTGCCTTCAGGGACTTGTGTACTTGTATGCCAAGATCTCTCACTTCATCTACCCCTCTTAGTATATTCCCATTTATTGTGTAATCCCTGTAACTGTTTGACCTCCCTAAATATATGACCTCACACTTCTCTATGTTAAAATCCATCTGCCACTTTACCGCCCACTCCACCAACCCATCTATATCATTTTGGATATAGATGATTCCTACCTGCTCTCTGAAGTGACTTAATGGGCAACTTGGTCGAAGAATGCCCACCTCTCTCTTCCCATGGCAAGTAGGAATGGGCAATAAATGCAAACAATGCCAGCCTGAGAATGGATTTTAAAATATCTGACTGCTAATTTCTGTCAGAAAACGCTTTGGTGCGGTCACTGGATAAGGACAGTATCATGGTTTAATTTGATTTCACAACCAAATAATTTGTCAACATGCACTGTCTAGATTCACACTTGAGAGGACCCTGGTCTCAAATTCACTTCCCAAATCTTTCTACTTCCCTGACTTCTTTTACAAATAATCTCAAATAACCTAGATTTCAGTCGCCTTTTAAAAATCTTTCCCCCTTGGCTCAGCATCCATTTCAATGTTTCTCTTTAGAGCACCTTGAGCTGCCTTGAAGGTTAAAGGTGCGACACACTTGTGGGGTGGAATTTTACTGCCCTGTTGTGGCGGAAGTGGGGCCAGAAAATGCAGCGAGCCATTCAAAACTCCCATTGCCTTCAGTAGGTCAAGTGAGGAGAAAATTACAAAAAAACATACATTTAAATATAAGATTGGGACGTGCTAAGGACCTGCAGCATCTGTGCACAAGGCTACTAAAGTCTAGAAGGACAAGGGCAGCAGATAAATGGGGAACACCACCATCTGAAAGTTACCTTCCAAGTCACTCACCATCTTGACTTGGAAATCTTGGAAACTGTCACTAGGTCAAAACCCTGGCACTCCCTTCCTAACAGCACTGTGGGTGTACCTACACCACATGGACTGCAACGGTTCAAGAGGGCAGCTCACCACCACCTTCTCAAGGGAAAATTAGACATGGGCAATACATGCTGGCCTAGCCAGCGAAGCCCACATCCCGTGAATGAATTTTTAAAAAAAATTTGATTTTAGGATTCTCTCCATGATGCAACTGGAGCATCTGAGCAATGTTTCAGAAACTAAGGGCATATTCAAGTATGGCCTGTGGGAATGCCTACATACAACGATACGAATTAGGAGCAGGAGCAGACTACTTGGCCCATCGAGCCTGCTCCGCCATTAAATAAATTCATGGCTAATCTGATTGTAACCTCAACCGCACATTCCCACCCATCCCGATAACCCGTTCACCCCCTTGTTTATCAAGAATCTATCCAGCTCTGCCTTAAAAATATTCAAAGACTCTGCTTCCACCACCTTTAAGAGAATTCCAAAGACTCACTACCCTCTGAGAGAAAATATTCTCCTCATCTCTCTTAAATGGGTGACCCTTTTTTGCATCTGGGTTACATGCTGCTAGGCCCACCATTGCTTTGCTTATCATTCAAATGGTCAAATCTGCTATGGGGCCCCAGCCTCCACCACATTTAAAAAAAAAAGTTCTGAAACTTCATAGTCAGCTAGCAGACTTCCATTGGCAATTGTCAAACAATGTGATGCACCCAATACATGAGACGTTATACAGCAGGCGTGCCCTTATTAAAATATAATAATGGCCGAACTAAACAATATTCTGTGAGTTCAGCCCATTTTAGCAAGCTGTGATCAGCAACAATGGGCACTGACCCCAGCAGTTCTGTACTAGAACCACATTATCAGCTCATGTAAGTCTCCAGGATATTAAAATGGATTATTATAGATATAAATATATTCCAATGACATCAATGAATGTTTAACACAAATAATGGAGAGAGGAATGTCACATCAAGAATTTGTTTGCTGTCGGTGCCAAACATTAATTTCTAAACAAACATTACAAAAGGTTCCTTGTAATCTAGAGAAAGAGAAAATTATATTTGGGCTTATTAATACTAATGTAGTACCACCAAGAATGGTAGGGCATGGGTTTTGTGCCTTTGATCACCAGTCTTCTTTATCACAGAGTTGTAAGGTATGAATTCCCTTCTGGTATTAACCATAAGGCAGATTTTCCCTCCAGCCAAAAAGGAAAATCTCTCTTTTCTTACAATGGAATTTCAACTGTGCAATGGGGAGAAGGCGGGAGAATGGGGTTGAGAAACTTATCAGCCATGATTGAATGACGGAGAAGACTCGATGGGCCAATTGGCCTAATTTCTGCTCCTATGTCTTATGGTCTTATGGAAAGTAAAGAGAGCTTAGAACTCTGGTCTGGTAACAACATAAAGGATCAGGTATAATACACTATAGGGACTAATTTTACATTTTACCATAAATCATATATGCTTGTTTCCTAAAAGGTAATCACATTAAGAGAATTAACCATGAAAAATTGATGCATTTTATGTCTTTTATAAGACTTGTCAGCTATCAATGAAGTTAGCCTTTTTTACAATGCATGTTCACCATGTGCCAGTTTACGTTTGGTAATTTATGCCACCACTCGCCTGCAGTGGAATCTTCCTTTTTTAAACTATGAAGAGCAGCGGTCATGCATTTTTTAATGTCATTTAGGTAGCCTTGGCTGAGTGGTTGCATTCTCACCTCTGAGCAAGAAAGTTGACGGTTGAAGTTCCAAAAACAAAATTTTGTGCTGCACTGTCAGAGGCACCGGGCTGGGCTTAACGCAGCCCATTGCAGCAGGAAACATGACTTAATTGCAAGTGAAGCCCCACGTCAGTCTCCCACCAGCGGTAAAACATCCCCCGATGAAGCCACAGGATGGAAGGGGCTGACGTGCAGGATTCCTCGTCACCAGTGGTGGGATGCCAGTTAGAATCATTCATGACACCCATTATCCTTGAGCCCACAGCAATTCAGTGGTGACTCAGTGATTAAGTGGAGGTCGCACAGCTTTCCCACACTCTTGGAAAGCCGCCCAGCAAAACCTGTCAGCGCTGTCGGCAGCCTTGCGGGGTGTGGTCCCTCCGTGATGATCCTGGGCTCTGGTGGGTGCAGGGAGTAAATGTTAAAGGTGTGGAACTATATCACTGTTCCTTCACTGTCGCAGAGGGGCCTTGTGTCAGTTTTCAGAGCAAAAGAATGAGTGGGCCGCCAGAATTATTTTGCAGTGAATGCATACCCATGGAAATGTGTTGTATTTACTTTCCTCCTCCTGTTGCTTCCTCACCTTCACCCTGTCTTCCTCATCCAATGTTTCTGTTATTGCCCCCTCCTCCAGATGTCTGGACGCATGTGCAGAATGCAGCACATCACAATGATACAGAAGACAATTTGTGGGCTACATTGTATGAAGCTGTCAAGTCACCTGAATCTTAGTTTGAGGAGGCCCGTACTGCTCTCAGATATGATCCTTGTGGTTCTGCAGTTTTCGTTATACCTGTGTTGTTCAGGAGTGGTAGAGTTGTGGAGGGGTGTCACAAGACCCATGTTCCTTGGCTTCCAGCAGCAGTCCTGCCATGTTCCTGGACAGGTCAAAAATTGAGAGGGCTGTTAAGTGTAGCAGTATAAAAGCGTTGTGTCAGGAAACCTTGCACAAATGTGCATTATCCTGTTTCTGTGGTCAAAGATGCACATTTATAGCATGGTACTCCTTCCTATTTACGAAGGCTGCTGGCTAGTCTTGTGTTGCCCTGATGACAACATGCGTACAGTTTATGAATTCCTGGGCATAAGGAAAGGCACTGCTGCAATTTCTGAGTTGTCTGTGGATGATTGGTGATGTCAATGGCGAAACTGATTAACTCGATAGTCCTGATAAACTTAAGAAATAGGAAGGCCATATGGACCCTTGAGCCTGCTCCACCATTAAGTAAGCTCATGACTGGGCTTTTAGCTCAACTTAACTTTCCCACCCATTCCTCATATCCTTTGGTTCCCTACAGAGCCCAAACATCCATCAGTCTCTCAGTCTCAAATTGAGTACTCATGAATCCTCTGGCTAAGAGAATTTCAAAGATTCATTGCTCGCTGGATGAAGAAATTTCTCCTCATCTCTGCCTTTAATTCATGGCACCTTGTCCTAAATCTATAACCCCTTGTTCCAGAACAGGACACCAATGCAGGTGGATACATAGATTGGGAAATGCAAGGGATTTCCCCTACTGGAATGAATCAATGACAAAGTAAGCAAAGGTTTAGGTGACTTTTGCTACCACTGGCAAAGGCCTGTAACAGCCTGGAAAAGCACATCCTCCAAATGCACTGCTCTTCAGATAGATCCAAGAAACTGGCTCTTGGCCCTTACATCAGTTGTGCTGCATATGGTCTCACAAGCAGCCCCCTCATCTGTTATCTTCTAAAGTGGCTATCAGCTGCTTGTGCTGGTTGCTGAGGCTACAGCCGTGGATGACTCTTATTTCTACCTTGCCTCTATTTAAATGAAGCTAGCAATAATGACACTCATGGTAAGCAGTCAGAGTTTACTGAGGATTTTTTAAAAAAATCATTCTTGGAATGTAGTCAATGCTGTCAAAGCTGGCATTTATTGCACAACCCTAACTTATCAGTGACAAGTTGGTGTTGTGTCTTCTTGAACCATAATGGTCTGTGTGGTGGAGGCACTCCCACAATACTGCTGAATTACAGGATTTTGAGCCAGTGATGATGATGAAGGAATAAGTAAGGCAAAAATTGTTTGAAAGAAGTGATACAATAGTTGAAAATGTTCTGGTGGTCCAAACAACACAATGGCACACAGAACTTAAAATCCATTACCTGCACACGAACACCTTTTCAAATAGTGCTTCTAGGGCTCTGAAAGACCAATCCCATTCAATTGTGCTGACGAGTTGAGTTTCATGTGGAAACTCCATGATTTCATGTTAACATCATACTAGGGTTCTAATGCCAATTACAACACCAATTTATCTGTCATTGTGGGTGCCTTGGCTGTTTAAAAATGGCAGTCAGTGGGAGCAGTGTGGCAAGTACAATGCAATGATTTTAAATGTCTGCCTGTTTCCACCTTAAGGTTGTGGGTTAAAATTGCCCCTATAGTTGAATTTTCTCAGCCCATTGCCATCGGGCTGTGAGACAGGAAAGCTGGAAAAAATGGCGAGGGGAGGCACCAAGAGGGCGGCCCACCGTCTTCCTGCTGCCAAGCATTATTGCCAGTGGCAAGCAAGTTGGTGACTCGGCCACTCACGAGGCAGCCAATTGAACCAAATGCCACTTACTGTCCCTGCTGGCATTTTGGGCCAGTATTGGGCCCACTGCCACATAGGGAACCGCCCAGTAAACCCTTGACCTCCCAGCAGTTCTGAGATGGCCACTCCTTGAAGTGCACTCCATGGCCCATAGCGAGGGCCCCTAGTGGCAATGGTTGCCCTCTCGGCAATGGCACCACCAATGCTCAACAATTATCCCCACTGTAATGCCCCACACCCTACAAATTGCCCAGTGTCTGCCTGTCTGGCCCCGGATTCCCCCAGCCATACTTGCCCTTTGTCCAGGGCGCCTGGTCATTGAGGTGCCCTCTCCCTTGAGATGCAGCCTCAGCTATGGTCACCTCTGGGCCAGCGGCTCACTGTCCCTAATTGGATGGCAACGTCAGCAGCGAGCTCTTAGTTAGCCGTCACCTGCAAGATGCCACCCCCATGTCCCATTACCAGCCGAAGCAGGGTGAGCTCCAACTTACGTCCCTAGTGGCGGGACTTCCAAGTAGGCAACAATATTCATTCCTGTGTTAATGTTACAATATTACTATATTACATGGGAACACCGCTGCCTGGAAGTTCCCCCCTGCAAGCCACTCACCATCCTGACTTGGAAGTATATTGTTGTTCCTTCACTGTTGCGGGGTCAAAATCCTGGAACTCCCTCCCGAACAGCACTGTGGGTGTACCTACACCATATGGACTGCAGCTGTTCAGGAAGGCAGCTCACCACCACCTTCTCAAGGGCAACTAGGGATGCTGGCCTAGCCAGTGAAGCCCACATCCATTGAATGAATAAAAACAAAATTGTATTCATCAGAAAGCACATTAAAAATTACTGAAAAATGAAAAATTATTAGGCACTGAATTTCACCAATTGTATTGCACAAAAAGAAGTTTGACACTAAATTGGTTCCAGTGGCTGACTGAATACTGTGTGGTTGCTGCAGTCTGAATGTTTATTGCCCAAATAAATAACTTATTCTGGCTTTCTTATTTTTTGTGTGCCCTCTATCTATGAAAATGCGAGAACTGTATCTGAACCTGCCTCCTCCAGCTGAGGTTAACATCAAGCAACGCCTACAAGCTGTCTGTAGCCCACGCTTCCCAGTCTATCAGGGTATTATTTCCAACTCTAGTGCTGAAAGTATCTATTTTATATCCTGGTGGCAGTGTTACTGGTCTGCGGTATGCATAGCCTTTCTTATCTAGAGAGACTGCAGTCTAACTCTGGCAATTACTTCAAGCTGGTTTATTAACACTCTATATATATATATATATATATATATATATATAATATAGGTGAAAGGTAGGTTATGGATAGGTGATAGAGTAGGTACAGACTGAATACAGACTGTTCCATCCTCTTTCCAAAGTGTCTCAGCACATGACTATTGATGTCACTGTTACATCATGATCTACAGCATTCATTGCCAAACTATTCTATTAATCCGTCACACTACAGTATCACCCATGTCAAACAACTGAACATCTATAACCACCACTTCCTCTTTCTTTCTCTACCTTGTCATATATTTTAATAATTTATCATACTTAATTATCTACATTTCCACTTATGTAACCCATTAATTCTGTAGTTGTAAGCATGTTTTGAAAACTTTGCAGTTGGAAGGTAATAAACAAAGGCCTCTTATTTCTGCCCTCCTTGGTTGCAATTCTTCAAGTAAGAGCATGGACAGCAGACTACTGTGTAAAGGGGGACATCAAAACCAAATCTGATCCTGCCCTCACATGTGTTTCACCTTTCTCAGCAGCAATGAATTAAAGGTAGCCAAGAATGCAAAACTTGGTTGTTTTCAACCAAAGTTGCTTTGCCTGATAATCAATCCATTTTTAAATGCATTCTTGAAGCCTTAATCTGAGTGTTGGACAAAGGAATGTCAGGAAATTAGGTGTCTTTTATTCATCAGCCCAATGTGGATCTCAGGGGCAAAAAAAGGGCATAAATGGCACTAGGTAAAAGTTCATGGTGTAGAAATTCCAAGGGGAGAATTACACCCCTGTTGGGGGGTTGTGCAGGTGTGGGCGTAGATCCAAGTAAGACCCGCCCAGTATAATGTGCACCCGGAAGCACTCAGCGATCCCGTGCGGGTGGGTGGGGGGGTGGTTCCCTGAGTCGGGGCTTGTGCTTTAAAAGAGTGGAAATCTCCCTGAGGCACAGAGCTGCTTCAGGGACATTAGTTTAAGTTCCTAAAATTTTAATAAAGAGAAGGAAAAATTTTAAGACGTCCCCTCATGTGACAGTGTCACATGAGCTGGAACATGTCAATTAATTTTTATAAAAATTTTTGTTCACTTTATAAACACTTCATGAAGTTTCATCACGCCCGTGGATGAGGTTCCATGAAAAATGCGAAGACTGCCTGGGCTCTTCGCCTGTCCACCAACCTTAAGCTTGGATGGGCAGCTCAGTTTATTAGTTTAATTGATATTTAAATGGCCTTAATAGGCCTTTGACAGTTCGGCGGGTGTGCAGCCGAGTCAACTGTGTGCCCGCTGAACTGAAAATCTAAATGAGGCGCGGTGATGTCGGGACGCACACCCGATGTCACCCCGTGTCATCTTACGCCTCGGCGAGCGGGCCCTGCCCCTGCTCGCCGAGCAGAAGATTCAGGCCCATGGCACTTTTACACCCTCAGAATTGCAATGGGGTGGAGCTCTGCCCTCCTCCCCTCCCCACCCCCTCACCCCACTGCCCACTTTGATCTGCTACTGACCCTGTCCTAAACAAGAAACTTGATCCATGCAGGCGACTGTGGAGTGATACTCTTCCAAGAGAAAGAGTCCAAGGGCTGGATTGGGCCAAAGAAAGATACTGAAAGTCCCACTGGAGAACCTGAATGTTTCAGGCAAATTTCCTGAGAAAATCCTGGGAATGTCCTCAGAAATGTTTCCAAACTGTAGGTGAAGTATAATAGGAATGGCTGGAAATGTATACTTCCTTTTACATTTATCAGTGCACTGGAAACCTGGCAGGCCCAGGTTCCATCACAAGTTACATCCTGTTGCCCCCCAACCCTGCTGCACCCCACCTGCCCAATTCATACAATTTCTGGGCTTGGTTGACTTAAGTGTTTTTGTATTTTTTGGACTGATCTGTCCAAAAGAAAAACAAATTAATACATAACTCAATAAATAATAATAAGTAATAGAGATAGGATTTTATATTCATTAAAACGTGATGCGGAGGCCGTTTAGCTCCGTTGGCTAAACAGCATTCTGTTCCGAATAGTGCCAACAGCACAGGGTTCAATCTTCGTTCCAGCTGGTGTAGACTTGATGTCACCCTGCCCTGTAGTAAAATCATGTCATAAAGCTGTGGTTTAGAGACCCTCAAATAATCGAGGATGCTACCTGGAGAGAAAAGTGTAGCACAAGTATCTAGGTAATGCTGTTGGATATAAAGGTTGATGGTGTTTAGTTTTGAAGTGTAATACTACTGTGGAAGGGGTTAAAAAAAAGCACAGTCACACTAATCTCAGAATGGAATTTTCACTACGTTAGGTAAAAATCTTCTGAACAGATTTGCAGGTGATGGTAGCACTGTAAATTGATATGATGATAAAATATAATGCTTTTACTGTAATTTTTCACTCTAAATTCCAGGGGCAACATCTTCCGATTGGTGAACAGGGGCAGGGCCCACTCACCGACGTGTAAATGACTCAGGGATATGTCGGGTAAAAACTAATTAACCTGATTGATGGATCTTCCTGTCCAACCTTAAGGGTAGGCCAGGAGCCCAGGCAGGTCCCGGAAAAAGCATGAAGCCTCATCCATGGGCGTGATGAGGTTTCATGAGGGTATTTAAATTTTTATTAAAGGCTTCAATAAAAGCTATGGACAAGTCCCAACTCATGTGACAGTGTCACATGAGGGGACATGGCAGGGAATTTTTTTATGTACCTTTATTTAAAGTTTCAAATCGGAGACCATCTCCTGAGGCAGCACTTTGCCTCAGGGAGATCTGTGCATTCCTTAGCATGCATGGCGGTGTCCCTCCAACCAGGGGCGCCAATCAGAAGGCTGCCTGCCCGCGGCCGCTCCCGCACATCCCCCCCCGACAGGGGGAATATGTTGCCCCAGGTCGAAACAAGTTGGCAGTGTTAAATCATCAAATCCAGGAACTGTCCACTGTTGAAAAGACCTAAGCCACTCACTCACACTCACAACGTTTACATGTTGTTTAATCCCCCTCAATTCTAAGATTAGTTCTGTTATCATTATCACTGAAAATCAGCCACTATTGGGATTATAGTTGCACTATTCAGACTCAGTGAACAACTCCAATTAAATTTCTTATGCTACTAAACCAAATGTGACACAGGGTGACTCACGCAGGTAATAAACAAAGAACGTCAGTAAGTGTTGTAGTGTTTTCCAGCAGGAATTACTGTCTAGCAAACAGGAGCAGGAAGCGTGTCTGATTTGCGTTCTTCCCCATCCAAAAGATGGGGAAACCAATTGTAGTCACGCAACTGCTGACCCAGCTCACACCAGCTGACTCAGGAATTAAAACTGGAATTTAATATGACTCCGTAACCCAAAGAATGGGAAAGTTTTAAGCAGCTTTGATTTCATACATATTTTAAATACGGCCAAATAGCTCAATAAAAAGGAAATATCGCTGCACTGGTTCTGAAGCAGTTAAATAATTTTGCTTAATTTTTTTCCTTTTAAAACTTAAATGTTCTAACCTTGCCGAACATCTGAAAGCACTTTAGGTTGAAGAGGGTTAGCAGAAGCACCCTGAAACAATATGATTGCTCCTGCTACTTTTAAAGCCAGTGGGTTGCTGAATTGAAATATTGATGAAAACAACTGAAGCTTGGGGCCATATCAAGTCAGTAAAACAACGAGGGGATGGAAGCCTTCATAAACCTATCGATCAGGGCCTCGGTCTGTTTGCATTACTGCGCAGTGCATTGAGCCCTGAGCTGCTGAGTTCGAGATATAACCTTCCCTGAACAACCAATCCATTATTTCTGTATCCTTAAAACACCGTGCAACTGTGAGGTTGAACTCACACATCTACTTGTTTCTATTGAAATGAAATAAAAATGCTACGGCGAGCCTCAAAACTAAAATTGCCTCAACAAACATATTTTGGTCACTTCATCCTGCTTTCAGCTCAAAGCATGAATGCCTTTAGTAAATCATTAGCCACTTAGTGTGACATATGGATGTGCTTGGAGTGCAAGTGATCCATACCACTGGCACGACTAGAAGCATTCCTGCTCATTGCAAAAAAAAGTTTGAGCAAGTGAATAACAGTGCTCTTTGACTTGGTTGCAATAACCTCTTTTCTACATCAGTGCTAGTAGATTACTAGGACATCTTCCATGGCATTGCTTTTGTGTGGCCTGAGGTCTGGAAGAAAGTTGTGGTGTTTAGCTGCAAATCAGGACTGTCCCTTTGAGATGATTTTTTTCTCAATAGGAAAATCTAAGCAAACATACAGCTACTTATATACAAACAGCACAGGGTGATTGTAACTATGGGCAGAATGTTACATTCATCGGGTGGGCACGTGCCCGACCAGAACGAGTGTAAAATGACGCGTGATGACGTTAGGCAAGCGTCCCGACATCATTGCGCACTAGCACGATATTTCAGTCGGCGGGTGTGCGTGGGAGTCGGCAGCGTGCACGCCGACAATTAACCAGCCTATTAAAGCCATTAAAGTAATAATTGAATTAAATTTTTTGCTGCCCGCCCACAGGCGGGATAAGATTTCCTTAGCAGCTATTAAAAATTAAAGAAAAATTCTAACATTTCATTAATAACATGTCCCTGCTCATTTGACAGAGTCACATGAGGGGACATGTTTTGCAACATTTTAGAGTTCTTTATTTTTCATTTTTTAAAATCTTCAGCTTTTCCAGCGTAATACCGTGTGCATGTGTGAAGTTCCCCGCTCGCCCTCCTCCCCCCGCCACACAGGCAGCGCTGAGCACTGATGCGTGCATTTCACACTCGATGGGCCTTAATTGGCCTGCCAGAGTGAAATTGCAGTCAGGCCCCGATTGCGGGCGACGGTCAGCTTCCTGGCCACTCCCGATCACCCCCGCTAAGCACGTCCGATGAGGGCAAAGTTCTACCCAAGTTTTGGATCCAAGAAAATGATCAATTTCCTTAGTCTCATTCTAAGATTGCTTTTCATCGGCAGCAGTTACAGGTGTTGTTGGCTTGGAGCATGACTGAATGGACTATATGCAAGATTTTTATCTTGGATTAGGTAGGGTTTGAGTCAAGACAAGGCTTTGTGGCATTGACGCTGCCCATTGTCATTACTTAAACTGCAATCAAACTAAAAGTCGGTCTGTTTTGAAAGCAGGATTGCGTGCTTTATTCAAAATATCAGAACTTGGAGCAAAATGCAGGTGCCCTTGATGACAGTTGCTTAACTGTACCTTTTATATCAACTTTAATTTAAATATTGTAATTTAAATGCCCTTCCTTCTGTTTAAGGATCGGGCATTTGTAGTTATTGGGTAGTCAGATAGCCTTCTATGTTGTGCGTGAACTGAACTGCTTGTTGTAAATTAAAGTTTACATATTACAGCGAACTTTTCATATGAGGAGGGATTAGTATTGCTTGATTTCTCAGTAATGTTGCCCAGGCCTTGCCTTTTGAGCCATGTTCTGTTTGGGACCCAGGTGAGCAATAATACCATAGAATGTAGCAAAACAATTTGTAAAGGAACACAACAAGGTTATCATCTAGGTTAAACAAACTTATCTCTTTATGATAGATTAACCCCACCTATCCCTTCTCATCATACCTCACAGTCTTTCCTCTCTGCAGAAATGTACCTTAAAGCTTAAAATCTGTGTTATTTTGGATCGTGTTATATTAAATAGCATTCCATGGTTTATTTTTGTTTATGCAAAATTATTCGGCCTGATTTCCTTTCCTAATCCTTTTTTAACCAATGCTCTCTAGTATACAGACCCTGAACATAATAAACAATTTGTCTAGGACAGTTTTGATGATTCTTTCAGTTAGGTCACCTCAAAGCTTCCTCATTTCCAAAGAAATTAAATCTGACCATTTAACCTTTCCTTATAATTTAAATTCCTGACACCAGGAGTTAATCTTTATTCTTGTCCTCTGTATCCTCTCAAGGGAATTATATCCTTCCTCTAGTTAAATAACAAAATGAGACTAACACTGACCTTGCGTGTTTTGTACTTTATCCCTCTGCTAATGTAACCATGTACCTTATTTGCCTTTTTCATTGTGAGGAGCACTGGCTGACAGTTTACCCAGAATAATAAGAATACTGTACATGAGAATATGCGTAGTGAGGTATTTTTTATTCTTTCATGCGATGTGGGCATCGCTGGCAAGGTCAGCATTTGTTGCCCATTCCTAATTGCCGCCTTTGAACTGAGTGGCATGCTAGGCCATTTCAGAGGGCAGTGAAGAGTCAACCACATTGCTGTGGGTCTGGAGTCACATGTAGGCCAGACCAGGTAAAGATGGCATTATTGGGTTTTTAACAAAAATCAATGATAGTTTAATGGTCACCATTACTTTCAATTACAGATTTTGGGCAGGATTTTGCCCTTGGCAGGGGTGGGCGGAGGCGATAAGGAAGCCGACTGCTGCCTGCGATCGGCTTTGCATTTGATTTCATGCAGGAGGGCCAAATAAGGCCCGCCCTGCGTGGAATGCAAGCAGCAGTGCTGAGCGCTGCCTGTGTGGGCAGGTGGAGGAGTGAGAGCCAGGCCTAGCGTGCAGTTCGCGCATGAGTGAGAAAGAGCTGCCTTAGGGAGATTGAAGCGCTGTGTAAAAAGAAAAATGAAGGGAATAAAAATTTAACAATACATGTCCCCTCATGTGACTCTGTCACATGAGAGCTAATAAAGCTTTTATTTAATCGTTATTGGCTTTCGGAAACCTCATCCCGCTCGTTGACGAGGTTTCCTAAAAAATGTAAAGGCCACTTGGCTTTTTTGCCTGCCCGCCAACCGTAAGGCTGGACGGGCAGCATAAATTTGAATTTAATTAGATTGTTTATGGCCTTAATAGGTCTTTTAATTATCGGCTGGCGCGCAGCCGACTCTGCCGCGTGCCTGCCAAATGAAATATCATGAGACTGCGCGATGACGTTGGGATGCACGCCCAACATCATTGCACATCATTTTATACTCGGGCGTGTTGGGTGTGCACCCGCATGCTGAGCGTAACATTAAATTCATTGAATTTAAATTCCACCAGCTGCTGTGGTGGGATTTGGACACATGTCTCCAGAGCATTAGCCTGGGCCTCTGGATTTAGTGGTCCAGTGACATTACAATTATGCCACTGTATTTCCCTCAATGAGGTAATTATGTTACTGCACTAATAATTCAGAGGCCTAGACTAATAATCCAGAGAACACTAATCCCAATCCCACAATGACACTTTGAGAATTTCAATTCAGTTTTATAAAATGCTGGAAATTTAAAGTAAATTGTGAATGAGAAAAAGTGGCCACAAAGCTGCTGGATTTTCTTAAAAAGTTCAACTAGTTCATTAATCTGCCATTTTTGCCAGTTAAACATCAATCTGGTTGACTCATAACTGTAGAAGCCTAACAAGCTGCTCAGCTGTATCAAACTACTACAAAGAACACCACATGGACCACAGGAGTTCGAGAAGAAAGCCCATTACCACCTTCTCAGGACAACTAGGGATGGACAATAGCAGCTAGTCAGTGACCATGTTCTGAGAAAAATGTTTGTGCTAAGAAAAGTTTCATATTCTAGTATAAACTTTTTTCTGAAGGGTTACAGGGAACAGGACAACTGTAAATACAATTAACAATAAACTAAAATGGGAAAAATTATTTAGCATTTTCTGGAGTTGAATGGATAGGTACCCTTTAGTGATGTTACTTACCCCTGCAGTTACATTCTTAACACAAGAGTTGATTCAAACGTAGGAACATAGGACTTAGGAGCAGCAGTAGGCCATTCAGCCCTTCAAGCCTGCTCCATCATTCAATAAGATCATGGCTGACCTGGTTGTGGTCTCAACTTCACCTTGCCATCTGCCTGCATAACCACTGGCTCCCTTATCTATCAAAAATCTGTCTAACTTTGCATTGAATAAATTCAATGATCCAGCCTCCACTGCTCTCTGAGGAAGAGAGTTCCACACACAAACGACCCTCTGGGAGAAAAATATTCTCCTCATCCCCATCTTAAATAGTAGACCTCATTATTAAACAATATCTCCTCGTTCTAACTTTACAACTGAAAGGGCAGAATTGTCCCAGATTTGCACTAAGTGTGGTAGCAGGTAAAACAAATAACATTATACCCGCCAGCCACAATGGCTGATTTTCACACCATGTAGCCCCTTCCCAGCGCGTCTTGCCTCATTAATAATATATTCACGGGAAACACGCTGGATCTCTGGCGGGCGCCTGCACCTCCACCCACACACTGATCGCACTCACATGCAGCACCTGTACCCATCCAACACGAGGCTCTGCTCACTTTCAATTTCTCCGAAATGGTCATTGTCAAGCTTGAGCTAAGCTCCTGCTTATTCCTTTTCCCTCCCCCAATCACAGTCCAGCCCCCCATCCCCCCGCCCTGGCATCACCTTTGACATCTCCACTGTTACCCTACAGCCTTCAGGAATGTCCAGGTGAATATGCACGTTCCCTACCTTCCTGTGAATCTCAGTAACCGTGTTTGCCTCCGAGGCCCCACCAACCACCGTTGCCACTCCTTCTACTGGTACTGAAGCATCCTCACCCTCCCTCCCTACTGGCTCCCTCTGCTCCCTTTCACACTCGCCATTCCATCCTACCACACCCACCCTGAGTTCTCTCCCCAGGGAAACAGTCATTGATTCACAACCCCCTTCCCAGCACATTCACCTGGACATTCCACACCTCCATTTACTCCTCCCTCCACCCTTATTCTTTCCTCCAGACTTACTCCTTCCGCCCCCATACTCCCTCCTCAACCCCCACTCCCTTCTTGCCCCTGCACACCTTACCCTCTCTTTAATTTCTCTCCTCCACCCCCCCCAGACACCTATTACCCCTCCGAACTCCTTCCTTCCCCAGACAACCCCCATCTCCAAACTCCCTCCCGTATACCGTTCTCCCCTCTTGCATCGTCCTCCCCACTTGCACCATTCTCCCCCAATACACCCCTCTTCCTCTATACTCTCCCCTTCCCCCGGGTACCCCCCCTTCCCCCATACTCCTTTCTGCACCACCCCTCCCCACCCTCCGCCAGACACCATCCTTCCCCCTCACAATCTCACTCTCTCCTGACATCTTCATCCCCCAAACCTCACCGCCACCACCACCCCCCAACACCCTTGTCTCCCCACCTTCTAAGGGATCATCAACAGTGCTATCTAGCAGTACTTGCTTAACAATAACCTGCTCACTGACGCTCAGTTTGGGTTCTGCCAGGGCCACTCTGCTCCAGACCTCATTACAGCCTTCATTCAAACATGGACAAAAGAACTGAACTCGAGAAGTGAGGTGAGAGTGACAACCCTTGACATCAAGGCAGCATTTGACCAAGTGTGGCATCAAAGAGCCCTGGCAAAACTGGGGTCAATGGAAATCAGGGGGAAAACTCTCTGCTGGTTGGATTCATACCTAGCACAGAGGAAGATGGCTGTGATTGTTCGAAGTCAGTCATCTCAACTCCAGGACATCACTGCAGGAGTTCCTCAGAATAGTATCCTAGGCCTAACCATTTTCAGCTGCTTCATCAATGACCTTCCTTCCATCGTCAGAAGTGGGGATGGTCGTTGATGATTGCACAATGTTTAGCACCATTTGCAACTCCTCAGATACTGAAGCCGTCCATGTCCAAATGCAGCAAGACCTGGACAATATCCAGGCTTGGACTAACAAGTAACATTTGCACCACACAAGAGCCAGGCAATGACTGTTTCCAACAAAAGAGAGTCTAACCATCGCCCCTTGACATTCAATGGCTTACCATTGCTAAATCCCTACTATCAGCATCCTGGGATCAACATTGACCAGAAACTGAACTGGACTAGCCATATAAATACTGTGGCTATAAGAGCAGGTCAGAGGCTAAGAATCCTGTGGTGAGTGACTCATATCATGACTCCCCAAAGCCTGTCCACCATCTACAACGCACAAGTCAGGAGCGTGATGGAATACTCTCCACTTGCCTTGATGAGTGCTACTCCAGCAACACTCAAGAAGCTTGACACCATCCAGGACGAAGCAGATCGCTTGATTGGCACCACATCCACAAACATTCACTCCCTCCACCACTGAAGAACAGTAGCAGCAGTGTGTACCATCTATAAGATGCACTGCAGAAACCCACCAAGCTTCCTTAGACAGAAGCCTTCCAAACCCACAACCATTACCATCTAGAAGGACAAGGGCAGCAGATAGATGGGGACACCACCACCTGGAAGTTCCCCCCCAAGCCACTCACCATCCTGACTTGAAAATATTCGCCATTCCTTAATTGTCCCTGCGTCAAAATCCTGGAACTCCCTTCCTAACAGCACATATACCTACACCACATGGACTGCAGTGGTTCAAGAGGGCAGCTTACCACTACTTTAGATTATGGATGGGCAATAAAATACAGGCTGAGCCAGTGATGCCCACATCCCATAGATGAATTTAAAAAAAACTCACACCTGCACCCCCTCACCCCCCCAACCCCGGTACACCTTCCCCTCCCACTCACACTTGGACTTTTCCCTCTTCCTCAGCACCACCAACTCCCACCCCTGAGTTATGGGTTAGTCCGAAACATCAGTGGAGACCATGGATGATGATGCCAGCCCATGGAGAAGTCCATGAAGTTCCAAAGCCTCAGTGAAGTCGAAGATGCTGCATGGAGACCTCCCAAATGCTGCTTTGAGGTGTGGCCATTCCATGAGAATCCACTTGGCATGCGATGCACAAGTTCCTCCAGAGTCCGGTTGCTGTTGGGCTCCAGCATCATCTCCTTGGATGTCCACGATCTGAGTAAGGCCCTCATGGTAAATCTGGACTTCTACACATCACGCTCATCCAGATGTGTTAGGTGGATGCAAATTGGATTCACGCCGGCTCCAGCAGGATTAGTGATCCATCATGGCGGACACCACCGCCGGTGTGAAACCAATTTCTGCCCCTCCCCCTGTCCCCCCACCTGTCATGATGCCTACCGCCGATGCAAGTGGATGATTCAAGCCAAAATGTTGAAATTCCTGATCTGACTCATTCTTGGGAAAGTGCCAATGTGAGTATATCACCAACAATAATGATCTATAACTAATTAATTATCATTACGTATTCCTTGTTATTTCTGTTGTTTTTGGATGACGGGTATTTTACATTTTTTTATATTCGTTCATGGAAGGTGGGCATTGCTGGCTAAGCCAGCATTTGTTGCTCATCCCTAATTGCCCTTGAGAGGATGCTGGTGTGATGCCTTCTTGAACTGCTGCAGCCCATGCAGTGTAGGAATACACACTGTTGTTAGGAAGGGAGCTCCAGGATTTTGACCCTGTGACAGTGAGGGAACTGTGATACAGTTCCAAGTCAGGATGGCGAGTGACTTAGACAGGAACTTACAGGTGGTGGTGTTCCCATGCATCTGCTGCCTGACGTGGTAGAGGTTGGAGGTGCTGTCGAAGGAGCCTTGGTGCATCTTGTAGATGGTGCACACTGCTGTCACTGTGCATTGGTGCTGGAAGGAACCTTTGGACACATGCTATATTGGATTCAGTGCTAACCAGTAACTCAAAAGTCGGTGAATGCTTAGCTTCTTATGATCATGCTGTAGTTAATGTTGATACGTTTATAAATATACCAGATGTACAAGAGCAAATTTGGGGCTTTGAGTGGAGTTCTAGGAAGCACTAAGCAGACAGTGCTCTATGAAGTAAAACAAGAAGAAAAAATTATTTTTTAAAGGAGTTATTTTGTTTTAAAAGATGTAACAATATATTTTCTTTTTATGAGAAAAGAATGTAGCAGGGCCAAAACTGGACTGACTGACTAAGGAGATTGAAAATAGCCTAAAGGTAAAGAAAGAATATTTTAAAAATATAAATAATCAAATAGTTGTTTGGTTGCACAGAATTTGAGTATTGCTGAAAAAAGATATTTTTTGTCAAAACTTTTCATCTTACACTCATCGGGACAATTCGCAAGAATACCAAATGTAAAGGGAACAACAATTTATGTTGACTGAGAAGAGAATGCTGATTGGTTGGTAAGTAGACTCGAGACTGATAGAGGCATTGCCATGGAAAATGCACCACTCGATGGTGACTGACAGTTAACTGTGAAGCGTTGTTTGAAAATTTAAACCAGGCATTTTAGCTCTGATTGGTCAAGGCATTGCCCTGAGAAATGAACCAGCGAGTGGTTGTCACTTATTTTGTTTAGCTGAAACAGGCACAATGTGTGTGCATGTTCTTTCTTTCTGCAAAGAACGGTGCCCTGTCTATATAGCTTCCACTACATGCAAATGTGCCACATATTTGGTATTTGGTATTCTTATGAATTATCCTGACATATGCAAGATGAAAAGCTTCAACAAAAAATGTCTCTTTTTTCTGAAATATAATTAATCGTAGGGTAATGAGGAAGACGAATCAGTTGAGGATTACAAGGAATAAGGAAAAGATTAAAAAGATAGATTATTAATAGTAGAGAAAGCAATTAAACTCATGCTTTAATAAGTAGAGTTCTAAGTAGATGCTTTTTGGTATAATCCTGAATCATAGAATGGTTTCAGCACAGAAGGAGGCAATTTGACCCATCGTGTTCATGTCAATTTTCTACAACAGCAAATCAGCTAGTGCCACTCCTCTGCCCTTTCCCCATAGTCCTACACTATTTTTCTCTTCAGGTGCTTATCCAATTCCTTTTTGGAAGCCACAATTGTATTTGCCTCCACCACACCCTCAGGCAGTGTATTCCAGATCTCCAATCGCAGCATGAAGAAGTTTTCTCTGATGTCAATATTTTTTTTGACAATGACTTAAATTTTCTGGTTCCCAACCTTTATGCAAATAGTTTCCCTCTATCAGCTCTGTCCAGGTCCCTCATGATTTTGAACACCTCTATCCTTCCAAGCTCCTCTTTTTTAAGGAGAACAAAATCTCAAACTGAAGTCAAACTGTGCAACTGAAGTCCCTCATCCCTGAAACCATTCTTATAAATCTCTTTCAAAGTGCTACCGCTGGAATGCGCAGCCTGGGAGGGTGGTGGAGGCGGATTGCCTCACATCCTTCAAAAAGTACCTGGATGAGCACTTGGCATGTCATAACATTCTATGGGCCATGTGCTGGTAGACGGAATTACGTAGGTATGTCAGGTGTTTCTCACGTGTCGGTGCACTCGATGGGCCAAAGAGCCTCTTCTGCATTGTGAGATTCTGTGGTTCTGTGAATACACACATGGGACATGTCAATGAATTTTATTTAAAAATTTTTAAAATTTAAAAACCTTCATGAAACCTCATCCCACTCGTGGATGAGGTTTCATGATAAATGCATAGACTGCCTGGGCTCTTTGTCTGCCCGCCAACCTTAAGGTTGGATGGGCAGCACCATTAATTATTTTAATTGATATTTAAATTGCCTTAATTGGCCTTTGACAGTTCGGCGGGCGCACAGCCGACTCCAGTGCGCGCTCGCCGAACCGAGGATCTGAATGACGCACGGTGACATCGGGACACAAGCCTGACGTCATCGCGCATCATTTTAGGCAACGGTGAGCTGGGTGGGCCCTGCTCGCCAAACCAAAGATTCTGGCCAGAGAGTCGGGATAAGGGGGGCATTTTCAGGATGGCACCTTGTAACTAGTGGAGTGCCACAGGGATCAGTACAGGGGCCTCAATTAGTTACAATATATATTCATGACTTAGATGAAGTAAGTGAACATACTATCGCCAAATTTGCGGATGGCACAAAAATAGGTGGGAAGGCAAGTGGTGAGGATGACACAAAGAGTATGCAGAGGGATATAGACAGGTTGAGTAAGTGGGCAAAAACTTGGCAGGTGGAATGTAATGTGGGAAAATGTGAGGCTCTGCACTTTGGCAGGAAGAATAGAGGAAGAATAGAGGAGCTGAATATTATTTAAAGACTGCAGAAAGCTGCAGCACAGCGGGATTTGTGAGTCCTTGTGCATGAATCCTAAAAAGCTAACATACAAGTTCAACAGGTGATAGGGAAGGCAAATAGAATGTTGGCCTTTATTTCAAAGAGAATGGAATATAAAAATAGGGAAGTCTTGCTAAAACTATACAAGGCACTAATTAGACTACCCCTAGAATACTGTGAACAGTTTTGGTCCCCTTATCTAAGGAAAGATATATTGGCATTGGAGACAGTCCAGAGAAGATTCACTCAGTTGATTCTGAGTCTAGAGGGATTTTCTTATGAGGAGAGATTGAGTAGGTTGGGCCTGTACTCATTGGAGTTTAGAAGAATAAGAGGCAACTTTATTGAAACATATAAGATTCTTAGGGGACTTGACACAGTAGATGCTGCAAGGTTGTTTCTCCTTGTGGGAGAGTCTAGGACCAGAGGGCATAATCTCAGAGTAAGGGGTCACCCATTTAAAACAGAGGCAAGGAGAAATTTCTTCTCTCAGAGGGGAGTCAACTTGTAGAATTCTTTACCGCAGAGGGCTGAAGAGGTTGGGTCATTAAGTATATTTAAGGCTGAGATAGACAGATTTTTAATCAGTAAGAGAATCAAGGGTTATGGAGAAAAGGCAGGAAAGTGGAACTGAGGATTATCAGATCAGCCATGATCTCATTGAATGGCAGAGCAGACTTTTTGGGCCAAATGGCCTACTTCTGCTCCTACATCTTATGGTCTTATCCTTACAACCTTTTTGAACAAGGATGTAACACTTGCAATTCTCCAGTCCACTGGCACAACCCCTGGATGGAATTTTCTGTTTTTGAAACTGTGTGGTGGCGAGTGGGTTCTATTTCCAGTGTTTCCCACTGGTTGAAATGGCAGGAAATCATACCCGATTCAGTGCTTGGAAGCTCATTAATTATGCACTGTCGAGTATCTTGCTGAATCACCTGGCGAGTTGAGAACTGACTTGTGTGCCCCGCAGTTACCTGACGGGGTTGAAGGTCCAGGCACCATATTTAAATGCCATCCAAGCACACACATCTCATTCTCTCCAGCCCAGCTATCTCCAGGGCATCCACAGAGATGTTGGTAACCAGAGGAAGAGGGCTGCAACCCACAAGAAGAAGGCTGCGCTCCGCTCCTATCCCGGCGCCCTCAAGGCCTTGATCCGAGGAGGGTGGGAGCATTGGGATGTTGTGTATCCAAGGGATGGCTCCAGAAAGAACACCAGCCTCACCTCTCTGGCCTGGGAGGCCATTGCAAAGGAGGTCAGTGCACCCTCAATGCCATCCAGTGCAGGAAGAGGATGAATGATCTCATCTGCACTGCCAGGGTAAGTCAACCTTCAACTCCCTCCAATATCAAACTCTCATCATGGCATCATGCACTCAAAGGGCTATTCTCTTCAGGGATCTCTCACAACTATTATCCGGGGACACATATCACCACTGATTGTCTCATGGAAACTTTCACATCACCACCATCTCATCTATCATTTTGCTCATGCTCCATCCTCAGCCCTTTCTGGGGAGGGCTCACCACGCACACGGGACATGCATGTTTCCCAATCTCTGCTCCATTCCTTCTCAACACATGCCTTTCTTTCACCTTCATCCAGGGCAAGCTGACTCACAACAGAAGTGAAAGATCCCAAACTGGGGCAGGGACAGCCGACATCATAACCGTCACCCAGTTCGAGGAGGATGCCGCCTGGCTGGCTGGGGAAGACAGGGATCACTCAGGTGTAGAAGGGGAGATTGGCTTGTCCCAGTAACCCAGTATGGATGGCACCTCCAAGAGATCATCATATCCAGACATTTACAGTGAGTGACATGCAATCTTGTCTGCTACCTGCTCATGACCTAAAACTCTCTTCTCTCTCTGATAGGCATCAGCAGATCTGGGGAGACATGGATGGCCAACATAAGCCCCAGACACCAGGCCATGGACAAGGAAGCTGAGGAAACCACCCAGGAAGAACTGTCACTGTGCTCACCCGCACCCTCCACCAGTGCAGAAACACATACCTCGGTGGGTCATAGCTCTAGATTAGGCTTAGGGTCACCTAATGGAGAACACTTCACTGACACGTTCCCACAGCAGTTGGAGGCAGGGACAACCCAGTTCTCTGGTACTCGAAGGGCTGCTGGAGACCAGCCACCTGTGGAGTCTGAGTCAGATGATGAGCCTCTCCGAGCAGCCGCCAGCACAGTACTGGAGATGTAAAGACTAGCGGTGGAACATCAGGCAGAGATGCCACAGTTTCTTAGCAGACTGGAGCGAATGATAGAGGAGTCCGTCCACTTTCTGTCTGATGTCGTGTCTTCAACATGCGAGCATCACGAGGTCACCATGGGATGGTTGGAAACCACCGTGGAGACCTTATTCCAGCAAGTTTTGCTGGGTTTGCGCTTGGCCCTGGATTCCATAGCCACACACACATCCACTCCAAGGGTATCCAGCCACTAACAATCCCGTCTGCCTGTGACCCTCATCCATTCCAGTTGCTCAGGCCGAGGCGGGCGCATCTGTCCCTGAGCACAAGACCTTTATCAGGCTGAGGCCCTCCAAACCTCAGGCCACCAGAGAATGTCTGCCAAGGTCATCACAGACATCAGGACATAACGGTCAGCAGGCCGCCTCCACCTCTGCTGTGGATGGCATAGTGGTAGTGTTAGGAAAATTAAGAAATATTGAAATAATTTTGGGTCATGGTGTGCTACCACTGTAAAAATATTGCGCTTTTGTTAATACATTTGATATTTATGTGAATGGCTTGGTCAGTTGAAGGCGTGGTGATTATATACGTCAGATTCCTCTTATTTGGAGCTTTAGCCATCCTTCTACTCAGTGATAGTCTCCCCTTGTGAGATTCACATTCATGTGATGTCAACCTGACTGAAGATAGTTTCTGCTTGTGTGATGTCACGGGGATCATCTACCATGGATCCCTTAAAGCCACATGGGTACAGCTGATTGCAGCTTGCCCTCTTGGAAAGCCTGAGATAGCTGCAAACCTGTTGAATCTCGTAGCCTGGTTACCTTCACCTCACACTGTGACGTAGAGAGCATCCGTGACCTCCTTGATGCATCTATGTGTTGCGGACTGTGATATGCCGCACAGATCCCCTGTGGATCTGTAGCCAAAGAAATTGAGCATGGCAGTCACCTTCAAGACCACTGGCAGGGGATAGCCTTCGACTCCAAGGAGTGTTAGTTCCTCATGGAGAATGTGGCAGATGTGACCTACCAGAGCTCGGGAAAAGTGCAGATGTGCATGACATTATTAGAGAGTGCAAGATGGTTACTTTGCTGTTACTTTGAGACCAGCTTCGATGCTCCCTCCCTCACTGTCTGCGTCCCAGAAATTTACCTGGAACCTCAAGATGTGTAGGTAGAACTCTCTCCTGTTATTCTCCAGCCCCCCTGCAGTAATACTGGATCCCATTGTTGTTGTGGTCGACACTCCTACCCTCTCCCCTGAGCCCATCACTGTTGATGTACCCATGCCACATGTGGGCCTTCTGCGGGCCATCATTCCCCCTCCTCCGCTATCCTCTTGCAAAGACTTCCTGCCCCTTTGCCCTCGGATCTTTCCCTCCTCCCCTTCCCCCCACCCCATGTGTCTGTTATCCTTCTTCCCCCAACCATAGCCCACCCCAGCCCACCATTCCCTGGTCAAAATGCTGGTCTTTGTCTTTATGTTCAGCCTTGCTTGAGTACTGCTGCACAGTTGTATCCTTCATGACTACACAGGCACCCCAGGTTGCACTGGGTGCAACCCAACCCTACACCCCCGGCAGTGTGGCGTTCCACTGGCATTGTAACAAGACCGGAGCAGCACTGTGGCAGGTAGGCTGTGAATGTTGCACTCACCTTGAAGTTGTGGTAGAAGTGAGGTCCAACCGCTTTTTCAAATCTGATTTTCCGCTCGTGTGACGCAAGATTGGAATGTGGCACATGATTCTGGCAACCAGCTAATTTAAGGAACTCATGAGATGGTGATGACTGCAAATGGCGTTCATGCCACTAGTCAGCGGGATATCCTATCCACCATTAACCTGCCTTTGGGAAAATTGTAAACTCTTTTCACGCCAGTGGGATTCCAAATTTTTGGTTCCCGTTAGATTCTCTGCTCCCGCCCACCACCAAACCTGCTGCGGGCAGGATGGGAAAATTCCTCCCCCTGTACTAAGGAGGATTGGAACATTATGGTTAGTACCTCTGCAATTTCTGCCTTTATTTCTCGCAGCATCTCTGGACGTATTCCATCCAGTCCTGGTGATTCATCAACTTTAAGTACGGTTTTTCTAATACCTATTCTTTATCAATTATTAGCCCATGCAGTGTCTCAACTCCTCTTTCACTATGACTGTGGGAGCCTTGGTAAAGACGGATGTAAAGTCCTAATTTAGTACCTCAGCCATTCCCTCTGCTTCCATGCGTAGATGCCCTTTTGGTCCTAATTGGCTCCACCCTTTCCCTTATAACCCTTTTACTATTTATATGCCGGTAGAGGACTTTTGGATTCCCTTTTGTGTTAGCTGCCATGTTAGGAATGGGGATATTAAAGGAGAAAGAAATAACTTTGCATTTATAGCACACCATCAGGATGTCCAAAAGTGTTTCAGTTAATTAACTACTTCCAATGTATGTTCACTGTTGTAAGGTAGGCAAACAGAGCAGCCAACTTCAATGCACCAAGTTTCCACAACTAACAATGACCACCCATTTGTTTCAGTGATGTTGACTGAGGATAAATGCTGGGCAACTTCGTGACCCCTCTTCAATGAGCACCATTGGATCTTTTATATCCACCTGACAGGGAAAACATGGTTTGTGTCTCATCAGAAAGACGCCTGACGGTGCAGCATTCGCTCAACACTGCATTGAAGTGTCTACTTTATGTGCTGATGCCTCTGATGTGGATTTTGAACCTCCTGATGTTGTGGGTTCAAGAAAGAAACTTCAAGGTGGCCTGATTAAAATTTTGAAAACCATGAAAGAAATTGCCAAAATTTGTCTATTTCATTATGGTGAAGGGTCCAAATAACAGGTGTCACAAATTAAGAAATTTGTATTAAGATGGAAAAGTGAAGTAGAACTTTTTCATGCAAAGGGCAACAGAATTGAGTAAGATGTAGGTAGTCTAGGCTCCTACTGCGTACAGTATAAATTGGTTCAAGAATGCAGAATATCTACAAAAAGATCAGCATAAATCAAGAAAGATTAACAAAATAAAAATAAGGGTGGATGTATTTTTATTTGTACCGCTAGTTTATATCTCTGCACTGCATTATGCCCTGCACAAAGGTTCCAAGGGCTATTTCATCAAATCTGCCTGTCTGTTGCTCTCTGTTTACACAGCAAAATTTGTGCAAACATTGATTAAGCAATATTCTCCTTTTTAAAGCAGTTAAATGTGCAGTTTGTTTGTTAATCAGCGATTGTACAACATTGTGGCAGTCATATTGTCATCAGTTCTGCATTTCAGCCATGATCCAAACACAGACTTGTTCACTACAATGTTCGCACTACAGCCCAAAGCAAAAACGACAATAACTTGCATAGAACATCGCAAAGCATCCCAAGGTTGTTCAATCAGATAATAAGCACTACAGTTTTCCTTCACATCTTTATCTCAAATTGCAGAAGATGTAGATCAATCTTGATAAGGTACAGTAATCCAGATTTAGTACCAGAATAAGTCTTTTTAAGTACAAATATTATAATGAGAACAAAATCCTCAAAGAATACAGTAAATCTATTAACACTTAAGAGCAAAACAAACAAGTTATTGTTTTGGGTGGGAGCCACTATCTGAATTCCAGTATTGATGAAGAATGTCTACCAGAAAAATTTACCTATCTGAGATCTGTTAGACCTGCTTTGATTTCCATATTTTCTGTTTTTATTATCAATTTTCACAATTTATATAGTCGCTACCATTACATGACATGGTTGTTACAGTCAGCAGTTTAAAGGGAGCTAATCTTAAGTTTAGTTATGTCTTTGGGAGTCCCTGTTATTTTCTTTGAAGTCTGAAAACATGTTTGTAGCCCTGGAGACATAAACAGAATTTAATAATTGATGTGTATTAGTGTAGTTTTCTGTCACTTAATGCATCGCAATATGTAATCGGTGGTTATAGTTTTTTCATTTTTTTTACAATGATTGATTTTCTTTTAAAAGCTGTAATACCCCCTTTCTGTTGCCTATCCAAACAAATTTTAAACCCATTGAAAAGGTAATCTATAAGAATATTCTTTGCATTACGACCATAAAAAGTGCTTATGAATGCACTTAGCCCATCTAAACCGATGCATTTAAGTCCAAATAGTGTATTAAAATCTCAGAATCTGAATGTTCATTCCCGTTTAATGTACTAAATAAGTTGAAACACAGGAAGTAAATGCAGCGTATTAGATCTATGATGAAGTTGCATAAAAAAATATCAATAGACCATCAATAAATGTTAAAATTTCTAAAAGTCAGGTGGCAAAGTAACTCTGGAAGTAGAGTATTGAGCTTAGAGATGGAGGCTGGTGACACTGAATTCACATCTCAGCTTCTGCTAACTTTTGAGCTTGGCAACCTTTATGAGCAACTTAAGGCAGAACCTTTGGGTTGGAAGCCTTGATGCGAGTGAATGCTCTTTGAACTGCCAAACAAGCCAAGCGCAGCTGACATGTCAGTGCAGTCCTGAAGGAATCCTGCATTGTCAGAGATGACATATTTAAGATAAAGCATTAAACAGAGGCCTGTTCATATGCATGTAAAAGATTCAAGGTAAATGTTTCAAAGTAGACCTAGTTCTCTCGCTGACCTGGTCAAGGTGTATTTTTCAATCAGCACCACCAAAGTTGATTATCTGACTGATTATCTCATTGCTGTTTGTGAGACCTGGTTGTACAAGAATTGGCTGTTGTGCTTGCTCAGAAAAGCAGTTGGTTGTCTGTGAAACATTTTAGTGCAACCTGAGGAGACGAGAAGTGCGCTAGAATAACAAGTTCTTTCTTTCTATTTCTTTCACTGATTTCTGGGCAGTTCTTTCCTCTGAATTCCCACTGAAAATTGTGCATGCATCAAATAAGAAGAGAATCAGACTTGCCTGTGATGCCTTCATAGTTAAGTAGCTGACTGGCAGGATTCGCACATAATATAATTGGTGAGGTTGATAGTAATGGTATGACTTGTACTGTACCAATTTTCAGGTTTCTTTTTAGTAAACTGCAGATTATTACAAAGTAATCCAGCTGTTTTACATTCTGCAGAGATAGTCCACTTATATTCATGATACCTGATTGCAGCCACTACAAGAGCTGAAAAGAGGCAGAACAGTCTTACACAAGACTGAGTAAAACCACCTTTATAAATTATAGTTACATTGAATATTATTTCAAGGCTGTGATTACAATGAGGAGCTCAGCTGATCGTTACAAACTTTTTGAACTAGTCTCTTAGTTTATAGTGTCACCTAAAACTTCTGTTAAAAATACTGCTTGGTAATCATCTTTTAAGTCCACTAAAGGTATGGTACCTGTAGACTCAGAGGGTTCTGTTCTTGTGGTATAGATGGTCATAACTACTTGCATGAATAACAACATTTTAACTCATGTCCACCTATTATCCTGCAGTTAGTTAAAAGTGCAATGTGAGCCCCTAAAAAGAATGGGGAGGAAGTGTTGCTAGAATAACACCTTGATAGGCTTGGGGTAGTGATATTGCTGCTGGGATAGTAATCCAGAGACCCAGAATAGTGCTTTTGGGACCCGGGTTCGAATCCCAACACAGCAGATGGTGGAATTTGAATTCAATAAAAGTCTGGAATGAAAAGTCTAATGGTGGCCATGAGATCATTGTTGATTGTTGTAAAAACCCATCTGCTTCACAAATGCCCTTTAGGGAAGGAAATTTGTGGTCCTTACCTGATCTGGCCCACATGTGACTCCAGACCCACAGCAATGTGGTAGACTCTTAAATGGATGATCCATCTAGGCCTTCTCTGGAGGTCCCCAGCATCACAATGCCAGTTTTCAGCCAATTTGATTCATTCCACATGATATCAAGAAACAGCTGAAGGCACTGGATACTGCAAAGGCTATGGGGCTTGACAATATTCTGGCAACAGTACTGGAGATTTGTGTTCCAGAACTTGCCGCACCCCTAGCCAAGCTGTTCCAGTACAGCTTCAAAATTGACATCTACCTGGATATCTGGAAAATTGCCCAGGTATGTCCTGCACACAAAAAGCAAGACAAATCCAACCCAGCCAATTACTGCCCCATCAGTCTATCTCAATCATCAGTAAAGTAATGGAAGGGGTCATCAACAGTGCTATCAAGCAGCACTTGATTAGCAATAATCTGCTCACTGATGCCCAGTTTGGGTTCCGCCAAGGCCACTCATTAAAGCCTCAGTTCAAACATGGACAAAAGAGCTGAACTCCCGAGGTAGGGTAAGAGTGACTGCCCTTGACATCAAGGCCGCATTTGACTGAATGTGGCATCAAGGAACCCTAGCAAAACTAGAGTTAATGGATATCAGGGGGAAAACTCTCCACGGGTTGGAGTCATTCCTAGCACAAAGAAAGATGGTTGTGGTTGTTGGAGGTCAGTCATCTCAGCTCCAGGACATCACTGCAGGAGTTCTTCAGGGTAGTGTCCTTGGTCCAACCATCTTCAGCTGCTTCATCAATGACTATCCTTCCATCATAAGGTCAGAAGTGGGAATGTTCACTGATGATTGCACAATGTTCAGCACCATTCGCAACTCCTCAGATACTGAAGCATTGTTGCGTGCAGCCTGTCTTGTTCAGTATGAAGTCCCTTTAAAATTTTTTGTGCCATCATGCACAAATTACTTATCACAGAACAAGACCCACACGGACCCTCAGTCCTCTGCTGTGTGGCCACATACCCTTGCAGCTTAGGGTGAACATTGCCCAGAATCAACCCTCACATAGCAATTGAGTTGTTCAATCACATGGTGGAAAAATCACAGGACCCAGGTCCTAGCACACTGCCTATGTCTGTGTCATGTGATATTGGAATACAAGTTTATGATATTTTTCACAAATATTCAAGTTATATATTTCTTTTTACTTATATATTAAGCATTAAATATATGGAAATGATAACTATTATGAAAGATAAATGCTTAAATTACTAAATTATATGATGAGAAAATAAAAATGTATTGCAACAAACTGATTAAGATTCACTTCCTAAGTCCATATAGTAAAAAAAAGTTAGTCAGATTGGAGATATTGACCAAGTGTAATCAATATAAACATGCATATTTACAACATGTGAGGCAAACTGATCCCACAATCCCAGTGAGGAAGCTGAGTTATAAAGCCCAGATTGGGATTGGTCCTACAACATTGCAGCTTTGACACTCTCTGGTCCCATCTCCCTGTAATTACAACTTCCTGTTCACTGCACAGGATTATAGAACATACCCTGTACTTTCTGTTCTGTCAAAAAAAGCTTTACAAATTTCAATCACTGTCTGAAAGTGAGTGGGAGTTTGTTGCATTCATGAACTTTTTGTAAAGGCAGCTGTAAGACAGCCTGGGTAGGTCATTAAGGAGATAGCTCTTCCTCCACTTTGGTTGGGATTTTCCAGCCCCGTCGCGAGCGGGTTCCGCCGTGGGCGTGGTGGCACCCCAACCAGAAGTCCATTGACTTGCGGTGGGACCAGAAGATCCTGGTGACGGGCAGGTGTGGAAAATCCCACCCAATGTGTTGAAAAAGAGTCACGTTTTCACTTTTATCCTTGCTTTTTTGAAACTTGGTGGCTTATACAATGGACCCCAGCACTTTACCTGGACTTTTTAAATTTAAAAAAACTGTACATCAAATTGTCACTAAAAATTCTGTTACTTTATTGTATTTTTTTAAACATCTTTTCTTCCAATGTTAACCCCATGAACATAAGTGAATAATATACATATAATTTATACATGAAATACTCTGCCCGCACTTCCTCAAAATGCTATTGTTTGAAATTGTACTTCTTTACATTAGAGTCTGCAGATTCTTTTCTTTCAGTTCTGCCCCTTTAGTATTAGCTGCCCATTATGCGGTTGTAGTGCTGATGTCAGGCTCCCATTATTCTGCTGCAGCTGGCCTTGGCTTCTTCAGCTGTGTCAGCCGGTTGGATTGCTCAGGCAGCCATCTTTTACTGAGCAAAAACAAGAAAGCAAATCAGAAATATCTTGTTTCTATTGTAGAAAAATAAAAGATGTTCAGGAGTGAATCAGAATTGTGTACGTGGTCCTTTTGTTGGTTTTGGGTTTATAAGGCGTGCTCGAGGCGAAACTAACTCAGGACTGCTTCAATGCCTATAATTCATGCCTGCATGGTCATCCATTGTACTTTTAATAAAAAGAGGCAGCAAGGAGGCACAATGCAGTGAAGAGCCTCCTATTTGCATCTCTTTCAGAAGAAGGGTGGCTAACACAAAGCTCTCCTGCAGGACAGGTCAGCAGTTTTAACACTATTCTCTCAGATGAATAGGATTGTGGGTGTGTGGAGCCGGGGATGGGGGTGGGTGGCGGGGCAGAGGTTTGTGGAGGGAGTGTGGCTGAGCATCACAGATGTGCATGACCCCCATCAAAGCCTAAATAAAGGTAGTGCTTTTGTAAGTTAGAGAAGCTGTGAGAGACTTGTGCAACCAGCAGCCACAAGGCCTGCCCTCCCATTAAGCAGAAAGCAATACATTAAAGAGCTGAGATAAGAGGAAATGTAAGGCAACGGTCACTGAACCTTTCTCACCCTGTGGTAATCAAGGTCATTACCCAACATGCACAGACTGTCAAGAGGATCACATAATATTTATTACAGTACAAATAGGGTGCGTGTAGGTGGCAATTGGCCCCTCATACTTGGTTCATCACAGTGTTACCTAGCGACAGATGTCAAGGGAAGTGAGTGAATAGTGAAATTGCTGTCATTAGCAAAAGGTCATAGGTTAAATATTTCTGCAATGCCTTTCCAAAATCTGAATGTTAGAATCCAAAAGAATTCTGAGGTTGAAATATAATGATTTTCTAGAAGTTTGCCATATAAGTGTCTAGCATGTAAACGGAAACAAACGAACAATAATATTGTTTAATCTAAACTTGCTGTAATATTGTTCATGCTGATAAATATGTTCAATATCAAACTCCTATCTTAAATGTTTCTTTGGTGAATTATAGTAAAACTTTACAGGCTAAGTTTACAGCAACTCATCAAGCCTCCTTCAACAGCACCTTCCAGACCCATCACCTCAGACAATGGCAGCAGATTCATGGGAGCACCACTGCCTGCAAGTTCCCCTCCAAAGCACACGTACACACTGGCTTGGAACTATATAGCCATCCTTCACTGTGGCTGGGACAAAATTCTGGAACTCCCTCCCTAACAGCACTGCAGATGTACCTACACCACAGGGACTGCAGTGATTTAAGAAGGCAGCTCACCACCTCCTCAACGACAATTAGGGATGGGCAACAAATGCTGACCTAGCCAATGATGCCAACATCCCATGGAAGAATAAAAAAAGTAAATCCATGTCCAGAGGCTGCATTCTGAAATCCAACTATGATCATCTTGGCTTAAAATGATAGATGCTGCTCTGTTTTTATTCTGAAAACACAAGTGAATTTGATCACTGCATCCCTCAGTTTTCCGTTCCATGTAATTCTCTCCTTTAAAATTCAACTTCAAATTAAAAGCTAATCTCTACTTCTTGAGCTATCTCTTGCACTAAGTGTAAGAGCTTGGCAGAACATAAATGCATTAACAGCAAACCATGGATAAATCATGTCAAGCTTGTCCCCTGATTTGTGATAAGCATTTCACTTTGAGCTCACGTACTGAAGAGGAAATCTGCTTCCTCCTCTCTTCAATGAAGACTCAATTCATATCCTTCTTCAACATACATGAGGCGTTGTCTATTTCAAAGATATTGTGTTGCAAAGCTTGTAAAATAGTCAATTCAGTCACCGCTCTGTGGTGAGTTAGCTAGTTCCAGTCAGGGTGATGATAGTAATGCCGCTCCTATCTCAGTACCAGGAGTCAGGGAGAAGAAATTTGGTCAAGATTTCTGAATTTTTTTATTCATGCGTGGGATATGAGCGTCGCTGGCAAGGCCAGCATTTATTGCCTATCTCTAATTGTTCTTCAGACGGTGTTAGTGGGCTGCCTTCCTGAAGCATTGTAGTCAATGTGGTGTAGGTGCACCCACATTGCTGTTAGGAAGGAAGTTCCAGGATTTTGACCCAGCCACAGTGGAGAAAGTACGATAAATTTCCATGTCAAGATGGGCTATGACTAATGATAAACACTCTTTAATTAGCATAATAATTGATTTGTAATGTTTTCTTTCACCTGCCTGTTAACAGCAACAATACTTCCTGAATACTCTATTATCATTATCTCATTGTTAACTCTTCTGGGATGCAATCATCAGGAACAATTGGGAATCTGATGTTCAATCAATTAACATATGGGCATTAATTGTAGTCTGGTGGCAGCTGAAATGAAAGAAATGTGTCTTATTCATTCAATAGTGTTTAAATTTGGCAGAGTGTAATAAATAAAAAGGGGCAGACGTTTTGGGGGGAAGCTTTACCTTCCTGCCTGTTGATCAATTAAAATTAAACTAAATGAATTACTCCCATCTGGCTAAGTGAAATTTTAAATTGCAGGTGACAAGGACATTGCTAAAGCCACTGAGGTCCTTCTTTAAATGTGCAGAGCAGGCTCTGATGACATCTGTTAAGGTCTGATTAAGTGAGCAGTGGTGGCTTTCTTATGAGACCAAAGCTGTCTGGATCTGGAACTTGAGTCAGAAAAGGGTGAGTCAAGTATAAATTTTAATATTTTCCACAAGTTTCATTGTGGACTAGGAGGAGCAGGAGTACTTTCCAGGCCCCACAAAGAATCCTGCTCTAGCCTTTATTTCTCTCCTGAGATTCCTCTCCACGCCTTCCAATATGTGCTTACCTGGTGCCGGGTCCCTTGGCAGCTACCACTGAGCTGTCTGAATTTTAACACCTAGGCGGCCACTTCCCTTCAGCTTCCAGACCACTTGGGGCAGGAAGTTGGTAAGTGGTCTGCTAATGAGCCCCAGCCATTAAAATCCGGCCGAACCTGTCTGTTTCCACACCCAGACTGGTCTGCTCCTTGCTTTGCTGCATGCCCACCTAGAAGTGGAAATCAACCTTTTTGTGTAGGGAAATTTGCCTGCTGGGATACCAGGTATTTCTATGCCAGTGATAATATGAAAGGGGAAATGCTGCCCATCTGCCAAAATTGAAAACATTTGGATGGCAAATGAGACAAGGAAGCAGTGATTAGGTGCCCCATGCTTGTGCTTTAAAAGACCGTAGATTACAAGAGGAAGGGAAAGATGGGGAGGGAGAGGCAGCAAGACAAGGACCTCCACAGTTTTGAGGGCCTGCGAAAGACTGCATTGGGGCTGGAGATGGTGCAACAAGTGTGGAAACTTCTACCCAAAACAGCCTGTCCTGTTCTACTATCAAGTTACGTGGTTAAACTGCAGTTAATGATTTGAGACTTAAAAAAAAATTCAAAATGGTTGAAGCCCAAATGCAGGGAGGCCAGCACCTCTTAAAATTTAACTTCACTCTGGTCAGTGATCTTGAGCTACTGTTAATCTAGGCTTTGTGTGTCAGTGCACAATGAACATTTGTTCACATCAGTAAAGTACATCAGGCCTGTTAAAACATAACATAAGGAGCACTAAGGGACAGTTGTAAGTGTTCAATAATATTGGTAAGAGTAGGATCCATTCTGATAAGTAGAGAGCACTTTAATAGAGAAGGAAAAATTTGCAGGGCTACAGGGAAAGAACAGGCTAATGGGAAATTCGGATGAATTAGCTAATTGGATAGATCTTTCAAAGAAACATGACAGGCATGATGGGCTGAGCGGCCTCATTCTGTGCTGCAAGATTCAATGGTAAGAAATAAACTGAAAACAAATGGCAGTGAGGTGTAAGATTATCACCCACTAGATTTTGAACTAGACAGTTCACTTTTGCAGTGAACATCCAGAAATGTGTAAATTACAGATCGGATACATAAGGCTAGCTTTTCTGATTTCAAGGCAGTGATGAAGTGCCTTTGGTATCAGAAGATTGAATCAGGATATTTATCCCACAAATCAGGTTTATAATCCAAAGTTGTTCCTCCTTCACTTCTTATGGAAATGCAGTAAATAATATTAGAAATGATTTCAATCACTTGTGTTCACCCACAAAGCACACCTCGGAAATTAGGCCATTCCTTCCAATGCTTCTAATTTCCAAATAGTAAAAAAACTATAAAAGCAGGTGCGGCATATAGGAACAAAAGCAGGAAATGCTGGAAATACTCATCAGGCCAGGCAAGTAAATTAACATTCCAGGTGCGGACACTTCATAAAATTTGCTCCTATCTATTCATCTCCCTCCTGTTAGGTAAGGTAAAAACATGGGTCAGGCAATATGGTCGGAAGTCAGGCTATGGAACATTCATTAGGCTGAAATATCTTTGGGTTCTTATATTCCCTATATATTTCTGATGTACCTCTACAAGAAGTCTCAGGCTCACTTTAATAGTATAAGGTGCTTTAAATTTTACCAATTTTTTGGCTGGAAGAGTCCTAAATCATCTTGCTTTAGATGATGGTGATATTTAAGCGAACATTGCTTCACCCCACTGATTGTCCAGAGGATCAGCACACTGTGTTTGGGGTTATTCACCTGCTTGATGTTTGTTAACCTTGGCAATTTTTGCCAGCTTCACAAAAAGTATGATTTATTTGTTCACAAGGCCTATAGTGATGAAGTAATTTGTGTTTGGATGTCGAGGTCTCGACCAGGTAAAACAAAAAAGTGCTACAAAATTTACATTTTTCCATTTTCTTTGGCTGAGCGAGCAGGTGGCGAGATCAGGATAAATATTTTTCGAGCGTAGCAATGCCAAATAATTTGTATTAGCTTTAAAATCCATCTGTTTTGAGGCTCCCTGGTGGCTTAATGGTAAAATGAACACTATAGTTAAGGAAGGTTGCAGCTTCAACCCCTGCTCAGTTAGCTGATCTTAGGCAGGGTAGTGGGGGCAGAGGGTAGTGGAGCTGGAGGCTTGGGGTGGTGCAGGGATGAGGTGGGAAGAGCTGGGTGGATGGAATGCTACATTTGGGCTTAGTACTTTAGGCTGCAGAGAGGAAAAATAGCATGGGTGCTCATTCCTGATTGCTGGCCTTTACCTTAGCATATATGGGTGGATTCACACGTAATCCCCTCCATGGTAAAATAGCCTGCAGACTTTACTTTCTGGGAATATGCATGATGAGTAACTAACCCTAACCCACGCCCCCCACAATTCCTTAACCAGTGCCATCAGGAGAGGAGATTTGTCATTTTGCGATTTTAAAAATTTCATCTTTTCTTTTTCATTTTAAAAGAAATGTTTAAAACCGAACGTCGATGCTATTGGGTGGGAGCTCACACACCCTGACTGAGAGAGCTGAAATTTCCCCGTTGAAGTGGAAGCACTGCTAAGCATTATCAAGTTAATGATTATATTTCCCCTGATATCAATCCAGCTTCCTATCAGTGTCAGGTTTCAGTAACTCCTCCAAGTCAGGGCTCTAGATAATGGCATCAGCAATCAGTGCGTAAGTAAAATGTGGGTGTATTAATGCACAGTACAAGAACAAGGCTGGGGGACTAGAACCATTGAATAAGATAGAAAATCATTGCACAATGGCAACAACTGAATTGTGACAATTTAAGACTGGGAATATAAAACTTCCAGGATTATTAATTGGAGATAGTTAACCCTGAGAATGGGGTGGTTTGAGTGAAGGTGAGTGGCTAAAATATTTGCACTGGACATTGCAACTGCAACCCGACTCCAACACACTTCTGTGATTAATGCAGGCATGCTAGGGTTTCTGTGGGCAGAATCTCTGTCCACCACAAATATGGTTTCTTTGCAGTGGGACAGGAATGGGAGGGATGGCATGTCACAGTGATGCAGTTCCCACTTGTCATACCCAGAGAGATCCTACGCAGGTGTATGCCCAGCAGGTGAAAGTATACCAGCCTCCTGAAGGACTCAAGTGGACCCACCTGGGGTGGTCCAGATCATGAAAGTCCTGAGGATAGATTTTTTTTAAAAAAAAGCTTTTTATCATCAACCTAATTTGGAAGGAGGCTGAATATGTCTAGAAATTGTTTCTTAGAGGTTGGTGGAATCATGGGGAGGCGGGGAATGGGTTAATTAGGCACTGCAGTTACTGGCATATATGGGCTGGTGGGTGCCCAGGATGTATCTGTATTGTGAGGGTGCCTGCATGGCCTGTACTAATTAGGTGGTCTCCTTCTCTGACTCCAGAAACACTTTTAAGGCCAGGGCTGGAGGATAGCAAGTTTATTCCAGCATTACTGCTAGGAGACAAGTTCCTGAACAATAACAATAGAGCATAACAATAACAATAAAGCATACAGGATGTCCAAGACGGACCGGGTTGCAGAAGACGAAATTATCCTGCTGCCAGGGTTTACAGGCGACGAAGCAGCTACCTCAATATGTCTGAGGTGCAGTGCTGAAGGATGCTTCTTCTCTCAAGGGAGACAGTGACCTCCATTTGTCAGATGATAGGCCCTGAGATCTGTGCCAAATGTGTGGGTGGGCACCCCATGCCAGTGGCATTGAAGGTCACGGCTGCCCTCAATTTCTATGTCTCCAGCTCTTTCCAGGGGTCAGTGGGTGATCATTGGAGTCTCCCAGTCAGCTGTCCACACTTGCGTCAAGCAGGTGACAGATGCTCTGTTCAGGCGTGCATTGACTGCACACATGTGGCCATCAAAGCACCAGTGGGTTAGCTGGGTGCCTTTGTCAACAGGAAGGGATTCCACTCCATGAACGTGCAGATAGTGTGTGATCACAGGATGCAGATTCTGCAAGTCTGTGCAAGGTGCCCAGGCAGCTCCCATGATGCTTACATCTTCAGACACTCCCAGGTGCCAGGGCTCTTCAATGCTCCAGCCCGGCTGGATGGACGGCTGCTGGGTTGCAAGGGATATCCCCTCAAAAGGTGGCTCATGATGCTCCTCCGCCATCCAAGGACAGAGGCTGAGCAGCAGTACAATATGAGCTACGCCTCCATAAGAGCTGTGGTAGAGAAAACCATCGGTTTTCTCAAGATATATTTCCAATGCCTGGGCCGTTCAGGGGGTGCAATGCAATACCCGCCAGATCATGTGATTGCTGATAGCGGTTGCATGCTGTGCTCTCCACAATCTGGCGCTGGAAAGGGAGGATGCAGTGGAGGAAGAAGATGTAGACGCAGATGCTCCGGCTGCACATGTTGAGTCCAGCAGTGAGTCCAAGGATGAGCACGCTCATGAAAACACTGAGGGGGTAGACGCTGACCCGGGCATCCTCCAGGGAGGCAGGGACATTGGGGAGGCTTTAATCCAACGAACTTTCAGCTAGCCCACCACAGATGGACCTCCAACACAAGCCAGGGCTGCAGACTCCATACGCGATACCTGAGAGCAACATCTGCCTGGTTAGGAACACTAACTATGTGCCTTGTCAGTGAAGCTCAAACAAACAAGTCACTCATAACATCATGGGTTCCCATCCACTTGCAGAAGTAAGAAATCACCCTGAGCCATGTTCACATATAAACATTTAATGAATTAACAAAATGAAGCAGAAAAGAAATTGAACGCAAAGGTGTTCAGCATCACACCAACTTGTCATCAACTCATAGCGAGGCAACATAAAACCACCAGTGGTGTGCCTAAGGTGCCTTAAGTTTACGTTTCCAGGTGCTACGTATAGGTGGTCCCCCTTCACTGGCACTGGCATCTGAGTCAACCTGCTCACCTGTCCTGTTGGTCTCGATGACCTTGGCGGACGTCCTCTGGCCCGTGGAGCCTTTGATGGCCCCACCTGGAAGGGAGCGGCCAGTTCCACAGCTGGCATCTCCCCAGTCGTCACAGCCTCATTGGATCCCACAGTCATTGGCAGTGGGATGGAGGAGCTGCTACCCTCATCTGGAGCGCCCTGGGAGGAGCCCGCAGAGACAACAGGCAGCTCCTGCGCCGATGTGAGGTCGCTTCGGACCTCCCTGCTCCCCATTGATGGATGGGCACCGAGCTGGGATACTTGGTGCCCAATCCAACTCCCACACTGGCACTGATCAGCTGAGGTCAATGCTGCTGTGAGGGTTTGCAGGTCTGAGCGCAACCCCAAGAAGCCCTGATTGTTCTGCTGGAGGAGCCTCTCCAAGAGAGTCGCCACTCTCTCCATGGAGGAAGCATGGCGCTCGGCCATGAGGCTCATTGCATTGGTGATGCTCCATGTGGACTCCTTCAGCAAGGAGACTATGCCACGCATTGCCTCATGTATCTCCGCCAGATCCTCCCAGGATTTCCAGCCTCATGGGCGACTCCAGATGCTTATCATCAGCCACCGACTGAGCATGTGCCTGGTCCCCTGCAGTCCTCTGACTGCCGCCGCCCATGGGCACTCTCTGTCTCTGCTTGCACCTCAAGCAAGTATGAAGTGCCCTCACCGCTGTACCCTGGGACACTGGTCGATGATCTAATTCCCACCGAGGTGCTGGTATCTGCTCTGGTGCCTGCCTGGCAGAGATAGTGTGACGCTGGTGATTCTATTTGTTCTGGGTCCTCAGGTGTCAGAGGCAGTCCCTCTGCCTCCTCCTCCCAGCCCTGCTCCGGTGATGCTGAAAGGAAGAACAAGGACATTGTTCAAGTGGAGACAATGTCAATGTGCATGCCTGTCCCTTGGATCAGTATGCGCTCATCCTTCCATAATTAATGATCAATCCATGTTGGAAGCTTAAATCACTGAACGTTCAACAGTGGCATGGCTGCTGGGACACACGTGATGACCTCAGTGTACGGCAAACTTGCCTCCCCCTGGCACCCCAGCCTCACCGCCACTGGTGGACCTGGGCGCATGGCGCCTCTCCAGCTCTATTGCCTTCTACTCGTATCTGGTGGTTATGGCCAACTGGGCCTGGCCTCCACCAGTCCGCATCCGCTCGGCGGCATTGTGTACGGTCTTCTCCTGAAAAGGAGAGAGGAGCATCGATTAGTCCACCCTGTACCTGGGTTATCATCGCATCCCTGCCACCCCAACCAGAGTGGGACATTGCAGGGCTCCAGTGCTTCGTTACTCTGCAGCTGCTGCACACTCACACCAAGAAGCCAGGGCTGACCCCCCTTGCCCACATGCTGCCTTCATCACATTTGCCACCATACGTTTAACCTTGCAAAGCAAGGACACACAAAAATGTGGAACACCAAGGGCAGCAGATGGATGGGTGCCCCGCCACTTGGAAGCTCCCCTCCCAGCATGTCAGCAGCCTGACTTTGACAGGTTTTGCAGTTCCAGCATTGCGCCTGGGTGCAGATCCTTGAGGTAGCCCCCAAAACAGCACTCTGAGTGTCAGTCTAACACATGCTGCAGGTGCAGAATCCTCTCAGGTGAACCAGGCATGGGCAATTTCTGCTGGCCCACCCAGCGAGGGACACATGCCATCAATGATTCAATGATGTAACTGCACTCAGAGTTCGGGGGGGTGGGGGGCACTGGCGGGAAAGCCTTCCTGCTGTGTTAAGTTTCCTATGCCAACATGGTACTCACCCTTCTCAAGCGCAAGAGGTCATTGAAGCGCTTGCGGCACTGGAGCCACGTACGTTGCACCATGTTGTGGGAGCTAACTATGTTTGCCACCTCCTCCCAGGCAGGTGTGGTCAGGTGGGGGAGGCCCTCCTCCTCCTTCTGTCCCTGGGAACGAGGACTTCCCGCCATGCTGCCACCTCCTCCAGGAGGACAGCCAGGCACTTGTCAGAAAAGCGAGGGTGAAGCTGCCCCGCTGCCCTACCCTCCTGCCTGGCCTGCTCACCAGCAGCGCTCTAGGGAGCCCTTCTGTGTGCCATGATTCACAGCCTTTGCAAGGCTCCCTGCACGCTATTTAAACAGGCTGCTGGGTCGTCATTGCAGTCCTGCCGCCGTCCGCCCACTCCCGCTGTCCTCGGGAGCTGCGCTTCACCTTAATTGGCCCGTCCACGTAAAATGGTAGCGCGGAGCCGATCGTGGGCCGCGATTGGCTCCGTGCCCGCCCTCGCCTGCTCCCGAGCAGCCCGCCCGACGGGGAGAAAATTCTCTCCCTGGATCAGCAATGAGAAATAATGACGAAGAGGGTACAAATTAAGTATACAAAGAATGAAAGTAGTATAACCGATGGTAATCAAACCATAGAGGAATAGGGATGTTAAATTAAATTTGAAATAGATAAAAAGCCTTTAGAGAAAATTGATGGAAATGAGGTCTGCCTGTTACTAGATCAGATTTCAACCACTCAATGTGCCACCTGCTCCAAGGCTCACGGGCATCATTCCCGACCTTTTGCACCCTGCCCACCCACCCCCCCCCACCCACCACCACCACCACCAAATTATACCATGCCTTGTGTTCACCTTGCCTTGGTGGTGTCAGTATTGCCTTTGGATAAGAAGATTATAAGTTCAAGGCCTACAATGAAGCACATAAACAAGGATGACATTTCCTTAGCCCACAACTAAGGAAGTATGACATTGTTGCTGGTTCTACCTTTTGGACATGACGTTAAACTAAAGTTACACCTGTCCCCTTAGCTGGACATAGAGGATCCCATGTCTCCATTCAAAGAAGAACAAGTATTCTCTAGCTGCCCTGGCCAACATTTATCCTTTAACCAACACCATTCGAAACAAATTATTTGGTTCACCATTTATCTCTTTATGTAATCTTGTTGCATGATTGCCTACATTACAACAGTGACTGCGCTCAAAATTGACACCTTTCCATTGCTGTCACCTTTATATTGTGTAAGGGTTCCTAATAATTCAACACTGGACGGCAATGGAGTGACTACACTATGTACGGCTGATAATTGTATTGATATATATTCCCTCAGTAACAGGCAGAAGTAGAGTTCATTGTTGCGAATTAGGCTACGTTTCTACCCCTACATCCAGCACCACCTCACTGGAAGCTGGACATCATGAGTATGACGTATTGTACTATTTACTGTTCAGCAATGGCGTTAAAATAAATCATTGGAATTATGCAACTTCAATGTAAGATATTGCTTGGTGATTGCTAACTGTCCAGAAATACCCTGTAAGGTTGCAGTGGGATGCACCACAACTTTATCCTGACTTCACATACCTTCCAATAAAATTGTAAATATAATGGTTATCTCATTACTACTCAATATTGAATTATGAGGAACCGTAATACAATATGATCGTAAGAACACAATGGATGGGTGGAATTTTAAACTGATCAAACTCCTATACCCATCAGCTCACCGTTCTACATGAACACCTCATTCTCTAAAAAGGAAACTGATTGGCATCCTTTTATATTGTCCACTTATAATCTTTGTCTGATAAATTATTGAACAACCCCACCACTCTTTGTGCATTAAAAAAACTTCGAATGTCTCCCTTTCTTACTCTTAATTATCATCATGTCCTGCTTGGTATATTCAAACTCCTTACTATATGTGAACTATTCGGTTGGAACAAATCTGTGAATGCCTTTCATTACCTTGAAAACTTCAATTAGATCACATTAAAGTACCACGGATAGCAGAGGTGACATGTAAATTAGTGAGAAATGTTTGTTATGATTTATAGACATTTAAATTCCATGTTTCCTTCGCCTTCTCTCTAACTCTTTGCAAAGTTGTGGCTATCTTGCACTATGGATCCCAGTTCCTCACCCAGAGTTTCTTCATGAAAGAAAAATCAAACAATATAACGCAAGTTTGCCCTTTGATGGACTATTGGACTTTTCTCTCCTGTCATAGAACACATGTTTTAATTAATTATTTCCATATTGGGCAATATTTTAAGTCTGACTTTAAAAAAGAGATTTAGCAATGTATTATCAATAAAAATCTACAATCCATGGAAAAGTTTGCTGAGCTTTACCTTTTGAAGACTTAGTCATATTAACTGACGGATGTTGCACATCAATGAAAAAATGTCAGAAAAGAACTGCAGACTTTAGTGCAAAAAAGTCCCCATTGCCATTACATTGGAGTGTCCATACTTCCTGTCACTTCCTGAATTGTCTCTAGGGAAATATCAGCTATCCAGAGAGTACTCTGACAACCACGGAAGGAAAACAACAAATTGCCCATATATTCTACTTGAGTTCTACTTTAACAACCAGATATCTTTACTCTGTGACTTAAATGCATTTTTCTTTCTTTGATTGTCAGCACTTTTAAGAGTACAACTGTAAAACGTATAAGTCTATGGGAAAGATCAATGGAGAATTTAGCCTTTATTTCTTAGTCAAATATGCTTAATGTAGCATTCAGAAAAAAAGTACTTTCAAATAGACTTGAGTAATATTCATATTATAATCCATTTTACAGACCCATAAAATGGTGATTGCTGACTTTTGCAGAATAAATACCCTATTATGTGACTAAAATATCTTTAAAACACATTGATTGTTTCCTTTGTAGAGATTAGAATGTCCGTAAGAAGATAACATCTAAGGACACCCTATTAAGGTTCATGGAGAGGGAAACTCATCCTATTACCATGCTACATTTTTGAAAATTAAACAAGTAATATTGACTCTTATTTTACATTCCAAAATATTGATTGTTTTAGAGCTTTAACATTATTTTCTACAGTTAAATGAGGATAGCATTGAATTACATCAATATTTATTGGCTCTCTTGCTTAACTTACTTATTTGTAAGAACAGAGATCAAAGTGGCTCTCACATTGTTATTGACATTCATTTTCAATAATCTAATAATTGAAACTTTTAAAAACAAATTTTAGCTTAGCATAAGGATCTTCAGCTGTAGTTTTTTTTCTGTGACTCATACAAAACTTGGACAAGGGCCACAGCACAGAGCAATACCTAGTTGAAAATGGAGGAAAGAAGAGAAGGCAAAGCAAGAAAAAGTGATTAAGTGATGCGGAGCTTGAAATTAAAAGACTAAAGATTGCAAGAGAAGGGGAAATTTCAGGGGGTAAAGGGGATTTCATCGTTTTGAGATATTAGGAACAAATGCTAGATGAGGAAATAATTTATTGAGTCTTATTTCACTTGGAGTGAACTGAGCTTCTAAAAGCCCTCATAAATCAAAACCATGGAATTCCCTCCCTAACTGCACTGTGGATGTACCTACACTACATGGACTGCAGTGGTTCAAGAAGGCAGCTCACCACCATCTTCGCAAGGGCAATTAGGGATGGGCAATAAATGCTGGCCCAGCCAGCGAAGCCCACATCCCACGAATGAATAATGCATTTTTTTAACATTCCATGCATTCTTCAGCCAAGAAGATAGTCAAATAAATTTCTCCTGAAATTATGATTTAATCATAAATTGAGAGTAAAACTAAAAATATAAATGTAAAAATTAATTTTGCTCATTCTTTTTTTTCCTCCATTCTCTTTTCTCTCCAATTCTCTGTCCAATTTTGTTTGGGATTTAATTTAACTTTACTTAGTCCGTAATTTAATCTGGTCCTATATTATTTTCAATTTTAAAACTTCCGCATAACCGGGGTAATTCTCCAGTGGGAATGGTGACAGGGCATTCTCAGCATAAGTGCTGGAATGGTCCCAGCCAGGATCTCCTTCATGGATCATACTGAAGAACATAGGGCGGGAGAGAGATCTATTCATTTAAATGACACCAGTTGTGCCCGCCCAATCAGGAAATTCACAAATCATGGTGACTAGATCAGGAACTAAGGTACTTTCAGAAAGATGACATTTTCGTCCCCTCAGTTCCCCTATTGGAGAAGAGGGTGAGTTATTTAATAACATATATGCATAATTTGCACATTTTGCTACTTTCCACTGGCTATACGGCCACCAATGTTATGTCGGCTCTCTTTAAGGATCTAAGTCACAGGAAATCTGGCCACAGGGAGTCCTGCAACCAGCATCACCCTTTATGAGGACAGACAAAGACTGTGCAGCCACAGGCCATTCAGAAATTGAAGCACAAGGCACTAGTTTCTGGCCATTCAGAACTAGTCTCCCATCCAAGCTATGATAGGAGTACACTGGAACAGCAACAGAGGACCCAACTGGATAACTTCCTGAAAAGGGGTGCAAGAACAGTGTTGCATGATTAACCCATGCCCATTAATTGAAATGCTGGAAACACGCCAACAGCTAACCATGCTATTCACTGGCTACACACATCAGCATGAGGCCTAAAATTGTAACCTCTGGGCATAACTTAGAACAAGTGCCTGATTGGCACTTAATTCTGACAGGCCTCCCCCATGGAACTGACGGGGCTTCCCCACCAGTTCTCCAACTAGTGGGCCAGACTCCTGTGGGCCCATTGTTAAAAGGTATTGGAAGCAGTTGATATGGAGGTTAATGCCAGGAGTTAAACCCTAAGGACCTGGATGCCGTGCACAAAAAGTTCAATGACCTCATGGTCAGTGAATGCATCTTCAAACACCAGATCCTACCAACTGAAACATTAGAGTCAGACACTGATCAACGCAAAACACCTACATCACTCACCTACCAACAATCTCTATCAATCAGGATTCATACCTGACATTCATATGTTTCACCTCACCCTCACATACCTAGCACTGTTGCAAGCCTCACACATTGCATAACATTCATGATACACTTCCCTCTCCCTTGTAGGATAAGGTGCCCAAACTGTTACTGAGCCTAATTTCATGCCCAGTGAATTTCATCCCTCTTCCTTCTAGTTTCAACTGTTCAGCTTGGAGGCGGAAGCAGGATATCTCTTAAAACAGTTTTCATTAGCCAAAGAGTGAATTTAATGGCTAGTTTTGCAGGTAATTGTAAACCATCATGTAAAGACTGTAAAGATTGGTATGCACCAAATTCTGGAAAGGCAAATATCAACAGGTATATTTATTGTAAAACTTTGGAAAGTAAATTTACACCCATTTTTCCAATGTGAGGATGGAGCAAGCACCATTCCCACATTCCAATCATTGTCAGCCTCTAAAAGATCCTCTTTGGGAGCTTGGTTGCGATCAGGAATTCGTTGGGCAGTATTTAATAGAAGTGCCTACTGAGAGCCAGCAAGAACCGCTCATCACCTCTTTCAAGGAAGGCCTGCCAAATTAAGTGCCACTCAGGCACTTGAAAGGCCAACGGCAGGCTTCATTCCGGGATCAAGGACCCAGGGGCTGAAGTCCTGCCTGCCGAGAGCTGCAAGCCAATTAGAGGCCAGCAGCTCTACTGAACAGCAGTGCCAGCAGGGAGGCAGTGGCTGCTGCCAGTATTACACCCACCCAAGGCCTAAGATTTTGAAAGGACCCAGGCGCGTAGGTGAGTGATGGGGGGAGATGGATCGTGGAGTGAGGGTCATGGGGGAGGGGGAATCGACAGCAAGGTAGGGGTGTCTTTCAGCAGGCCCCCATGTTCCCAATGCCGGTCCCTTGATCAAACACTAAGTACCTTCGCAAGAGGAACCACCCCACCCCTATCCCACCACTGGGAGCCCACAAGCAACTTCGCACAGGTTTGCTTGTTGTGCCCCCCACATGGCCTTCCCACCATGGACTTAATCAGGGTGGAGGATTTTGTTGAGACTGCATCTGGAATACTATGTGCAGCTTTGGTCTCCACATTTAAGAAAGGGTATGCTTGCGTTGAAGGCGGTACAGTGAAGATTCACTGATCTGGTGCCTGGGATGAGGGGGCTGGGTAAATTGGGCTGCTATTCTTTAGAGGTTAGGAGAATTAAAGGTGATCTCTTTGAAACCTACAAAATTCTGTAGGGGCTTGATAGGGTGGATGCAGAGAGATTGTTTCCACTGGTTGGGGAATCTAAAACACAGGAGCACAATCTCATGATAAGGGGCCGATCATATAGGAATGAGATGAGGAGAAACCTCACTCAAAGGGTTGTGAATCTTTGGAATTCTCTACCCCAGAGGGTTGTGGATGCTCCATTGTTGAATACATTTAAGGATGGGATAAACAGATTTTTGGTCTCTTCGGGAATTAAGGGAAATGGGAAGCAGGTGGGAAAACGGAGTTGAAGCACAAGATCAGCAATAATCGTCTTGAATGTCGGAGCAGGCTCAATGGACTGTGTGGTCTACTCCTGCTCCTATTTCTTGTGTTCCCCACCTGCCACCCTTCCACCTGATTGAATGCCCTGCCTATCACCGAACTTGCCATGGGGGAGAGATAGCCTTCCCACCCTGCCTCCAATTGAGCCCCTTAGGTGAACAATTAAAGCCTGGTATTAGCCCAGTGGCAGGTGGGGACTCTCCGCACAACATGCAAACCCATGAGGCTTGTTTGCCGGCTCCTGGGGGTAGGGCCGGTGGGGTGTCCTGCGTTTGAGGAACACGGCATCGGGAAGGGGGGGACCTGCTGAGAGATATCCGTGCCCCTGCCCCTCCCTTGCTGATGATACCCCTCCTCCGCGACACCCACCCTGCAAGTTCTCTCCCACCATCACTCAACTTTGTGCCTGGGTCCCTCCTCAATCCTTGGCCTCAGGTGGGTGTAGTACTGGCAGCCCTCTCTGGTGGAGCTGTTGTTCATTAGAGCTTCCAGACACTAATTGGCTGGCAGCTCTCAGTAGGTGGGACTTCCACACCCTGCCCCCCACCCCCCTCGATCCCCTCGATCCCAGGGCAGGCCTGCTGCTGGCCTGTCAGATGCCTGAGTGGCACTTAATTCGGTGGGCCTTCCCTAAAAGAAGAAACATGGGGCTCTCATTGGCTCTCCAGCCCCATCAACTCCACTGAGTACTGCACATTGTGTATAGTTTGCAATTATTTACCAGCAAGTGCTTAATCACAAAGCTTTGCTGATTTGATAAAATACAATTTTCAGTTAATGTTATTTTTCTCAGCTATTTTCCCCCTGAAAATTATTACTCGAAAAAAACTGGACAAGAACTGAGAGAAATTTGTATTTTAAAAGGCCAATAATCCTTGGAAATAAGGGCATGTTACACGGTAAATCTCAGTGTCCTTTTAAAAGTTTTTTTGTCAATTTCTGAAATCATTTTGTTCAAGCAGGTTGCATTAATAATATCTTTCAGGTTAAATGTATTGCTGGTTCCAACAATGTTATGCGGTTGAATTATTCGGCACAGAGTTTACTATTTTTAAATCATAAATTTAACCAAATGAAATTATAGGATAATATTTTAGCATTGAGCTGAGGCTTGTTTAGCATACTGGTACTAAAATATAACCAGTTGGAAAATTTGCTCTTAAATTTTCACCTTTGTTTGGTGCTCTTAATTTATCAGTTTAAACTGCCCCACCACTGCCATCACCAATGACAGATCTGTAGCCATCAAAACTTTACCTTATACAATTCAAAATACTCTCTACAGACACAATCCATGTTTAAAAGGTCAAAATGTATACCTGTATTCTGGGTACTTTTCTGACATCATGTGCACATAGTACAAAAATTTCATACATCTATTGTTTCATTTTCCTGAAATAATTAGTAATCACTTTGATACTTCAAAATCTCACATCCTACAGGCATTAGTACCAACATATGCAAGTAATGTATAAATCTTCTCCATAATAAAAAAAATGCTTGAGACTGTACCTTATTTCCATTACTTACCTAGCATGAAACCTGTTTCTTCGCTCTTGGCACTGTATTGACAAGGTTAGGATTTACTCTGGTAATTCCTGGTGGTGATAAGATGCTTATATGAGTGTTTAGTGAAAGGAAAAGATTTTGATACGACTAACATCTTCATTACTATGGTAACATTCAGACTACTGGTTTCATACTAATTAAAGCTGTGGTTTTATTTATCTTGAGGTTCTGCTCCCAGAACTGTGCTTCTTTTGAAGGATAAACCCTACAAGTTTCCAAATCTATCTGGCAGCTTCTCCGATTACTTGTGCTAGCTATGCTGCCTCTCAGCTTCCAGTGTTACAGGCATAGGTCTCAGCTGCACAGCTCCATTGTCTTTTTTGCAGCAATATGTTCAGGAAGCCTGCTTGCTAAGAAGCCAAAAATCAAAAGCTGTGCCCTGGATATTCCCAGATAATACGTTATAGGTGTAAGGCCAAAGGGGACATTGCAGTTTTCTCATTGTGGAACCATTGATGTTCTCTTGTTTACTTTGGGCTGGATATTATGCTCCCCTGCCATCTGTTTTGAAGGCAGCTGGGGCTTAAATCCAGCATACAGTCTGTCTGCCACTAACGTGCCTGCCTATGCCCCCAGTGCAGTTATACCAGCGGCGGGTGATGTCGGGCAGTCCGCCCGCCAGCAGGCCAATTGAGGCCCTTAAGTGGGCAATTACTTCCTCATCTGTGTCCAGACTTACCCCTAAAACTTTCAGTTTATTTCATAACCTGCTACTTTTTAAGCTCCTTTAAATCAGCACAGCACTACCTATTTTATTGTACTGCACTGATTTTCCTAAATTGTATTTCATTTGGGGAGCCTTTCCCAGAAGGAGTGTGAATCAAGAAATCACAGGCACTGTCCCATGATTTTCCATCCATCTTTGATTTCCTGAACTGGATTTTGTGTGGGACTCCTTGCCTGAAATGTGCACATGTAAAATTGGCTTGAATGTTGTGATGGTGAACGCTGAGAGTCCTTCTGCTCCTCCTTCCGAAGAATCGTCACCAGTGATCTCCAACAGCTGCTGCTGCTGCATGCGTGGAGGCCCTATCAGGGAGGAAAGAATTGAATTAGTCCTGTCAATGTAAGAATACATCACAAGTTATCATTATGAGGATGATCATATTTCACTTGCTGTTGAAATGAAGTCAACATGATTGAGTTTCGTATGACATGTGGTTGGCTTTTATTGTGCTACCAGGTAAAACTCACATTCCCCATCACCAAGGGCCAGGGATGCTCCACTGGTTTCCTGTGCCTCCTCCTCTGCACTTGCCCGCTGCGATACGTTCAGGGCACTCCAGATCTTCTTCTTGTTCTGTTTTCTCTTCTCCTGTGAGGAGGGAAAGAAGAGATGCATGAATAAGTGCAATGTTATGAGCATGGATGGAGTGCATTTGGTGAGGGCAACTGGAGGAAGAGGCATTGAATAAGAATGAGTGGAATTATTGGATGGCTAGATGGTGGTGAGGAAGTACATAGAAAGAGAAGGTAAGTAAGTGTGAGGAGTGATGTGTTGGGCTAGGCATGAGAAGACAGAGAAAGGGGGTGTGGTGATGCACACGTCAGAACCTAGGTGAACATGCCAATGTACTCAATGTTTGCTAGGTCATTAGAGTGTTTGCTGAACTGAATCCAGGAGTTTGGTACCACCTTACAGTTGCTGATCTCCTCCTCTACCTCTAACTACACTCTGCTGCAGGCTTCTTCCTCCCAGTAGTAGGGAAGAATATCTCTCTTTGACTCCTCACTGCCTCCTGCAGCACATTCAGGGAGATGTCACTGAAATGAAGCACAGCCTTTGCCCATATGGGGCTTCCATTCTATTAGTTCTATCTCTTTTCTCTCCAATTCCAAACTCCTTCAGATCACATGTTTGGAGTTTCCTTTAAATATTGGAGTTGTGATCGCTTTATGTGGGTCCACAACACGTCCACTGCTGTTAATTGCACTGAAAACTTGGAAGTAAAATTGTAATGAAATGGTTGAGTTATAAAGTCAATGGCAGATACACAGCATTTACTTCCCACGCTATTGAATACCCACTTCTCTCAGCATGTGGCAAAATCAAAACCAGGGTCTACATCTTTGCACATATACTCAGGTGATGTTTTGGGGTAGATGGCACCTCCAAATATTAGTTCCCAATATACACCCTTGAAGATGTGGCAGACATTCAGTAAGGGATCAATGACTCCTCTTTCTTCTTAAAATTGTTGCTGAACATTACAAGAGTTCTCAAAGGGTTAAACAATAGTTGTGAGCTTAGTACACTGTTTACATGAAAAATGTGGTTAGCAGCCAAAAGGTTAATAGAGCAGTGCTCCCTTTTTAATTGAAAAACTGGCTTAGGGACCATGTAGTATACAGAGATGTAATATTATTACAGGCAGTAAGTACTATTCCAGAGAATTACAGTGCACTTGGGAGGTTGAAGATGAACATCACGCTAAGGTTCCACAAGCAGAAACCAAAGAGCTAATGGAAATGCATCGACAGTATCTACTGTAGCATTAGAATCAGGCCTTAAGGGTGCAATGACTATTCAATTAATAACTAGAAGAGCACCTAGCACAGATTTTAGTGAGCTGATTAATTGTGGCCAATAGTCAAATATTGGTCAAAACAAATCAATCTTTTTATCCTTGCCTCTCTTTGCAGTGTGTGTCTGACAAGCGAATAACCTTCCTGCCACCAAATTTTCCTCATTTGTGAGGAGTATTCACTCAATAGGAATTCGTGTTCCCAGGCATTCGACAGGAACCAATCTTGTAGATAAAGATTTATTAAATGTGAGCTATATTTTTTTATGTCAAAATTGTGATGCATGCACATTAGTGAATTATATATCCTACCAGACCAATTCAAATCACCTCCAGATTCAGTGGATTAAATCTGATATGTCTTCGATCACTATATGCTACCACTGTAGAATGGAAAACCTGCTTCATAGAATTATAGAAAAAATGCAGCACAGAAGGAGGCTATTCATCCCAGGTGTCTGAGTTGACTCTCTGAAAGAATTGGAACCACTCCCTGCTCTTTCCCCATAGCCCTGAAAATACATATTCAAGTACCTGTAAAGAAAATTCACAATGTTGTATATATTCTTCATATATATCAGATAGACATGATAGTTTAGTGGAGCGAAAGCATCCCTGACCTTCTATCTTGCTCCACCCACTCTTACACAATATAAAATCCATCACATTTCTACTTTTTAGCTCAGAAGAAGAGTCATACGTATTCAAAACATTAACTCTGTATTTTTCTCCACAGATGCTGCCAGACCTGCTGAGTTTTTGCAGCATTTTATGTTTTTACCTTACATTTGGTTTAGTGGGGTGTTAAGTTTATTTAACACCTAATGCCAAATATAGGTTTGAGTTTTTCCAGGATGAGTGATGCACTGTGAGGAGGTACTGAGTGGGAATGTCGTCTTTCACAGCACGGGAGGGAGGGAAGGCAGGGAAGGCTGGAAGGGAGGAGTGAATGGAGGGAGGGAGGGAGGGATGAAAGAATGACTTAGTATCTGATCACATCTCTCAGAAATGGCTGAAAGTGCTTCACTTAAAATAGAGTTTACTTTCCAGTCTGACCTTTGTGGGTTCTGCTTAATTATCATGTCAATGACCACCAGCATGAAGAACGCCTGCGATGATAGGACATACGGGGATGGAGAGGCCACAAAGAGAGGCCACATCCTCTTGAATTTCATCTACACAACAAAAGCAGCCAGGCTGTCTGGCAGGAGGCAGAGAATGGGGATAAGGGGGTCCTACTCAGGATGGTGGCCGGTGACTAATGAAGTTCCACAAGGGTCAGTGTTGGGACCACAACTTTTCACTTTATACATTAATGATCTAGATGAAGGAACCGAGGGCCTTCTGGCTAAGTTTGCAGATGATACAAAAATAGGCGGAGGGACAGGTTGTATTGAGGAGGCGGGGAGGCTGCAGAAGGATTTAGACAGGTTAGGAGAATGGGCAAAGAAGTGGCAGATGGAATAGAATGTGGGGAAGTGTGAGGTCATGCACTATGGTAGGAAGAATAGAGGCATAGACTATTTTCTAAATGGGGAGAGAATTCAGAAATCTGGAGTGCAAAGGGACTTGTCCAGGATTCTCTTAAGGTTAACTTGCAGGTTGAGTCAGTAGTTAGGAAGGCAAATGCAATGTTGGCATTTATTTCAAGAGGACAAGAATATAAAAACAGGGATGTGCTGCTGAGACTTTATAAGGCTCTGGTCAGACCACATTTAGAATATTGTGAGCAATTTAGGGCCCCGTATCTCAGGAAGGATGTGCTGGTCCTGGAGAGGGTCCAGAGGAGGTTCATGAGAATGATCCCAGGAATGAAAGGCTTAACATATGAGGAACGTTTGAGGACTCTGGGTCTATACTCAATGGAGTTTAGAAGGATGAGGGGGGACCTGATTGAAATTTACAGAATACTGAAAGGCCTGGATAGAGTGGAAGTGAGGAAGATGTTTCCATTAGTAGGAGAGACTAGGACCTGAAGGCACAGCCTCAGAGTAAAGAGAAGACCTTTTAGAAAAGTGATGAGGAGAAACTCCTTTAGCCAGAGAGTGGAATTCATTGCCACAGAAGACTGTGGAGGCCAGGTCATTGAGTGTATTTAAGACCGAGATAGATAGGTTCTTGATTGGTAAGGGGATCAAAGGTTATGGGGAGAAGGCGGGAGAATGGGGTTGAGAAACTTATCAGCCATGATTGAATAGCGGAGCAGACTCGATGGGCTGAATGGCCTAATTTCTGCTCCTATGTCTTATGGTCTAAAGTGTTCCAGCACCTGAACCCGAGATGGTACTGTCGAAGGCCTGTTAGAGCAGATGACAGAATATATGGTGCTGCCTCGCAACATGGGCATCATCCACACAATTAGCAATATGATGAAAGGTCATTAACCTGTTGAGCACATCTAGCATTTTCTGGTTTTAATTTCAGATGTCCAGCATGTATTTTGCTTTTGTCTTGCAGTAATTAGCTGCCAAAGTATGCATGGCATTATAAAAGGGCACTTTCATTTCAGTTCTCCAGTGTACAATTTAAAGGACATACAATTACATAATTAGAGTGCACAATTTCCAAGCAGAAGAAGAATATTTCCACAAGTAACATAATAACTTAAAAGTCATACGTGGCTCAGTAATAATGCTCTTGCTTCTAAGTCAGGGGGTTCTGAGTTCAAGCAGCACTACAAGACTTCAGGACACAGTCCAGGACAATAGTGGATCCGCCACTACCGTGGGACTATTCCCATTTTTCACCATGTAGTCCTGGGAGGTGGCAGATGGGAGGAAGCTGGACCATGGAGCTGTGCTGCATCTCCACCTTCACCTCACTGCCACCATCACAGCCCCCCCACCCCCCCCACCACCGCCCCCCCCCACCCCCGCCAGCTCCCAGCCATCTAGGTGTAGAGGGCTGCTCTTGGCAAAAACTCAATGAGCCCGAGGGGAACTCAGAGCAAGGAGGTGGAGGTATGCCTTGTCACCTGATTGTGCCATTTTGCACCTCGATCCCACCAGTACGGGGGAAATTCTAAACCCATATATTCTAAATTCTGAAATTTATAGCCTAAGAGCCATCAATTTAATTAACATCACTATAAAACTGTGGCTGAAGAAGTTTGAAGATCTTACAGATATGATGTTAAATAATCTAGAACATTTAAATAATATGGACCAAATCCTCCCTTCAGCGTTGCAACCCCTGTGTTCAACGTTTATCAGAAAGAACACTCCCCACTTACCTACATATGATTTTTCTATCCAAACTTCCAATGGGGGATCCTGAAGAACTCCCTCAGCACAAGAATCCGCAGCAAAGAGAATTTGTGCAAAGCCGCTCCCTTTTTACAGCACCAGCTGTAAGTGGGAACTGTCCGAAGTCTCCAATTCCTAACTCAGAGTTGTAAACATTTGCAGAGGTCTTGGGCAGCACGGGAATTTCCTTTTTCGAAGTTCAAACTTCCCAGGCAATTCCCACGGAATGAATGCATCTTAATCCGGAGACCAGAAGACCTGGGCTGGTCTTCCCTCAGTCTTTTCTTCCTCAGAGTAAACGAACCCAGGTTCCTCATTCTTTCCTCACACCAGCCAGTCTTCAGCAAATTTGATTCACTCCACATGATATCAAGAAATGGCTGAAGGCACTGGATACTGCAGAGGATTTGGGCCCTGACAATATCCTGGCAATAGTACTGAAGACTTGTGCTCCACAACTTGCCACGCCCCTAGTCAGGCTGTTCCAGTACAGCTACAACACTGGCACCCAGCTGTGTGGAAAATTGCCCAGGTATGTCCTCTACACAAAAAGCAGGACAAATCCAACCCAGCCAATTACCACCCCATCAGTCTACTCTTGATCATCAGTGAAGTAATGGAAGGGGTCATCAACAGTGCTATCAAGCGGCACTTGCTTAGCAATATGCTGGTCACTGACACCCAGGTTGGTTCTGCCAGGGCCTGACCTCATTACAGACTTGTTTCAAACATGGGCAAAACAGCTGAACTCCCGAGGTGAGGTGAGATTGCGTGCCCTTGACATCAAGGTCGCATATGACCGCGTGGCACCAAGGAGCCCTAGCGCAAGTGCCAGGCAATGAGCATCTCCAAAAAGTGAGAATCTAACCATCATCCCTTGATGTTCAATGACAATACCATCACTGAATCCCCCACAATCAACGTCCTGGGGGTTACCATAGACCAGAAACTGAATTGGACTAGCCATGTAAATACTGTGGCTATAGGATCAGGTCAGAGGCTAGGACTTCTGCAACAAGTAACTCACTTCCTGACTCCCCAAAGCCTGTTCAACATCTAAAGGCACGTCAGGACTCTGATGGAATACTGTCCACTTGCCTGGATGAGAGCAGCTCCCAAAACACTCAAGAAACTTGACACCATCCAGGACAAAACAGCCCACTTGATTGGCACTACATTTACAAACATTAACTCCCTTCACCACCGATACACAGTAGCAGCAGTGGTTACAATCTACAAGATGCACTGCAGGAATTCACCAAGGATCCTTAGACAGCACATCCAAAAGCACCACCACTACCATCCAGAAGGACAAGGGCAACAGATACATGGGAACATCACCACCTGGAAGTTCCCCTCCAAGCCACACACCATCCTGACTTGGAAATATATAGCCATTCCTTTACTGTGACTGGGTCAAAATCCTGGAACTCCCTTCCTAACAGCACTGTGGGTGTACCTATACCACATGGACTGCAGCAGTTCAAGAAGGCAGCTCACCACCACCTTCTCAAGGCAACTAGGAATGGGCAATAAATGCTTATTTGCTAGCAAAGCCCAAAACCCATGAATTGATATGCAGGATATCAATTTCGTCACCCCAAATTTCTCAGTGTGTTTGTGAATGTGAATGAATGGATGAGTGTTTGGGTGTGTAAGTGAGTAGGGTGGCCAGCTGGGCAGTGTTGTGGGTGGGTACAGTGGTAGCTGGCAAGGGTGGTAGCTGGTGTTATGATATGGCAGGGGGTAATTGCCAGGCTGACCAATCCCAAAGGGAAACTTGGTCAAACTATCACAATGATTTACAATTTGTATTTATTATGAGAAGGTATGTGTACTGAAGTCAGAGGTTCCACTATACTTTTGGGGGTTTTAAATATTAAATCAAAACATTTATTCTCAAAAGAAAAGAAAACTTAAACACACAAGATTGCAGTTACACAGTTAAATTTAGTCTTACATTTTCCAAAAGATTTCTACTTAGCTAGACTCAGGAATAAACACCCTTTCTAGGCAATAGTCCACATAGATTCTTAATCTATAAAAATCTAGTAATGTTACTGCAAGGCACCCACTGTTGCTACATGGGAGGTATTTCACAGGGCATCTCCCTCCCACTCGACAATGGAAATCCAAGGCTTTTAACAAAATCTTGCTTTCTGGGGCAAAATAAACACTTCTCTGGGGTGGCTAGAGGCTGCTTAGTTCACAGGTTTGTCCTCACACAGCACACTCTTCAAGACCACATGACCCTTATCCAGCTTTCAAACTTTCCTTAAATACGTTTTTTTCTCTTTCATCCTTAAAGCCATTGCTCTTAACTTTCTTTGTAAGTTACCTTTCCCAGAATATAAAAATATTTCATGATGTCTTTATGGCCGCTACTTTAGGGAAAAATGAACTTAGTAACTTTGCATTATTCATTTATGATCTTTGCCAGTTGTAAAACTTCCTTTCACTGCTCTTTGAAATTCAAAAGCTAAAAATTTAGCTCCTCATTTGTCTCCTAATGCAAATTCATATTTATGCTGTACCTACTGGTATCCCATCTTAGCTTGTTCATCTCCACTTCAAAATGCCTGCTTTTACAACTAACCCTTTGATGATTTAAACCTTGCTGGCTGACTGTCTTTAGTTTAATTAAATTAGTCACACACACACACACACACACACATACACACACAAGCCTGCTTCACAGCATCCCACAGTAATAGTGGAAAAAAAATATTTTTTTACACTGGGTAGGGTTGTAGGTGGATAGGGCGGTAGATGGGTAGAGTGGCAACTGGGTAGGTGGATCAGGGGGGCCAGTGTGAGTGATTGTGGCAGTGGGGAAGGGAGTCAGTTGTATAGTTATCTAGGAGTTAGACTAGGATTCTGTCTAACATTTCCTGGGTAACTATTCAGGTAAGTAAGTCAAAACTGTCTGAAGTCTCTGATTATTAACTCAAAGAGTTGTAGACATTTGCATAGGCTCTGGGCAGCACAGGAATTGCCCATCAGAAGTTCAAACCTCCCAGACAATTCCCATGGCATCAATGCATCTTGATCCGGAGACCAGAAGATCTGGGCTGATCTTCCCCCAATCTCCTCTTCCTCAGAGTAAACCAACCCTGTTCCTCAATCTTTCCTCACACTTAGATGCATTATGCAGGAAATCAATTTTGTTACCTTTTTTGGCATTGCCTCCAAAGCCTGGATAGTTTACAGTAGTGAAGTGACCAAAATTGTCATATCACTGTAGATGGAACCATACTCCCCTCTTAGAAATTGTGCTCTATTCCTCTGGTTATACATTCCAAGATCCTTTTAGTTTTTCTGCATATTAAGATTCTGATCCATGAGTGTAAATCATGAAAGAAATCAACCCTAATGATTTAACATGAAATGTAGGTGAACTTTGACAGCCATTTTGTACACAAAGTCACACAAAAAGAATTGAGATGAATTTCCAATTAATCCATTTTTGGTGTGGGTATTGAGGAATTATTGTCCAAAATAGCAAGAGTACTCTTTGCTCTCCTTTGAATCCTGTCAAAAGATCTTTTAACATCAGCCTGAACAATGCAAGTAAAACAAAAGGGACCTCGACTTAAGGACTGTATCTCTGGCATTGCAACACTCTCAATATTGCGGTACTGCGCTATAGAACGTAATTTTATATTATGCCTCAAGTTCTGCCATGGTCCACAAATCCACTGTCTTCTGACTCCGAAATGAGAATACTATCGATCAATTTGCCAAGCTGTTGTATAAAGCCATGTCTAGCAATAGCTACTAGGCAAATCATTCCCTGTAGAAGGGGAGCAGAATTCATCCAAAATTAACCCTTGTAACAAAAAAGGGGTAAAAAGAACCAAACGGTAACAAATATGAAACCGTGAATTTAAGGCAGTAACCAAACAAACCTTGGGGCTTATGATGACACCTGAGGCCCCCCTGACTGAATTGCTGCCTTTTAATACACCAACAGGTAGCCATTAACTTCCATGTATTTTTTTGTTTTCACATTGACTAATTTTAAGCTTTGCTGGAAAATGTAGCCGTTGCTGCTGTGAGCTATGAAGCAGCTAACATTTTGAATTAGGTCAAAAGTACATCACATTTAGATAAATTCGCTAAGTGCTCTTTTGTTTTGTATTTGGTTAAACAAAGCATTTACTCATTAAATGTTTTTTTCCAATAAAACTGTATTGCACAAATATAAAAAAAAATCAATATTTGTCAGTGCCCCTTTTATTGCATTTGACATATTTTAGGGGTTAAACTACAATTTGCTGTGAATATATCCCATTGATTTTAAATGATTGTCACATATTGGACATTATCTCAGATGCGCAACAAGTATTGAACTAGGAATCAAATTTAGTGGTGTCCTTTCACTGTATAGTTCATTGTCTGGATGTCAAAATGCATTGACAACTCGTTTTTATCATTTGGTTCTTTTTATTGGTATGCTCCCCTCTTCGCTTAAAGACATGACTCAATTCTCTTCCACAGATTTGGTTTCGATCTAGTATCTCATCCAAGAGGCCATTCTTCAGGTGTGCACCTAGTGAGTGTTTTTGACTGTGTGGGGAATCATGGTCAAACACAAAGCCATCCTCATCTAACATTCACATACGCTTGTTTTTCAGCTGGGGGTCATTTGATAACAATCAGTTGTGGAAACTCTGGCTGATTTTCTTTCTTCCCTGCCCAAACTCACTGCAGGATTGGAAATTTCAGCTCCACAGCCTGCAACTGGTGTCAATTCACAGACCAGAGGAACCCTTCCGTCACCCCTCCCCATAGCTCTGCAATCCTCTGAGGCACCTGTCCTCCTCTAATTCTGGCCTCAAGAGCATCCCCAACTTTAATCACCCTACCAGTGGTGGCCATGCCTTCAGATCCTAAGCTCTTGAATTCCCTCCTCAAACCTCTCAGCCTCTCTACTTTGCTATCCTCCTTTGATACACGCCTTAAAACCCACTTCTTTGACCAAGCTTTTGGCACCTGACCTAATGTCACCTTCTGTGGATCGGTGTCATATTTTGTTTCATAATGCCCTCTCGAAGTGCCTCGGGATGGTTTACTGTGTTAAAGGCACTCTCTAAATGCAAGTTGTTTTTGTTGAAAAATTTAGAACAGCTTTTAAAAGCCTACTTTTATAGGCCAGGCAGTTTAACATAATAGAGCTGAATTATGGAAGAGGCGCCAGTGAATAATTTTAAATTTCAGCTTGGGAGCCATTAATATGATCTTAAAAAGTATAATGAGGCTAGTACTGGCTGATGGCACAGCCTCAATGAGAAATGTGTTTGCCACAGAATGCAGCACTCAGCACATCAGCTAAGCTTCGTACAACTGGCCTTTTAGGATCACCTTCATTAATTGGCTATGTATCTTCTCAAGAGAATTGACATGTAACTGTTTACACATATGAATTTATACATATGAATAAGTACCAGAAAGCCTCTAATTAATGCCTGCTCCAAATATCATGGGACTGGATTTCACGCTTGGCGTGTGCGCCAAGTCGGCAGGCCCAGGAGTGAACGTATAATCCGCTCCCAGGCAAGATTCTGTTTCCAACGCGATTTCACGCAGGGTGGCCAATTAAGGGCCGCCCAGTGTGAAACACGTCTGCTCAATGATCGGAAGGGCCGGGCAGGGGTGAGAGCCTGTCGGGCACTGGGTCCGATGGTGACCCGATGGGGGATTTAAAAGCAGCGGAGGCAGCTCCCTGAAGGCTGCTAGGGGACACTTTGTAGCTTTGGAGTTGTTTGACGAAAATTTTTTTTGAGCAGCAATAGCATCTGCACCTGCTGGGCACACCAGGCTGGAGAGCAAGTCCTGTGGGCATTTGGCCCCCCGGTTCTTGGATGAGTGCCTGGGAATCTTCGCGGAGAAGGTCAATGCCAGGCAGGACATCCTCATCCCCATGGATGGCAAGAGGAGGCCACCACACCTGACGAAGAAAGCATGGGCTGGGGTGGCCATGATGTGTGGTGCACATGGGTGCAGTGTCACAAAAGGTTCAACGATCTGCTGTACTCAGCAATGGTGAGTACTGAGTTGGCATGGATCTGTGTGGAGAAGTGTTAACAGCTGGTCCCCCCCCACCCCCCCCCCCAACCCCCCCCCCCCCCCCCCACCCCCGTGGTGGTCAGGGGTGTAAGAGTCTGAGTGCCAACTGTCTGTGACTTCAGCGCCGGCCAAGGCGGTGAGATCTGGCTGCTTGGCCTGATTGCTTTGTGGGTTGACAGCCACGACTTGGATGCACCCTGCAAGGTGTTTCTCGGGTGGGGTTGGCCAGGCTGCAATGGCGCTGCAGGTAGGGAGCAGACTAATCAATGCTCCTTTGTCCTTTCAGGAGAAGAGAAGCCAGAATAACATCGAGAGGTCAAGGACAGGCGGAGGCCCCCAAACCTGCTCATATTGTTGATGAACGAGATGGATGCCTTAGAGATGGAGTGCCGGCACACAGCTCATTCCACTGGTCATGGAGAGGCAAGGGTCTCTGACTAAGGTAAGAGTGCAGTGCACAGATGTGAGAGTGCGGAGTGTGTAAACATTGTGTTGTCTCATCTGTAATGGAAACCTCAAACCTGGAGTCCCCGTTGTTCACTGAAAGACATGATGCAGATCTCCATTGTCTCACCAGCCCACCTAGCATGCACAGTGACAGTGTGATGAATAATACTAATAACATGTCATTTTTCTCCCCTAGAATTGCCATCCAGCAAACGAGTGCAGGACACCGATGAGCCACCCTTGACGCTGGAGGACCAGTGACCGTCAAGTGCACCTGCATCACACCCCCTCTCTGCACCAGGCACCAGCACAGATACCAGCACCTCAGTGGGCATTAGGTCATCGGCTACAACGTCAGTGCACAGCACACTCACATGAGAAGCAGGTGGAGGCAGAGAGTCCCCAGGGTTCTGGCAGTTGGAGGACTGCTGGAGACCAGGACCATGCTAAGTCCAAGGTAGACGGCGAGCCTCTGGGGTTATCCATTAGGCAACAGATGCAGCATGTCCAGTGGGAGGATCTGGCGGAGATTCCTGAGGGTTTTCCTGCCATGGTCTGTGTCATGGAGGATTCCATGCAGAGCATGAGTACTGAGCGCACTGCCATTGAGAGAGTGGTGATTTGCATGGAAAGGCAGCTCCGGGAACAGAATCAGGGGTTCCCGGGGTTATGCTCTGACCTGCAAGCCCTCACACAGGCAATAACTTCAGGAGGTCTCTGCCAGTGTGGGAGATGGATGAGGCACCTAGTAGCCCAGCTAAGTGTCCATCCATCAATGGTGAACAGGAAGGTCCAGGCCGATGTCATGTTGGCACACAAGCTGCTTGTTGTCTCTGGCGGCTCCTCTCAGGGCTCTCTGGAGGATGATAACAGCTCCTCTACCCCTCTGCCAGTGTCCATGGCATCTGATTGAGGCAACAATAACTGAGGAGTGTCCAACCATGGCGCAGCAATCTCCCTCCCAGACGGGGCCCGCATAGGCTCCTTTTGCCTGAGGACAATCGCCAAGGTCATCAAGGCCAACAGGACAGCAGAGTCAGCAGGCTGTCTCCAATGCCGGTGCCAGTGAGGGATGGGGGGGAGGGGGGGGGTGGTGGTAGTGGTTCACTAAGATAGCACCCGCAAGCTTAAGTCTAAGCCACCGTGAGCACAAGAGGGACTTTTCACAGGTGAGCTTCTGTTCTGCCATGTTTTGTTAATTTATTTACTGGTGTGACCATTAACAAACTTACATTGTTAGGTTAATTTTCTGTGAGTGCCAACATTATATAAATTTTGCTTTTGTGTTAATGGCCTAAGTATGCTTCACTTGTTGTGTAGGTGCAGGGCACGCCAGTATCTCATGCTGGACGTGAAGGGCTCTAAACTTTATTGCACAGGTACTGAATGGACCTTGGGTTCAATGGAATGGGTCATTTCAAACATCCAGTAAGGAGGCAGCACCCCTGGCTTGAGGTGAAAGCAGTGTCTTGGCAGTCTAGCTGAAAGAGTGTTGGATCAAGGCCTCCCTAGTGTCCCTGCCTCCCTGAAGATTCCAGAGGTCTGTCTCCATGTTTTCACTGTGTTCTTCACTGGGCCCCTCTTCTGATCCACCACTGGATTCATCATCTGTGGCCTGTGGAGCTACCTCAAGATCCTCTTCCTCCGGTGGATTCCCCCTTGCCAGAGCCAGATCGTGGAGAGCACTGCATGCAATGACTATCAGAGAAACTCCCTCTGGAGGGTGTTGTAATGCTCCCCCTGAAGGTCCAGGCACCTGAATCTCATCTTCAACAGATCTATGGTCCTCGCAATCACCACCTTTTATAGAAGCATGACTCCTATCATACCTCTGCTCTGGTTCTGTTCTTGGGTGCCGGAGATGCGTCATAAACCAACTGTTCAACAGATAGCCCTTGTCACCCAACAGCCATCCATCTAGTCGAGCTACAGTCATGAACAGCCTTGGCACCTGTGAGTGTTGGAGAATGTGTGCATCATGGGAGATGCAGGGTATCTGCATCTTGTGCCAGGATATGGGCTTCGCTGGCTGGGCCAGCATTTATTGCCCACCCCTAGTTGCCCTTGAAAAGGTGGTGTTGAGCTGTCTTCTTGAACCGCTGCAGTCCATGTGGTGTAGGTACACCCACAGTGCTTTTAGGAAGGGAGTTCCAGGATTTTGATCCAGCGACAGTGAAGGAATGGCGATATATTTCCAAATCAGGATGGTGTGTGACTTGGAGGGGTACTTCCAGGTGGTGGTTTTCCCATCTATTAGTTGCCCTTGTCCTTCTAGGTGGTAGTGGTCGTGGGTTTGGAAGGTGCTGTTTAAAGAGCACCTGAATTCCTGCAATACATCTTGTAGATAGTACATGCTGATTCTACTGTGCATCAGTGGTGGAGGGAGTGAATGTTTGTAGATGTGGTGCCAGTCAAGCAGGATACTTAACCTGGACAGTGTCAAGTTTCTTGAGTATTTCATCACACTCCTGAATTGTGCCTTGTAGATGGTGGACAGGCTTTGGGGAGTCTGGAGATGAGTTACTCGTCACAGGACTCCTAGCCTCTGACATGCTCTTGTAGCCACGGTATTTATATGGCCAGTCCAAGTCAGCTTCTGGCCAATGGTAACCCCCAGGGTGATGATTGTGGGGGATTTAGTGATGGTAATGCCATTGAATGTCAAAGGACAATGGATAGATTCTCCCTGGTTGGAGATGGTCATTGCCTGGTACTTGTGTGGCATTAATGTTACTTGCCACTTGTCAGCCCAAGCCTGGATATTGTTCAGGCCTTGCTGCATTTGGACATGGACTGCTTCAGTATCTGAGGAGTCACGAATGATACTGAAGATTGTGCAATCATCAGCGTACATCCCCACTTCTGACCTTATGATGGAAGGTAATTGATGAAGCAGCTGAAGACGGATGGGCTGAGGACACTATCCTGAGGAACTCCTGCAGTGATGTCCTGGAGCTGAGATGACTGACCTCCAACAACCATAATCATCTTCCTTTGTGCTAGGTGCCCAAAGAGTGGAGAGTTTTCCCCCTGATTCTATTGACTCCGGTTTTGCTCGGGCTCCTTGATGCCACATTCAGTCAAATCACAGAATCTTACGGCACAGAAGGAGGCCATTTGGCCCATCATGTCTGCACCAGCTCTCTAAATAAGCATTATGACCTAGTGCCATTGCCTTCCCTTTTCCCTTTCTCTTCGCACATTGTTTCTACTCAAATAATAATTTAATGTCCTCTTGAATGCCTTGATTGAGCCTGCATCCACCACAATTCCAGGCAGTGCATTCCAGACCCAAACGACTCCTTGTGTGAAAAAGTTTGTTCTCACGTCACACTTGCTTCTTTTGCAAATCTGTGCCCTCTCATTCTTGATTCTTTTACAATTGGAACAGCTTCTCCCTATCTACTCTGTCCAGCCCCCTCATGATTTTGAACATCTCTATCAAATGCGACCTTAATGTCAAGGGCACTCACTCTCACCTCACCTCGGGAGTTCAGCTCTTTTGTCAATCTTTGAACCAAGGCTGTAGTGAGGTCAGGAGCTGAGTGGCCCTGGCAGAACCCAAACTGGGCTTCAGTGCGTAGCTTATTGCTAAGCAAGTGCCCTGTTGATGACCCCTTCCATTACTTTACCTGATCATCGAGAGTACATTGATGGGGCAGTAATTGGCCGGGTTGGATTTAGAACCAAAGAAAAGTTACAGCACAGAAGGAGGCCATTCAGCCCATCTTGTCCATGCCAGCCCAAGGACACCCAGGTTCCCTTTCTAAACCCACCTTCCTGCACCCAGCCCATACCCTGCAGCTTACAGCACTTTAGGTGCAAATCCAGGTACTTTTTAAAAGAGTATAAAGTTTCTGCCTCTACCACCAACTTGGGCAGCGAATTCCAGACACCCATGACCCTCTGCGTAAAAAAGTTCTTCCTCATGTCCCCCCTACACCTTCTGCCACTTATCTTGAATCTACATCCCCTGGTTCTAGAATTCTCCACCAAGGGAAACAATTTGTCCTGCTTTTTGTATGGAGGTCATACCTGGGCAATTTTCCACACAGCAAGGTAGGTGCCAGTGTTGAAGCTGTACTGGAACAGCTTGGCTAGGGGTATGGTAAGTTGTACTATTGCCGGAATATTTTCAGGGCCCATAGCCTTTGCAGTATTCAGTCCCTTCAGCTGTTTCCTGATGTCAGGTGGAGTGAATCGGATTGGTTGAAGGCTGATATCTGTGACGCTGGGGACCTCCAGAGCAGGCCGAGATGGATCATCCAATCGGCACTTCTGGCTGAAGATTGTAGCAAATGCTTCAGCCTTATCTTTTGCACTGATTTTCCAGGCTCCACCATCATTGAGGATGGGAATATTGGTGGAGCCTCCTCCTCTTGTGAGTTGTTTAATTGTCCACCACCATTCACAACTGGATGTGGCAGGACTGCAGAGCTTAGATCTGTTGGTTAGACTGTTGGTTGTGGGATGGCTTAATTCTGACTATCGCTTGCTGCTTATGCTGTTTGGCACGCAAGTAGTCCTGTGTTATAGCTTCACCAGGTTGACACCTCATTTTTAGGTCTGCCTGGTGCTGCTCCTGGCATGCCTTAATGCACTTTTCTTTGAACCAGGCTTGATCCCCTGGCTTGATGGTAATGGTAGAGTGGGGGATATGCCGGGCCATGCGATTACAGGTTATATTTGAGTACAATACTGCTGCTGCTGATGGCCCACAGCGCTTCATTAATGCCTAGTCTTGAGTTGCTAGATCTGTTCGAAATCTATCCCACTTAGCATAACATAACACAGTATCCTCAATGTGAAGGTGGGACTTTGTCTCCATAACAACTGTGAGGTGGTCATTCCTACTGATACTGTCATTCTTGGTGATAGACATTGAAGTCCCACACCCAGAATACATTCTGTGCCCTTGCCACCCTCAATGCTTCCTCCAAGTGGTGTTCAACATGGAGGAGCACTGATTCATCAGCTGAAAGTGGGCGGTACGTGGTAATCAGCAGGAGTTTTCCTTGCCAATGTTTGACCTGATGCCATCAGAGTTCATGGGGTCCAGAGCCGATGTTGAGGACTCCCAGGGCAACTCCTCCTGACTGTATACCACTGTGCCGCCACTTCTGCTGGGTCTGTCCTGCCAGTGGGACAGGACATATCCAGGGATTGTGATGGTGATGTATGGGACGTTATCTGTAAGATATGATTCCGTGAGGATGGCAATGTCAGGATGTTGCTTTACTGGTCTGTGAGCCAGCTCTCCCAGTTTTGGCACGATGTTAGTAAGGAGGACTTTGTAGGGTCCACAGGGCTGAGTTTGCCATTGTCATTTCCAGTGCCTACATCCATGCCAGGTGGTCCGTCGGGTTTCATTCCTTCTGGTCATAAACTATCTGGACATTCATGGAGCGGAAGGCATTCCTGTTGATGAAGGTACCCGGCTCACCCGCTGGCATCTTGATAGCCACATGTGTGCAGTCGATAGTACCCTGGATGTGGCAGAAACCATCAATTACAGTGAAGTCTTTGGCTACTTTAGCTTGACTGGCCTCAATCGTCTGTAAATGATTAAATGTCATGACCCGCCTGAACAGAGCATCAGTCACCAGCTTCACAATTGTGGACAGCTGATTGGGACACTCCCCCAGTAACTCCTGGAAAGAGCTGGAGGCATAGAAGCTGACGGCCACTGTGACCTTCAAAGCCACTGGCATGGGATGGCCACCAACACAGTTTTAGGTGATCTCCGGCCCAATCATCTGACATATGGAGGTCACAGTTTCCCTGGAGAGGCAGATCCTCCTTCGGCACTGCACCTCTGACATGTTGAGGTAGCTGCATCGCTGCCTGTAAACCCTGACAGCAGGATAATGACATCTTCTGCGGCTCCTTCCACCTTGGACTCCCTGCTGGCCCTGTGCCCCCATGCCTGCGTCTCTCCTCCCACAGATTGCTCCATTGGACCTGGCCTCCTCCCCCTTCTGCCCCTCTCTTCCTTCTCATAGGAGCTGCCACCAGTGGAGTACACATCCCCATTAACAGAGAAACAGAAGGCTGTCTGGTTACTGGAAGGGTCCATGTGGTATCAATCCTCTCGGAGTCTTGGAGATGCCAATGAGTCCTGAAGTGAAGGCTAGCAATACAAAGACTGAAGCTCAAAACAGAGTTGAAACTGTCAAGTTTCACTAAGCAATCAGCAGCAAACTATCTCCTAAACTCCTCACTACTCAGAATGACAATGTTGCTGAACCATTTTATTCCACCCTTAGAGTTAAAAACGGGCTGCCCACCTGCCCGTTTTGCCCATGCAATGAGCATAAAATTGCACGGGCAACGTAAAACCGTGGACAAGAGGCTTTTTAATGGCCTTAATTGGCCGATTAATTGGTCGATGGGCGGGGCTCCAACTCCCACGTGCGCCCACTGACCTCAATATTGCTCGCATGTCTGACATGACTTCGTGCAATTTCACGTGCAGACGCGCGCCCGCCCGATCGACATAAAATCCTGGCCATGGTGTAATCAGTATACCAGGCAGAGGAACAAGTTGGTGTGAAGCCTATGTCTGAAATTCATGCTGAACTGCCTCATCAGTTGTAAAGTAAAGTCTCTCTTTTTAAGCCTTGATTCTCTCTTTATGGAATTTCTCAGCACAACAGACAAGGTTAGAAACATAAATCCTTTAACTGACTGCCAGAATTACCTGCAGCCAAACAAAATTGTAATTCAGGTGGCAACAGGTATCCTCCTGCAGTTGTAACGTTTTTCCCTAACCTCACAAATTGATTCGGAGATTGCCAGCTCCTCTCCCATCCCCCTCCTTGTATCACATACCATTATTTTTCAGATTCCTACCCGTGTTCTCTGTTGTACTAAAATATGAATGGAAAAGGGGAACGAAGACAGCAAAGAACAATACCAATTTAAAAGGGAAATACTAAATAAACAGAATCTGTCAAAAATAGATTTCAATATCATATGGATTTCCTTGGAGGTTACATTGAGTGTTTGTGTGTACAGACCATTTGGCCTAACTGGTCTATGGCAGCATTTATGCTCCACAACAGCCCCCTCCCACCTTACTTCACTTAACCCTCTCTGCATATCCTTCTATTCTTTTCTCCCTCATGCGCTTATCCAGTTTCACCTTAAATGCAACAATGCTATTTGACTCAACTATTCCTTTGGGTTGCACATTCCACATTATCAGCACTCTCGGGTAAAGACCTTTCTCCTGAATTCCCTACTGGATTTATTTATAATCATCTTATAGTTATGGCTTTTAGCTTTTGTTTGCCTTAAGAGTGGAAACATTTCTTTACGTCCAACATGTAGAACCGTTTCATTATCATAAAGACCCTTATCAGGTCAGTCATCAGCCATCTCTTTTCTAGAGACTCCAATCCCCCATTGTAAATCCAACAGGAGACTAGTGGAGCCCAGCAGAAAATGTAGGTGGGGAAGACACATCTGAATGGAACATGGATTGGACATCGGGCTGTAGCATTATAACCCCCTTTCTTCGAGTCGGACGCCTTGTCAATCAGCATCCTCACTGAGGGCACAAAATCAACTCTCCGATGTGAAGTAGTGGCAATAGTTAGCATGCTGTTATGTACTGAGACCCTTCCCGCTCCCATCAGACATCCTCTGGCAGACGACCCAGATATTGGGTACAGTTTTCCCTGAATTGAACTAAGTGCAGTAACAGGTGTAAAAAAAATCAGTATTTTCCTGCCGGATGTAATGGCGGGTTTTCACACTGTTTCGTCCGCTTCCCATCTCATTAATTATGCTGCATCATGGACAGGTGGCCTCTGATTCGCCCATCATGACATGACCTCACCTCTTCCTGGTTCTGGGCACCATATTTAAATTGTAGTCGCATGCACAGTTCTCAATATCTGCAGCCCAAGACTGCTTCACTCAAGATATGGCCCCAAAAGCCAAAAAGATGGCAGCACCTAATTTCAGTGATGCCTCACTGGAATGCCTTTTGGACACCGTGGAGGCCCACTGCAATGTCCTTTATCCCCGGTCTGGCAGCAGGAGGTCCACCAACCTCACCACAAAGGATTGCGGTGGTCAATGCCAACACTGCACAGAAGAGGTCAGCCAGCCAGCATAGATACAGGACGAATGATCTCATTCATCCTGCCAAGGAAAGTCAACCATCTCATCACTCTCAACTCACACACTCACAAGCCCATCACAGGGATCTCGCTCAATGAACATTACCACTCACTCTCTCACACACTTTTTTCTCCTCTGCAAATTGTGTCCTCATCCCCCATGTCACCACTCACCACCCACACATGCCAGGCATTCTTCTCATCTGCCTTGGCATGTGTTTTTCTCACACTCTCTCCATCTGTCTTTATGCAGGAGAAGTTGTGCACAATCGCAGGGAGAGGTCCCAGACCAGGGCTGGAGTGTTAGAACTCAAGGCCCTGATGAAGTTTAAGAACAGAGCCGTCGAGCTGGCTGGAGAGAATGTGGACCATGCTTGTGGAAACAGTGAGGTCGGCTGCAAACATCCACATGAGGATCCTGCTCCAGATCATCAATCAGTCCTTGCTACTGTGAGGGCACTCTCCTGTTTTTCACTCGGCTACCATGCACTAATTATCTCCACTTTCTTTCATAGGCACCTCTGCCAAGCACCTGACGTTCTCAGCCAGTCAGGCCCTCAGCTCCAGCCCCGAGGACATCTCGGAAGAGGAACCAGAACACAGCAGCCTTGAAGACCCATCACAGCGCTCTCCCACACTCTCCACCAGCGCAGAGACTCACACCTAGATCTAGGGTCTCGATCTGGTGAGCACAGTGCACAACCTGGTCCACAGCAGGCTGAGGCAGGGACATCCGAGGTTGCCAGCACTTAGAGGACTGCTGGAGGCCACAATTCAGCTGAGTCCGAGTCAGACGATGAGCCTCCGGACTTGGTCCTAAATCAGTTGCTGAAGCTGCAAAGACAAGCACAGGAATATCAGGAAGAGATGTCAGCTGCATTCCTCAGATTGCAATGGACAATGGAGAAGTCCATCCATCTTCTGAGGTGACCACGTCATCATGCCAACACACCAAGGTCAATACTGGTAGGATGGCAGCCACCATGGAGTCCTTGGTCCAGGACATTGGTCCTGCACTGCTGCAGCAGCTGCTCTTCATTGGTGTAGGCACTGGTGGCATCTATAACTGTCAACACGAGAAGGGTACAGGGCACTTCGATCTCACTCTAGCTGCCCATTCCCCTTGAGGAGTCAGCCAGGAGCTCTCGGGCATGCATAGGGAGGAGGACCAGCAGCTGGACATCCCAGGGCCATCCACTCAGGTGACCGCGGGAATATCCGGCCGATCCCAATCCCCTCTTCCTGTGACCCCATCACCTCCAGCTCCACAGTACAAGGAGGGTGCACCTGGCCCACAGCAGGACACCCAAAGCAGGCTGGGGCCCTCCAGGTCTCGGCCCTCAAGGGGATGCCCACCGAAGTCATCACAGACAGAAGGCTGCCTCCACCTCCACTGTGGATGTCGGGGATGCACCCAGATGTAGCAGTAGGGTTAGGGAATCAAGAAAATAATAGCACAATGGTGACATAGGCATTCACAGCTGTAAATAGAATCACACCCATTCCACATCTCTTGTTCAAGCCTCTTTGTTGTGATGAGCTGTGTTGCAGTCACTCAGGTGATATACCCTGGTCCCTACCCCTACTTGTCACACATGGGTCTCTTGTTAAAGTAGTGTGCTTTCATATCACCAAAGTGTGTGCCTCTTTTGCACATCTTTTTTGACATCACTGATTCTCTTAGTGTAAAGCGTGCTTGTGGAAAGGATCTCCCTCACATAGTTTGCAGGGTCGTGTCTTGTTTATTCTTGGCTGTGTAAGATTGAGGAAGAGGTGTCCTCCTATCTCGTCTGCATTCTTGAAAGGTGAAGGTGCAGTGTTCATGGAGTGATATGTTCATGCATGGAGAAAGATCATATATCCTACAACTCCATGTGCTCTCTGTCTCTCGACAGGTTTTTCATGCTATGAACCCATATTCAGAGCTCGTGTGCGCTGCTGTCAGCCAACTGCATTTTCGACTTTGAGTGTACATCTGCTTTGCTTACCAATAAGTGGAGCACCTTGACACCTCAAGGTGATGAAGTTTGGCCCCTCTCAGCCACATTATTGTCCTGGCACTCAAACGTCCAACCTTGTGCATCTCTCACCCTGTGGTTGTGTGTCTTGCAGGGACAAGGCTCTCGTCACAAACTAGCGATGCAGCGCAATGTGTCCCCTCACCTAAGCACTTGCCAAGGTCACTGATGCTAATTTCAAATGGTCATTTCTGGCAGGCAATCGAGGCTTTGGGCTGAAAATGCACATGGTTGCTTTAGACAATGTGGAGGGGAGCAATGGGATAGGGGTGAGGGTGTACTGAAGCTAAATTGTCCTCTTTATTCACAATGACGCGTGCCCTTGAGGGCTTCATGGTGTGTGTGCATTTTGGACTTGGCAAGGGCCAGGGCTGGTCCTAAGGGCACAATGTCTATGTTGAGGAGGAGGGATTTTAATGAGTGACACGTAAGAGTTTGACGTCGTCATGCTCAGGTGGTCCACATCCATATTAAGCTGAGGATAATGTAGTCAAGAATCCTTAACTGAGAGTGCCGGATGTCAGTAGACTTGAAAGAATGCACCGCGGATGACTGAGTCATCTATAAATGGATTCACAACAGCGGAACATCATCACCTGCCTTGCCCAAGTGTGAATTATCTAATTCACAATCAATGTTACACAGAGTGCGTAATTCCATTGCTTGAGATGGATCTCCTTGAGGTGCCTTTTCACACTGAAGGCATACAGCTACGAGACCACTGAGGATCAACCAACAGCTCCTGACTTGTCAGATGCCATCGTGACTGTTTTGCTGGAGAGATGCTTGAAAAGGCAGCACCAGGACAAAGCAGCCCGCTTGATTGGCACCACATCTACATTCACTCCCTCCACCACCGAAACACAGTAGCAGTAGTGTGTACCATCTACAAGGAATTCACCAGGCCTCCTTAAACAGCACCTTCCAAACCCATGACCACTACCATCTAGAAGGACAAGGGCAGCAGATAGATGGGAACACCACCACCTGGAAGTTTCCCTCCAAGTCACACCATCCTGACTTGGAAATATATTGCTGTTCCTTCACTGTCACTGGGTCAAAATCCTGGAACTCCCTTCTTAACAGCACTGTGGGTGTATCTACATGATATGGACTGCAGTGGTTCAAGAAGGCAGCTCACAACCACCTTCTCAAGGGCAATTATGGGTGTGCAATAAATGCTGGCCCAGCCAGCGAAGTCCACATCCCATAAATGAATAAAAAAAACTTTCTGATCTCTGATGCTGGGATGCCCTCATCTCAGCCAGGACACATGCTGCTGAGGGTTCATCATCCTTCAAAGGATCAGGACAATGTGAGCCTGATGTATAACTATTCATTCTCATATTGAAGTGTATGGGTGAAATGTGAGGAATTGCAATGCTGGTGCTCATGGTGCCCCATGTTGGAGGGCTCATGCCCAAGAGGGTAGTCGCTACAACCTGTCATCGTCCTGGTCGAATCAGGTGGCTATCAGAGCCTCATGTGCATGCCTGCCTCATCTGGCTTGTGTCATGTCTTCTTCCCCTGCAGCCTTATCTCACTTGAATTCATCAACCTCATCCCCTTCAAGATCCTTCTGATCCTCCATCTCATCATCTGGCAAGTCCTCCCCACTTTGCAGTGCCAGGTTGTGCAGCGCAGAAGAGATCATCTGGCGACTGTACTGCAGTGCTCCACCAGATCTGTCCAGGCATCAGAATTGCATCTTTAGGATCCCTCTGGTGTGCTCCACCAATGCTTGTCTAGCACCATGAGTCTCATTGTATGTACTGTCTGCAGGAGTCTGAGGCTGCTGCAGGGGCACCATCAACCACATCTTCCGGGTACTCTGTCACCAAGGAGCCAGCCCTGGATCCTGTTTGGTCCCTCAAAGATGTCTGGCTTCTGCAATCTACTCAAGATGAATGAGTTGTGGATGCTTCCTGGGTATCTGGCAAAAACCTGCCTGATCAGTTTCTTATGGTTGCAGGCCAGTTATACATTGAGCAAGTGATAGCCTTTCTGGATTATGTATTGGAGTGCCTGTTGCCAGGCAGCTTTCATAGCCACATGACTGCAGTTGATGGCACCCTGCACCTGTGGGAATCTGGAAATCTCAGCAAAGCCCAGTGCTCTGGCATCTTGGCTTTCTTGATCTCTGTCAAAGTTGATTTTACTGATGAGTCATTGACAGAAAAAGGACCATTGGAGACTAATGCTGACACTTGTCTCCTTCTCATTGATACTGCAGAGAGGAGACCATCAGAAAGATGGAGGCTGGGTATTTTTTCCGTCAATGACTCATCAGCATAATTGTGGGCCTTGGCAAAAAGGGTGCCTGTCACGTCATGAATGCATTTGTGTGTGGATGTTTGGGAGATCCCATAAAGGTCCCCAGTGGAGCCTTGGAAGGAATACTAGCGTAGAACTTCAGAGCAGCCATTACTTTCATAGTCACTGGCAATGGATGCCCTCCCAGTCCCCGTGGTGCCAATTCCTGGAGAATGTGGCAAATGTGACTCACCAGATTGCTGGACATGCAGAATCATCAGTGATACTGGTTCTCGCTCATCTGCACATAAGACATGTGAGTTTCATACACCCTGGGTCTTGTGAGCCACCTACACATGACATCTCTGTGAGCCTCATCCCCAGCATGCAGGGGAGGCCCTGCTGGCTCTTAGTCTTAAGGGTCTTGCTCATCCCTTTGGTGAGCTTGGCGCCTTCATCACAATCTTCTTCTTCTCTCCTGCCTGTAAGTAATAATGGAGGCAGCGATAAATCTAGCCTCCATCTTCCTGATGGCCTCCTCTCTGCAGTATTAATGAGGAAGAGACAAGCGACAGTATTAGTCTCCAAGGGTCCTTTATCTGTCAATGACACATCAGTAAATGATGCCCAGTACTGCATCTGTATGAAGGTCAATGTCCCCCTGGCAACAACATGACTGACTGCTATGACATTGCTTTGCCCAAGTAGTTGGATGTGCTTCTTTAAGCCCAGGCACTGGGAGCCTCAGTCACTGCACTCTAATACAGCACTCTTGGGAATAAACATGAGGGTAAATGTTTATTTAGGAAATTAGATCATTTGCGGGGGCTCTGATGCTTCTCTTCAGTGAACTATTCAATGCCAACTTTCTAACAGGCTTCTGGAGCTTGTTTATTTGCTCAACTACTATGGAGTTTGTTATGACTGTGGGGAATTTCTACACTGCGAACTAGGGGTTAAAACAACAAGATGGATTAGTGCCACTTTGTGGGGTCAGTCTCGCATGAATGGGGATCATTGCTCACTTTCTTGATTCCCTGCACCGTCATAGGACCATAATACATAGGAGCAGAAGGCGGCTGTTCAGCCCATCAAGTCTGCTCTGCCAGTCAATGAGATTATGGCTGATCTGATAATCCTCAACTCCACTTTCTTGCCTTTTCCCCATAATGCTTGATTCCCATATTGTTTTTTTATCTCTATTGACTAAAAATCTGTCTATCTTAGCCTTGAGTATACTTAATGACCCAGCCTCTACAGCCCTCTGTGATAAAGAATTCCACAGATTAACACTGAGAGAAGAAATTCCTCCTCATCTCTGTCTTAAATGGGTGACCCCTTACTCTGAGATTATGCCCTCTGGTCCTAGACTCTCCCACAAGGGGAATCAACCTCTTAGCATCTACCCTGTCAAACCCCCTTAGAATCATATATGTTTCAATAAGGTCACCTCTCACTCTTCTAAACTCCAATGAGTACAGGCCCAACCTACTCAACCTCTCCTCATAAGAAAATCCTTCCATACCCGGGATCAATCTAGTGAACCTTCTCTGGACTGTCTCCAATGTCAGTATGTCTTTCCTTAGATAAGGAGACCAAAACTCTTCACGGTATTCTAGGTGTGGTCTAACTAGTGCCTTGTATAGTTTTAGCAAGACTTCCCTATTTTTATACTCCTTTCCCTTTGAAATAAAGGCCAACATTCTATTTGCCTTCCCTATTACCTACTGAACTTATGTGTTAGCTTTTTGTGATTCATGCATGAGGACTCCCAAATCACTCTGTGTCGCAGCTTTCTGCAGTCTTTCTCCGTTTAAATAATAATCAGTTTCTCTATTCTTCCTGCCAAAGTGCATAACCTCGCCTTAACTTCCCATCCGTCTTCACCCAAGAGAATGAGGATGAAGGTACGGAACTCAGGGAGAGGGACTGCGAGGTTCTTGAGCAAATTGATAAAGGGAGTGAGAAGGTATTGGAGGTGTTGGCAGGCTTAAAAGTGGACAAATCTCCAGGTCCGGATGATTTGTGTCCCAGACTGCTGAGGGAGGCAAGGGAGGAGGTCGCAGGGGCTCTGACCTGAATTTTTAATTCCTCTCTGGCCATGGGGGAGGTGCCAGAGGACTGGAAAACAGCTAATGTGGTTCCGGTATTTAAGAAGGGCTGTAGAGATAAGCCAGGGAACCACATACCATTGAGTCTTACAGTGGTAGGGAAACTATTGGAGAAAATTCTGAAGGAGACAATCTATCTCCACTTGGAGAGGCAAGGTTTGATCAGGGTTACTCAGCATGGCTTTGTCAGAGGGAGGTCATGCCTAACAAATTTGATTGAATTTTTTGAGGAGGTGACCAGGTGTGGAGATGAGGGTAGTGCAGTTGATGTAGTTTATATAGATTTCAGCAAAGCCTTTGATAAAATCCCACATGGGAGACTTATACAGAAGGCAAATGCACATGGGATACAGGGTAATTTGATAAGGCGGATTCAAAATTGGCTTAATTTTAGGAGACAGAGGGTGATGACAGAAGGCTGCTTTAGTGACTGGAAGCCCGTGTCCAGTGGCATACCACAGGGATCTGTGCTGGGTCTGCTATTATTCGTAATTTACATAAATGACATGGATGACTATGTGGAGGGTAGGATTAGTAAGTTTGTGGATGAAAAAGATTGGCCGGGTGGTTAACAATGAGGTTGAGTGTCTTGGGCTACCGGAAGATATAGATGGGATGGTCAAATGGGCAGATAAGTGGCAGATGGAAATTAACCCTGAAAAGTGTGAGGTGATACACTCTGGAAGGAGTAATTTGACACAGAAGTATTCAATGAACAGCATGACACTAGGAAATTCTGAGGAACAAAGGGACTTTGACGTGTGTGTCCATAGATCTCTGAAGGCGGAGGGGCATGTTAGTGGGGTGGTGAAAAAGGCATATGGGACATTTGCCTTTATCAATTGAGGCATAGATTACAAAAGTAGGGAGGTCATGTTGGAATTGTATAGAACCTTGGTGAGGCCACAACTGGAGTGCTGTGTGCTGTTCTGCTCGCCACATTATAGGAAGGATGTGGTTGCCCTGGAGGGGGTGCAGAGGAGATTCACCAGGATGTTGCCTGGGATGAAACATTTAAGTTATGAAGAGTGGTTGGATAGACTTGAGTTGTTTTCATTGGAGCAGGGAAGACTGAGGGGCGACCTGATCAAGGTGTATAAGATTATAAGGGACATGGACAGGGTGGATAGGGAGCAGCTGTTCCACTTAGTTGAAGGGTCAGTCACGAGGGGATATAAGTTCAAGGTGAGGGGCAGGAGGTTTGGGGGGACTTAAGGAATAACTTTTTTATGCAGAGGATGGTGACGGTCTGGAATGCACTGCCTGGGAGGGTGGTAGAGGCGGGTTGCCTCACATTCTTTAAAAAATACCTGGATGAGCACTTGGCAAGTCATAACATTCAATGCTATGGGCCAAGTGCTGGTAAATGGGATTAGGTAGGTAGGTCAGGTGTTTCTCACATGTCGGCACAGACTCGATGGGCTGAAGGGCCTCTTCTACACTGTGTGATTCTGTGATTTTCCCACATTATATTCCATCTGCCAAATTTTTGCTCATTCACTTAACCTGTCTATATCCCTCTGTAGACTCTTTGTGTCATCCTCACCACTTGCCTTCCCACCTATTTTTGTGTCGTCCACAAATTTGGTGATAGTACATTCACTTCCCTCATCCAAGTCATTAATATACATTGTAAATAATTGTGACCCCAGCAGTGATCCCTGTGGCACTCCACTAGTTACAGGTTGCCATCCTGAAAATGCCACCCTTATCCCAACTCTCTATCTTCTATTAGTTAGCCAATCCTCTATCCATGCTAATATACTATCCCCAACACCATGGTCTTTTATCTTATTAAGTAGCCTATGTGTGATACCTTATCAAACACCTTTTGGAAATCCAAATCCTTTACATCTACTGGCTTTCCTTTATCAATCCTGCTTGTTACCTCCTCAAAGAATTCTAATAAATTTGTCAGCATGATTTCCCCTTCATGAAGCCATGCTGACTCTGCTTGATTCTATTATGTATTTCTAAATGCTCTGCTGTTACATTCTTTATAGTAAACTCTAACATTTTCCCAACGATAGATGTTAAGCTAACTGGCATATAGTTACCTGTTTTTTGTCTCCCTCCCTTTTTGAATGAAGGCGTTACATTGGCAGTTTTCCAATCCTCTGGGACTTTTCCAGAATCTAAGGATTTTTAGAAGATTACAACTAGTGCATCCAATGTCTCTGTAGCTACTCCTTTAATATCCTAGGATGCAACCCATCAGGTCCAGGGGACTTGTCGGCCTTTAGCCCCATTAGTTTCCCAAGTACTTCTTCTTTAGTGGTAGTTATTGTATTTATTTCCTCCACCCCTTTTCCCCCTTGATTATATAGTATTTTAGGAATGCTAATAGCATCTTCTACAGTGAAGACTGATGCAAAGAATTCAACTCCTCTGCCATTTCCTGGTTCCCCATTATTATTTTCCCAGCCTCATTCTCCAAGTGGCATATGGCCTCCCTCTTCCTTTTTATATGTTTAAAGATGCTCTTACTGTCCATTTTTATATTATTTGCTAGTTTAACCTCAAAGTTTATTTTCTCCCTTTTTTTTGATTAACTTTTGTTGGTTTTTAAAACTATCCCAGTCCTCTGGCTTATCATTAATCTTTGCCACATTGTATGTTTTTTCTTTCAATTTGAAACTATCCTTAACTTCCTCAGTTAATGGTTGGTTTATCCTCTTCCTAGAATCCTTCTTCCTCAATGGGATATATCTTTGTTGTGAGCCTTGAACTATTTTCTTTTCTGCTAAACCCCTTTCCCAGTCCACTCCAGCCAACTTTGACCTCATTCCTTTATAATTACCCTTATTTAAGTTTAGCACAGTTGTTCCTGACCCAAGTTTCTCACTTTCAAACTGGATGCTAAATTCTACCATGTTGTGCTCACTGTTTCCTCGGGGATCTTTTACTCTGAGACCATTTATTAAACCTGCCTCATTACACATCACCAGATCCGAAATAGCCTGATCACTGGTTGGATCCACGACATATTCTAGGAAACTGTCCCGAATACACTCTATGAATTCTTGCTCGTGGCTACCTCTGCCAATTTGATTTTCCCAATCTACATGAAGATTAAAGTCACCCATGATTAATGTACTGCTTTTTTTACATGCCCTCATCATCTCCTGATTTATTCTCTGTCCTACATTATAGCTACTGTTAGGGCAGCTACGTCACTCTGCCGCTGGTCTCACTGCAGGTAGGCCTCTTGATCTGCGCCTTTTATCCTCTCCTAATCGCCTCTCACTCAATATATATTATTTTGAGCCTTAGGAATAGAATAAACCTTAATCACTTACCAGATACTCACCAATTAACCAGCTTCTTCTCCTGCAGCAGAGCAAGAATCAATTCCTGGAGGCTGAAAAAGTTTAGGCAAAAGCAACCAAACACCTCTTTCCCTTCATCCACTTAAATCCCTGAAGCGCTCAACTCCAGCACTCTATTGTAAGTCACACTCAAATAGCTTTACTGTAGGACAGAGTCATTGAAAGATTTCTAACATGTCTCAGCTTTGCCTCTTCCCTCATTTGGAAATACAGAGTTCAGTTGCATGCCAATGTAATCATGCAGCTGCCCTCCAATCCACCTGCTGAGCCCTCAGCAGCAGAGCTTCTCTGCATTTTAATTTTGCACTGTGTCATCGCTGCAGGCTGGAAGATGGTAGTGCCAAACTGTCACTGCCAAACCAGTTTGGACCCTCCCTGTGGGAGTATGGAAACCCCTCCATCGTCCTGGAGGAGCTTCATGTTCAGGTTTCCCTCCCTCACAGACCTCCCCATCCAACCCTTATATTCCTTAATTCTGTTGTGCTTCTGGTGCATGTCCATTTTTTAGCCCCTGAATGGTTTGAAGTGGATGTGCCTATGGCCTGAGTGGACCTCACCCATCCCCATCTTGAGGCCACCTACACTATTTAACATATACCCCTCCCCGCACCCTTCCCCCAGATATGTGTCTGAATGCAACCTTCTCCACTCATAACCCCCTAGTACAGGCCTAGCCCTGCAGCCTCTTCTCCTGCCTGAGGCCACCTGCTCCGTTCTTGCCCAGTGCAGCTTTTGTCCTGCAGCCCCTTCCCATGCCTCAGGCCATTCCCCCACTTCCCAAGTACAGGCCTAGCCCTCCAGTCCCTTCCCATGCCTCAGGCCAGTTCCCTCCTTTTCCCAGTGCAGCCCTAACCCTGCAACCCGTTAAAAGCCACCACTGCCTTACTGCTGGTCTGGTAGATAGACACTTGCCTGTGACACCCCTCTGAAAGTGTTGTGCTGCTGCCTGTGAAGCCTGGCGTTGATTCCTGCAAGCACCATGTGATGCAAGGAAAGGAGAACTATCCTTGAAGTGGTGAATGAAGTGCAGGTTGCTGGGTGTACGTCGCTTATATCCTGTTGTGAAACATGTCATTCAAATTGCACGCTGACGTGCCCTGATGATCCAGCATTGGGGGATGATTCCGGCAAAGAGGGCTTATAATGAAATAAAAATGTATTAAAATGGTGTTCCCGAGGTGCCGCGGTGGGAAACACACCCGCCATTGACGGGTGAGGCAGATAATCGCAAACTGGTTTCGTGACGATGCTAAACCAATTTTTGGCCCTCTCGCCATATTTTCCACTCCCACCCACCATGACACCTGTCGTCAACAGGGTGGAAAATTCCGGCTATTGTAGTGATAATGACAGCCGCTCAAGAAGGCAGTTCACCACCACTTTCTCAAGGGCAATGAGGGTTGGGTAATAAATGCTGGCCCGGCCAACGAAGCCCACATCCCATGAATTAATTTTTTAAAAATTACTCCTATTTTAAGAACAGTCCTTTCACTGCATCATTAAGTCTATACTAGTTGTACAAAATTGCTCTCCTATTGAAGAGCCGTGCCTGCAAATTGGAAACCTGCAGATGTAATTTTTATTTTGAGCGCTAAATTGGCAGATTAGCTGGTGAAGAATGAAAGGGATGAACCTATCAGATTTTTGCAAATCTTTTGTCTCCTCAGATGGAATTAAGTGCAAAGAGCTCATTAAGCACAACATCCTAATGGAGCACTAAGGCCTGAATTTTTGATCCCGGGTTGGAAGCACAGAGTCGGGACAATTCCAGGTCCTGCAAACCTGACCCAGGGAAAAGTGCACTGGGAGGTTGGATTTTTGGTATGGGAGTTGGGGGTTGGAGTGGGGCTGGGGGAGGAGGGGGTGGTAACAGGAGTCAAGGCAGGCAACCCCAGAGTGTGTGAAGGCATGCTGGGTGGAAGGTCTACCTCGGTGCACCGGCACTGTGTCGCAGTTTTTGTAAAACTCAATAAAACATAAAACAGCCCTGCAGCCTTCACCCCTCACACCCCCAACACACAACCACATGCCCCATCCATGCCAACCAATGCCCATCCTTGCTCTCCATAGCCCTCATACCCTCTAAGCCAACTTGTTCCCCCATCCACCCCCATGACCCATCATACCCTCCATGCCAACCTATTCCCCTCTACCCAATCCCCATGGCCCTTTATAGCCCCAATGCCAATTTAGTGCCAATTTATGCCAACTCACTCAGCCACCACCCTTTTCCCTTACATCATGCCAACTTACCCAGTGTCCACCATGGGCAGACCTCAGGCCCTGGGCTGGGATGAGATAAAATAAAGTTATTAAATGTCTATTGAAGAATTTGCTATTTCAAATAAAAAAAACATTCTCATTGATAAAAGCCCATTAACTACATTTAACTTCCGTTAATCCCTTGGAAAAACATTGGAATTCATAGTCCCATTTCAAAGAGTTTATAACCACTTTGATCTGTCAATCAAACAGTGAACTTAGGCACCTCACTGTGATAGTGGAAGGCTGTAAGTCAGTCATGCAGCACAAGTGCAGTAATGACAACCCTAAGGCTTATATCAACAAAGTGAAATAGCAAGCACTGATTTTTCTAAACACTGCAGACAGGTTTTTTTCCTAAATATTTAAAAGGCAGAAAATTCAAATACATTGACAGCTTGGCAGTTCCTTTTGACATTTCCAATGAGCTTGACAGTTCCAATAATTTAATGTAAAGGTCACCTCACCTCCCACAAGGGGAACTTCACCTGCCGGGACCAAATCCCACCTATCCAAGCAACTCCATAACTTCAGACCTTCTCCTACCAGGTCTGATCTGCACATATTGTGTTTCCCACTCCTAACTGATGAAAATCCAGCATGACTGGAGGCACCTGCTGTTTATGTGGGCAGCTGCCCCCATGAACCATAGATTAGCTATTTGGAACATGCGCTCCACCTCCGCCACAAAAATGTTAGGTGCCACATTCCAGATCTGGGCCTCTGCAGCCATTTTCATAATGATGGAGAGGTTCTCAGTCTTTACAAAAATGCAGGCCTGGATAAATTATCCTGTACAGAAACCTAGAAAATGGAAATAAAAAAGTGCAGCACTTCAGCTTCAAGTGGAGACTCCATTTTTTCTCACTGCAATCTCAACAGTAACACCTGTTTCACCTGTGCTCTAACAATGTAATTAGTTTTATCATTACGATATTTGTGTCAGTTGTGCTGAAAGCCTTGTTGAAGTAACCAGCTTAGAAAAATTTGGATTTTTCTGGATCTATTAAAAGACAAGCATTAAATACAATTGATCATTCCTACTGAATATAACAAGAGATCAATTACATTATTACAATTACAACGTACTGTATATACTTGCCTATAAAAAGGTATCAAAGTCATTTACATTACATTGCAATTCAGCCTTTGGGGTGAGAATGTGTTTCTTGAATAAAATACCATTATTATTATTGTTTAGAGGGGTTGAAAGTGAGGGTGGTGGGGTATTACTGCTCACTTTGGGAAGTGTATTCATTTATTGCTGGTGTCTAATTTTTTGACATAACGGGGCTTTGATTTCAGCTAAAAGATGGATAAGTTATCTAGACATGCATGATTCAGGATTTTCTGCATTCCTAAAGTTCTCTGCCATCAGAATGGAGCTACTTTACTGGACTTTACTGTAAATACCATAGTATTCACAGCTCTGCTCTGCCATTCAGTCTATCCCAATTTAAGGAAACCTGTTGCAACCTACAATACCTATTCCCCATCTGCTAGGCTTCAGAATTGTGCTCCAGTGCACTGCTGGCTTCTCAACATTGTTCAGTCACTGTGTTACAAACATGGGGAGAAATCCAATTTCTTCCCTGCCGAATTCCATTTCACCACTGGCTTCTGAATTTGACCATATCCTCAACATTCACTGTCACTTTCTAGAGCATATTCTCTGCCTGAATGCCTCTTTCCCACTACATGGCCTGCTTCAACAATCTGTTTCTATTCCTTCATTGAGATTTTTCACTCTAACCTGGCTAGCCCTGATTTGTTCCTGCTTGTTGTGGATACTGCCTCCATATTACTGACTGTACTCATGCTTTGCTATTATCAAACTTCTGATAGAAGCTGACTCTTTGTGCTCCACTCCTCCTTCACAACTCCTCCAAAATCCTTCACTGAATTGGGTGAGATTGGCTGTTAAAGCTCCTGCTGTTTACAACCTTATGTGCTCCAAACATCCCTACGTTTGATTCTCAAACCATCTTTCTCAACTGTGCTGGCCTTACACTTCAACCTCCTCAGAAGCAGAGTCTTTGAATATGTTTAAGGCAGAGGTGCAAGGAGGGTGAAAAGTTATAAGGGTAGGCTGGAATGTAGAGTTGAGGTTACAATCAGGTCAGCCATGATCTTGTTGAATGGTGGAGCAGGCTCAAGGGGCCAAGCGGCCTACTTCTGCTCCTAATTCATATGTATGTTCGTAGGACTTCACTGTTTACATGTTTCATTCTTCGCTCCTCCATTAGCCATGACATAGTTCCTGAGCCTCAGGGTCTCTGCTGGCTTAGGGTTGACTCTTTACCCTTCCTCTGCCCTCTGGTTCTACTGGACAACATTTATATCTCATCCTCATGTCCTCTAATTATGATCAAGATGTTTCCCTCCTAACCTTTGGTATGCCAGTGTAAACCAAATTCCCTCTGTGTCTCTTTGCATGCACATTTTGACTACTCTCCGGACTCAATCCATTACTTCCATGTGCTTTCATAAGCTCTTGAGCACTCTTGCACCCTTCTATCCTGTCTCCTCTCCTTCCTGTCACCCCGTTTTACTTCCTTTCATTTCTCCTCTCTTAGGCTCTGACCCCCACCCCTCCCAATCCATCACTGCTCCTCTATCATTTTATTTTACTGCTGCCATCCCAGGTTTGAATGTCCGTTGAATAAGCCTGTAGCTAACCTCTGTGCTTCTCTCAGCATTCTTTAAAGGGTCCATCAAGGCACATACATCACAGCAATCGTAAATGTGCCAAACTCTTCCTTTGCCTGTTGAGTGCTAACCTCACTAATCTCCTTCCTGACCCTATGACCCCATATAGTGGATTAATAATCAGTGGCCTTTTCCACATTTCCAGTGATACTCCTGGACAAGTTCTTTACTTTCCACAATTTTATTGTGTAGCCAAGCTGCTGGAAAAGGTAGAACTGGTAGTTAGCAGCGCACATATGGAACCTGACCTCATGTCTGTAGCTGATATTGTTAAGATGTGGCACAGAGATGTGAAAGAGCAGGGGGCCAAGTATAGATCTTTGAGGGACTCAGCAGGTAACAGTACAGTGTGTGGAAATAATTACTGTTGTTGGAGATCTTCTGCCTATGATTGGTCGGTCACAGTGGAGGATAGTACCACTAAGTTAGCCGGTGGAAGAAAGTCACCGGAGACAGATATCAAATGCTTCAGAGAGGTGATATGAAATCTGGTAAAGTATTAGATAATGATGAGTATAGTTATGAGCTTCAGAGTGACATGGACAAGATGGTAAAATGTGCAGAAGCATGGTAAATGGAGTTCAATATGGAGCAATGTGAAGCAATGCACAATGGAAGAACTGGTATAGAAAGACAATATAATGTAAATGGCATGATTTTGAAAAGTGTAGATTAGCAGCGATATCATGGTGCCCATATACCCAACTTAAAGGTGGCAGGGCAAATGAGGTTCCGTGAGAAGGCATAGAAAGGATTTAGTGCATGGCTCTAGGGATGAGGGACTTTAGTGAAGAGGTTAGGTTGGAGAAAATGGGAAGTTCCCCTTGAACCAGGGGAGATTGAAGGGAAATTAGATAGAGCTGTACAAGATTATGATAGATTTAGATAAGGTAGTCAAAGAAAAGCTTTTCCCACTAGCTGTTGGTACAAGGACTGGGGACACAGATTGAAGGATTTGGGCAAGAGATACAGTGGGGGGAATGTGAGAAAGAACCTTTTCACACAATGAATGGTAGTAGTCTAGAACTCTCTGTCCCAAGAGTAATGAAAGCAGAGATGACCAAAAGGAAATTGGATAGGTATTTGAGGTAAATAAACTTCCAGGACTACAGGGATAGAGTGGGCGAGTGATTGGATTGCTCTATAGAGACCCAGCATGGACTTAATGGGCAGAACGGCCTCCTTCTGTATTGTAATGACACTATGGCTGGGATCTTGTGCTTTCGTTGGTGGTGGGCTTAGAGGTGGGAAGGGCATTTACATAGGTGGTATGGTGGTGTACCAGAATCCCAGAATCTTGCCACCTTCCCGCCTCCACCAGAATTAAGTTATGGGTGGGAAGGCCCATCACAAATTGAGGCCCCTAAGTGGCCAATTAATGACCACATAAGGGCCTTATCCTGCCATCGCTGATATTAACCCAACTGTAGGTTGGCCTCTTGTCAAGCGGTGTGCACAGCAACTAAAGCTGTGCAGCCAGCTTGTCACTTTGGGGGACGGTGGCAGTCCTTCGATCAAAGCCACTCAGTGCTTGATCGAGGACTGGACTTCCTGAGCCACACCCCTGCCCTTGCTGCAGATTCCCCTTCACCCCTCTCCCTGTGACCCCCACTGCGTTAAAGCCACCCCACCCACAGTTCTTACCTGTGGCCTGGTTTGCTCCATGATGCTGGGACTCCAGTGCCTGTCCTTCTAGCAGCAGCCATGACCTACCCGGTGGTACTGCTGAGCACAAGAGCTGCCAGCCACTGATTGGCCTTTGGCTCTCGGTAGGCAAGACGTCTGCCCCCGGGTCTTGATTTCAGGGGAAGGTCCACTGCAGGCCTGCTTGATTGGCTTGTGGTTTGGCAGGCCTTCTTGAGAAGAGGTGAGATGCCAGGTGTCTCAATAAGATTCTTCCCTATGACGCTAATGATTACTCATCACAGCCATTGTTTGCCCGCCTCCGCAGGACCGTGAAGATTCTGCCCAAGGTCAGCAATAACATTTGCAACGTATTCTTCCTCCTGATGAAGCATTTTGCCGAACACTAGATTAAAGTTCTGATAGCTAACATTAGGCAGGAATTTAACACAATGATAGGCATTAAGGCTATATTTAAATACATTTTTATCAGCAGTAGAGGAAAAACTTGTTAGAACTAATTAATGGAAAGTATTCTACTTTCAGGAGTTTAACTCTTTGACTTAAATAAGAATCATTTATGTTAGTCAGCCTAATAAAATGCATAATAGATCATTTGTCAAGTCCCCAGTGGTAGTTTTTGTTTCTCCACTTTATGCACAGTAATAGAGTTCTTTAACAGTAACTATGAATACAGAATATAAATTATTTCTAATCCCACAGAGATGAATATGACATCCCTTTCTGCACACTCAAAAATCATCCAGCTTCTCACTCAAGACAAAAAATAAATTTCACACCAACGAATGAACATTTTTTGATAATATATACATGATCTGCATTGATTGGAACATTAACTGCAATTTCCTGACAACAGTGGGATAATCCAAATTCAGATCCCACAGGGCGCTTCGTTCTACTGTTTATTCTACTGAATGTTGTTAGTTGGTCTGTGATGATTATTACCAGCAGGTAGAAAAAGGCTTATTTTTTTCTTTGAAAAGGCAACCATTGTGTGCCAACTAATTAGGATAACTAATTAGGATACATTTGTACTTCAGACTGACAAGAAGATTGTACAAGCTGATTTTTATAACCTTTATATGTTATGAATACTAAACTGATGCCAAACATTTCTTATTTTTGATTTTCCTGAAAATGTTTGTCAGCTTGTAAAGCTTAGTGTTAGCCCTGATGAACACAACATTCCTAGGGTATAAAATAGTATCCAGTAAGCATGTCTTTGCTGGTTACACTCACAAATGAGTGGTCCTGTCAACCAAGCTGAATGGCACCCCTGCGTAGTGACTTGAAAAAAGGTAATGAGGATGCAAGGAAGATTACCTTTGTCTTTGTCTATCGTGCATTTTCAAAAAAAGTGACATGGAGCTTGCTGACAATTGAGAGTTGTTTTATGTATGAGTCTGTGCTGAATCAAAGCATCATGGCAAATAGTAGGAAACATTGCTCAGGTTTATAGTAGGGAGAGTGGCGCTTTCAAGGTAAAATCAATATTGCCAAAGCATTGTACAGAAAATTGTAATCCCTCTTAACTAAGATATTCCCATTCGAGTTAATGTGCAGGATTTTTAGGTCGGCGTGCAGGTGGAATCAGTGGGCCTGGGAGCAACCGGAGAATGGATCGCCTCTGACGATCAGCCCCTACTGCAATTTCACGCTAGCTAGCTAAATTAATGCCAGCCAATGTGAAGCGTGGGCTAGTTTGATCAGCACTGCCCGGGTTGGGGGCTGGAGGAGGGCAAGCGCTGAAGTCAGTCACCTGAGCATAGGCATTTTAAGAGTTCTGTGCACAGATTTTTAAAAATTTAATAATGGAAACCTCACCCCGCCATTGGATGAGGTTTCCTGAAAAATACAAAGGCCGCCTGGTTGATTCGCTTGCTCGCCCGCCAACCGGCAGTGAAAATTCCCGACAATTACACCATTAATGGGCTTAATAGCCCTTTCAATTGTCGGCAAGTGTGCTTCCGAGTTTAGTGCGCAACCGCCAACTGAAATATTGTACAAGTGCACTATGACGCCGGGAGGCTCGCCCAACGTCATCACGTGGTATTTTATGCTCAAACAGGTCAAGCACGTGCCTGCCCGCTCAGTGAAAAATTCTGACCAACATTTCAGACCTTTTCTCTGATCAAGTTGTCTTACACAATGAACAAGTGCACCTTCTGTGAACTCAATCAAGGAGAGGAATTGTCCTCACTTATCACCCCACCAGCCTCCGCGTTCAAAGGATCATCCTCTGCCATTTCTGCCAACTCCAGCATGATGCCACCACCAAACACATCTTCCCTTCACCCCCCCTGGTGGCTTTCCACAGGGAGCGTTCCCTCTAGGACACCCTGGTCCACTCCTCCATCACCCCCTACACCTCAACCCCCTCCCACAGCACCTTCCCATGCAACCGCAGAAGGTGCAACACCTGCCCCTTTACTTCCCCTCTCCTCACCGTCCAAGGGCCCAAACACTCCTTTCAAGTGAAGCAGCACTTCCACTTCCCTCAATTTAGTCTACTGCATTTGCTGCTCCCAATGTGGTGTCTTCTACATTGGAGAGACCAAACGCAGACTGGGTGACCACTTTGCAGAACATCTTTGGCCTTTCCGCAAGCATGACCCAGACCTCCCTGTCTCTTGCCATTTCAACACTCCACCCTGCTTTCATGCCCACATGTCCGTCCTTGGCCTGCTGCATTGTTCCAGTGAAGCTCAACGCAAACTGGAGGAACAGCACCTCATCTTATGACTAGGCACTTTACAGTCTTCCGGACTTAATATTGAGTTCAACAATTTCAGATCATGAACTCTCTCCTCCATCCCCACCCCTTTTCCAATCACCCTTTTTCCAATAATTTATATTTTTACAAATATATTTTTCTTTTCCCACCTATTTTTAAATTTATTTTGATCTATTGTTTCATCTCCACCTTTTAGCCCATTTCAATCCCTTTCCCCCAACCCACCTCCATTAGGGACATCTGCCATTAGCTTGTCCTGCTTGCTACCCTTAATGTCCCTATTAGCACGTCCTTTAGATAATATCACCATTGTCAAAACCCCTTTGTCCTTTTGTCTATGACATCTTTGGCAATCTCTTCTTGGCCTCCACCTATCACTGGCCCCCTATCAAGCTCTACCTGTCCCACCCCACTCTACCAGCTTATATTTCATTTCATTTCTATATTTTTTAGTTCTGATGAAGGGTCATATGGACTCAAACGTCAATTGTATCCCCCTCCGCAGATGCTGTCAGATCTGCTGAGTTTTTCCAGGTATTTTTTGTTTTTGTTCTAGATTTCCAGCATCCGCAGTATTTTGCTTTTATCTTAGGGGAATTAGCATCTTCTGTTCTGGATTATCCTGCATTCTTGACTGAAGCATTTAATATGAGATAGAGGTGAAGTGAAATTGCCAAATGAAAAATACAACAAAAACTGAAGAAAGAATATGCATTTATATAGTGCCTTTCATAACCTCAGTCCTGCAAATTAAGTATATTGTTCACCGGTTAGAGATTTTGGTATTTATTCTTTCACAGGATGTGGGCTTTGAAGGCTGGGCTAGCATTTATTGCCCATCCCTAACTGCTATTGAAAAGGTGGTGGTGAGCCACTTGAACTGCTGCAGTCCATGTGGTGTAGGTAAACCCATGGTGCTGTTAGGAAAGGAATTCTAGGGTTTTAACCCAATGACAGTGAAGAAACAGCAATATAGGCCAGAATCTTCCAGCACCTCCCCTCCACCCCCACAGTGAGCTCACCTGCAGTGGGGCTGGTGAGCCATTGAAATCTCTGTTCACATTGGCGGGAACGGAAGACCCTGCTGGCATGAGGGGCTGGAAAATTCCAGCCATAGTTCCAAATGAGGATGGTATGTGGCTTGGAGGGGAACTTGCATATGATGCTGTTCCCATGCATCTGCTGCCCTTGCCCTTCATGGTGGTAGAGGTCATGGGTTTGGAAGGTGCTGTCAAAGTCTTGGTGAGCTGTAGTGCATCTAGTAGAGGGTACACTCTGCTGCCACTGTGCACACATTCAAAAAGCTGCTTTCAAAAAAACCCTTCTAAAATGTCAATCAGACACTGCCATTCATGGTTTCAATAACAGAACCTTAACCCCATTTCACATTTCTTAATCATGTCCAAATAAATGTACAGACATTGGAAAAGCGATCAAAGAAAGAATGACTTATCATAACCTCATAAAGATCTCAATCAATCCAAGCTAATAGTCTACTTCAGCCTATGTAAACAGGCCCCCTGCTGAGCTGATACATTAGTGAGTGTTGGAGCTCAGCCAAACATTCATAATGAGGCCACATGGCAACTGTAACAGAAACAGAAGGGTCAGACATCTGTTTCTCCTGACAGCTGTCTGTGCCATCATCCTTGTCCATTGTTTTTTTTTGTTTATGGGTATCACTGGCATGGGCCAGCATTTATTGCCCATCCCTATTTGCCCTTGAGAACTAAATGCCATTTCAGAGGGCATTTAAGAGTCAACCACATTGCTGTGGGTCTGGAGTCACATGCAAGCCAGACCAGGTAAGGACAGCTTTCTCTAAAGGACATTAGTGAATCAGGTGGGTTTTTACAACAATTGACAATGGTTTCCTGGTCATCATTTGACTTCTAATTCCATGATTTTTTATTCAATTCAAATTCCACCATCTGTCATGGTGGGATTTGAACCTGAGTCCACACCTGGGTATCTGGTGTACTAGTCTAGTGACACTACCACTACACCACCACCTCCCCCTAAAGTATATATGTAAAAATTAAATTGACAACCAATTTAAGATTGTCAGTTGGGCTCGCAGTAAGGCTCATTTGCATGTACTGGAATTTACATATATTACTACGCAAAGCCCTGTTCCTTACAGACAGAGGGAACATGTACACGCATTCCGCCTCTTTCAGCTAAACAAAATAAGTGACAACATTCACTGGTTCATTCCTCAGTGCAGTGCCTTGACCAATCAGAGTCAAGCTGCCTGGTTTAAATTTCAAATAATGCTTGGCAGTTAACTGTCAGACTGGTGCATTCTCCATGGCAATGCCTCTATGATCTGCAGTCCACTTGCAAGCCAATCAACAGTCTCATTTCATGTGATATAAATTGTTGTTCCCTTTGCATTTTGTATTCTTGCAAATTGTCCTGATGAGTGCAAGACAAAAAGGTTCAACGACAAAAAGTCTTTTTTTTCAGCAATATATCTATTTAGTCCCATTCCCCTGTCTTTTCATCACAGCCTTAATTCAGTTTCGAACAATATGAGTATAATTGTCAATAATTAAATCTCAGAGCTGACCATGATATATAAGACTTCTAAGCACTTGGTATGTTTGACTATGTTAAAGACACTATGTAAATGCAAGTTGTTGATATACAAGACATGGGTCCCAGTTGATAACATTTATCCAATTACGTAATTTATGCAGAGAAAAGGATTCGGGAAAAGTGACCCCAATTGTTTTGATTTTTTTTTGTTATGAATGGAGACTGATAAATTGGTTTTCACTGAAGATTGAAAAGGGACACAATTCAGGTTTTTTAAATGTCGATGAATATTGATTGTAGATATATTGGACACTAGTGCAATATTAATAAACTGTAGTGAGGTTAGATATTGAAATGTTTCTTTTGCTTCTGGAACAGCAGATACATGAAACAAAGCACTACTAAAAGCAGTTATAAGTACAATAGAAACCATGTTTAGTGATCATAGCTTAATAGGATTTTGCAGATACAATGCTGAAATCCTGTCAAACCTTCTTTACATATGTTTTGTGTTCCTTTCATTAATTTTGTACTGAACTAGAATCTTAATTGCTCTCACCCAACTGTATTAAAAATGTATTTTCAGATAGTTTGAATTCAAGAACTTTACATTAAGGGGTGAAGGCTATGCCTGGATGAAACACAGAGACAGTACAGACAATTGATTTTAGATGACATTTCAGTCAATTCAAACTCAAATAAAGGAGGAAGATGTAATGCATTGCTTTGTGTGAATCTGTATTCCTTGTGATCAATCCTTGTAAATAAGGTTAGGCACTTCCTGTGTTGTTACCTTGCACAATCAGACTGTGCGCATGGTTCACTGAAACCTGAAAACCTTACACTAATCACGAATAGGATATGCACTGGGGACCAGAAATTTAAGTGAAATAAATCACTCAATGGCAATTACCGTATATACCTCACAGGAAATGCAGACACAAATGAGATATGTCAGCCAAGATACACGTGACTTGCTTTCCATAGAGCACAGGGCATGCGTATAATTTCTAATATATTTTGTGAAGTTTTTTTTTACCTGATTTTCACATACCTTTGCATCTGGACGTGGAAAGATACACAATTTTCAATCACATTAATGTTTTATATATATTGGTGTTACGTTTATTTACATCGTAATAAATAGCCACAAGGATCAGTGTTGGACCCCAGCTATTCACAATCTACATCAACGATTGCTGATGACACAAAACTTAGTGCAAATACGAGTTTTGAGGAGGATGCAAAGAGGCTTCAAGGAGATTCAGACAGGCTAAGTGAACGGGCAAGAACATGGCAGATGAAATATAATGTGGAAAAATGCAGATATCAACTTGGGTAGGAAAAACAGAAATGCAGAGTATTTTTTAAATGGTGAGAGATTGGGAAATGTTGATATCCAAAAGACCAGTGAGTTCTTGTTCATAAATCACTGAAAGCTAACATGCAGGTGCAACAAGCATTTAGGAAGCCAAATGGTATGTTAGCCCTTGATACAAGGGCGCTTGAGTATAGGAATAAGGAAGCCTTGCTGCAGTTGTATAGAGCCTTCGTGAGACCACACCTGGAATACTGTGCAGTTTTGGTCTCCTTACCTAAGGAAGGATATACTGACCATAGAGGGAACGCAATGAAGTATCAGCAGACTAATCCCGGAGATGGAGGGACTGTCCTATGAAGAAAGATCGAGGAGACAGGGTCTGTACTCTCTTAAGTTTAGAGGAAGTGTACAAAATTCTTAAAGAGATCGACAGGGCAGATGCAGGAAGGATGTTTCCCCTAGTTTAGGGGTCTAGAACCAGGGGCGCCTCTGCAGAAGCAAGGAGAGATAATTAGAGCATGGCAGTGGCCAATGAAACAGGACACATCACTCACAGCATGGTTGTCTGATGGATGTTGCACTGCTGGACCCTCACTTGGTAGAACAGCGCCGACCTCACTGTCAGCACAGGACCGGGCCAGATCCTCGCCAGCCAGCTGGATGGCCCTGTTTTCAAAGTCCACAAGGCATTTCTCCACCAGTCTTCTCTCTTGTTGTGTGCTAGTAAGCAGGACGCCTGCCAGGCCAGATGATAAGTATGCCTGGCCTGTGTGAGCGGTGAGTGGTCCCGTGGACGGGATGAGGACAATGACTGTGAGTGTGAGAGAGTGAATGTAATGTCCCTTGAACAGGCAGTGTGTGAGATCCCCATACATGTGTGATGGGTTTGTGAGTGTGAGAGTTGATAGCGATGACCCTAGCCGAACGGAGGAGATCATTCATCCTCTTGCGACACTGGTGGCTATCCTTCTCAGTCCATGGGATGATTCCGTCCATGGACTGAGGGAGGCTTAGGAACATAGGAATATTGGAGCAGGAATAGGCCATTCAGTCCCTCGAACCTGCTCCACATTTAACTAGATCATGGTTGATCTACCTCATTGCCATCTTCCCCTATTATCCCCAAATCCCTTAGTATCATTGCTATCTAGAAATCTATCAACCGCTACTTTGAACATTCTCAGTGACTGAACCTCCACAGCTCTCTGGGACAGAGAATTCCAAAGATTTACCACTCTCTGACTGAACAAAGTCCTCCTCACCTCAGTCCCAAATGGCCTGCTTCATATTCAGAGTTCTCTCATTTTCTCTCGGTGTGCTCGCAGCACCTTTAAGGTGGGGCTGGCACCAATCCCTTCAGCATCTGTGACCACTGATGCTGTGCTCCAGCTCCTGAAAGGCTCAGGTGCTGAAGGCAGACAAAGGATCAGATGCTTCTAAAATGTTATGGCTGAGTCTCTATATGACCCTGATCACAAAGCGCAAGTGATCTGACCTTGGCCAGGAGTCAGACGTTCTCAGAGGTTATGTGAAGATTTATGGAGTGTCCTCACCGCAGGTATTTTTTTCATTATTCATTAATGGATGTGGGCTTCGCTGGCTGGGCTAGCATTTATTGCCTATCACTAGTTGCCCTTGAGAAGGTGGTGGTGAGCTTCTTCAACTGCTGCAGTCCATATGGTGTAGGTACACCCACAGTGCTGTTAGGAAGGGAGTTCCAGGATTTTGACCCAGCGACAGTGAAAGAACGACAGTATATTTCCAAGTCAGGATGGTGAATGACTTGGAGGGGGACATCCAGGTGGTCATGTTCCCATCTATCTGCTGCCCTTATCCTTCTAAGTGGTTGTGGTCGTGGGTTTAGAAGGTGCTGCCTAAGGAGGGTTGGTGAATTCCTGAAAGTGTCAAGCTTCTTGAGTGTCGTGGGAGCTGCACTCAGCCAGGGAAGTGGGGAGTATTCCATCACACTCCTGGCTTATGCTTTGTAGATGGTGGACAAGCTTTGGAGAGTAAGGAGATAAGTTACTCGTCGCACGATTCCTCGCCTTTGACCTGGTTTTGTAACCACAGTATTTATATGGCTAGTCCAGTTCAGTTTCTGGTCAATAGTAACCCCCAGGGTGTTGATTGTGGGGGATTCAGTGATGGTAATGCCATTGAACATCAAGGGGTGATGGTTAGATTCTCCCTGGTTGGAGATGATCATTGCCTGGCACTTGTGTGACACGAATGTTACTTGCCACTTATCAGCCCAAGCCTGGATATTGTCCAGGTCTTGCTGCATTTGGACATGGACTGCTTCAGTATCTGAGGAGTCACCAATGGTGCTGAACATTGTGCAATCATCAGCGAACATCTCCACTTCTGACCTTATGATGGAAGGTAATTGATGAAGCAGCTGAAGATGGTTGGGCCGAGGACATTACCCTGAGGAATTCCTGCTATGATGTCCTGGAGCTGAGGTGACTGACCTCCAACAACCACAACCATCTTCCTTTGTACTACAACTCCTATCACTCCGTATGACTCCAGCCAGTGGAGAGACTTCCCCTGATTCCTATTGATTCCAGTTTTGCTAGGGCTCTTTGATGACACACTTGGTCAAATGCAGCCTTGATGTCAAGAGCAGTCACTCTCACCTCACCTCAGAAGTTCAGCTCTTTTGTCTAAGTTTGGACCAAGGCTGTAATGAGATCGGGAGCTGAATGGCCCTGGTGGAACCCAAACTAGGCGTCAGTCAACAACTTATTACTAACCAAGTGCCGTTTGATAGCATTGTTGATGACCCCTTCCATTACTTTACTGATGATCCAGAGTAGACTGATGGGGCGGTAATTGGCCGGGTTGGATTTGTCCTGCTTTTTATGTACAGGACATACCTGAGCAATTTTCCACATAGCCGGGTAGATGTCAGTGTTGTTGCTGTACTAGAACAGCTTGGCTAGGAGCGCAGCAAGTTCTGGAGCACAAGTCTTCAATACTATTGCCAGAATATTGTCAAGGCCCATAGCCTTTGCAGTATCCAGTGTCTTCAGCTGTTTCTTGATATCACATGGTGTGAATCGAATTGGCTGAAGACTGGCATCTGTGATCCTGGGGACCTCTGGAGGAGGCCTAAATGGATCATCCACTTGGCACTTCTGGATGAAGATTGTGGCAAATGCTTCAGCCTTATCTTTTGTACTGATGTGCTGGGCTCTTCCATCATTGAAGATGGGGATATTTGTGGAGCCTTATCTCCAGTGAGCTGTTTAATTGTCCACCACCATTCACGACTGGATGTGGCAGGACTGCTTAGATCTGATCCGTTGGTTGTGGGATGGCTTAGCTCTTTCACTTGTTGCTTATGCTGTTTGGCAGGCAAGTAGCCCTGTATTATAGCTTCACCAGGTTGACACCTCATTTTTAGGCATGCTCCTGGCATGCCCTCATGCCCTCCTCATTGAACCAAGGTTGATCCCCTGGCTTGATGGTAATGATAGAGTGGGGGATATGCTGGGCCATGAGGTTACAGATTGTGTTTGAGTACAATTCTGCTGCTGCAGATAGCTGCAATGCCTCATGGATGCCCAGTCTTGAGTTGCTCAATCTGTTCGAAATCTATCCCATTTAGCATGGTGGTAGTGTCACACAACACAATGGAGGGTATCTTCAATGTGAAGGCAGGACTTCGTCTCCACAATGACTGTGCGGTGGTCACTCCTACCAATACTGTTATGGACAGATGCATCTGCACGGACACGGTGAGGATGAGGTCAAGTTGGTTTTTTCCTCTTGTTGGTTCCCTCACCACCTGCCGCAGGCCCAGTCTTGCAGCTGTCATTTAGCCGCGGCCTCTGCAGTTAGCTCTTGTTCCCGAGGAGCCATCCCTACATCTTCTGTGGACCCTGGAAGACTCCAGGGATCTGTGATTGACTGAGGATGTAGGCATTGTGCACAGTCCCTGGAAACTTTGTGCAGACCTGGTGGTCACACATCAGCGGTACATTCAGCAAATGGAACCACTTGGAGTTGATGTAGTACAACGTGTGTTGAGGAGGAGATCTGCACGCCACATGAGTGAAGTCAATCGCACCCTGCACCTGTGGGAAACCCAAGATCTGGGCAAATCCAATTGGTCTTGCATCCTGGCTGTCCTGGTCCCGGGTGAAATGCACAAAGTTGAGTGCCCTCGCAAAGATGGCGTCAGTGGCCTCATGGATCCATTTGTGGTTGGAGGCTTGTGAAACCCCACAGAGGTCTCCTGTGGAGCCCTGAATAGAGCCACTGGTATAGAAACTGAGCACCATGGTCTCTTCCACAGCCACTGGCAGTGGATGCCCTCCATGTCACCGTGGCGCCAAATCCTGCAGTAGCTGGCAGATGTGGCTGAGCAGTTCCATTGACATGTGCAGTCTTCAGCGACACTGGTTATCGGTCATGTGCAGGAATGAAAGGCAACGTCTATAGACCCTGGGAGTCGCTAGGCACCAGCCTGCAATGGCTCACTGTGGCTCTTAGGCCGTGTGTGCGGGAGCCCCAGCTGCCCCTTCTTCCTGAGGAGGCTGCTCCTGCCCCTGCGCAGCCTGGAGCCTCAGTCGCACTCTCCTCTGTCTTCTTCGCGCTCTGTAGGCCATCAGGCATAGAGCTAATTCACCACACTCCATGATCCTGATGTATTTCTGCAGGATGAAAGCAAGAGACACATGGTTAGCATGGGTGTACTAAGAGCCTGTCCTGGTTAAGTGTGACAACCCCTTAATGCTTCGGGGAGAGTGCTGGCCCCCACTTGGATGGCCAGAGATTAGTGAACTGCATGGCTGCACTGTTAGCTTGAACCATGGGGGAGACTGGTCCAATCCAGGATGCTGACATTGCAAGGGGCTGTGAGCACCTCCATCAGTGATTGCTCCATTGCCAGCTTTAGTGAGGAGATTGTACAGTGTGTACAGTCATCCAACTGTTCTGCAGTCCACTAAAATGCTCATGAATTTGCAGTTTGTGCAGTGGGAGGCAGGGGAAAGCTCTGGAGCACTTGGTGGCACTTTGATGGCTCTGCGATGCTTGAGTGGGCAGATAAGCAAGGAGCCCGATTCCAATCGTATCAATGTGGCCTCACCTGAACTGTCTCAGCTGCAGAGGAATGGTCACTATATACAGGTTTCCCAAATGCGTGGCCACTTCCCTCACCCACCTTACCCCCACCCCAAATGCTCTGTATTCAACAGCAGGGCTGCCCTTAACCGCGCCCCCGCCGCTACCAACCACCTCAATGGCAGGGCTGCCCTTAACCCTCCAAACCCACCCCCCCAAACCCCACCCGACATCCCTGAAACTTGAAGTCGCACAGGCGACCCTGGCGAGCACTGCACAACATTACTGTGTACTCATTTCCGAGTTCCTCACAAAGGGCAGGCCGCCAGGTGCACACCTTTTATGTGCTGTTGTGGAACACTTTGGTGTGCTTTCCCGCCGATGTGGACCAGCGATCCTGCAGGGGAGGGTGGTGGGGGCGGGGGGGCGGTGATTCCAGTGGGCTGGCATGATAACCATATTCTAACGTATTACAACGAGGTTCCCAACGTCCGATGGCAGGAAATGTGGCCCACCATCAGCGGGCTGAGCGGATGATTGTAAACTGGTTTCCCACTGTCGTAAAAACGATCACGCCATATCGTCCGCTCATGCCACTGATCATGCCTGAGGCCAGCAGGCACAGAAAAATCCACCCCTTGTCTCAATGTTATCCACCCATCCTTTTTTCCTTCTTCCTCTTCTGTTTTTACCCTCAATTTCCCCTTCAATTTTCAATGTCCATATGTGGCTATCTTTTTCTCTCTAACTGTATTTAGCAACCCTTGTTTTTTATCATTCACGGGATGTGAGCTTTGCTGGCTAGGCCAGCATTTACTGCCTATCCCTAGTTGCCTTTGAGAAGGTGGTGGTGAGCGGCCTTCTTGAACCGCTGCAGTCCTGATCTTCAACTCTTGATCCAACCCATTCATTTGTCATGCTATCCATCCAGCTGATTCTACGTTACAACAGGTAATGGTCATGCTTATTGTGGGGTTCCATCTAAATCAGGCAAAAGTAGCTAGTTAAAATAAAGAAAGAAAATATTGGATATACTGGGCCAGTCAGGCATCATCTGTGGAGTGAGAAACTGAGTTAATGGCCCAGAGTTTTGTGGAGTCAGGCAGGCGGGACCCGATTCCAGGATTCCTGCCTCCACTCAGGTAAGCGTCCCGACGTCATCGTGCACTCGCGCGATACTTCAATCGGCAGGCACACGCAAGAGTCGGCAACGTGCCCACCGACAATTAAGAGGCCTATTAAGACCGTTAAAAAGCCAATTGACCCCAATTTTTCACTGTCCATCCAACGTTGGAAGCAGGCGTATCAGCCAGGTAGCCTTTGCGTTTTTCAGGAAACTTCATACAAGGTTGGGATGAGGTTTCCAATATTAATTATAAATAAAATAAAAATGTTTGGGCAGAATTTTTATCATCTATGTTTAGGTAAGTTAGTCCGATGTGTGAACATATTTTCTGCATTTTAAAATCCTTATTTAATGGTTTTCAATTCTTCAGCTCCCTGAGGCAGTTCCCTGCCTTCAGGGAGCTTTCATTGTGTGCTCCCCAGCACCCACGCTGGCTTCAGCCCTCACCCTCCTGCCACCCCCACCCCGGCAGCACCAAGCCTTTCAGTGTGCCTTTCACACAGGCTGGCCATTAATTGGCCAGCCAGCTTGAAATCATGGTCATGGACGATTGCAGGTGTTGGGGCATTTCCTGGCTGCTCCCGGGCCCACCCACCATGCCCATCCGACAACCTAAATATCCTGCCCTATCAGACCAGACTAAAGTAATGATGGTCACATGTTAGTCACTAGTGATGGTAGCGAAACAATTTGAGACAACAAATTAAGAGCATTAGCTAAGAAGATATTGGGGTAGAATTTCTGTTTTAGGAGCAATTGCCAATTCTAGCACAAAGTGCACCCAGAATTGCAGTCATTTTTTAAAAATAATTTTTTCCACTCAATCTCATTTATATGTCGCCAAATGCAAAATCTACTACAAATCAATACTATTGGACAGTGTTTTAAAACAAGTTTTTAAACAATTTTGCTTAAAAATTACATTTATTTTCAGCTGTAATGCAACACAAGTTCAAAATTACAGTGCTAATCCACAGCTGTGAGTAAGCAAATTTAAATTACTGAAATTGACTTGCAAAAAATGTCTAAAACTATCTCCTTGTTAGGAACATATTAACATAAGTCTTAGGAGCAGGGGTAGGCCAATCGGCCCTTTGAGCCTGCTCCGCCATTCAATAAGATCATGGCTGATCCGATTGTGCCCTCAATTCCCCTCTGCCCCCACACCCACCATCCCCCCCCAACTCTCAACTCCCTTGTTATCAAGAATCTATCTATCTAAGCCTTGAATAAATTCAATGAACCAGCTTCCATTGCTTTCTGGAGAAGAGAATTCCACAGGCTAACGACTCTCAGAGAAAAAAAATTCTCCTCATCCCCATCTTCAATGAAAGACCTCTTATTTTTAAACTGTGTCCCATGGTTCTAGTCTCCCCATAAGAGAAAACATCCTCCCAGTATCCACCATATAAATTCCCCTCAGGATCTTATATGCTTCAATAAGATCACTCTTCATTCTTCCGAACTCTAATGGATATAGACCCAACCTATTCAACCTTTATTCATAAGATGAGCCCTTCATCCCAGGATTGAGTCAAGTGAACCTTCTCTGAACTGTTTCCTATACAACTATATCTTCTTTTCAAGTAAGGAGATGAAAGCTGTACACAATACTCCAGATGTGGTCTCACCATAGCCATATACAGCTGCAGAAAAACTTCCCTACTTTTATATTCTATTCCACTTGCAATAAACACCAATATTCCACTTGCATTTCTAATCACTTTCTGTACCTGTATACTAACTTTGTGTGATTCATGCACCAAGATAGCTAGATGCCTCTGTACCACCAAGTTTTGCAGTCTCTCTCCATTTAAGTAGTATACTGTTTTTCTATTCTTTCGGCCAAAGTGGACATGTTCACATTTTCCACATTATACTCTATCTGCCAAATTTTTGCCCACTCGTTTAACCTATCTATACCCCTTTGTAGACTCTTTACTTCTCTTGACAACTTACTTTTCTACTCTCTTGATTTTAATGGCAAATTTATCTACCATACATTAGGTCCCTTCATCCAGTTTAATATGGATTGTAAATATTTGAGGCCCTAGCACTGACCCCTGTGGCACTCCACTAGTTACAGCTTGCCAATCCAAAAATGACTCATTTATCCATACTCTCTGCTTCCTGTTAGCTAACTAATCCTCTATCCATGCTAATATGTTATCCCCTACACCATGAGCTCTTATTTTGTGTCATAACCTTTGATGTGGCATCTTATCAAATTACTTTTGGAAATCCATGCATACCACATCTATAGGTTCCCCTTTATCCACCTTGTTACTTCCTGAAAGAACTGTAATGGATTAATGAAACACGATCTCCCTTTCACAAAATCATGTTGACTCTGCCTGATCATGTTATGATTTTCTAAGTATCCTGCTTAACCCCCTTAATAATGGATTCTAATAATTTCATGGATGTTAGGCTATAGTTGCCTGCTTTTGCCTCCCTCCCTTCTTGGATAAAGTTATTACATTTGTTATTTTCCAATCCACTGGGACCCTTTCAGAATCTCAGGAATTTTGGACGACTATAACCAATGCATCTACTATCTCTGCAGCCACTTTTCTTAAGACCTTAGGATCCATGGGGCTTGTCAGCTTTTAGCCATAATAGTTTTCCCAGTACCTTTTCCCTGCTGATGGTGAATGTTTTAAGTTCCTCCTTTCACCTCTTGATTTTCAAGTATTTTTGGGAAGTTTTCTATGTCTTCTACAATGAAGACAGACATAAAATATCTGTTCAACACTTCCACCATTTCATTGTTTTCCATTATTAATTCTCCAGACTCATTCTCTAGAGGACCAACATTCATTTTAGCTACTGTTTTCCTTTTAAGATACTTGTAGAAACCCTTACTATCCATTTTTATATTTCTAGCTAGCTTTCTCTCATACTCTTAATTTCTCCCTCTTTATTATTTTTATGGTTTGCAGCTTCTTAAAATCTATCCAATCCTCTGACTTCCCGCCAAATTTTGCAGAATTGTACACTGTTTATTTCAATTTGATACTATCCTTAACTTCCAAATTTAGCCTCGGACGATGCATTCTTCTCGAAGAGTCTTTCTTTCTCACTGGGATATATCTTTGTCTAGAGTTACTAAATATCTCCTTAAAAGCTGCCACTGCTTCTCTATTTGTCCTACCATTTACCTTAGATTCTCCGCTCACTTTAGCCAACTTTCTGCCTTCATACCCTTATAATTATCTTTATTTAGGCTTAACACACTATATTTAGACCCACAGTTCTCACCTTCAATCTGAATGTGAAATTCTATCATGTTATGTTGGCTGTCACCTAGATGCTCCTTTACCATAAGGTTATTGATTAACCTGCTTCATAGCACATTACCAGGTCTAAAATAGCCTGGTTGGCTCTACAACCTACTGCTCTAAGAAATTATTAGATTGGAGTACATTGTTGAGTACCTTAGTAAATTTTTTTAAATCTTTCAAAATTTACTACTTACACCAAAGACTTACGTCCTTGCACCAAAAAGATCCAGCTTAATTTCTGGAACCTCCTCAAAGACCTGCAAACAAATGCAGAATAGTGGAAATGTTGATTCATTTGCCTTAGGGTCCATGAACAGATTTGAGAGCAGGGCTTCTTCTAGTGCAATGCTTTTAAAACTATTGCAAAAGATCATGTAAACTCAATTTGCGCTGAAGGCAGTTTGCGTGTAAAATTCTGCAATCTTGTGTGTCAGTTATGCCACTATCAGGGCAATTGTGTTGAGAAAACCAGTGCAATTAAGTGGAAATTCCAGGCCAAAGATATAGGCCGGGAAGCTGATCACATTCATAAGTTTGGTAAAAGTACAGCAGAAACCAAAAACTTATGGCAAAACTATGGCAACAGAGCAGGAGCAGCTCCAAGTAAATTCCAGTCCACAACCCAGAGCATATTGTTTTTCTTATTCATGCATGGGATGTGGCCTTCGATGGCTGGGCCAGCATTTATTGCCCATCCCTAGTTGCCCTTGAGAAGGTAGTGGTGAGCTGCCTTCTTGAACTGCTGCAGTCCATGTGGTGTAGATATACCCACAGTGCTGATAAGGGAGGGAGTTTCAGGATTTTGACCCAGCAACAGTAAAGGAATGGCAATATATTTCCAAGTCAGGATGGTGAGTGACTTGGAGAGGAACTTCCAAGTGATAGTGTTCCCATCAATATGCTGCCCTTGTCCTTCTAGATTGTAGTGGTCATGGGTTTGGAAGGTGCTGTCAAAGAAGCCTTGATTAATTCCTGCAGTGCATCTTGTAGATGCTACTATGTGTCAGTGGTGGAGGGCATGGATGTTTGTGGATGTGATGCCAGTCAAGTGGGTTGCTTCGTCCTGGACAGTGTCAAACTTCTTGAGTGTTGTTGGAGCTGCATTCATCCTGGCAAGTGGAGAGTATTCCATCACATTCCTGACTTGCGCCTTGTAGATGTAGACAGGCCTTGTTGGGGAGTCAGGAGGTGAGTTACTCATCACAGCCTCTGACCTGCTCTTGTAGCCACAGCATTTATATGGCTAGTCCAGTTCAGTTTCTGGTCAATGGTAAACCCCCAGGGTGTTGATAGTGGGGGATTCAGTGATGGTAATGCCATTGAACATCAAGGGGGGATGGTTAAATTCTCTCTTGTTGGAGATGGTCATTGCCTGACATTTGTGTAGTGGTTAGGCATAAATGTTCTTCAAACGCACTGATGCCAATGGATCTATATGGAAAATTTTTGCTGTAACTATTTCAAGTGTTTAATTTTTTTTGGAATAAAGATAATTTTCCACTATGTTATGAAAATCTTGGTTCTGAAGTTCCACAGTCCTAGCTTCCCACTGTAATTTGGAGGGAAGCCTGCAGATCAGCAAGCCAAGTGAACCCCCTGCTATTTTAGGGGCCTGTGTTTGTGTCAGCTGATGACCAGTTAGTTCAATAGACTAGAGACCACGGCTGGAATTTTCCAGCTCCTCTTGCCTGCGGGATCTTCTGCTCTCGTCGATGTGAACGGAGATTTCAATGGCTCACTAGCCCAACCGCAGGGGGACCTGCCATGGGAGGGGCTGGAATATTCTGGCCCACTTTTCTTTTTGCTGGCTCCAACACCTTGAGCATTGCTCACCAGCTCATTAATTGTTTATATCAGTAGGTTTTTCCAAAGCTTCCATATTTATATTTTTTGTATCCCTATTTCAAACCAGCCTATCCCCCAACTTACTGAGCTAATACCATGGGAGACGCACTTTTCCGCTAAATAATCCTATTGTTGGCCCTGCAAAAGACGGCATATTTAATACCAAGGATATTCAAGATAGTTATTATTCAAAGATATGGGGAAGGTTAAAATGGAAAGGTTCTCAGAATAGAAGCTATTAAAAGGTTCAGCATTTAAGAAAGCTGTATTAACTACTGACGTTTATAGTAGAGGGTCATCACATTATATGACTGTTGTAAATGTTCTGGTATTTATGGCACTACTTAGTTTGTAACCATGACAATATAAGTTGATCGCCTTTGTCTGAAAACGGACTGAACCACAAGACTGAATGGAAGCAGAAAGGATCTGCAGGTCTGTGAAATCTTTAGTTTCTGTTAGTTAATGTTTATGATATGGGGTTGGATTATCCTGGCCTGAACCCTGGAGAATGTCCATTCCCTGGATGCAAAGATCAGAAACCCATTACAGTGGATCCCCATCCACTTATTATAACCCAGGATTTCCAGGGCTTCCCCCAGCAGGCAGACCGGACCCTGCAACTGCAATAGGTGGAGCAGTAACCCATAATAATTTACATGAGATTGGAGTAGAAATCCTTGGCCCTCCTAATCCTGGTGATTAGCCAGTCAGGCGCTCAATTACTGGGGCATCCTCCGAAGAGCCTGGTGTGTCAGTAAGCCCAACCGCTCCCCTTAAACCTGAATGTTTGATGGGGCAATGCAACGAATGGTAGATTGCCCACCTTTTTTGGAAAGAGCAAGAGGATTTCTGGGCCCTGGGGTTTTTAGGCTGCTGTTAACGAGCAGCAACCAGAAATCCGTCAGGCCTCCAGTCAAAGCCCACAGCTGCAGGTCTTATGTTCCTATTGTCTCCCCCATTTGCCAATTCAAGATTCTGCCAGGGGTTAAGTCTGCACAAGGGTTGAGGGTGGGCCATGTTGAATCCCAGCCCATCAAATTTTGACAAAGCTCTGTTGAGTCCAGGAGTAGAGGAGAGCTGAAAAACCGACACCATTATTGGTTTGAATAACCGGATGAACTGCTCACAGCATTTCTCTTTTTACTCACTCTGGTGGCTACCTCAGTGCAAATGAGATACCTCCAAAGATGCTGGTTAAATCTTTGAGAAAACCGGATGTGAACAATAGAGAATTGGAATTGAAGGTAAGATGCATGGGATGCTGGAGATTAAAACTGGGGCCTTATGGAAATGTCTGTGGCTTTATTTCAAACATCTTTACATTAAGTAAGAATCTTGTTAAATCTGGCTGCTGCTTTGCAGATGTACAAGCAAATAGCTTGGACTCTGAATGTTGATGTTTTTGGAGTTGGAACTGGGTTGTACGTGCCAAACCAATGAGTGGACTGCAAATGATCAATCATACAAGTACCCATACACATGAAAATTGAGGCACCTAAAATTGAAACTCTATGCACAGAAAACAAGAGATTCTAGAAAAGGTGAAACCACACAATCCTTTTGCCCTCTCAGACTTCCCTTCTCTAAAGACTGAAAACTAATAATATTCTGGCTGCTAAAAGGTCCTTAAAGGTCCCAGGCCTGGAGAACTAGAAAAGACCACTTTCTGATTGGTAGTCTTGACCAATAATGGAGCAGCCTTTTCCAGTACTCCAGACCCAGGAACTGGAAAGAGCTGCCCAAAGCTGATAAAGATGAATTTGAGTACAAGCGCAAGGAAAATAGCAACTTGATGGGTCAAATCAAGATCGCTTGTGGACACTTTTGCTTTTTGCTGATGGGAATCTTTTGCATGCCCTTACTCTGTATGGATCTGTACTAAGAATCAATATTTAAGTCAGCAATAATTTCGGCAATAATCCTCGGCTGAAATCTTTGCAAAGATCCCACTGAGGTCACAAATTCACTTGGTGACAAGGGTGAACATATTCACAAATCCTTCCTGGACAGGAACCGCAAAACCAAACCTGTAAAGTGCTGGTATCTGGTCCTTTTGAGCTGCTGCATGATTATGAGATGATTTATGAAATTTAAAACGAGATGACTTTAGAGGTCACATGACTATGGCAAAGTACAGTACAGGAAAGCAGTCTATAAAGGCATTTCTCCAAACATCCCCCTTTTCATAAAAAATAAAAACGTTACATGCACTATCATTTGCAGCTGTAAGCTACCTGCAAAAATGGTCTATAAAGAAGATCATCATACATGAACCAAAAACTTTGTTCATTCTAGTATTCCCCCACTTCCATCTGTCCCTACACACACATTACCCACACAGGATGGGAATTTTCCGCTCCAGAGGCTAAGTACAGTGATGGGTGGGAAAGTTGGAGTAGCTCTCACTGGCCGGCAGGGCAGGTTGCTACGCCTGATCGTCCACTTGTCAGCTTATTATGTATGCATGAACCAGCAGCTCATCATATCTTGTGGCATGGAGGGCTGGGAGTCGTCTGAGCCACTGTTACCTCATCAGGTCGATGTTCCGGGCGCCAAATTTAAATGGCACCCACGCACATATTCAATCTCTGCAGCCCAGGAGTTGTCATGGCAAGTGATGGCCCTGTGAAGAGACAAGCACTGTGCTCCAAAGTTCAGAGACAAGTGCCTGGGCAGACCCCTCCAGGCAGTCGAGGATTGCCAGGAGGTCTTCTACCCCTGTGATGGAAGCCGGAGGTCCACCAACCTCATCACCCAGGCCTGGAAGGAGGTTGCCAGGTGGTCAGCGCCTGTGGTCCACAGAAAAGAGTGCCTCTCCAGTGCAGCAAGAGGATGAATGATCTCATCCACTCCACCAGGGTAAGTCAACTTTCTCACTCTCAACTCATTCTCTTAAGGCCATCAGGCATTCACAGGGTTACAGTCCACAGGGATCTCACACAACACCAGCAGAGTGGACATCACCACTGGATCGCTCGCACACACTTTAACGTCTTAATCTCTTGTCACATCCTGCATAAGTCACATCATCAGCCGTTACATAGGTCTACTCAGCACACACAGCATGCAGGCATGCTTATCATCTGCTCTTGCATCCATCCAGCTCACGGTCTGTCCATCTGCCTTTACACAAGACAAAATCACTCACAACAACAGGGAGATGTCCCAGACAGGAAGTGGGGATGGCGGATCTCAGGCCACTCACCCATTTTGAGGGACAGGCGACAGAGTTGGCTGGCAAGGACAGGGGCCATTCCTGCACCAAAGACGTGATCGGTGTCTCCCAACAAGCCAGTGAGGGTTCATCCAGTAGTCTACACCTACCCGCCATATCCAGCAATGAGTACTATTCAATGTAGGTGATCCTCCAGCCAATCACTAATTACCTCCTCTCTATTACAGCCACCAGGAAGAAAAGGTGGAGGGACACGACCAGACAGCCCATCACTTCCAGCCCCCAGACCACCTTGGATGATGATGCTGAGGACCCACTAGATGTAGAGCCATCACTGTGTTCACCCACATCCTCCACCAGCACAGAGACACACACCTTGGTGGTCCCTAATTTTAGAGCAAGCTCAGGGTCACCATCTGATGAGCGCTGCACAGATTTGAGTCTACAGCAGGTGGAGACAATGACAACCAAGGTCACCGACACCCTGAGCACTGCTGGAGGCCAGGCTCCTGCTGAGTCTGAGTCCGATGACAAGCCTCTGAAATCAGCCCTCAGAGAGATGTTGGAGCTCCAAAGTCAGGCAGAGGTATAGCAGGCAGGGTTGTCAGAGGCAATCACCAGATTTAAATGGAGGATGGAGGAGTCCGTCTAGTGGCACCAACATGCAAGTGCATCGAGGTCACCATTGGAAGGGTGGCGCCCGCCATGGAGACCCTGGTCCAGCAACTTATGCTGGATATGCACTCAGACCTCCACACAATCGCTATAGACATGAGTGGGTCCATCAGTGGCTAGGTGAGACGGGGCAGGGCATGTCAATCACCTTCCAGGAGCCCCTTCTCCATAAGAGGTCAGGGAGGAGCCATCAGGTGCCCACAGGGAGGAGGAGGAGCGTCAGTTGGACACCCTGGGACAATCCACCCAGGGCTTTCCTGAGCTGTCTACCACTGCAAATCCCCTCTGCCTGTAACCCCAGCAACTCCAGCTGCTCAAGCCAAGGAGGGTGCATCTGGCCCATAGAAAGAGGCCCTATCAGCGGCAGAAATGAGGGGGGTCCTCGGTGAAAACAGCGCAGAGAGTGAATAAAGAACAGGGGAGAGAAACAGAGGCCCCAAACAGCACTTCAAACCAGCACTGAAAATACAAAGAGTGACTCACAGGAGAGCAGGCTGGTGAGTATTTCAGCTTTTAGCTTTGTTTTAGATTTAAATTAGGAGCTGAGTAGCTATCATTTGTTGATTGTTATTAAATTAGTAACATAAGGAAAGGGGGAAATTAAATAAATAATAAAAATAAAAAAACAAAAAAGAGCAAGAGCAGAGTGGCTGTATAAACAGCGGAGCAGCTGTACAAAGAGCGGCGTGGAGTGGCTGTATAAAGAGCCGAGTGGTGTGGAGCAGAGTGGCTGTATAAACAGCGGAGCAGCTGTACAAAGAGCGGCGTGGAGTGGCTGTATAAAGAGCCGAGTGGTGTGGAGCAGAGTGGCTGTATAAACAGCGGAGCAGCTGTACAAAGAGCGGCGTGGAGTGGCTGTATAAAGAGCCGAGTGGTGTGGAGCAGAGTGGCTGTATAAAGAGCAGAGCGAAGTTTACCTGTGAAGGAACCAGTTCTCACTCAGACACTCAGTGATGCTGGAATTCAAAAGGAGTGACGTCAGGTCATGGGAGAGAGCTGATTGGTAGGTAGTTGGTAAGTTTTTTTTCCCACTTTAAAACATTACAGAAGGTAAGAGTCTCAGCACTTGTTTTTTTTTAAGAAAAACTAAATAGTTTTCTACTTGGCTTAAATTTAAGGAAATAGTCTTTTAATTAAAAACAAACAAAAAGTATGGCAAGGGAGCTCAGTCCCGTGTGCTGTACGGCCTGCAGCATGTGGGAATTCTTGGGCACTCCTTGAGTCTGGATGACCACGTGTAGGAAGTGCCACCAGCTTGACCAGCTTGAGCAACGGGTTTTGGAGCTTGAGCATCAGCTGGAGACACAATGGTGCATCCGCAAGGCTGAGGGTTACATGGATAGCACATTTTTAGACGTAGTCACTCCACAGCTCAAGGAAGTGCAGTCAGAGAGGGAATGGGTGATCACCAGTCAGAAGAAGGGAGGCAAGTCAGGAAAGCCCCAGAGTGCATCTCAACTAAGAACTGTTTTTCTGTGTTGGAAAATGGTAAGGGTGAAGGTCCCTTTGGAGAGTGCAGCCAGAGCCATGCTCACGGGTGGATCAGCTGCACAAGGGGGGAGGAGTAAGAGTGCAAGAGCAATAGTGGTAGGAGACTCAATAGTAAGGGGATAAAAGCAAAACAGCGGATGCTGAAAATCTGAAACAAAAACAGAAAATGCTGGAAAAACCCGTCAAGTCTATCACCTCATCTTCCAATTAGGCACTTCACAGCCTTCTGGACTTAACATTGAGTTCAACAATTTCAGACCATGAACTCTCTCCTCCATCCTCACCCTATTTTTTAAATCCCCTTTTTTCTACATTCATTTTTATTTTTTATCCACTTATTTTTTTTATTCATTTATCCATGGTTTTATCCCCTTTTTTGTCTCCCCTTCTATCCCATTTTCTATCTTTTTTTTCCCCCAACACCACCCCCTCCCCCCACCCCATCCGGGCCATCTGTTACTTGTTCTATGATGTTCTTTCATACAATGCTACCCTTGTTCTGCTATTATCATATTCTGCTTTCATACCTTTATGCCACTATCAGCACCTTTTTCACCCCTAACCACAACCACTAACACTCCCTCTGTCCTTTAGTTTATGACATCTTTGTCAATCCTTCCTTTGTCCCCACCTATTGCTGGCCTTCTATTCAGCTCCAACTGCCCCACCCCCCTTAAACAGTATAAATTTCATCACATTTCCACTTCTCTTCAGCTCTGAAGAAGGGTCATATGGACTTCAAATGTTAACTCTGTTTCTCCCTCCACAGATGCTGCTAGACCTTCTGAGTTATTCCAGCATTTTCTGTTTTTGTTTCAATAGTAAAGGTTGCAGACAGGCACTTCTGCAGCCATAGGTGTGAATCTAGGATGGTATGTTGCCTTCCTGGTGCCAGGGTTATGGGTGTTGCAGAACAGCGGCAGGGCATTCTGAAGAGGGACGGCAAACAGTCAGAGGTCGTGGTTCACATTGGTATCAATGACATAGGTAGAAAGAGGGATGAGGTCCTGCAACAAGAATTTAGGGAGCTAGGTAGCAGATTAAAAAGCTGGACCTCAAATGTTGTAATCTATTTCCTGTGCCACATGCTAGTGAGTATAGGAATAGGAGGATAGGGAAGATAAATGTGTGGCTGAAGAGAAAGTGCAGAAGGGAGGGCTTTAGTCTCCTGGATCACTGGGTCTGTTTCAGGCAAAGGTGGAGCCTGTATAAGTCAGACGGGTTGGACCTGAACCGGAACTTGACACCAACATTCCTTGCGGGAAGGTTTGCTGGTGCTCTTGCCGGCGGGGTGGGGGGAGTGGGGGGAGTTAAACTAATTTGGCAGGGGGTTGGGATACAGAATGGAGGTACAGTAGTTTGTGAAACTAAGTCAGTCTGGAAAGCAGAGCAAATATAGACTTGCTAAGGCACAAGGGAATAATGCAAGGCTGGATTGCATCTACTTTAATGCAAGGAGTCTTACAAGGCAGATGAATTGAGGATGTTGATTAACACATGGGAATATGATATTGTTGCTATCACAGAGACATGGTTGAGGGAAGGGCAGGACTGGCAGTTCAATATTCCAGGGTATAGAATCTTCAGGCATGGCAGGGGTGGGGGGTGTAAAAGAGGAGTTGGCATTGCACTATTGATCAAGGAGTCAATTACTGCAGTAAGGAGGGATGATATCTTAGAAGGTTCCTCAAATGAGGCCATATGGATACAACTTAAAAACAAAAAGGGGTCATTCACTTTGCTGGGAATGTACTATAGGCCTCCAAACAGTCAAGAGGAGATAGAGGAGCAGATATGTAGGCAAATCTCAGAGAAGTGTAAAAATAACAGGGCAATAATAGTAGGGGATTTCAACTTCACCAATATTAATTGGGATAGTCTTAGTGTGAAAGGCTTAGAGGGGCGGAATTCTTATTGTATCCAGGAGAGCTTTTTGAGCCAGCACGGAGAAAGTCTTACAAGAGAAGGGGTGGTACTGGATCTAATCTTAGGGAATGAAGCCAGGCAAATGGTAGAAGTGTCAGTGGGGGAGCATTTTGAGGATAGTGACAATAACTCTGTAAGATTTAAGGTAGTTATGGAAAAGGACAAAGATGGATTGGAAATAAAGGTCCTGAATTGCGGGAAGGCCGATTTCAATATGATTAGACAGATCTGGCCAAAGTGGACTGGGAGCAGCTATTTGTAGGAAAGTCTACACCAGATCAGTGGGAGTCATTCAAAAAGGCAACAGTGAGAGTTCAGGGCCAACATGTTCCCTTAAAGGTGAAGGGTAGGACCAACAAGTCCAGGATGTCAAGGGATATAGAGGATTGGATAAGAGAAGAAAAGGAGGCTTATGGCAGATAGAGAGGACTTAAAATAGAGGAGGGCCAAGAGGAGTATAGAAAGTTTAGGGGAGTACTTAAAAAAGTAATTAGGAGAGTGAAGAGGGAGCATAAAAAAACACTGGCGGGCAAGATAAAGAAAAATCCCAAGGCATTTTATAAATATATTATGGGCAAGATGATACCCAGGGAAAGAGTATGGCCCATTAGGGACCAAAGTGGCTGTCCTCCAGACCTCTGGGACCTCTCCTGTGGCCAGAGAGGATTTGAAAATTAGTGTCAGAGCCCTTGCAATCTCCTCCTTTGCTTCACATAGCAGCCTGGGATACATATTATGTATCTGTGCATGGAGCCAGAGAACGTAGGTGAGGTTTTAAATGATTACTTTTCATCTGTGTTCACTATGGAGAAGGACAGTGTAGGTGTAGAAATCAGAGAGGGGGACTGTGATATACTTGAACAAATTAGCATTGAAAGGGAGGAGGTATTAACGGTTTTAGCAGACTTAAAAGTGGATAAATCCCCAGGCCCAGGTAAAATGTATCCCAGGCTGCTATGTAAGGCAAGGGAGGAGATAGCAGGGGCTCTGACACTAATTTTTAAATGCTCTCTGGCCACAGGAGAGGTGCCAGAGGACTGGAGGACAGCAAATGTGGTACCATCATTCAAGAAGGGTAGTAAGGGTAAGCGAGATAATTACAGGCCAGTGAGTCCAACATTAGTGGTAGGGAAACTATTGGAAAAAATTCTGAGGGACAGGATTGATCTCCACTTGGAGAGGCTGGGAATAATCAGGATAATTAGCATGGCTTTGTCAGAGATCACATCTTACAGATTTGATTGAATTTTTTGAGGAGGTGACTAGTTGTGTAGATGAGGGCAGTGCAGTTGATGTAGTCCACATGGGCTTCAGTAAGGCTTTTGACAAGGTCCTGCATGGTAGAATGGTCAAGAAGGTAAGAGCCCAGGGGATCCAGGGCAATTTGGCAAATTGGATCCAAAATTGGCTTAGTGGCAGAAGGCAGAGGGTGATGGTCAAAGATTGTTTTTGCAATTGGAAGCCTATGATGAGTGGTGTACCACAGGGATTGGTGCTGGGACCCTTGCTGTTTGTAGTGTAGATTAATGAATATGAGGGGTATGATCAGTAAGTTCTCAGATGACATGAAAATCAGGTGGCATCATAGTGAGGAGGAAAGCCTTAGATTACAGGATGGTTTAGATGAGGGGAGGTGGTAGCGTAGCCGTATTGTCAGTGGACCCGTATTCCAGAGACCCCAGGGTAATGCTCTGGGGACCTGGGTTTGAATCCTGCCATGGCAGATGGTGGAATTAAAAGTCTGATAATGACAATGAAACCATTGTTGTTTAAAAAAAAACCCATTTGGGTCACTAAGGAAATCTGCTGTCCTCACCTGGTATAGCCTATATGTGACTCCAGCCTTGACTCTTAACTGCTTTCTAAACAAGGTCAATTAGTGATGGGGCAATAAATGCTGGCCTAACCAGTGACACCCACATCCCATGAATGAATAAAAAAAATGGGCTTGTGGCAAATGGAATTTAATCCAGTTATGAATTTTGGGAGGACTAACGGAAATACACAATGAATGAAGGAAGCACAGGGGATCAGAGGGACCTTGGTGTATACATCATAGATCCCTGAAGGCAGCAGCACAGGCAGATAAGGTGGTTAAAAAGGCATATGGGATACTTGCCTTTATCAGCTGAGGCATAAAATATAAGAGGAGGTTAAAGTTATGTTGGAGCTGTATAAACACTAGTTAGGCCACAGCTGGAGTGCTGTGTGCAATTCTGGTCTCCACACTATAGGAAGGGTGTGATTGCACTGGAGAGGGTGCAGAGGAGATTCTTTAGGATGTTGCCTAGGCTGGAGCGTTTCAGTTTTGAAGAGGGACTGGATTGGCTAGCGTCATTTTCCTTAGAGCAGAGAAGGCTGAGGGGGAGCTGAGGGTGAGAGGAGAAAACTATAGAGTGGATGTGCGGGGCAAGTTTTTTACGCAAAGGGTAGTGAGTGTCTGGAATTCGCTGCCAGAGGAGGTGGTGGAAGCAGATACGATAGTGGTGTTTAAGAGGCAGCTGGACAAATACATGAATAGGATGGGAATAGAGGGATACGGATCCTGGAAGTGCAAAATGTTTTAGTTGACTGGCAATATGATCGGCGCAGGCTTGGAGGGCCGAAGGGCCTGTTCCTGTGCTGTACTTTTTTTTGTTCTTTGTTCTCTTTGTTCTTTGATAGAGGTATACAAAATTACAAGAGCATAGATAGGAAGAAACTTATCCCCTTAGCAGAGGTGTCAACAACCAGGGGGCATTGATTTAAGGTTAGAGGCAGGAGGTTTAGAGAAGATTTGAGGAAAATTTTTTCGCCCAGAGGGTGGTTGGAATCTGGAAGACACTGCCTGAGGGGGTGGCAGAGACAGGAACACTCACAACATTTAAGAAGCATTTAGATGAGCACTTGAAATGCCAAAGCATACAGGGCTATGGGCCAAGTGCTGGAAAATGGGATTAGAATAGATGGCTTGATGGCCAGCACCGACACAATGGATCGAAGAGCCTGTTTCTATGCTGTAATAAAACCCAAAGCAGGCTGGGGCCCTCCAGGCCTCAGGCCTCCAGAGGACGCCTGCGAAGGTCATCTCTGTCAACAGGGCCTGACAATCCACAGGCTGCCTTCACTTATGCTGCAGATGTTGGGGATGCACCTGGATGTGGCCTGGTTGCTAAATTTGCTGATGACACAAAGGTAGGAAATTAAGGTATGAAGAGGATATAAGGAGGCTACAGGGGAATATAGATAGGTTAAGTGAACGGGCAAAGATCGGGTAAATGAAGTAAAATGTGGGAAAATGTGAAATTGTCCATTTTGACAGGAAAAATAAAAAAGCATATTATCTAAATGGTGAGGGATTTCAGAGCTCTGAGATGCAGAGGGATCTGGATGTCCTAGTGCATGAATTGCAAAATGTTTATATGCAGGTGCAAGTAATTAGGAAAGTTAATAGAACATTATTGTTTACTGTGAGGGTAACTGAAGACAAAAGTAGGCAGGTTATACTTCAGTTATAAAGGGCATTGGTGAGACCACTTCTTGAATACTGTGGATAGTACTGATCTCCTTATTTAAGGAAGGATGTAAATGCATTGGAAGCAGTTCAAGATTTATTAGACTAATACCTGGAATGTGTGGGTTGCCTTATGAGGAAAGGTTGGACAGGCTAGCAGAGTAAGAGGTGACTTGACTGAAACATATAAGATCCTGAGGGCTTTTGACAGGGTGGATGTGGAGAGGATGTTTCCTCTAGTCGGAGAATCTAGAACTAGGCGTCACTGTTTAAAAATAACGGTCGCCCATCTAAGAAACAAAAGAGGAGAATTTTTTTCTCTCAGAGGGTTATGAATCTTTGGAACTCTCCTTCTCAGAAAGTGGTGAAAGCAGAGTCTTTGGATATTTTTAAGACAGTGGTAGATAGATTCTTGATAAACAATGGGGTGAAAGGTTATCGCAGGTAGGCGGGAATGTGGGGTTGAGGTTACAATCGATCAGCAATGACCTTGTTGAATCATGGAGCAGACTCAAGGGGCTGAATGGCCTACTCCTGCTCCTAATTTGTATGTTTGTATGTCTGCTGGGTTGATGACTTCCAGAGCATGTCATGATGTTGCTTTTCATTGAGTCTGGGAGATTTCACACTCTATACCAGCATCATCAATTTCTTTCAAAAGGAGTGCAGCTATCGACAGCATGTCAGCGACGTACATCTGCTTTCCTTGCTTCTACTTCATTTCCAAATGATATCTCTGCAAGCGAACTAATAAAGTTTGCAGACACTTCAGAACAGATAGAAGCGATTTGAGAAAGATGCTTTGAAGTAGCTAGTGGTCAGTCTGTACCATCACTTTGTCCCTCCCAAACAGGTGCTGACTAAAATGGTCACCAGCAAAGACAACAGCCAGACACTCTTCCTCAATCTGTGTATAGTGTTGTTTAGTTTGCAACATTTAAACCAGATGGATTTTAATAAATGTGTCCACATAGCAGCAAGATCCTGATGGCAGAAAACAACCTGGACTGACAGGTCATTCATGTCAGTACAGAGGGGCTACCATGCAGATGTATTACTTTAACATGCCAATGACTCAAGTACCTTTGGTTGTACAACCACAAAAGTTGATGGATGTCACCTGCCAGCATATTGCATGAGGGCTGCTCCAAGTCCTATTTTGTTGACATCACACTATAGGGTCACTTCATCATTGACATCATTGGTACCTCAGCACTAGTATTGTCATCACTAATTGTTTGTCTGTTGTGGTTGGGCCGTCTTGGAAGATGTTGAGGGTCTTACTCTTAGCAAGTGATCTGGCTGGAGGCAAAGGTCCTTCTTCAAAGCAACCTTCATTTACAAAGGCACTAGGACACAACCACTGCTCATCTCTCAGATTCTCCTCATGCGCTTGTGTGTGACATCAATAATACATAGCTCCTTATGCACATGCTCAGTAGTTATTCTTAGAGTAGTGTTAGAGTTAACCCTTTACTCTACATCTCCCTCCAAGTCTTTATCTCTGCATGCTATGTACACATCCTCCTACATCTCGCCCAAAGTCTCTGTTTTTATGGGAATAATCTTTGTGGGAGTTTCACCAATCTCCCCAGACACGTTTGGAGTTCTTTTTGAGGTTGTTGAGGGTTTCTTTGTTCCCAAACCATTCTATGAGGGTCATAATTTCTTGATTTCGTTGTTATCGGTTCCATAGTTGTAGTTTCCTCCTGAGGATCAGGGTATGCAGCCCATCCGGCTAATGGCTTCTTGTTCATTGAAATCAAGGCATCCTATTTCTTCAGATGATACTGGTTTCGTCTGGAAAAGATATGATCTTGGTTTTTGAAGTCTTTCCCTTGTGGTACCTTCTCACTGCCATTCCTAAATCCACCACATCTCTCCCCTTTCAGGAGTGAGTGCAGGTCATGAGTCCTGTGTCACTGGTCGAAAGTGCAGGCTTGGCCTGCTCTGTAATCTTCTTCCTTCTGTCAGGAATGTGGTCCTCTACTGTGCTTGGCGTTATTGTGTGAGGAAGGGAAGGAAGTTGAGTTCTTAGCCTGCTGCCCATCAAAACCTTGCACAGGGCAAAACAATTCTTCAATGGTATAGAGCAGTAGCTAAGCAGGGCTAAAGTAAAATGTTCGTTTTTTCTGAGGAGGCCTTCAATGGTACCTACCCCTCTCTCAGCCTCTTTGTTGGCCTGAGGGTACCTCAGCAAATTTGTGACGTGGCCAAATCCATATGACACTGCAAGTGATTGGAAACACTCATTGACCAATTGTAGCCCATCGTCAGGGACAACAATGTCTAGAATGCTGTGTATGGAAAATACTCTAGTTAGAGATTCAGAGGTGAACCTCAATCTACCTGGAAAAATAATCCACAACGATGAGAAATACTTTTGCTTTGAATTCAAATAGGTCCATACCAAGACATTCCCATGACCTGGATGGAAAAAAGGAGGGCAGAAACTTTTGCTTTTTGGCCTGTCTAGCCAGTTGCACTGCTTTGCTCAGCATCAATCTTCTCCAAATTGTAGAGTCTGACAGGGTTTCTTCTAAAACACTAACAACTATTCTGTCACTTATTAAACCATCTTATAACATTCCATTCTTAGAATTATCAGCCAAATAATAGAGATCATTTATAAATGAATTAATTTCTTCTCCTGGTCTTTGATTTCAATGGTTGAATTTTGCCCTCTATGATGATGTCTCGCTGAAGACTAAAACACATGTCAAAGGCTCCAATAACATTCTCGTAGGAGGCTGTCCCCTTGTTCACCCCTCGTCTGGCCAGCATATCATCTCAGATGCTACTGCTACTCAGATGTAATGAAGTACCAACCTGGTCCTTGTTAATCCTGCTCGTGAGATCCAAAGCATTTCAACGAGTTAAATCCTTTCTCCAATTTTGCCATTGCTCATCCTGTCTGAGCCCTCTGTTCTGAAACAATTGTGGGAGTGGTAGGGTAGAATTCATTGCTCACTCTGCTTGGAGGTTTCCATTTCCCGTGCTGCTTTCTGTATTAGTCACTAGGCTGACCTCATGTTTTCCTCTCTAGTCCAATAACCAAGTAGGTCTCGAAGGTCCCTTACCTGCTGCTCCCTGCTGCTGGGCTTCTCCTCAGGCTGCTTCCCACTGCTTTACACTGCTTTTCTGTGGGTCTAGTCATCAGTACCACCATATGTCATTGTTAGGTCATATTGAAAGATGTTGGGGGTCTTACTCCTAGCAAGTGATCTGGCTGGAGGCAAAGATCCTTTTTCAAAGTAACCTTTATTTACAAACTCAGCTATGCACAGGATTACAAAGCAGATGAGCCACTGTTCATCTCTCAGATTCTCCTTATTCTCTTCTGTGACATCATTATTACATTGCTCCTTATGCACATACTCAGCAGCTATTGTTAGAGTAGTGTTAGAGTTAACCCTTTACTCTACAGGTTGATGTGAATGACAACTGTTCCTTGTTCTGTGCCCCAATGCCACTGAACGTCCTTTGCATTGAGCTTGCGTAAAGGCAAGAACTTTGCTAGGTAGTTCACAAATCCAACAAATTGTTGCACTATCTTCACATCGGTTGATTGCTGCATCTCTGCTACAGCTCACACCTTATCAGGATCAGTGCAAGGTCCTTTCTCTGTCAGTACATGATTTAAGCACTTGAGTTCAGTCCTCTTCAGTTGCAGCTTTTTCTTGTTCAGCTTCAGGTTCATCTAACAAGCTCTCTCTAACAGTCCCACTGAATTCTGATCATGGTCTACAATGGCTTCTTCCATCATACCTCCATGTCCATAGACTAGCAGATCACCTGCAATTGCTTCCACTCCTGGAAGATCATTGACTATCTCATGCTGTCTGTATTGATACTCTTCTGGAGAAATGGCATGCACAACCATCTGTACCTCCCAATGGCATTCAAGATGTAGTCAGAAAACTGCTGCTTTCATCCAACTTCACTTGCCAGTATCCATCCTTCACATCTATGGTAGTAAACAGCTTTGTCTTGGCAGGTTGTGGCAAATTTTCTTCAATGGCTGGCATGGGGTAGTGAGATCACTTCTAAGCTTTGCTGAAGTCATTTTGATCCATGCACACTCAGATTTCCAGGTTTTTTTTTTTTTGCTGCTACCATGCTGCTAATGCAATCTGTAGAAGTTGTCACTTTCTTGATTATTCCCATCTTTTCAAGCCTCTCAAGCTTGTCTTTCAGGCTGGATTTGAGGGCCTCCAAAATTTCATATTACTGGCTTTTTGCTACTCAGTGAGGTCTAGGGAGCAATACAGTTTGTAGCACTCTTTCCCCAGCACTCAAAACAGAGTTGCTATTCAGATTTGTTCAGGTTTCTTGTTCAACTCGTGGCAATTTGACAATTCTGCCACTGAGTGTGAAAAATTTCCAATTCACTCTCAATTCTCCCTTCATCTCCATAGGAGCAGGTACTGGAATATTCAGAGCCATACTGACTCACCCAGCAGTCCAGTACAAAATTTCATACTGAAATTTTAATTATTCTCTGCTTTTTTTTCATCTGCTGGCTCTCTTACAGCCAAGAAAATCCATTTAATTTCAGCTGCACACTCCTGACACCATGGGCAGCAGTTTTCCCTCGGTGAGCGTCCTGACATCACTGCACGTCATTTAGATTTTCAGTTCGGTGGGCATGCAGCCAACTCAGCTGTGTGCCCGCTGAACTGTCAAAGGACTATAAAGGCCACTTAAAACCTAGCTACCTCAATATAATGAGCTGCCCATCCAATCATAAAGTTGACGGGCAGGCAAAGTGCCCAGGCGGCCTTGGCATTTTCATGAAACCTCATCCACAAGCAGGATGAGGTTTCACGAAGTGTTTTAAAATCTAATAAAAATTTATAATTATTCTTTGACATGTCCCAGCTCATGTGAGTGTCACATGAGGCAGGGATGTTTTAAAAACCTTTATTTAAAAGTTTAACACTGAAACAAATCTCCCTGAGGCATGAAGATCTTTGCAATTTTTTGCATGCCTGCACAAAAGAATGCAGGGAATTGCCCCCCACCGGCCTGCACAGGGAGCACTCAGCACTTCCGGGTGAGCATCATGCTGGGCATGCCTTAGTTGGCTCATCCATGTAAAATGGCGGCGCGGACCTGATCGGGGGCGCCAACTGGGTTCATGCCCGCCCCCACCCACCCCTGCAGAACCCCTCCGATGGGGGGAAGCTTCCGGCCAATGCTCCATGAGGTGGCTAAAACTGCTAATGTCCTGAAACCTTTATGAATAGATGATATCAGAGGTCACATGACTATGGTAAGCCAAAGTGCACAGAAGCAGTGCGCAGAGGCATTTCTCCAAACAAGTGGCACGTATTGTATCTTGAGGAAAGGCACAGGAATCTATTTCTGTTGGGTTTTTTCCACCAAGGAAAGAATGGTGCAAAATTATTGGCTCCAAAAATGTTTTGAACTGAAAAATCTCCATGTGGATTATGTGCTTTACTGTTCTCTATCTTAGAATGTTAAACACCTGACTCTCCCAAAAATATGTGTGCAGGTAGTGTTGGGTCCACATGCTATGAAAAGAAGTCCAAAATTTTATTTGTTTGCCATGTTTAAAAAATTGACTTGCTGCTGAACCAAAAAAGATAGCTGTGACAAGTCACATGACCACAGGACTGGGCCTTTATTCTGGGAGCTACCACTAAGAGTTACAAGAACAAATAATTCTGCCCTCAACTGGTGGAATCTCACACCTTACACAGGCCCCTTATAATTAATGAAAGCAGAGGAAGTGCAGAAGAACTGGTTCCCAAACCTGTGCTATTACAAGAGAGATCAAAACTTATTATACCATAAGAGATGCTAATAACCACCTCACCTCTCCCCTGCAATAGAGCTGCAATTAACAATGAAATGGGCTATGTCACGTGACCCAAGTCTCTGGCTCTTTGATCGGTTTTAACATTACATATTCGGCTTCACAGTCAGTCTGATGTTTAACATCCAACCGATGAATTCCCAAGAAGCAGAATTCCAGGGAGAACAACAGTCTGCTCTTCCAAACTTGTCTCTCTGGAAGGTTTCCTACTATCACCTACAGAACCGACCCAGTCTCTGTGTACTTACTTCATCATGCGGTATCAGCACCGACTGTAAAGCGAACTTTAAAATTCCAGTCTTCAGCCAGCTGAACTGAAGCTCCTATATGAAAGAATTCCTCCTTGGACTCTGACTCAAAAAATCACGTGAACTAACATCCTTTTCCATGGTTCTTGTTCTATTACTATCCATAGTTGTAAAACTCTTTTCTATCCCCCCTTTACTCTGTGTGTGTGTGTGTGTGTGTGCATTTGCTCAGTGGAGTTGGGAGTTGCGAACACTCCTTTCCTGTGTTTTGAATGTAGAATAAGTTAGCTTTGAGTTAATCATGACGCAAGTTGGCTGTGGGTTATTAGTAAATTGGATCACACAAACCGAGGGTTTGGGAAAACATGGCACCGCAAACTTTTTAAAAATTCAAAGCACCTTCTGTTGACTGACAGTTGGTGAGAAGAATAAGCACTGTTTGCCTCCCTCTCTCCTATCTCTAACAATGGCCCATTGTAAATAAACCTGTTATTCTGAACACTGCATTTAGGACTCAACAATGGAGGAAAAGTCGAATGAGCATTGGTTACCTGGAATGCCCTGCAATATGAAAAATGGAAATATTCACAATTAGAGAGATACAGAACAATAGCTGCAGGAAGTGTGTGTGAGAAGTTTGGAAGGGGCGGGGGAGAGGGGACTAATCTGCTGTACAAACAATAGGGATGAGAAAGTGGATAGGAAAAGCATGAAGATGTGCAAAAAGAATTGACTTGCCAAAGCAAAACAAATGAGATGGAAAAGTGGATTTAGATAGAAAAAATTATGAATAGAAAGTTCATTTGGGATTTGGCGAAGTAATAGGAAATTAACTAATATCTTGTAAGATCAAATCTACACTTCAGTGAAGAGTTCTTTTAGCAGCAACATTACAAAAATCTATTTTAAAAAAAACTTAAGCTCTTAAGTACTCATCACAAGATCTTCACTTTGGCTTTAACGCAGTTTGTGAAAACTAAGTAAATGCTCATTGATAAAAATGTGTTTGCTTAGATCTGTTAGGTTTATCATGTTCGTCATGTGGAATTTCTTCTTCCCAACCAGCTGTACCAAAATATTGCATTCAGAAAACCCTCAAGCTTCCCCATTGCTGAAAGGGATATAAAGAGCCCAGTTTGTTGTTAAACTATGTTACTCTGCGCTTAATTAGCATGGAGGATGCAGCACCAAACCGAAAGTCCATTGGCTTTCGATGGGACTGGATGATCCTGGCAGCGGGTGCGGCTGGAAAATCCTGCCCTCAGAGTTGGAGACTCTTTTGGAGAGTTCCAGATGCAGGGGAATTCCCATTGGAAGTTGAAGCTTCCCAGACAATTCCCACCGAGTCCTTGCACTGTGAGTTCCAAGGGGACCAGCGCACCTCCTGGGGCACCTCCAGGGAACGACCATCCAGAGACCAGAAGTTCTGGACCTATGTCGTCACCTACTATCTTACAATTATCTTTAAAATGGTGAGACATTTGTTAGGCAGAGGACACCAGCCTAGAAATTAGATCAACTCTCAGCAAGGCATGATCCCAGAGCAGCACTCACTGCATAAGCCTAATGGACTGACAGCATGACCACAGCAAGTATTCTGCCAAGCTAATTAGTATGGTGCTTGACACCTGCAGGCAGCATTTCCAGCCCCAGAGGCAGCCTGCCAGTCTTGTGGGGCAGTCTGGTCAACTGGCTTGAATGCTGGCCAAGGACCCCAGGAGAGTCTGTGGTTGGTGAGGTGAGGCAATAAAGAGTGAGGCACGCAATGGCTAGCATCAGCCCTCAGTTTTAATTGAGAAATGGGAAGTAATCCTGCCGCTGCTGGCTCAACAATGATGAGAATAAAAAAACTTAAAATATACCGTTCAGGTGCCAGCCTTTAGCGACCTCTTTAAGGACTATTGCTTCAGCTGTGGAGCACTTGAAGGAACTGAATGCATTGCTCCTGGTAGACTTTGCACTCCAATTTCTCAAAAAAGCCTGAAACAGACATAAGGCCCTCGTGTTTCTTGTGCAGTTTCGGGCACATATCCTATACATCGGCTGAAGAGGTCTAACCCTAACTCTCTTCTATGCTGCAAGTGCACCACCTGCAATAAGGAGCCTTTAGATACCTGTTTTCACACTTGTAAAATGGGTGGCACTCAATTCAATTTCTAGGCCACCATGAAATTAAGTTGTTGTTGTAGTAGTATTCAAGAGGAAGTCGTTCACTCGATTTGTCATGATTTTCAAAGAATCCAAACTGCAAAGATTCCAAAATCTAGTAAAAATAAACAATTTTTTTCTCTACTCTTAATCCCTCTACACCTCCAACCCCCACCAGGATGGTCCGAGGGCTCTCCGCTTCTTCCTTGAACAGAGGCCCAAACAATCCCCATCCACCACTACTCTCCTCCGCCTGGCTGAACACCGAACAACTTCTCCTTAACTTTGTCTCACTTCCTCAAATAAAAGGTGTAGTAATGGGTACCTGCATGGGCCCCAGTTATGCCTGTCTATTTATGGGGTATGTGGAACATTCCTTGTTCCAGTCTTACTCAGGCCCCCTCCTACAATTCTTTTTTTGGTATCTCGATGACTGTTTCAGTGCCACTTCATGCTCTTGTCTGGAACTGAAAAAAATGTTATCAATTTTGCTTCCAATTTCCACCCCTCCATCATTTTCGCATGGTCCATCTCTGACACTTCCCTTCCGTGACCTCTGTCTCAATTTCTGGTGACAGACTGTCCATCAATATTTATTATAAGCTCACCAATTCCCACTGCTACCTCGACTACAGCTCGTCACACCCTGCTTCCTGTAAGGACTCCATCCCATTCTCTCAGTTCTTTCACCTCCGTCGCATCTGTTCCGATGATGCCACTTTCCAAAACAGTGCTTCTGACATGTCTTCCTTCTTCCTTAACCGAGGTTTCCCACCCACGGTGGTTGACAGGGCCCTCAACCATGTCCGACCCGTCTCCCACACCTCTGCCCTCACACCTTCCTTTCCCTCCCAGAACCATGATAGGATCCCCCTTGTCCTCACTTTTCACCCTACCAGCATCTGCATTCAAAGGATCATCCTCCGCCATTTCTGCCAACTCCAGCATAATGCACCAAACACATCTTCCCTTCACCCCCTCCCTCCCGTCAACATTCCAAGGGGACTATTCCCTCTGGGACACCCGGGTCCACTCCTCGATCACCTCTACACCACAACCCTCTCCCATGGCACCTACCTATGCGTTCACAAAAGGTGCAACACCTGCCCCTTTACTTCCCCCCTCCTCATCATCCAAGAGCCCAAACTCTCCTTTCAAGTGCTTCACTTGCACCTCCTTCAATTAGTCTACTGCATTCGCTGCTCCCAGTGCGGTCTCCTCTACATTGGAGAGACCAAATGCAGACTGGATGACCGCTTTGTAGAACACCTTCAGTCTGTCCGCAAGCATGACCTTGCTCTCATGCCCACATGTCTGTCCTTTGACTGCTGCAATGTTCCTGTGAAGCTCAACGTAAACTGGAGGAACAGCACCTCATCTTCCAATTAGGCACTTTACAGCCTCTGGACTTAACATTGAGTTCAACAACTTCAGGCCATGAACTCTCTCCTCCATCCCCACCCACTTTTTGATCGCCACCCCCCCCCCCCCCCACCCACATTTCTTATTCATTTTTACTTTTTAAAATTTATTTTTCTCCACTGATTTATTATTTTTAAAATGTATTTCTATTTGATTCGTTGTTTTATCCCCAGCTTTTAGCCTTTCTGATCTTTTTTCCTACCGTCTCCTCCCCTCCCCACCCACCTGCCCGCACCCGTTCCTGCACTTCCCCCCCACCCCCCACCCCACCCGACGGGGAGAAAATTCTTCCCGAGGGCTTGCAAGAAAGCTACTGCAGTAATCAAGGATGATTTTAATCTTCATATAGATTGAACAAATTAAATTGGCAAAGGTATCCTTTAGGGTGAGTTCATAGAATGTAATCAGGAAAGTTTCTTAGAAGAATATGTTGTGGAACCAATTAGGGAACAGGCTATTTTAGGCTTGCTGATGTGTGATGTGACAGGATTAATTAATGATCTCATAGTAAAAGGGGACATTCTCATGATATTACCATGATAAAATTTCACATTCAATTTGACTGTGAGATGTTTGGGTCTGAAAATATACCTTTGTAATTTGTAAGGCAATTAAAAAGATATTAATACAGAGGTAATGTAGTAGACTTGGAAAATAGGTTAAAAGGTAAGGCGGTAGATAAGCAGTGGCAAACATTTAAGAATATATTTCATAATTATCAACAAAGGTATATTCCATTGAGAAAGAAAGGCTATGGCCGGGATTTTCTGGCCCCGTCACAGTAGGGCCCACCGTGGGCGAGGCTACACCCCAGCTAGAAGTCCATTGACTTGCAGCAGGACCAGAAGATCGCGGTGGCAGGCAGGTGTGGAAAATCCCACCGTATGAGAAGGATCACATGGACCTATCAAAGGAAGTTAAGGATGGTATCAAATTGAAAGAAAGTGTGTACATTGCTGTGAAGATTAGTGGTAGATTAGGAGATTGGAAACATTTTAGAAACCACCAAAGTAGGACCAATAAAATAAAGAGGGAGAAATTAGAATCTGAGAAAGTAGCAAGAAATATAAAAACAGGCAGTAAGAATTTCTACAAGTATATATAAAGGAAGAATGTAGCTAAAGTAGACATTGGCCCCAGAGAATGAGGCTGGCAAATTAATAATGGGAAACAAGAAAATGACAGAGACTTTGAACAAGTATTTTGTATCCCAATAATAGTTGAAAATCAAGTGGCAAAGTGGAGGGAAGAACTTAAAACAATCACTATTATTCATTAAAAAGTACTAGAAAAACTAATGGGACTAAACACTGACAAGTCCCCAGGACCAGATGACCTGCACCCTAGGGACTTAAAAGAAGTAGCTGCAGATACAGTGGATGCATTAGTTGTAATCTTCCAAAATTTCCCAAATTCTGGAAAGGTCCATGCAGATTGGAAAATTGCAAACGTAACACGCCTATACAAGAAGGGTGGGAGACAGAAAGCAGGAAACTATAAGCCAGTTAGCCTATCATTGGGAAAATGCTGGAATCCATTTTTAAAGAAGCAGCGGGACATTTAGAAAATCATAATACACTGCCTGATTGGGAGTCAACATGGTTTTACAAAATGGAAAACGTGTTTGACAAATTTATTCGAGTCCTTTGAGGATGTAACAAGCAGGGTGGATAAAGGAGAGCAGTAAATCTAGTGTATTTTGAATTCTAAAAAGCATTCAATAAGATGTCTACATAAGATAAGAGCTCATAGTGTCATAGTTTTGGACATAATATATTAGCATGGGCAAAAGATTGGCTAAATAATAGGAAACAGAGGGGGAGATTTTATGGAGCCCACAAGAATGGGAAACATGGCTGTAGGATGACTTAATTAGGCAAGAGCCAAAATTTCACCTTCCCGACTGCAGGTTCAAATTTAAGGATTAAAGTGATGTGTTGGGTGTCGTCATCCTTTGGTGGTGGGGGGTGTTCCCACTTGTAATACATTTGCATGCCACGAATACTCATTAACCTGAAACTTTTTTTGATTACGTCCTACCTTCAGGATAACGTCAGCGCTGCACAAGAATCTTTGGCACTCAGTTTACTTTTGTTTAAAGGTGATGTGTAACATTCATCTTTGTGCAGTTGTGTCTGAGATCAGAGGTTTTCGTAATTGAACTCTGCGGCACAAGGGAGGGGAGCTGGAAAATGGAAGCTTGCACAGAGACTCGGGACCAGCAAGGGTGAGTCAGTGGTGAGGAGTGGGAGTTTTGGAGTGGGACATAGAGCAGCGGAAGAGGTAAGTGCCTGGCAACCTGGATGTGGGGGTGAGGGAGGGGGGCACAATGGGGGAGGGGTGTGATGCTATTAACAGCCAGTCAAGTTAAGAAAATGAGTTTCCTAAAGGGTGGTGTCGGTACTATCCACATGTGGGTCCATCTCAGGGCATTGGTGTGCAGAGTTCTTACTGGGCTTTGAGTTCACATACAACATTTCAATTATCCCTGCTAAAAGTGATTTGGAAGGAGGGCAAACTGAGCCTGTAAGTTCATCCATGCCCACAGAGTGGTGAGTACAACACGGGACACTAACATGAACATTCAACAAAGAATGAATGCAAAAAAATTGTCATTCCGTACACATTGAAGAAACGTCCCTAACTCCCCGAAAACCATCGATGAGTGCCAATGATGAAGCATGCCAGTACATTTAGCTCTCTAAGCTAGTCTCAACAAATAATGTTGATGCACACATGAATAAATTGAAACCACTGTAAGGTGAAATAGTTAAAGTGAAATTTAAATTTGAAAAGCACTTGTGCCACCTTTGTACTCTCAGTAAGTTATATGTTAATGGAGTTGGGATTGGGCGGGAAAGCTGTGGCCATGGTAAAGAGCCTCCCTATTTATCCAGGAGCCTCTTTTATAGCGTGTCCATAGCTGTTGCATTGTCAGCTGAAGGATTCAATAAGGTTGAAAAGCTTCCCCTGCCCATGTCTCCCCCACGCGTGCCTCCCATGCTTGTCGCCAGCACTTTAAATTTTAATTGTAATTGTATGGGAACCAGCAAAAAGCTGGTGCCCACTTCTTGTTCCGCAGTTTGGTACAGCACACTACAGATAAAATTCCGCCCAGAGAGTCAGGATGAATTTTCAGGTTGGCAAACTGCAACTAGTTGTGTGCTACAGGGATCAGTGCTGGGGCCTCAAACATTTACAATCTATATTAATGACTTGGATGAAGGGGTAGAGTGTCCTATATCCAAATTTGATGATGATACAAAGAAAGGTAGGAAAACATGTTGTGAGGCGGACACAAAGAATCTGCAAAGGGATATAGATAGGTTAAGTGAAGAAGCTAAAATTTGGCAGTTGGTGTATAATGTAGGAAAATGTGAGGTTGTCCACTTTGGTAGGAAGAATATAAAAGCAGAATTTAAATGGAGAGAGACTACAGAATGCTGTAATGTCTTTGTATATGAATCACAAAAAGTTAGCATGCAGGTGCAGCAAGTACAGTGTACTCAGGAAGGCAAATGAAACCTTGGCCTTTGTGGCAAATGGGATGGAGTACAAAAGTAGAGAAGTCTTGCTGCAACTGTACAGGGTGTTGTTGAGACCACACCTAGAGTTCTGTGTAAAGTTTTGGCCTCCTTATTTAAGGAGGGATATACCTGCATGGGAGACAGTTCAGAGAAGGTTCACTAGGTTGATTTCTGGAATGAAGAGGTTATCCATGAGGAAAGATAGAGCAGGTTGGGCCTGTATTCATGGAAGTTTAGAAGAATGACAAGTGATCTTATTGAAACATATTAGTTTCTGAGGGGGGTTAACAGGATAGATACTGAGAGGATGTTTCCCCTCATGGGGGAATCTGGAACAAGGGGCAAAGTTTCAGAATAAGGAGCCTCCTATCTAAGGGGGAGATGAGGAGAAATTTCTTCTCACAGAAGAAATCTTTGGAATTCTCTACCTCAGAGAGCAGTAGAGACTGAGTTAATGAATATATTCAAGGCTGAGTTAGATTTTTTAATTGACAACGGAGTCAAGGGTTATCGGGGCAGGCAGAAAACTAGAGTTAAAGCCCCGATTAAGATCAGCCATGCTTGTATGGAATGGTAAAGCAGGCTTGAGGGGGCGAATGGCCTAGTCCTGCTCCTATATCTTATGTTAGAACCAGAGGTGGCATGAAGAAAAATTTTTTACAAAACAACTGGTTATGCACTGCCTGAAAGTGTGGTGGATGCTGATTCAATTGTGGCTTTGAAAAGGGAACTGCCTTATTGTCCGAGGAGAAGAGATATGCAGTGCTATAAGGAAATGTTGAGGGAGTGGGACTAGCTCAATTGATCTTGCATGGACATGACAGGCTGAATGGCCTCCTTCTGTGCTGTAACCATTCTGTGATCCTGTTTCTACGACTCCATGGGGAGAATTTTCTCCCCGTTGAGGAGGGTGGGTGGGAGCAGGTGCAGGCATGCGTGCAGCCAATCACTTCCCGCAATCAGCCGGGTGCCGCCATGTTACGTGGGCGGGCTCCCTGTGCAGGCAGGGGGAGGTTGCCTGAGTCAGGGCCTGCACTCTTTCACACATACATGCACAGAGCTGCCTCAGAAAGATTAGTTTGAGATTTGAAAATTTTAATGAAGAAAAAGAAAATTTTTAAGACATGTCCCCTCATGTGACAGTAGCACATGAGCTGGGACATGTCAATGAATTTATTAAAAATTTTTATTAAACTTAAAAAACCTTCATGAGACCTCAACCCGCCAGTGGATGAGGTTTCATGATAAATGCGAAGGCCGCCTGGCCTTAAGGTTGGATGGGCGGCTCAGTTTATTTCTTTAATTGATAGTTAACTGGCCTTAATAGGCCTTTGACAGTTTGGCGGGCGCACAGCCTACTTGGCTGCGTGCCTGCCCAACTGAAAATCTGAATGACGCGCAGTGATGTCGCCCAACGTCACCACGCGTCATTTTACGCCTCAGCGAGCAGGCCCTACCCCCGCTCGCCAAGCCGATGATTCTGCCCTATGATTATCACCACAACAAATTTGTTAAATCCGTGTGCCAGAAATTAAAACTGTTCATGAAAAATAAATCTGCAAATGAGACTGCACAATAAATACTCAAGCACAAATAAAATCAAGCAAATTTGATTTTACAGTAGTTACGTGTTGTCCCATTGACCTAGGCATTTCAGAATGTGGATACAACATATATCGAATTGCAGGGATGGGTGGGGGTTTTCCGCACCCACCTGCGCCGCTATCTCCCAGTCCCACCACAAGTCATTGGACTTATTGCTGGGGCGCTGCCCCACTTGTGGCAGGGCCAGAAAATCCCAGCCAATGAATTTTACTTTTGCCTACCAAGGCAGCGAGGAAAGGGAGGAGGTGAACAGTCTGCCTACATATTCACATGGCAGTACCCAGATTTCTATGAAAGCTGCTCCATTTAACTTGAGGAACTATTTACATGGGTAATGATCCAAGGTATGATGTATGACTAGAGCTTCCGATCTACAGGTGGTCGTACCCGAGGTACCTCCCCAGGATGTGCCGAGGAATCCCTTGGAAATCCCAATGCACTGACTATGCAGGAATTGTCAAGGAAGTTTGGACTTCCGATTGGAACTCCCCTGTGACTGGAATCCTCTGAAACTCTGAGTTAGAATCAGAAGGCAGAATTGTCCGGTCCTATTGGAGGCAGGCATCATGGCAGGTTGGGGTGGGGGGGGGAGAAGATAACAAATCAGCGTGAGGGGAAGAAATCGGTTTCACGCTGGCATGAAATTGCAGCGGGATCATCCAATGGTGTCCGCCATGGCAGAATGCGAATTCTGCTGGGGGCTGGCATGAACCCAATTTGCATCCTGGTAATGGGATGCAAAGTTAAGGCCCGATGGGAATCGCCCCTCACGCCAGATTTAATATTACGCTGCAGGAAAACACGCCAGCCCAGAACACATCTGGACAAATGTGAAGTGCAGAAGTCGGGGCTTACCGTCAGAGCCTTGCTCACATCGCAGACATCTGAGGAGCAGAAGATGCTGGAGCCCTACAGCTACTGGACCCTGGAGGAACACATGCATCACATGCTGGGTGGACCCTCATGCACATGGCTTCGCCGTGAAGCAGCTCTCGGGAGGTGGGAGATCTCGGCCGATGCTTTACGCCTGCTTCGCAACATCACAGTCTTGGCCATGGGCTGCTACGGATGATCGGTTGGGGGGGTTGGGAAAGGAAGGTCCAGCTATGAGTGGGAAAGGCACTTGTACCAGGGGACCGGGGTACGAAGGTGTCAGGGGTGTGAGGTTGGGCAGAGGGGTCCCATTGGCAGCAGGCATCATGGCAGATTGGGGTGGGGTGGGGGGAGATAACAAATCAGCCCATCATGTCTGCACTGGCTGAAAAGAGAAAAAAGAAACTAGCTGCTCATTTTAATCCCACTTTGCAGCACCGGGTCCGTGGCCTTGCAGGTTACAGCACTTCAGGTGCAGATCCAAGTACCTTTTAAACGAGTTGAGCATTTCAGCCTCAACCACCGATTTAGTCAGCAAATTCCAGACACCCACCACCCTCTGGGTGAAAAAGAATTTCCTCATGTCCCCTCTAATCATTCTAGCGATCATTTAAATCTATACCTAGTTCAGCAGGGCTGAGGGGGATGTCCAGGGGAGAAGGGAGTTCGGAAGGGGGAAGGTGTCTGGGGGAGAAGGGAGTAAGGGTGGAGGAGGAAGTAAGAGGGTGTATGTTCAAGTGAACTTGCAAGAGAAGTGTCTACGGAGTCAATGACTGTCTCCTGGGGTGTGAACTGAGGCTGGGCATGGTAGGAGTGGATGGTGAGTAAGAGAGGAGGCAGACTGAACCAGAAGGGTGGGAGGGGGAGGATGAGGGTGTGTCAGTAGCAGAAGGGACAGCGGGGGTGGTTAGTGGAGGCTCAAAGGCAGACACAGATCCTGGGGGTGGGATTTTCAGGAAGGTAGGTACATGTTCACCTGGACATCATGGAGTGACAAGGGTTCGGGTTGGTAGGAGACGGTGGAGAGGTGGAAGGTGATGCCGGGGGTGGGGGGGGGGTCGACAGTGATGGAGGAAAGGACATGGGTGATTGGGGAAGAGAAAGAATGGGGGAGCTAATGATAAACTTGACAACTACCATTTCGCAGAAATCAAAAGTGACCGATCCTCTTGTTGGGCATGAACAGGTGCTGCATGGGAGTGTGATCAGTGGATGGGCGGAGATGCAGGTCAGCTCAGATGGACAACTGAAAGAGAACCCCAGCAGGCAGCAGTGAAAATGCTCAGGACATTGAGATGAGTGTGATGGATGTAGGCTCCACATCTGTGGGGGAGTGCTTGCATGAAGCACCGAAACGCCTTGCCACACACGCTTCTCCCTCCAGAACCACTCCTGGTTTGGCTGTGTGCAGCTAAAATGTCAGTGGGGGGGGGGGGGGTGTGGAGGATGCAGTCAGAGGACTTACAAAGCCTGTCAATGAAGCTGAAAGATAACAAAGTGAATATATTTTCAGATCATAAAATGACAAATGTGATGTTCTCCCGCCTTCTACTGACTCTCCAGGATGAGTTGGAAGGCTGAATCCAGAGGCTCATCATCTGACTCGGTCCTCACAGGTTCCTCTTCCCCAGCAGTCCTCCAAGTGCCGAGGAGCGCAGCTGAACCTACCTCCTCCTGCTGTGGACACGTATCCGTGCAGTGACCACCAGATCATGAACCCGAGCCTGCTCTAGATCCAGGTCCCTTTGAGGTGTATGTCTGCACTGGTGGAGGGTGTGTGTAAGCAATGTGATGGATCTTCCAGGCTGCTTACTTACACCTCTTCAATGGAGGCGATGTCCTCTTGTTGGAGGCAAGGATGTGGATGGAGTTGAGGGACTGGCTGGCTGAGCACGTCGGTCGCTTGGCAGAGCTCCCTGTGAACCAAAGTAGAGATAATTAGTGCATGGCAGCAGAGTCAAAAGCAGGAGAGAGAGCACTCACAGTTGTGTTGAGAGGGGGATGATGTGGTGCAGGATCCTCACAAGGGTGTTCACCGACGACCTCACCGTCACTTCAGGCTCGGTCCACATCCTCACCAGACAGCACGATGGCACGGTCCTTAAAGTAAGTGAGGGGCCTAATGTGGGCCACTCCACCCCCAGTTTGGGATCTCTCCCTGCTGTTTTGAGCCAGCTTCTCCTGCTGGAAACAGGTGGACAGAGTGTGAGCAGGACACATGGCACTGTTTGGAATGTTTGTGTGGTGAGCAGAGACATGGACAGGATGTGGATGCAAGCTCCAGAGGATATGAGCCTGATGGAGATATGAGGGTGTGAGTGAGAGTTAGTGCTGTTATCCCTTGAGGTGTGAGATGCCTGTGGATGAGTTTGAGTGTGAGAGTTGAGAGTGATGGGGTGATTGACTTACTCTGGCGGAACGGATGAGACCATTCACGCTCTTCCTGCACTGGATGGCTAACCTCCCCTATGCTCCAGTGGCACTGACCGCTGCTGCCTCTGCCTCCCAGGTTGGATTGCTGACTCATCGGGTACAGAACATCACGGAGGCCTCCCACTGTGTCCAGCAGGCCCCCAAGAGAGGTGTCGCTAAATTTGGGAGCTGCCATCTTCTTTGCTTTCGGGGCCATATGTCTCCTGGAGCAGTCCTGGTCTTTAGACACGAAGTACGCTGCTCTCTTGTGCCAGGAGCAAGGAAGCACTAAGGTCACGGTGTGGCAGGCAAACCTGAGCCCGCCCACCAGCAAGCTGGCGTGTTTCCATAAATGCATTATCAATGAGGTGGGACATGCCAGGCAGTGTGAAAGCTCACCACTGCGGCCGGTGGGTAAAATGTCTTTTTACACACCCGTTACCGCATATAGGGACAGTTCCTCCCAGAGACTTCGCATGGTTCCGACTCACTTACCAGAATAGTTAGCCAGGAAACGTTAGAAGGATTAAAACCAGTTCTAACTCCTTGGTAACGATACAACTGACTCCCCCGACTCCCCACTTGATCCCCAACTAACCCCCTTGACTGCCCAATGGCCCTCTAATCCCCCGACCAACTGACTACCCTCCTGAAATCCCAAATAACCCCCTATTACCAACCAGCTTCCCCACTAACCTCACCCGCCCACCAGCCAACCAACCTACCCCCTCACCTGCCACCCTACCCCCACACCCAATCATCTGCCCCTGCCCTCTCATCCACACGTGCCACCCTACCCCCTCAGCCACCCACCTGCCACCCTATCCTCTCAGCCACCCTTTCACCCACTTACCTTACACCCCTACCTTCTCTCCGTAACTTCCCAAAGTGGCTCTGGGAACCTTTAAACCCTCTACTTACCAGAATACCACAGCTAGTAACATAAAAAGGGGTGCAACTTGGCTTCTCCTGACGATCCCACACTCTGAAGGATGGACTTCCAAAACAGATAAGCTCCACATTTCTGAAGAGGCCCAGATTTTTTTTTTTATATATATCAAACGTACTGAGGCCAAGCAAGCAGGCCTTGGTGATCGGAGGAATGAACCCCGACCAGTCCTCTCCGCCGGGGACCTCTCTGTGGAGCACGGAGCCTCCAGAAAAGAAGATCTGCCTCCCAGACCTGGCTGGGAGCTCACCACGGGAATGGGGGTGGTGGTCTGTCCCGACGTCGGCATGCAGCAGAGTGGCTGCTAATTGACCCATGAATTGAACTGAATTGAACTGAATTAATTGGCCACCGCCATTCCCGCTTCTGGGAATGTGCCTTAGTGGCAGAAGGAATCCATCCTGATGCCTTCCACTAGGCATTTCACCAGCCCTCCCGCCTCCCAGCTTCTCTCCGTGAGGACTGATAAAATCCGGGCCCTCCTTTCTCGTTCCCTCCCCCCTCCTCCTCCTCCTCCCCCCCCCCCACCACCAAGCCTTTTGGGAAGGAGATTAACAATGGTCCGGAAAAAAAATGCGCCCAGAATTTAAATCATCACAACATAAAGTAAAGGGAATCAGAATAAACCATGACGAGAAGCTGCCGAACCCTGCGGCTCTGGTCGTCTCTGTCTCCCCCGCAAGATGCACTGACATGGACACCACCGCCTAATATGGCAAGGACCAGCCCTCCTCCCCCCCCTCCCCCCCTCCCCCCACCTGGTGTTCAGGCATTACAAATGGTGCCTGTAATATAAAATCCTATCAAGCAAATGCCAACGGAGCATAATAAAATTCTAGGTCATCTTCTAAAACCGACGGTGATCCTATAGATATATATATACCAACAGCAGATGAGGAATACCTATAGGCGACTGCCATTTGTCACAAGGCCCGCAGACGCTATTTAGTTAGTTCGCTAATTGTACTCTATACTTATCCAGATTTATGTTGGTAGAATATAACCAAGTTGACGCCTACGGTTTTATTTTATTCCAGCAGCAGTTGGCATAATTCTGCACCGGATGGGCATTATTTTTTTTCAAGCACAGGGAAGGCTCTACAATGACAATTCAAAACAAAAAACACAGCATGCCAATGTTAGCATAAGTTGGACTCGGATTTTATGGAATGGGTATTTTTTTTTAAGCAGCATTTTGTTTGTCACGGGCACCTATTGGAATTACCTCGGCTCTGAGGGGAGGAGGGTCCTCGCACTGACCGGAGTTAAAGAAGACGAAGCAGAGTCAGCTAGGCCTTGACTCAGGTCCATTCAAACTCTTCTCCCATCTCAGATCGCAATTCCTGACCCTGGCACGAAATGCGTGAGTAACATGTCACCCCCCCCCCCCCCCCCCCCCCGCCAACCTTGTCAATTGTTGCCGGGGGAAATGCAGGATAAAATTCTAAAGTGGGCGCAGCACCTGCCTACATCTGGTATAAAAGTTACTGGCAACTAAATTATCCTGTTGAATATTTTGCTCTCAAATCTACTAATCTTTCGTTGAGGCCTTCATATCAAGAGAGTGAATGCCTGAGCATCAAAGGTGGTGCCCATAAAGCTCAGGAGATGGGCAGATCTAGAATATAGCACATGTGACAAGTATTGAAAATAATTTGCTCTAGGCCCTCAGGTACACCGACAAAATGGCTATTGATTCCAAAAGGCCTGACGTCTTCATCATACATTCTTGTCTGGGGTGGGGTTTATATCAATTCCCTTTCATTCAGTCAGCTGGCTGAATTTTTTGACTGTAGTTCCTCAAAATTCTTCATATCAATTCTGTTCTTCAATCCAATTTTATCCGGACAAATATAATACTCGATTTGTCAGGTTTGCTTTGACAGGATGTTTGCCCAGTCCTGCAGTGTGATTCAGCTGACTGGTGGTCCTCAAGATAGTGTGATGGCAAAGCAGCCTTGTTCTCTTTCATTCTGCAGTCAGTTCAGTGCTGGAGCAGGCAAGTAGGCCTGAGCATCTGATTCTTGAGAATTGCCAGATTTGTTTATATAAATGTTTTGTGTGTGTCTCATTACAACTCAGTTTTAGTCAATTTGGTATATTAATCACATTCCTGAATTAGTGACTTTTTTTCTTTACTAAGCTGTTCACTATTTCAGTGTGTGTGCCAATTTAAAATTATTATTGCTGGGACTTGCCGGCTTTGAGAAATTATACCTAAAGGTATAAGTGGTGGTTCAATACTGCATTTAAAGTTGCCCTTCTTTAACTTTTCACCATGCCCATTGACATTATCTTTAGTGTATTTCTTGCTACTGCATTTTCATGTTGCATGGCTCCTTTTACAAAGACCTGTTCTGTTAGTATTGTTGCTAACAGAAGCTGCTTCCTTAGCAACAGCCATATTGCTCAGAATGGGATTCCATTTTACCCTGTTAATGGCGGCAATGGATTTGGAGGGGAAAGAGAGGAAAAGTGGGAACAGTTGCGACTCAGACCCAAAAGGAGATTTTCAACTGGT